>NC_060130.1:416482043-417107043 GCF_021461395.2 Schistocerca americana | reverse complement strand
CCGACGTATACTAACGGACCGCGGCCGATTTAAAGGCTACCACCTAGCATGTGTGGTGTCTGTCGGTGACACCACAGACTCGAGTAGCTCATTCTTTTGCATCTCGCTTATTTACGGGACTTCGAACAGGAGTCCGACTCCCCCAGCCGATGTTGGCGGTATCAACTCTGAACTGCGGCCCATACGTGTTTTTTACATTCCAATAAGTTTCCTGGGAGATGACGTTTCATCAATGGCACACCTTACCATCAGATCTTTGCTTTCTCGTTGGGGAGTACAATAATCCCTCTACCCAGCTGAATGTCCGCACCATTTGTATCTTAGAAAACAGTGTTGTTTCACGTTAATCTTCGTATCCTCATTGTGATATAGGGTGATTCACAATCTGATCCCTACCAATGAACGCGTCCATCTTATTGGTCTTAGTCCAGCTGGTTTTTGCGACACATGTCATCAGTCTGGCACATTAGCATGCGGGCCTGTCTCTTGCGAATGAGAACAAAGGCACTGGTCCGCCGACAACTGGCAATCTCTGCCTGATCAGCAGAAGCTGCTTTCTCGGTAGAACTTCTTCTGTGTCCGGACTTTTCCGTTTTATCTCAGACGAAGACTGACACTACGCCCACTATGTAGTCCGGTGCGCCAACCATCTCGACGCCCATGTTTTTCGCCAGTATATGATGAGCGCTCATCGCAAGTGGCAGAGGCTTCTACATCATGGTGCTTTATTTGCAAATATGTTAATTCTTGTCTTTAATCGTCAAAGAATAGGATACCTTTGTTTCTCTTTCCTTTCGTTTGTTCTGGAGGCTTCTCTCACTGTGTTCTTCCTAGAACACAAATTAATTTTGTTTTGGTTCCCGGAATTGTGGAATTTATGTCTATCAAGTTTTGCTTCAAAAAAAAAAAAAAAAAAAAAAAAAAAAGGAAAACCTAAACTAAAGAAAAAATTAAAACAGTTTAAAAAATGAAACTAATAAGAAATTAAATAAACATCTGCTAGTACTATGACCATGTGAGAGGCCAGTACAGTGACTGGGCGGTAGAGGGGGAGGAGGTATCCTGCCCAGGCCTCGTGTTTCGACCCCTGCCTACCTTGTGTCCACACAGTCGGACGCTGTTTCCATTCTTTCCTGAAAATAAGAGCGAGGGATAACGTCACTTGGACAAAAGGTGGCACAGTGGTTAACGCAACTAAGAAAACAGTGCGGAAGGACCCGAGTTCGATTCCCAGATTCCCAGTACTTCCTCAGACATTTTTTAGATGGAGAGGTCTTAAAGTGGTTCCACTCAGCCTCGTTAAACCATATGTGGAGTTACTTTAAAAAATATCTCAGTAATCAACGTGGGAGAATACCATGCAAGGGGCCAGGATTCGATTCCGTCTGCGTCGGCGATGTTCTCCGCTCGGGGAGTGGGCGTTGTGCTGCCTTGACGCTGAAATCGCCATAGTGGCGTCTACTAAAGAAAGGCTAGCACCAGGCGACCGTAGCCCAAGCCACACGATATTTCACTTTATTGCAAAGAATAGTGAAGTTATAAAATCAATAATACCGTAGAAATAGGAACTTTTCGACACTTTGGGCACTTCCTGTAACATAAGTAATACAAGTGTGTGTTGCGACATTTAATATCCACATTAAAATTTTTTTTAAATATTTATCCTTCAATTTCGACACAAATAAAGATTTTATGTGTAATGGGCTATTCTGAATACGGAGTATTAATTGTCACAAAGCTGTCCTATTTCAGGACAACATTATGAAATGAAGCCTAACACATGGAAAGCACAGTTAAATTCACGTATCGCAATTATCGTGTGACACACTGCGTTTCTTTATGACACACAGTTATAACTCCGTTGTTAATTTGCACGTTTTATGGATTTTGTTTCATCTATACAAAGAAAAAGAGTTGTTACGAAATTTTCCAGTTCGGTGAGATTTAATTCTCTAATTTCCTTAATAACTTTATAGACATATGCTCACTGGAACAAAAGGCAGGCTATATTGTGTAAAATAATAAACAAAATTTCTACATACGTATTTACGCATGTGTTCAGTGGAACTCATGTTGTATGTTACGACACTTACATTTAACAAAAAAATCCTCTAAAGAAGGTAATTAACTCACTGTGTTACACACCTACTTACAAGTTCAGTGTTATGAGAAAACACCAAGTCATGAAGCACTCAGTACTATATTCTAAGCAATTGTAGACTATACAGGGAGAGTCACCTAACGTTACCGCTGGATATATTTCGTAAACCACATCAAATACTGACGAACCGATTCCACAGACCGAACGTGAGGAGAGGGGCTAGTGTAACTGTTCAATACAAACCATACAAAAATGCACGAAAGTATGTTTTTTAACACAAACCTACGTTTTTTTAAATGGAACCACGTTAGTTTTGTTAGCACATCTGAACATATAAACAAATACGTAATCAGTGCCGTTTGTTGCATTGTAAAATGTTAATTGCATTCGGAGATATTGTAACCTAAAGTTGACGCTTGAAACCTCCGACGTTCAGTTGCGTGTTGTAACAAACACGGGCCACGGTCGGCGAGCAGCATCTGCAGGGACATGTTTACGATGACGACCGTGTTTACGAGTGTGGCTGAAGTGCACTGTTGTGGTTTGGTCTAGCTATCGCAGTGTCCGCATGTAGCGCTTGCTGCTATTGTTATTCTGCATTCGTCTCCGCACGCAGACCAACTGCAGTACACCGTGTTACCAGACGTCTGTGATAGTGTAGTGTTGTAGGAACTGTGACCATGGTGTATTCGAACTCTGAAAAGACGGAGATGATACTCATCTATGGCGAGTGTCGACGAAATGGTCGGCCGCGGTGGTCTCGCGGTTCTAGGCGCGCAGTCAGGAACCGTGCGACTGCTACGGTCGCAGGTTCGAATCCTGCCTCGGGCATGGATGTGTGTGATGTCCTTAGGTTAGCTAGGTTTAAGTGGTTCTAAGTTCTAGGGGACTGATGACCACAGCAGTTGAGTCCCATAGTGCTCAGAGCCATTTGAACCATCGACGAAATGCAGCTGAAGCAAAAAAAAAAAAAAAAAAAAAAAAAAAAAATTGGTTCAAATGGCTCTGAGCACTATGGGACTTAACATCTGTGGCCATCAGTCCCCTAGAACTTAGAACTAATTAAACCTAACTAACCTAAGGACATCACACACATCCATGCCCGAGGCAGGATTCGAACCTGCGACCGTAGCAGTCACGCGGTTCCGGACTGCGCGCCTAGAACCGCTAGACCACCGCGACCGGCCAGCTGAAGCCTGCAGGGTGTATGCAGAACGGTACCCGGACAGAGAGCATCCAACATGCCGCACATTGCAAAACATCTACCGCCAACTGTATGCAACAGGTATGGTCGTAGCACGCAAACGGGTCCGTAACAGGCCCGTCACAGGAGAAGCGGGTGCAGTTGGTGTGTTAGCTGCTGTTGCCATGAACCCACACATGAGTACACGGGACATTGCGAGAGCCGGTGGACTGAGTCAAAGTAGTGTCATGCGCATACTGCATCGTCACCGCTTTCACCCGTTTCATGTGTCGCTACATCAGCAATTACATGGTGGTGACTTTAATCATCGAGTGCAATTCTGTCAATGGGCATTAACAGAGAATGCGTTGCAGTTCTACCTGTTTGCCGATGAAGCGGGTTTCACAAACCACGGGGCAGTGAATCTACGGAACATGCATTACTGGTCCGTGGACAACCCTCGCTGGCTCAGACAGGTAGAGCGACAGCGACCATGGACTGTAAATGTATGGTGCGGAATCATTGGCGACCGCCTCATTGGTCCTCACTTCATTGCAGGGGCCCAAACAGCTACAACATACATCGCGTTTCTACAGAATGATCTGCCAACGTTGCTCGAAAATGTCACACTGGAAACGTGTCGACGTATGTGGTATCTGCATGATGGTGCACCTGCACATTCCGCAATTAACACTAGGCTGACCCTTGACAGGATGTTCGACGGGCGTTTCATAGGACGTGGAGGACGCATAAATTGGCCAGCCCGTTCTCCTGATCTTACACGTCTGGACTTCTTTCTGTGGGGTACGTTAAAGGAGAATGTGTACCGTGATGTGCCTACAACCCCAGAGGATATGAAACAACGTTTTGTGGCAGCCTGCGGCGACATTACACCAGATGTACTGCGGCGTGTACGACATTCATTACGCCAGAGATTGCAATTGTGTGAAGCAAATGATGGCCACCACATTGAACATCTATTGACCTGACATGTCGGGACACACTCTATTGCACTCCGTAATTGAAAACGGAAACCACGTGTGTACGTGTAACTCACCCCTCATGGTAATGTACATGTGCGTCAGTGAAAAAGACCAATAAAAAGGTGTTAGCATGTGGACGTAATGTGCTGTTCCAGTCTCTTCTGTACCTAAGGTCCATCACCGTTCCCTTTGGATCCCTACTTAATTCGGTGCTCTCCGATACACACGATCGAACAGCGGAGGAGTGGTACTCAAGCGTCAACTTTAGGTTACAATATCTCCGAATGCAATTAACATTTTACAATGCAACAAACGGCACTGATTACGTATTTGTTTATATGTTCAGATGTGCTAACAAAACTAACGGGGTTCCATTTAAAAAAACGTAGGTTTGTGTTAAAAACATACTTCCGTGCATTTTTGTATGGTTTGTATTAACCAATTACACTAGCCCCTCTCCTCAAGTTCGGTCTGTAGAATCGATTCGTCAGTATTTGATGTGGTTTACGAAATATATCCAGCGGTAATGTTAGGTGACTAACCCTGTATACAGAAACGAAGGTAGTACCCGCCAGGTTAGTCGAAAGCGGTAATGTGCTGTTACCGGGACTCGGGTAGGTGCGCTGGCCCCGGATCATATCCGCCCGGCGGATTAACGACGAGGGTCGATGTGCCAGCCAGCCTGAATGTGGTTTTTAGGCGGTTTTCCACCTCCCACTTGCTGAATACCGGGATGGTCTCCACATCCCGCCTCAGTTACTCGCCTCGCAGACATTTGAAACTCGATGGCTCTATTTCGTGATTTACACTAGGCAGAGGCAGCTGGGGTACACTAAATCCGTCCCCGGGGATATGGGGTGGTGGCAGGAAGGGCATCCGCCCACCCCTTAAAAAGTTAACCACGCCAAGTCCGTACTAAACTCTACCAATCCAGCGCACGATGCGGGACGCAGGCAGTAGCAAAAGAGGAAGAAGAAAAAGATACAGGAACAAAGTTACAATAAGAAATAAAATTTGCATTTCTATTAAACCATTCACAAACGTCCCTATGTTCGATAATGACACTTGTTTTCTACAATTTCAATTGTAACTGTTGTGTCTGCGGGTAGATGTGCTGACAAAAAGAACTGAATTTCTTTCGCTTTCCAATGGCTCAAATTATTTTGTACAACTCAACTCTTATGCAGAATGCGCTTTTAACTTACCTATATCAGGTTACCTTTAGTTAGTCACAGCTTCATATTTTCCGGCAGTTGCAGAAGGGTTCCAAGAAATCAACAAACACATTTTTCCAACTTTCAACAAAAGGGCTTTGTCACCAGTTTATGTGTTAAACATGTACTTGTAGCGTCCATCACTAATAGCAGTACTACTCGAAAACACTCTGCATCAATGGTGACCCGAACCACAGTATTTAAGAATAAAATCTTAGAGTGCGCTTTTATAATAAAGTAATACTTCAGGCACAAAGTTGCCAAATTTATGGTACTAAAAAATCATTTCATACTTCCGTGAAACAAGAGCCAGACAATATTTTCTTACACAGAAAAAAGGTACGCTTGTTTCATACGTGCCAAAAGCAAATATTAGTATCGTCTTGATGTGTAGCTTATATTGTGGCTCTGAGCACTATGGGACTCAACTGCTGAGGTCATTAGTCCCCTAGAACTTAGAACTAGTTAAACCTAACTAACCTAAGGACATCACAAACATCCATGCCCGAGGCAGGATTCGAACCTGCGACCGTAGCGGTCTTGCGGTTCCAGAGCTTATATTGTGATTGGGCGACTGATGAAGGAACAGGAAGTAAAATGAAACATAAAATGATCACATTCTACAGAAAGCAAACCTTTGATGATATTCTAGATAAAATTGTTTAGCTTATCGTTTCAGCAAGAACACGAAGAGAGGGTGAATAGTAATATTCCGTTCGACAGCGTACGTCACAGAAATAGCTAACGAAGTTAGATGCATCGGAAAAGGAAATGATGTTCTGAGATGTCGAGACTTTCTTCAAGCTGTAGGAAAAGAACTGGTTCTAGACCACTTGCGGGGGAGAGAGAATGCTAAGTCCTGTTTTTTACACGTTTTCTTTCATTTGTATCATCTATATTTGTCGAAATTTAAGGAACGAATGATTGAAGAGGGAAGATAGACACAAGTGAATCACAACAAAATGCTACTAACTTGTGGAAGAAGTGTAAACTGTATCAGAAGAAAAAAAAATTTGGAATAAGAAAATAAAAAGTGATTCATTTGGTGCTTATCTTTATCCCCAGCACGTTCCGTAACGCGCAAAATTTTGAGGATTAAACGAGTGGTTCACACAAACTTTCACGCGATAAGAAGTCTAGTTATTATCACTAACAACAATTAAAGGTTCTTGTTAACTGAAAAATCTCGTAACTACTGTTGCTATTCGTCATTGCTGTTAGCGCACACCTTAAGTAGTATTTTGCAATAAAAGAACGGTTAATTAGCTTTCATGCATTTAACTGTATCCCTTTACTCCGTCATAACCTACCTTCATTTACGATTTGGTTATACTTAAGTAGGAACAGAAAGTATCTCTTACAGATTCTCCGATAACAATGTTGTTGGGCAGAAGTCATGGATAACGGAGTCTTAAATCAGCAGCTCCGCATCTACCCTTCCAGTACGTTGCTCGCTTCACATCTATCATTTCTGGTACAAATATATTCTTACCAATCAAATTGTCGAATTATCATGAAAATTTCCTTCCAACATAATACTTTTTCTGAGGGCAGTGGAAGATATCAGTTAAGCACAAAGACATTTTCTGGATACTGAAGACTTACTTCTTGACCGTAACAATACCAACGCATTTTCCATAACGCGCATTACCTGGGAGAGGAGGGTACCATATGACCGGCACAAAAGAAACAAAAAACAACAATCATTAATTGTTGTTGACTTACATTGCAAACAAACTTCTTAAAGAGATGCTGGTGTGTAAGCAGGGTCCAGAACCTGAAAATATCTTTTAGCACACTCCTACCATTATCATCGCTATTTCAGCAACGTGTGCTACCGAAGCTACGTATGCCCACTTAAAAAAAATCGTTAACTGTTGGTAAGTTCTACTCGAAACATGCTTTTTAAAGAAATATTTATGTGTAGGTGACGTCCTGAACCTGCAAATGTTGAATATGACATTCACTGAGCAACGTGACATCTGCTCCTAACAATGGAAGCTCCCCATCGCACTCCCCTCAGATTTAGTGGTAAGATGCCCACTAGATAGTCCGTCAAGAACTGGACACAGATGAAGCATGAAAACAGGATGAAGGTGTACTGAACTATGAAAAAAGAAGCAAAATAGAAACAGTGGAAACTCCAAACTAAAGACGTGCAACATAAAGCGACTTTGAATAGCCACGGCATCATGGTTTTGTGGTCACGGTTTTGGACTGCGAAGGGGAATATCCTAGTTCAAATCTGCCTGGAGCCCTCCCCTCCCTCCCTCCTTTTTTTTTAACGAAATTATGAACTGTCCACCCGGCCACTGACGTGTCTTTCCGCTGTATTCAAATGTCAAATTTGTGTCTGTGTTGTGGTGTGACGTCCGTTTCAAACTGCCAGGTGTAAGGAATTGACCTCCAGACGTACATACATCCTATCTATTCTACGCAAGTACCACGTGTTATGACTCTTGGGTTCCGTTTTGGAGGTTTTGATTCTTGAATTTCTTTATTGTAAGTAGTTCACACCCATTTATTTGCTGTTTTAATTTTTGTGAGAGGTCTATGCAGCATCTCGCTTGGTATCGCTATTCACCACATTTACTAGCTACGGTAATATATTCTTAACACGTGATTCATATTCCGTAACAAATGTATAGTATGACAATTTCCAAGACTACAGAAGGAGAACGGATACGTCAGTGACTGGGTGCGAAGTTCATAATTTGGTGAAAAAAAAGTGGCGCATGAGAAGTTTGAACATTGATATCCTGATTTTCAGTCGAACACTGTGACCACACTTGCTGTTTACTTGATGCAGAACTTGAATTTAGACCGTTCGCTGTTTCTATTTTGCACCTTTTTTCACTGTTCAGTACACCTTCTTAGCCCGCCCGGCAAGCCGCTTCATGAGCGGGAAGACGTGCCGGTCCCCTTCACAGGTCCGCACGGCGGTAGGTGTCGAGGCCCGGTGCGCCGGCCAGCCTGTGGATGACTTTCAAGGCGGTTTTCCATCTGCCTCGGGCGAATGCAGACTGGTTCCCCTGCTGCACAATCACTGTCTCAATGTACACGTACACGATCATTACTCTACTACGTCAACATTTGGGGTTACTCTCATCCTGTATGAGACGTTCCGGGGAGGGGGGGGGGGTCCACAGGGGGCTAAACCGCACAATAACCCTGGTTTCGGTGTGGGCTAGTGGACTGCTGTGGCCTGTTGTGGTGTTGTGAAGCACTACGGGCTACGGCGTGTCGTTTCTAGGTCCCCGGTTCAATACACAATACACACACTTTCTTTCTATTTTCGTGCATGTTCTGCGTTCAGTTTTTGAAGAGCTATCCACTGGACCATTTCACCTCAAAATCTGAAAGGTATGTGATGGCGGTTTTCCCTTGTAAGACTTAAATTTTTGCGATAGGTTTAATTGAAAAACTTAAAACATTTGTAGACTCTGGCAGAAGAATTCATCAAAAACAATAAATATTTATTTCAAAGGCTTAAAATATAAAGTAACTGGCAAAATTACAACATTTCCAAAAGGTGGACACACAATCCCCCCTTCTTTCCGCCTGCCTCATCCCCATCCCCCCCCCCCCCCCCCACCCGCCTTAGTATTGCGAGAGTTAAGTACACCATGCGTCAGAATCATCTGGTATACTCATTGCCTCGAAATGTTCCACAGATATCTGCAGACAGCCATGCAAATGAAAATAGTCCTATGGGCTGCATAATTGGAGTAGAGGCGATTTACACTAAAATATATTTTTCAAGTTTCATAAACGTTTTCACTGAAATCAGAAATGAATCTATTGTATGTAAATGTGTCTACACGAACAACTGACGATAACGCCGCCGAAGTAATCTCAACAGATTGTAATTTTTCTATATCCGTAATGAGCTGCTACTTTCACCAATGTAAATTCATGTACACTCACATATTTAGCAGGACATAATTCATATGTTATGAGTCAGGTCGAAGAAAAAATTCAAATACTTCAGAAATAACAGGACATGAGTTTCCAATTTGATTTAGAATAATCTCCTTCTTTCTTGCAATCAGATTAAAGCTTCCTTTCATTTCCTTATTGTTATTTACGTTCATTGATACCTATTTAATAACCAAACTACTAACTGCTTTAGTTGGTAGCAAATTGCCTTTCAAGAAAACTAATTCCTCTGCTACGTGAAAATCCATTTCATTCTAAATTTATATCTTCAGGCACAAGGCAGTTATATTCTCAAGCAAAGTAACAGAATGTTAATGTTGAGAATGTTTGATCACACGCTGTCGGTCGAATAACTCTTCAACTATGAGCTATTATGATGATATAGTAACTGAATTTATTCATTTATTTTCTTCTGCGTGAGCGTGAGAGAATCAGTAAATTTGACAAATGAATACCGTTCTGTAATAGGGATGGCACAAAAAATTTTGACGAACTGACAACGATGTGTCCACATCTGTTATTATAGATACACTTGAAAATGGACAGTTTCTGAAACTAGCAGTGCAAATAAAGTGATTTACAACACAGACCTGTTGGATGACCTCATTCTTCATAATCATGATAAAATCTGTGAAGTAACGATTGTTTCTGCTGACTACGCTGGATTCAGTACCTATCTTCCTGCTGGGTCTTCAAATCTTCTGTAACGGAGACCAGAAATGCATTTCGTCGCACTGGTGTTGTGTACAGTCCACGAAAAATTTTACCATCAGCGTACGTATTCAGAGTTTCTGCTTTGATCTCACGACGATGTGAATTGTTAGCCATGTCGTATAAGCAGTCCTAAAGCATCGTCTGCACACCGACCAGCGCAGCGCCGCCAAACGGCATCAAGAAGGCACTGACATGCTCGCGAATGGAAAGAGCGGGCAGCGCCACGCCTCCGGGAAGACAGAGTTCAGCACCCTCTGTCAAAGCCGAATTAAGCAGCCACCCATCGTTGGTCGCTACCCATTTTAGTCGCAGACTTCGTGAGCATCACTAACAGGAAGACGATACTTAGCGTGTGTTCTGTGAGTAGTGATAGTGTGTAAATGCAATAGTACGTAAGACGCACAAGAAACATCTCAAACTACCTCATAACGAAAAGTTATGTTTCTTTCCTTTTTAGAAATGAAATGTTCTAGAAATTTGAAACAGATCATTTTGGATTCCTTCCACTTCTCATCACAACGTATCTCGTTCTTTGCTTGTGTCGGTGTTGACTTCCACAGTAGCCTACACAACAGCTGGTGCCGCGGATACCACAACCAATGCTGCCTCCACTCTTCGTCGCTAGGTAACAGCAAGTCACTAATATTTCTCTCTTTTCTTTTAGAGGATCATTGCTTCTAACCGGGTTCTTTCTTGCAGTCTAGCCACAACGCTTCCGCTATTTGTGTATTTGTCTTGCTGCTAATTACTTTGTTGCGGCGCTCCTCTTATTAAAATGGCTTCTGACCCACCTCCTAGACCACCTGCGACTACGTCTCCGATTGCTCTTGCTTTGATGGAATGCAGTTTATTCAGTTTCAGAACCACCAAATGATGGCAGTCCAGTAGCTCATTAACTCACAAGCATCAATTCCGCCACAAAAAAAGACATCCACGGCACCGCCTCCATGCATTCCCCCATTCTGAGCTCTGAATGAACAACAAGAGGAATGGAACTAGTGGTACGCTCAGGTTTACACTCATTGTGCTGCACATCAAGTGCAGTGTACTGTGAAACTTTCTTATATCTTGTCAACGCCCGGCACAGGTGTTTTCCGCCTCGCTCAGAAGTTATTCCTGATTGGCTGACCAGAGTTGTTAGTTTTGTAGATTTAGTTTCTGTCCTCACTAAGTATCACTAGGATCAGGTATATGTTCCTGTAGCTCGTTACAGGTTCTTTCGATTGCGGAAAAAGCCAGAACAGACATACTGTCAGTGGTTCTCTGAACTTCTGGGTTTGACATGACTGTCATTTTCAATGTAGCTGTGGACAGCACTATAGTGATGGAATGATTCGTCTTGCAGTTATGTAAAATGTGCCAGACAGTAGGATTCGTGAACAAATTCTCAAACATTCTGATCCTACTTTAAAAGAAGTGTTAAGATTCAAAAAATGGTTCAAATGGCTCTGAGCACTATGGGACTTAACATCTATGGTCATCAGTCCCCTAGAACTTAGAACTACTTAAACCTAACTAACCTAAGGACAGCACACAACACCCAGTCATCACGAGGCAGAGAAAATCCCTGAGCCCGCCGGGAATCGAACCCGGGAACCCGGGCAAGTGTTAAGATTATTGAACTTCAGTTGTTGTGTGATAGTGGCGTGGAAAACTTCGAGGTAGCTCCCATTTGCAGTGTAACGCGATGTGACGAACAGGTAAGGCCTTGCGACCGACCAGCACGTGCAAACAGGCCACCGTTCCGCGGACAAAGTAAACAAATTTCAAGGCATGTGTCTGCTGGGAATCATGTCCCCACTGCTTTTCGTGGGACACGACTTGATCTGCTTTTGGAAAGGCAGGTAATGTAAAGTCTATGTGCTTGCAACAGAAAAAGAATGCAACCCATATTCGCTCTTGTAAGCGTGGAGCACCTCGTCACTCAGTGAATGTAGTTTTTTCTAAACTGTCTACCGTTATTAGTAATGACCGCAGTCAGGATGTGCCTTCACCCCGCCCAAGTGCTATGCAAAGACATTGAAACTGTTCTTGAAAATTTATAGACAATTATTTAACTTCGTAATTCGATTTACAGCCAGTTGTTAGATAATTAGACTGCAGGATCACAGTTATCACTATTTTGCAATGAGTTTAGCTGCTGGGCATGAAAGCATACGTGTACAGCTCGACACTTTGACCGATCGGATCACATTTTTGAACAGAGCTGTGCATTGCCCAAGTACAGCGGATAAAGCGACTTCGTGAATAGTTTCTCGTCCATTATTTGGATTAGACTACACTCCCTTGGTATGTTCCACACTTTATTACACATTCAACCATTTTTGTTGAGTTTCAAAGAGGGCGAAGTCATTGGAGAAACCAACATGGCTTGCCTCAAGAGAGTATTTTGCCTCTGTACTTTTCAGAACGCCAATGGCTAGCCACTACCTAAAACCGTGAAAAAGCATATATGAAGACGATCTTAGTTTAGTAAGACAAACAAAGAAGTTAAAAAAGTGGAACAATTTGTCACAAAAGCGCTTAGTACATTCAGATTAAATGGTTCAAATGGCTCTGAGCACTATGCGACTTCTGAGGTCATCAGTCCCCTAGAACTTAGAACTACTTAAACCTAACTAACCTAAGGACATCACGCACATCCATGCCCGAAGCAGGATTCGAACCTGCGACCGTAGCGGTCACGCGGTTCCGGACTGCAGCGCCTAGAACCGCACGGCCACCGCGGCCGGCTAGTACATTCAGAGATCCATAGTATGGATGGCTTGAAATCTAATATCCAGAAAACGCAAGGTTGTACCTTAGACATCTGAAACAGGCAGACCAATAGAAATCTAAAAGTTAATTGGGAGGGCAGAGGGCACAGAGTTGAAACACTGCTTTACACATTGGTATCACTTTAGAGAGATGGGGAACATACCGCAAACGCTGTATCAATGACAGTCTAAGTTTGTCAGCCTGAAATAATAGGGTTGTCCAGAAAGTAAGTTCCGATCGGTTGCTAAATGGAAACCACAGTGAAAATCAGAAGCATTTTATCTGCAAGAATTAGCTACACATTCCAGATACTTCTCTACATAGTCGCCGCTCCAATTTAGACATTTGTCGGAGCGTTACACAAAATTTCCAGCACCATCGGCATCGAAGGCAGCCGCCCGTGCTTTAAGATAATTTTCTACGCTGGTCTATAGCGCCTAGCCTGAGCCCAAGTGTTTTCTTCGTATCCAGAGATTCATGTGAACAGAGATTATACTCAGGATGAGCCAATTAGGGCTGTGTTGTGTGTTAACGAACACTTCCCATCGGAAAGGCTGCAGGAGTCTCTACACTACCCCTGTAGAGTGCGGCTGAGAATTGCCAGGAAGAAGGAAGTGCGTGGCAAGTGTTAAGGTGGGCTGCATTCATTAAGGCGAAGCCTCTCAACGGGCCCTCCTACTTGGCGGGAGACGTCGTGTTCTAGGCACCTTTACTCGCTCACAGTGCGCTCACAACTGAAAAGAGCGTCTTGATGCACTCGACAGTCATACTAGAGACACTACCCAACAAATTTATGAAAAGCTTCATCGGGTTTTCACTGCGGAGTCCATTTCGCGACCGATCGGAACTTACTTTTTGGACAACCCTCGTAACACCATTCGGAAACTCACTGGGAGTAACTGAGGACCTAGCCTTGCGTCATCAGAATCTCTGTCATCATACCCTCTTTCTCTGCAGAGGAGTATGTGTGCCCTGTATGATATAGCTATATCCAGGCACATGCAAAGTGGACGACGCTCTGAACGATGAGTCAACGCATTTGGGAGACAAGTCATCATGTATACTCATGATCTTTCTCATTATGCAAAAAAGGGTGTGGTACGTTCAACGACACACATTCTGTGGATGCTTGCAAATAATAGCTTTAAAAATCCATTAAGTCGACTTAAAATTTCATCGCAGACGAATCTGACCCACGAATCTGACCCACCTGTGATAATTTTAAACTGTTCCAGATGCGCTTTTTGAATTCATAGTGGACAGAGTACGAGGATCGCCTCCTGAATTCGCGTGTGTTGATATGTTAATCGCCGTTAATGGACTTTAATAACGAGATGGCGAACCAGTTGTGTTTAGTTAAAGGACTGAAACTCTACTTTCTGCGTAGTTCAGACGGCTTTTCGACATTCCAAAGACATGAGATTTAAATAGATCAAATTAAATATGACTGAATGTGAATTATTAACGATTTTGTGGCTTAATAGCGCTATTGTTTTTGAAAGCCGATTGGCAGTAACTAAGCTTTAGGAGAGGCTTTTGGCGCAGTGGACAGAATACTATGTACAGAAATCGGAATAAAGATGGCCAAACCTTACGGTTCAGTTAATATGACACAATGAGGTTTGAAATTCGCCAAGCTATAAATGAGATAAGGGAGAGACAAATGTTTGACGCTGAATGTTGAAAGCTAGTAGGAATTCCATTTTCTGCATCATCCTCAAGAATAACCTATGTGTATCGCTAGAGGCACTGTCCAAAGGTTCAGTACGGAATTAGTTACATAGTACTAGCCTGCGTTTTTAGTGGTGCAGTCATTACGTAGTGCAGAATTAACGTAAGTTAAATTATTCAGGCATTTAGATACTACAAAATTATGCTGTATCCTGAAGAGATGGTACGACTTAATATTTGCATAGCAGATGCAATGAATACACTGTTAGCAATGTGTTTATACACTTCATATGGAATTACCAAGGAGTGTTGCTTCGCAATATATAGATCGTAACTTTCATGGAAGTACGCTACTGCAACTTCGTCCCATCTACTTTTAGCCCAAGTAATCAATAAATTCAAGGTGATTGATTAAAGTCATGTGCTTATACAAAATGAAACTTACGCAGGTGATGACTCTAGAAAGATATGCAACCACATTCTATTGTGTTGTTATACTTAGCGTGATATTATTTCATTAATTCCTTTAAATCCTTACGTGGAGCATATGGCTGTAATAAAGGATCACCATCTTGTTCTGTCTTCTGCTAGTATTTTCACTTCTTCCTATCCTATTCCTTGCTGTTGACCTTCTGCTTCAACTGACCATCTCCATGTCATTTTGGGCCTGAGTCCTCTGTGTCGTCCCTGAGGGATTCAATGAAGTTCTTCCTTCGCAATATGTTCGTTTGGTCTCGTAAGAGAATGTCCTAACCACCTACACTTCCTGCTTCTTATTTGAAGCTCCACTGGCTTTTGGCTTGTTCCTTCCCAGAGTGTTTCGTTAGAGACGGAATTTAGCCAAAGTACCTATAGGATGTTCCTCAGACATTTGTTGTTTAATGTCTGCATGGATTAACTGCTTAGTTATTTCCCACATTTCACATCCATATAAAAGCATAGGTTTTACATTACTTTCAAATAGCCGAAATTTTGTCCTCAGTGTTACTTCCTTCGATCTCCAGATAGAGCGGAGAGTTGTAAGAGCGCCTTTGGTTTTGTTGATGCGGCTGTTAATGTCCCCTGTTGCACCATCATATGGTGTAATTATGCTGCCAAGGTAGCAAAACTTAACCACCCCTTCGATTACCTGGCTCTCACGCTTAAGCTCTGCGGTGTTGTTATCATTTGCCCGCATGTCTTTTGTTTCTTGGGCATTAATTACCAAACTGATTTTCTTTGCTGCAGATTTCAGATATTCTAGTTCTTTCACGTCGTTGAGGCTGTGGGGTAGAAGGCAAAGATTATTTGGAAAATCTAGGTCTTCTACATGTGTCCCATTGCTCCATTTTATGCCTCTCACTTTATCCATTACTTGCGTCATTACAAGAATCAGTACTATGTTAAATAGTATCGGTGAGAGCATGCAGCCTTGCCTAACTCCTGTTTTCACTGCTATTGTATCTGAAAGCAGACCTTCATGTAGAACCTGGCACACGTATTTTTCATACGTGCACTTGAGAAGAGAAATTATTTTCTTGCGAATCCCAAAAGTTTGCAGTGAGCTCCATATTTTTGTTCTAATTGTACCGTCGATGGCCTTTTCGGAGTCTACATACAGCCCGTAAACTGGCAACTAGTATTCATACGAGTGTTCAGCTATCATTCTCAAGATGTTTATCTGATCAATGCAAGAGCGACTTTCCCTGAATCGTGCTTGTCGTCTTTTTATTTTCTTGCCTACATATGCTTTTATCCCATTTAGTATTATTCGCAAGAGGATCTACATCTACATCTACATTTATACTCCGCAAGCCACCCAACGGTGTGTGGCGGAGGGCACTTTACGTGCCACTGTCATTACCTCCCTTTCCTGTTCCAGTCGCGTATGGTTCGCGGGAAGAACGACTGTCTGAAAGCCTCCGTGCGCGCTCTAATCTCTCTTACTTTTACATTCGTGATCTCCTCGGGAGGTATAAGTAGGGGGAAGCAATATATTCGATACCTCATCCAGAAACGCACACTCTCGAAACCTGGCGAGCAAGCTACACCGCGATGCAGAGCGCCTCTCTTGCAGAGTCTGCCACTTGAGTTTATTAAACATCTCCGTAACGCTATCACGGTTACCAAATAACCCTGTGACGAAACGCGCCGCTCTTCTTTGGATCTTCTCTATCTCCTCCGTCAGACCGATTTGGTACGGATCCCACGCTGATGAGCAATACTCAAGTATAGGTCGAACGAGTGTTTTGTAAGCCACCTCCTTTGTTGATGGACTACATTTTCTAAGCACTCTCCCACTGAATCTCGACCTGGTACCCGCCTTACCAGCAATTAATTTTATATGATCATTCCACTTCAAATCGTTCCGCACGCATGCTCCCAGATATTTTACAGAAGTAACTGCTACCAGTGTTTGTTCCGCTATCATATAATCATACAATAAAGGATCCTTCTTTTTATGTATTCGCAATACATTACATTTGTCTATGTTAAGGGTCAGTTTGCACTCCCTGCACCAAGTGCCTATCCGCTGCAGATCTTCCTGCATTTCGCTACAATTTTCTAATGCTGCAACTTCTGTGTATACTACAGCATCATCCGCGAAAAGCCGCATGGAACTTCCGACACTATCTACTAGGTCATTTATATATAGTGTGAAAAGCAATGGTCCCATAACACTCCCCTGTGGCACGCCAGAGGTTACTTTAACGTCTGTAGACGTCTCTCCATTGATAACAACATGCTGTGTTCTGTTTGCTAAAAACTCTTCAATCCAGCCACACAGCTGGTCTGATATTCCGTAGGCTCTTACTTTGTTTATCAGGCGACAGTGCGGAACTGTATCGAACGCCTTCCGGAAGTCAAGAAAAATAGCATCTACCTGGGAGCCTGTATCTAATATTTTCTGGGTCTCATGAACAAATAAAGCGAGTTGGGTCTCACACGATCGCTGTTTCCGGAATCCATGTTGATTCCCACATAATAGATTCTGGGTTTCCAAAATCGACATGATACTCGAGCAAAAAACATGTTCTAAAATTCTACAACAGATCGACGTCAGAGATATAGGTATATAGTTTTGCGCATCTGCTCGACGACCCTTCTTGAAGACTGGGACTATCTGCGCTCTTTTCCAATCATTTGGAACCCTCCGTTCCGCTAGAGACTTGCGGTGCACGGCTGTTAGAAGGGGGGCATGTTCTTTCGCGTACTCTGTGTAGAATCGAACTGGTATCCCGTCAGGTCCAGTGGACTTTCCTCTATTGAGTGATTCCAGTTGCTTTTCTATTCCTTGGACACTTATTTCGATGTCAGCCGTTTTTTCGTTTGTGCGAGGATTTAGAGAAGGAACTGCAGTGCGGTCTTCCTCTGTGAAACAGCTTTGGAAAAAGGTGTTTAGTATTTCAGCTTTACGCGAGTCATCCTCTGTTTCAATGCCATCATCATCCCGTAGTGTCTGGATATGCTGTTTCGAGCCACTTACTGATTTAACGTAAGACCAGAACTTCCTAGGATTTTCTGTCAAGTCGGTACATAGAATTTTACTTTCGAATTCACTGAACGCTTCACGCATAGCCCTCCTTACGCTTACTTTGACATCGTTTAGCTTCTGTTTGTCTGAGAGATTTTGGCTGCGTTTAAACTTGGAGTGGAGCTCTCTTTGCTTTCGCAGTAGTTTCCTAACTTTGTTGTTGTACCACGGTGGGTTTTTCCCGTCCCTCACAGTTTTACTCGGCACGTACCTGTCTAAAACGCATTTTACGATTGCCTTGAACTTTTTCCTTAAACGCTCAACATTGTCAGTGTCGGAACAGAAATTTTCGTTTTGATCTGTTAGGTAGTCTGAAATCTGCCTTCTATTACTCTTGCTAAACAGATAAACCTTCCTCCCTTTTTTTATATTCCTATTAACTTCCATATTCAGGGATGCTGCAACGGCCTTATGATCACTGATTCCCTGTTCTGTACATACAGAGTCGAAAAGTTCGGGTCTGTTTGTTATCAGTAGGTCCAAGATGTTATCTCCACGAGTCGGTTCCCTGTTTAATTGCTCGAGGTAATTTTCGGATAGTGCACTCAGTATAATGTCACTCGATGCTCTGTCCCTACCACCCGTCCTAAACATCTGAGTGTCCCAGTCTATATCTGGTAAAAAGTCGGTACATAGTTGTTTGGGACTGACAGGAGGATGATGCCTCTCCAGTAATCACAAACCGATAGCTCTCCTTTCTTCGGGAATTTGATAAGCAAGTCTCTGTTCCAATCATTTGGCACTTTTTCGTTCATCCATATTGCTGTCAGGAGCCGATGTAAAATTTCTGCTGTTATAGAGGGATCTACTCTGAGTAACTGTGAACTGATGTTGTCCAGGTCCTGAGCTTTTCCGTTTTTATTTGTTGCACTGCTTTGGCGATTTCTTCTTTAGATGGCGGTTCTACGTTAATTGTCATATCTTCTGATAGTCGTTCCTCGTCCACATTCAGTTGAGTTACATCGTCATCTGTAGTTTCACGGTTCAGAACGTTCTCGAAATGTTGATTCCATCTCTGCACTTCGTCTTCTCGATTTGTGAGTAATTTTTCTTGCTTCTCCTTGACTGGCAATTAACCCCCAAATTTCTTATTTGACAGTTGCCTTGTAATGTTATGCAGGGTCCTGCTATTGCCTCCGTTAGCTGTTGCTTCCGCCTTAGCTGCGAGATTATTGATGAAGTTTCTCTTATCTTTTCTGAAAATCATGTTCAACACCCCATTTAATGTGTAGAGTTCCTGTTAGATTTCCTCTTTTACTTCCCTTGTCTGAGCGCAATTTAGCCAGAGTTTTGCCTTCCTTCTCTGCTGTATTGCACCCCAAATATGGACATGGATCTTGTTTTGTCTGCCGTGGTCCTTTGTTCCAATAATTTCTTCAGCATTCTGTGCATAGGTCGTTTTCACTGCATCCCACTGACCCTCAATGTCATTGTCTTCGATTCCTCTGCTAAGCATTTCAAAACTATTTATCAGTAGGATCGAGAACTCCTCTCTGACTTTTGTATTGTCCAACTTCTCAAAATTAAACTCAATCCTCCTCTGGCCGAAATATCTCTTGCGTGCAGCCATTTATAGATGGACTGTTGCAAGCATAAGGTGGTGGTCGCTACCGACAACAGAGCTGTAGTTCTATTACGCCCAGTGACCCACTCTTTCTTTTTGTGACGTAAATATTCCGTACCGCTCATGAAAGATCACGCACACGAGAAAGAATCGTAGTGGCAGAGCACCTCCAACTTCTCTCAACACAATAAATAAATTTACAGACAATTTAACATCCAGATTATCACTCGGCACAACGCTTTAACGCATTAATGTCAGTTGGCCTTGATACAACTCAATTACTACCTCTCATTTCCATGGTACCTTTCATCTGCATGTTTTCTTCAAATCTCGATTGGTCAAACTTGAAAACAGATACCCTAGTGAACGAAAAGATAAGCTTCTTTATCTCATCTTCAAATTTTCGCTCCGATTTCACAATTTTCTGTGCATAGTCGAGTTGACACTTTGCTTGAAATTTCGTTTTCCAGCTCTGTAGTACTGTTTGAATTTATACAACCATGCACTGCTTCTCTTGAAATCACTGTAATCTGTGTCGCGGGCAGTTTGATGTGCATAACGTAGTAGGTCAATATCATGCTCATCCTGTACATTGTGTCGAGCATCTTTGAAACGTGCTAACACCAGTTTTTCTAACAAGTGCGCCTTGTTCTCCCTTGCATATCCATAGATTTTCTTATGAACTACACGGTCATATTGCTGCGGACGTACTCTAAATCTGTTCATAAATGTTTTACTACTATGCTGTGTATGATCTACCATCTGTGTAAATATGTTTAGTACCCGCTCCTTGGACAACCATTGTCCTTTACTACGTTTCATTACAGACAGGATTTGTGGCTTCCTGTACGAAAAAGATGAACTACATCGCTCGACACCTGTTTCTGTATTACTTTCACATGTTAAGCACACATCGTCGTAATTATAATTATCATGTACTTCTTCCTTACAGTCGAGTGTTTACGACGCCACACATTTCACTGATTCATTTTGCAGGAACGTTAATAATTCATCTGTCACTTCTTTCTCACCCAGCGAAATTTTTCGGATTCTTTTCTGACGAAATGTGCATTTCGGCAGCTGTTTTTCGTAGATATAATGCAATATTTGCTTTGTTTATCGTTGCCATGTCTCTGTTTTGTATCAATACCACTAGCGATGTGAGACTTATGAGTTTCTCGTCGAGTAAGCTCCGTAACCTAATGTGCTCACCACTGGGTACCTCCAGTCTCGACCCCGTTATTCTTAGCAGCCAATATTGCGTTGCATGGTAGGCAATATATGTGGCATCGAATTCCGTAAACATCATTGGTCTTTAACGACCTCGCACTCAAGGGGTTTATTGTTAGCTAATAGCAACAAAAAATCCTAAAAAAATCACACTGATTTGCACTCACAAACCCACACATTGGCAGTCAGTCCTCCTCACGTTTAATGTCCAATTTTAATGTAATATGTTATACGTACTGGTCATTAATCTGTGAGCGTTAAAATGGAAATTAATATCTTTTTAGGCCCAAGCGTGCATTAAAACACATTCCTTAATACCTGTACCTTTAATAGAAAACATGCCCTCGTATACCCAAGGCTAGCACGAATACGCTAACAACTGCGTCCATTATTATGTCCAATCATTTTATATCTACGCAGCCACATTGTTCGGTACCTTGGTCGTATGCTACGTCATTCATAAAAAAATACTTAATGATCCTCTCTCCCTCTTTGCTTCTTCAACGTAAACAGAAAATTTGGGCCAAATGGCTATATGAAACCACTGCAGATAACAACTTACAAGACATTTTGAAGCGAACCCAGAATATTTGGGGATGAAAAGCTGATTAATCACAAAAACACATATTATTATACAGATTAAAAAATCTGTGCGCACAGTCACTTAACTCAAGTTATTGAAATGATGGATTATTTGTATGATGATAATATCCTGAAAACGCGAACTATGAATTAGCATACTACACTGCTGTTGTTTGTGGCCCTGTGGGAGTCGGCTATTGTCGTCTGCTTCCGTAAACGATGCGTCCTCAGACAAGGTAAGGATCGTTATTTACCTTTCGCCACTATTTCTCCTCTATAACCTGTTGTCATCCATTAACGGGTGTCAGCTGACTCTTTTTTTTCGTAACGCTGTTTTCCGAAACACTTCTCCATAACTTTCTTTAGAAACACAGTAATATGCTGTCATTATTATTCATACCTTACTACTTTATCTTATGGGTATCTGCGGTGCCGCAATCTGAAAAAACTGAATTTCGGAGTAAACTTTAACCTTTTCAGCTAGTGCAGTCAGGTCATTTAGCCACAGTAACAATACTACCTCCAGTGAACGTCCCAAACTCTTGGTTATCCATTCCGGTCTCCACAAGCTCTGGTGTGAACGCATATTACGAAAAATCCCCACAGACCCAAGGTCTCACACGAGAAACAGAAACTATCATAACGTACGAGGGCGTGCTAAAAAGTAATGCCTCCGAAGTATTATTCTGTTCTCAGTATCAGCTGAGGTATTACATGTCATGGATATTTCCTCGGTAGACTTACCGCTTCGTTGACGCAATTGTAGTGTGTAACGTGACTATGTGTAACGTGCGTGAGCAACGGCGCCCTGAAATCGTGTTTGACCAATTAGAAGAGCAAGTCACACATGGAGCACCCTCTCGGTCAGCATAACAATACGAGACCATACACGAGCGCTGCGACATACTGCTACCAGGCACAAATTGTATTCAGAATGAGATTTTCACTCTGCAGCGGAGTGTGCGCTGATATGAAACTTCTTGGCAGATTAAAACTGTGTGGCCGACCGAGACTCGAACTCGGGACCTTTGCCTTTCGCGGGCAAGTGCTCTACCAACTGAGCTACCGAAGCACGAAGCACGCCCGGTGCTCACAGCTTTACTTCTGCCAGTACCTCGTCTCCTACCTCCCAAACTTTAATATCTATACACACTTCTGTTAAATGTACTGGCAGAAGTAAAGCTGTGAGTACCGGGCGTGAGTCGTGCGTCGGTAGCTCAGTTCAGTGCGGCTCTCGCAGCCGAGCGAAGCAGACGTGCGGTGTGTGCTCTCCGCTGTCACAGAGAGCCCGCGCGCCTTGTTTACTTTCTTCGGCCGACACTAACGTGACGCCGTATCGCTACAAGACCATGGCAAACCAATACAGAAGATCAACCTTGAAATTCACATTTTGGAACGACTTTACCCGACCAAAGGCGCTCGAAGTCGAACGTTTTTTAAAAGAGGAAGCCAAGATCCCGGCTGCCGACATTGTCGGCATTCACTTTTCGATTGTCAGTAGCACGGTCTATGTAAAGCTCATAAACGAAACTACATGCGACAAGGTGCTTCGTGAGATGAAACAAGAACTCCGCTTCTGCCACGCAGATGGCAATGTTGGCAACGTCGAGGTTGGCCACGCCGCAATGGGACTGCGGACTATCCGCATATTCGAACTTCCATTTGAACTCCCGGCGGCAGAAGTTGTAGCGGCGCTCCGCCCCTACGGCACGGTACACGAACACGTGGCTGAAAAATGGACCCAGTTTAAGACGTATCCCGTACTCAATGGAGTACGCCAAGTGCGCATAGATATCCAACGACACGTGCCATCCTATCTACAGATAGGAGGATGCCGGGCCATAGTTATTTATGACGGCCAGCCGAAGACGTGTTCCGGATGCGGCAAAGAAGGACACCTTCGTTCCGAGTGCCTCCAGCGTCGGATCACACAACTCCCACCGAAGGACTTTGCACCACCAGCGGCGAAGACTGTTCTACCCGTGACTTACGCGGCGGCGCTCACGACGTTCTCCACACAACAGACACGGCCGACCGCTTCAGCGGTACAAGAATCACTTTCCACGGACAAAAACCTGGATGATCCGCCGACCTGGCCAGTGGTGGAAAATAGTAGTACGACTCTGGAGCTACCGAACGCGACAGACATTGACGCCGGCAAGATGGCAATTGATTCCCTTATTGTACCGACCGAAGCGTTTGTTCCGGCGGAGCGTGAGTCAGTGCCGTCTTCTGACAATGAAGGCCATGTACGGAAACAGCGATCACCGAAACGCCGAAAGCGCCGTCGTCGGACCTTGTCGGAACACAGCGGTTCGCATTCGGCCGGGGAAGAACAACTGACCCCTCAAGAAGCCAGCCGCGAAGCTGGGGCTGTTTCCACTGACTCCAACCTTGCAGAACAGACAGAAAAACATGCAGCTTTCGAACATCAGCCCATTGACAGAAACAGTGAGCAGCGGAAAGGTACCAGTGCAGGCAGCGAAGTCGCCCGGTCCCTTACTACCAAACATTCTGAGGCTATGGAACATGAACAGACATCCGCGCCCGCTTCGTGGGCCGAGGACGTCGAGACACAAGATCCCGACCCGCGGCCAGCTGAGGCGCCGCCGGATCATGCAGCATAAGCAGCACAGGAAGGACCGCGTTTGGCGGAGGGTGACATTACTTCCGATGTTCGCTTCTCTCCCACTTCAACATGGATAACCTCGCCCAAACAACGCGTTGCCAGGCTTACCGCCTGGCGACAATGAATATCAACATGATCAGTTCTCCTGTCAAGATCCAACTTTTGAAAGAAACCATACGAGCCATGGGAGTTGACTTTGCTTTCCTACAAGAAGTGAAAACGACTGCACTCCCGCACTTTTACGGTTACGCCACACATGTGACGCCCGGTAGCCCTGCAGACGCCGGAGTGGCGATATTAGTGCGTGAAGGTATTGAAGTTACCGACGTCACGTTTCTTCCCTCAGCGCGAGGAATAGCATTTACGGCACTCAACACCCGATTCATTAATGTTTACGCGCCGTCGGGTACCACAAGACGTCACGACCGGGCCAGATTCTACTCCACAGATGTCGCTCCCCTTTTCCTTGGACGATACGACCACAGCGTCTTCGCCGGCGATTTTAATTGCGTACTTCACCCCAAGGACCAAATCCCACATTACATGCCTTGTCCGGAAGTGGGTGCGATGATCCAAGAACTTCACACGTGGGAAAAAGTCCACGGTAACCGCTCTGGCCACACTCATCTTACCAGTCATTCGGCCAGCCGACTTGACCGCATATATGTGTCACAAGATCTCACACGAGGTGTGGTGGACGCCGAATTATGGCCTCAAGCCTATTCCGATCACAGTGCCTATATCTGCACTATACACCTACGCCCCCAACAAGTCTGGCGCAGCAATGGCTTTTGGAAGATCAACATAACTCATCTCCAGGACCTGGATTGCCGTCGGCAAGTTGCAGCAACGTGGACTGACTGTGAACGCCGCCACCCACGCTACACCTCGACCCTGGAGTGGTGGCTCCTCTGTGCCAAACCAGCAATCCGTAGGACACTTATGCGATATGGCAAGGACGTGACTGCGTGGCATCGACAGACCGTCGATTTTTACTACGCGGCACTCAGGGACCTCGACGCCTTACCCCCTTCCCCGGAGAGACAACATGACCAAAGCAGAATCAAGGCTCACATACTATCATTGACGAAGCGTCGACTAGAAGGTGCAGTAGTCCGCTCGCGACGGCACGACCGAACGGTTGCAGAGGAACCCACTATGCACCACGTTGTGGCGGATAAGCGCCGACAAAACCTTCCAAACTTTGCAGAAGCTCTCCTGCGCAGGAGAGCTTCTGTAAAGTTTGGAAGGTAGGAGACGAGATACTGGCAGAAGTAAAACTGTGGGACCGGGCGTGAGTCGTGCTTCGGTAGCTCAAATCGTAGAGCACTTGCCCGCGAAGGGCAAAGGTCCCGAGTTCGAGTCTCGGTCGGACACACAGTTTTAATCTGCCAGGAAGTTTCATATCAGCGCACACTCCGCTGCAGAGTGAAAATCTCATTCTGTAATAAACATGTTTGCAAAACACGTATCACTGACCTGCATCCAAACTGCAGTGAGTAAGAATAACAGTTAGAAAATGAAAGTCATTAATTTCAAAAGTAACTGCGTGTGATGATGAATGTTGTTTTATATTTACAATTTTGTTGATATTTATGTGACAAATTGTGTCCAAACTGCAATCTGTAAAGTAATAAAAAAGTATAATAGAAAAATAATGTAATGTCTTCCGTTCTTATTCAGAACTGTCTGCTGTTCCCAATTTAGATGTAGATGTAGACTAAGATCCGAGCAATGTACGGTATATCTAGATGACAATATTGCTTTCACTAGGCACATCGGCGAGTATATTGTTTCCGAGTGTTCTAGATCAACTCGGAGGCATTTGTCCTGCCTATTATAACTATTATTATTATAAAAACATATACGTATATAACAATGTCAACAACTGTACGAAAAATATGTGCTAGTAGAATTTTTTTTGCAACATTTTTATGTCACGTGGTATTGACCCGAACAGTATAATTGCTTAGTAAGTGCAAACAGAAAAGCAAAGTTGAAGCACCTTCTAACATCTAGCACCACTCTGGTGCATCTGGACTATTAAAAAAGAACTTGTCCTATACTGCCATGCCAGTGATTTAGCAACTGGATGCGTATTTTTACAGGATGTTGATAGAGTACAACACCTTACCACATACGCATTCCATCAACTGAAGCGCGCTGAAAGCAATTACTCCACAAGAGACGACAAATTAATGAGGGCGGTGAATGCGAAGAAAAATTCCTCTTCCATCTTGGTAATAGATGTTATAGAGAAATTTCTTACCTTTGAGCCTTCATGTGCTTCGTAATTTCAAAGACCCTACCAATGGGCTCAGAATATAGAGGTAGCACGTTAAGCTTCCTGTGGGTGGGTAATCAAAAGAAATCGATGATAAAGAATTCCTCTACCAGACTCCACAAGCAATGAGGGAAGCATGTGATCCTGTCTGAATAAATCTCACTTGTATTCTATGTCTGAGGGGTGGATCATACGCCCTTGTACTACTCACTGTTTGTGAATGATTATAACTGCTGTTAATAAAAAAAAGTGAAAGCAGTGGAATTCAATAATTCAATAAATTACTGCACTGTGATCGGCTGTTTTGTTTCAGTGACGAATATAACGCCACCAAGATAGCATGTATTTCGATATTATGCGGTTATCGTCAGTGTCCCATATGTGATGTCATGATCGCATAGTAAAGGGCACGTGGCTTGCGAAGCCATGGACAAGATACTGGACTACGTTCTAGGCGCTTCAGTCTGTAACTGCGGGACCGCTACGGTCGCCGGTTCGAATCCTGCCTCGGGCATGGATGTGTGTGATGTCATTAGGTTAGTCAGGTTTAAGTAGTTCTAAGTTCTAGGGGACTGATGACCTCAGAAGTAAAGTCCCATAGTGCTCAGAGCCATTTGAACCATTTTTTTGTTTGTTTAATTGTTTCTGCAACAGTGTTCTGCCCCTTTTTGTATACCAAGGAGGATCAGCTCCGTCGTTTGTTAATTTATTTAATATAAATCTCTCAATTGCTGCCGATATTATGTCTTTGAATTCAAGCCACATCCGGTCTACACTTATTTTGTTAATTTGGAAGGAGTGGAGATTGTCTCTCATGAAGGCGTCAACTGAATTTTTATCTGCTTCTTTGAATAGGTATATTTTTGGTTTATTTTTGGACGATTTGGGGTTACCATATTAAATCTCACTACGAAAACCCTATGTTCACTAATTCCTGTATCCGTTTTGATGTTCGTTCTTAACTCAGGATTATTTGTTGCTATGAGATAAAGTGTGATTCCACAGACGTTTACTATTTACGTGGACTTACAAACAAACTGCTCGAAATAGTATTCAGAGAATGCGTTCAGCACAATTTCGGATGATGTTTTATGTGTACCTCCGGCATTAAAAATGTGCTTTCGCCAACATATCGAAGGTAAATTAAAGTCACCACCAGCTATTATTATATGAGTCTGGTATGTGTATGAAATCAAACTAAGGTTTTCTTTTAACCTAGTATCATCTGAATTGGCAAGTCGGTAAAGGGATCCGTTTATTATTGCATTCCGGTTGCCAACAATGACCTCTGCACATACTAACTCACAGGAACTATATACTTCAATTTAGCGACTACTTCTAACAATAACAAACACACCACCGCTAACTGTGTTTAGCCTATCCTTTCCGAACACCGCTAGGTTCTTAGCAAAAATTTCGGCTGAGATTATTTCGTTTTAGCCAGCTTCCAGTGCCTATAACGATTTGAAAATCAGTTCTTTCTATTAGCGATTGGAACTCTGGTAATTTCCCAACACAGCTACGACAGCTTACAACTGTTACACCGATGGTTCCTGTATCTAAGTTCTTCCTGTGTTCGGCCTGCACCCTATGTGACTGAAGCCCTTTTTGTGATTTCCCGAAACCCTCTAACCTAAAAAAGCACTCAGTCTACGCCACGCAGCATCTGCTACCCGTCTAGCCGCCTCCTGCGTATAATGGACACCTGATCCATTCAGCAGAACCCGAAACCCAACCACCCTTTGGCACAAGTCAAGGAATCTGCAGCCTACACGATCACAGAATCGTCTAAGCCTCTGATTCAGACCCTCCACTCGGCTCTGTACCAGAGGTCTGCAAACGGTCCTGTCGACTATGCTGCAAATGGTCAGTTCTGCTTCCATCTCGCAAGCAATACTGGCAGCCTTTACCACTTCTGTTAGCCGCTTGAAACCAGAGAGAATCTCTTCTGATCCAAAGTGACAGACATCATTGGTACCGGCGTGAGCCACCACCTGCAATTGGCTGCACCCTGGGCTCTGCATGGCATCCGGGAAGACCCGTTCAACGTCTGGAATGACTCCACCCTGTGTGCACACGGAGTGCACATTGGCTTTATCCTCTTCTTAGCAGCTATGTCCCTAAGAGCCTCAATAACGTGCCTAGCGTTGGAGCACCCAATGCCGGGTACTGTGTCATTTTTCCATTATTGCCACACCCGGGAGAATTACGGGTGATGGCGGTCACTATATCAGCAGACCATCATTGCTGAAGCTGCATTTGGGATAATGGCATTCCATTTTTTCACGGTTCGTGTGAATGAAACTCAATGCGAAACTTTTTTGACATTCTGATTTGATACATTTCGGTCCATTTTAACGGCTTGCGTGAAATTAAATTCCGATCAGTTCCACTTCATTCGGTTTTAATGCTAGAAATTCCGATCTGTTCCGTTCCACATCAGTTTATCCAACTGGGTATTACTCAAGACGATCTTGTCACCAACAAAACTGACATTCTACGGGTCAGAGATTAGGATATAGGATCCCTTTATCTGTTAAGTTAGTTAGGGAATTTAAAAATGGAAGTGAATAGATTGAAATCAGATTGAACAGAAATTAGAGAAAGTGGTGTCAGGAAGAAAAGGAATTTTCATCGACTGATTACAAGGTCGTGTATAGGAGGTCCGCTTCAGTAACTGAGTGCTCATCGTAGATGACGGGCCTGCGGAGGACCTGGGTTCCATCCCTTGTGCTGCCAAGAATTTCTCCTCGGTGCGACGATTCGTACGGGATGCACTCATATTCGTGATGTCATATGACAAGCCAGTTGACCCAGTAGTAGATGCTCCATGGCCCGGAAAGTCTGGAAAACGGCGGGGAGGGTGATGTGCGGACCACATGTCCCTTCACATCGCATCTGCATGACGTCGCAAGACAGAAGATGATATGGCACTCGGTAGACATCCCGTTATTACTCATGGCCTGGCGAGGAGGTCTTATTTTATATATATATGAAATCAGATAGTGGTAATTCAGGAGTAAATCTAATAACGAATAAGAAAATTAAGGAGCGTGAATACACGATGCCTACACCCTCCCACCGATGAAAGAATTACAAATTTGTATCCAACTAGCTCTGCAGATGATGAAGAGTTAAAAAATTGAGCTAACGAAGATGAAATTTTAATTGTGATGGGGTACTGAAATCAGAAAACAGTTCCAAGGAAACACAGACCAATGGTGTAAGGTTAGCTGTTATTTCACTTCACTGACAGAATAACGTTTAAAATTTTTTAACATCTTAGGATTACCTGTTGTGTTAGATTTTGATAATATGAACAACTTAAACTCACTAAAACATTAGTATTAAAATATGAGCTAGTATTAGAAAGTAGAATAATCGAACTGATGTTAATATGAATGTTCGCGCCTTTCAAACCATAATAGGCGAGACTGCTGGTGGTCTAATAACAGCCATTAAGAAACTTATTCAGAGTAAAGTGAGTACCTTACAAGTGTATAAAGTGCTATTTGTTATCGGCTCTTAACGTACAGGAAAAGTGAGAAATCGGGTCTTACATGAATACAAATGATACACTGACAAATTTACAGTCCTAGGTAATTATAATTACGCCTAACATTTAACTCGTTATAACGGGCGATTCGAAAAGATAGAAGCACTTTGCGCATGTCATTGGAGATAGGAAGGTTCAAAGTTTTGACACGGATGCGCTGTTTGTTGTAGCAATATGGCGACTACACCACAAGAGAATATGCGCAAAGTCACTCCGTTGTTCAAGTGCTACGTGCATTCCACCGTCGACTCAGCAAGAAGTCGACTATGCACAACCGGTTTTATGAGTGGCATACAAAATTATTGTAAGTTGGTTGCGTATGCAAATGTTTCTCTTGCAACGCATGGTGCTCATGTTGAGTGTATTGTATCGTGTCTGTGGGAACATAAGACTTTGAACCTTCCTCTATCCTGTGACATGCGCAATGTGTTTCTATGTTTCATAATTTTGTGTGTAATAAACGACTGAAGTGTCTTCTTTCTTTTTGAATCACCCGCTGTTTAATCTTTCCTTGATACTGTCTGTTGTAATTATGTACATCAGAAACATAGCTGCGACACGTTCACGTAAAAGTAAATGTAATAACTGCGTTGTTGTTACTGAAAGAGTGTATAGATGAACAAAAGTAGTGGCCTGTGACACAAAGGACATGATTATTTTGAAAATACATTTGTACCTCTCTGGTCTGAGACTACATAGTGGGTAGAATGGAACACCATACATGTCTGTACATTCTCACTCTCCATAGGAAAGTTGTTCTTACGCGACAGTATTTTCATATAGCCTAGTGAACCTGTTTTCTGTCCTTTTGATCTAAACCTGGTGAAAATAATTTTTTTACGCTATAGACACTCCTAACTGGAGGCACTTCACTGAGCTGTACCAAGCGAGATAGTACACAGCCTTTAATGTTGGAATTGGACTTGGAAGGACAAGATTACAAATCCAGCGCCAGAAAATCCTCTTTCTCGTTTACTGTGTTTTGTCTACTGTAATTCAACTAACGCAAATTTCAGGAGGATTAATTTGAAGCTTAAGCGGGAGGTGTTCTTCTTCATACGTGCCTCTTCCGAGCGTTTAGGCAGTCTCAATGACCCCGTCGTCGACTGAAAGCTCAGTCCTAATACTTCCTATTTCTTTTCACTGAGATCCCCAGAGAGAAATTGTTTAAGGATTTCGTCAAGTAAAATTAATTTTGAAGATAAGCGATTATAAGCTCTCAAATTGAAATGTACTGCAAAGAAAGAGCCGCTGGAAAGCTCTTTTATTTGTTATAACGAGTACAAACGAACTCCGATCCATGTACATCGACAAGGAAGATCTCCAAGGATCTAGACAGGAGGCAATGTTTAATAACTAAACTACAGAGGCGAAATGTTTTCTGTCGACTGAGGTGCAACTCATGAGCGTCGGGGACAGGCTTCGCGTCCATAATATCGTTCTGTACTCTCGCGGAAGGCCTTTTGAAGTTTCGAGAGTCATTCACTGTATCACTTCCCAGATTTCGGACTTTTGCACGATTCCAGGAAGACTTCCAATTGTTCCAAATGCATCAACTTCCCAGAATTAAGCACTGCGGTAAAATGCACTTCTCCAAATTGGTGCTCCGCTAGAATGATGAACGTCAGGTACACTAAAACAGAAAACCTACGCAGGTATCTGGCTGGTGTAAACGGCCATTTTACTTCCCATTTCTATGTTTTACCTATTCGAAATGCTTGCATATAGTTGCCAGGAGAAAGGTATTTTATAATGCGGGAAATTTTCAGTTAATTGGAACAAACTATTGATCACTTTTGCTAAAATTTCAAAAAAAAGATTGCTTCCACTCTACTATGTTCTTCCTTATCTGCTAAGCCAGTTGTCACCTGAACGCGAATTTTAGCTTTCATTCGAAAAATGGACAGAAAGTAAACAAGATTAAAGTAAATTGACCCGTCGAGCTTCAGCTCATCAGACATGGAATACTAGTAAAGTTACAAAATGAAGGAGTGTTGGAACTTATATTAGACTGTCAATGAAATGGAGATCGACAGAGACATACAAATTGCTACGAAGAATCTGGAATCAAGCACCGATTACGAGAGCAGGGTCGTCAGTAAAATCGTACATTTGTGGTGCACATACGAAAATATGAACGGAGATGAACTGCCTTTCTTAGCAGAGAGTGCTTCTGCTTATGTACATATAGGGTGATCTAGCATAATGGAATACTTCTTCAAAACTTAACTTCCTGACCTTTCCAGAAATAAATGATAAATAATTGCTGGATGGCTCTACGCACTGTGGGACTTAACATCTGAGGTCATCAGTCCCCTAGACATAGAATTACTTCAACCTAACTAACCTAAGGACATCACACACATCCACGCCGAAGGCAGGATTCGAACCTGCGACCGTAGCAGCAGCGCAGTTCCGGACTGAAGAGCCTAGAGCCGCTCGGACACAGCGGCCGGCCCTCATTTTCACTTTGAGGTGCGGCGTTGTGTTAACTATATTATTCCACAACGTTGGATTGTAAGAGATGGACAACAAAATCTTGTTCACTGCTTTTGCCCTCCCAGGTCAACAAACCTCCCACCTTGAGTTATGTTTCAGTGGGGATACTCAAAAGACAAAGTCTTTGTCCCACCTACGGGAGCTACTCTTCAAGAGCTGATAAATTGAATTGTAGAAGCCGTCGATTCAGTAACAGGGAACGTCGCCTGTGACTGTTACACCATGACGAAGGTCGCACAGTATACAGAATTGCTCCCAGTCCTCGCAAAACAACAGCGTATTGTTTTAGATTCGACTGTAGATTCCGGCAGTGGTCGTTTGAATGGAGGCACTGGTGGATCCTAATAAGCTAGTCGTGTTGTCACGTGCTCCAGGTCACTGCGGCTTTCAAAAGGTATTACTCCTGTCGAGCTTCAGCGATCTTCTGGCAACTCCTTATGTTACATATGATAGGCACTACACCACAGGATTAAGACAGCGCGTCATGGAAAGGTCATCGAAGATGCCTCAGGGTTTTTTTCTACTAGATGTAAAATCATCATGTACGACGTCGTAGGCGACTTCTGACGATCGACGTGGGATTGATATTGGTCCAAGTAGTGCTTTAAACGAAGTTCTCTGGCAACTTGTACTTCCGCAAACATGAACACATATATAATTTGCTGCTTGAATTATAGCTTAAAGGTCGTTGTTTGGCGTAAATTGCTCTTACTTCGTCGTAATACCTTTATGTAATATTACATCTGTTAATCTAAATTCTCCCCGTATTTATATAGAAATCGTAATTCCTGATTGCCCAAACAACTGCAAGGCACTCTCTTTCAGTCCTAGAGTAATTCTTCTTGGCGTTAGAAGGTGCTCTGGAGGCTGTTAGGTCTTGTATCCATGATCGTTACCCTTGTGTGCGATTTTCATATTTTTTCTTGTGCAATTATTAGTTACAATTAATTCACGTAGAGTCTGGCTGTCAATCGCCTGTAACTATGTGATAATTATAAGAGGCTTGGTCACATTAATATTACCATCTATTAAAAGCCTGAATAACGAGCGCGGGGCGCTGTGACACTTGCCTGAAAAGTAATGTTCTGGAATGTAGGAATATGGATGTGGAATCATGCCGACTGTAGTGCCATGGACAGCTGCGCTAGATTTCTCAGTTGAGAATCCATACGGTGAACAGATTCTCGATTGCGTTTAAATCTGTGGAGTTTTGTGGCAAGGGGAATACTGTCAACTCACCCTAGTGCAATTAAAACCACGTAGGTACACTCCGAGCTGTGTGACGTGTTGCACTGCCTTGTTGGTAGAAGATACCGTACCGATGGAAAAGGCAGACTGCATGTAGGGCTGGAAATGGTCCCCAAAGATAGATACATACTTGTGCTGGTGAACTGTGCCTTCCAGAATGACTTAATCATCCATATAATGCCACGATAACATTCCACAGACCACAACTCTCCCTTCTCCGGCCTGGTCCTTTACGACGTTTGTTGCAGGACCATACAGGAGCATACAACGTGATTTGTATGGAAAGCCCACTTAGGGACGTCCACTTGCAATACTGGCGTGCAAACACCACCCTTCATCGCCGATGATCAGCAGTTAGCATGGATGCACGAACCAGGCGCCTGCTGCGGAGGCCCATACACAGCAATGTACGGTGAACGGTTGTTAAGGAGACACTATCGGTAGCCTCTTCGTTCACCTGGGCGGTCGGTTGCTCAACAGTTACACGTCTAATCCACTGTACACATCTCCGCAGCCGTCGTTCACCCTTGTTGCCTATGGCCCGTGGGTCAGCACAGTTGTCCCGGCGCCGGTTTTCGATATCACCAGTCTGCTGTGCACGGTATAGGCTACTCTAACAGAGGCGCCACGCGAACTGCTTAACAACTTTAGCCGTTCCGGAAAAGCTTCCAGCCTTGGTACCTAAATTCAGTGATCATGCCCATTTAGACGTCGTACAAATAGCTCCCTTTCCGCATAACCACAACTATTGCACTGATGTCTGAGTTCCCCCATACGCATTATACAGGGTGCTACAAGAAGGTATGGCCAAACTATCAGGAAACATTCCTCACACAAATAAAGAAAAGATGTTGTGTGGACATGTGTCCGGAAACGCTTAATTTCCATGATAGAGCTCATTTTAGTTTCGTCAGTACGTACTGTACTTCCTCGATTCACCGCCAGTTGGCCCAATTGAAGGAAGGTATTGTTGACTTCGGTGTTTGTGTTGACATGCTACTCATTGCTCTACAGTACTAGCATCGAGCACATCAGTACGTAGCACCAACAGGTTAGTGTTCATCACGAACGTGGTTTTGCAGTCAGTGCAATGTTTACAAATGCGGAGTTGGCAAGATGCCCATTTGATGTATGGATTAGCACGGGGCAATAGCCGTGGCGCGGTACGTTTCTATCGAGACAGATTTCCAGAACGAAGGTGTCCCGACAGGAAGACGTTCGAAGCAATTGATCGGAGTCTTAGGGAGCACGGAACATTCCAGCCTATGACTCGCGACTGGGGAAGACCTAGAACGACGAGGACACCTGCAATGGACGAGGCAATTCTTCGTGCAGTTGACGATAACCCTAATGTCAGCGTCAGAGAAGTTGCTGCTGTACAAGGTAACGTTGACCACGTCACTGTATGGAGACTGCTACGGGAGAACCAGTTGTTTCCGTACCATGTACAGCGTGTGCAGGCACTATCAACAGCTGATTGGCCTCCACGGGTACACTTCTGCGAATGGTTCATCCAACAATGTGTCAATCCTCATTTCAGTGCAAATGTTCTCTTTACGGATGAGGCTTCATTCCAACGTGGTCAAATTGTAAATTTTCACAATCAACATGTGTGAGCTGACGAGAATCCGCACGCAATTGTGCAATCACGTCATCAACACAGATTTTCTGTGAACATTTGGGCAGGCATTGTTGGTGATGTCTTGATTGGGCCCCATGTCCTTCCACCTACGCTCAATGGAGCACGTTGTCATGATTTCATACGGGATACTCTACTTGTGCAGCTAGAACATGTGCCTTTACAAGTACGACACAACATGTGGTTCATGCACGATGGAGCTCCTGCACATTTCAGTCGAAGTGTTCGTACGCTTCTCAACAACAGATTCGGTGACCGATGGATTGGTAGAGGCGGACCAATTCCATGGCCTCCACGCTCTCCTGACCTCAACCCTCTTGACTTTCATTTATGGGGGCATTTGAAAGCTCTTTGTCTACGCAACCCCGGTACCAAATGAAGAGACTCTTCGTGCTCGTATTGTGGACGGCTGTGATACAATACGCCATTCTCCAGGGCTGCATCAGTGCATCAGGGATTTCATGCGACGGAGGGTAGATGCATGTATCCTCGCTAACGGAGGACATTTTGATCATTTCCTGTAACAAAGTGTTTGAAGTCACGCTGGTACGTTCTGTTGCTGTGTGTTTCCATTCCGTAATTAATGTGATTTGAAGAGAGGTAATAAAACGAGCTCTGACATGGAAACTAACCGTTACCAGACACATGTCCACATAACATATTTTCTTTCTTTGTGTGTGAGGAATGTTTCCGGAAAGTTAGGCCGTACCTATTTGTAACATCCTGTATACCCTGCACTGCTAGTGCTGCCACCTGCTTATTGTGAGTGGTTATTTCACGTTAACGTCGAACATAGGTGGTGGGCACATTAGTGTGACTGTATCGAGTGTAATATCCAGCTGTTAATAGAGTTATAAAATAATATCCTGACCGATGGGATACACTAAAGATACAACGTCAGAGAGCCAGCAATGAAACGCCCATGCCGAGAGCAGCTTCGCACTCTGACTAATACGGAATCGCACCGTACAGCGCGTTATAGCAGTGATGAATTAGCAGGCACGACTTATTTAGAACATTGGGGCTGCCACAAAGGACAGAATATCCAGGGTGACTACAAAAGAATAAACATTTTCTAGGCTTTTAGGATGATCAGTGTGTTTTTATCTATCAAAAAATAGTGCACACATTAAAGCATATACATATGAACGATATATGACGCTGAATTGAATTACAACAATTCTGTTTCTGCTGAAAGATATGAACTGTTGTTTGGACGACGCACACTGTTACGTGGCTTACTCTTCAATTTTACACTAAACAGTGTAATATTCATATAGAGCAGAACTGGATTTCAATTGCGGTGGCGTTTGTCTGTAAAGGAAATTAGGAAAGGCGCAAAACACGTTCGTAGCACTACACCGCGCTGTAGTGCAGTCAGGCGAAAAACGTCGTTCTAGCATGGGATAAATGGATTCCAAAAAGAGGTTGCAGATCCGCATCTGGAGCAGACAGGCGACCTAGAATTTCGGTCTTAAAGTGTTTAGTAGTACCTTTGGCGCTCAGGCTTCTATATTTGTGGTGAATCGTCGTGGGGTGGTTGTTCATAAACGAATCATTAAAATAACGTTCGTAACTCTAAATGCTAGTATTCTTATAATATAAATTTCACTGCTCAGTTCATTTCGGACGAGGCATTGACTTGACCTGTGACAGTGGCAGTTACAATACTATTTTTCTACATCACATGAGGGACGTCCTACATCTACATCTACATATATACTCCGCTAGCCACCAAGCAGTGTGTGGTGGAGGGCACAATTCGCGCCGAAGTCATATTAGAGAGCAGCCCCTTCCGTTTAGCGCGTCGTCTATCCGCAATTGTGTCCCACTTCAAACTTTCTACGAGGTTTGAAACGTTCTCGCGATGGGTAAGTGTACCAGTCACGAATCCTGCCGCTCTTCTTTGGACCTTCTCAATCTCTCGAATGAGACCCAAATGGTAAGGGTCCCATACAGACGAACAGTACTCTAATACTGGACGAAGTAACGTATTGTAAGCAATTTCCTTTGTTGAAGGACTGCATCGCTTCAGGATTCTACCAATAAACCGCAATATGGAGTTCGCCTTGCCCGTTACTTGTGTAGTCTGATCATTCCATTTGAGGTCATTTCGAATAGTCACACCCAGATACTTGACGGGCATTTATTTTGTGCTCGTACATTAATGGGGATTTTCGCTTTGTTATACGCAGTAGGTTAAACTTACTAATATTGATAGAAACGTGGTGAAACAACGAAAAGCATGGGACCATCAGAAGTTTTCGACGATGCAGTCTGATTACCACATGACAGTTACGGTGAGTATATTTCAAGTGATTCAGTAGCGCTTCATAATCCAGTGGAATGACGCTGCGTGGGAGTGAACTGTAAATGATGAATTCTAGTTATTGTGAACAAAGCAACAATTACATTTTATTAGTGTGCCTGAGGTATCGAGTAAACAGTGGTTAATTGTAATCATAATTATAGCGTGATTTTGGAATTAAGTGATTCCTGTGTGAACGTAGCCAATCTTTGTGAACCAGCAGCCGCTAGTAACAGTGACCTTGTGCACTGAATTAAAAAAAAAGAATATTCTAATCTGAACTCCAATGGCAGAAACACAATATGGTTAGGAGTAATCCTGTGAAAACCAGAAATAAAGCGGTAGTGTAAATTCTGCTACCAACAAGGGCAGAAAATCAAGCAACGGCATGAGACTATATGATCAAGAGATGAAAAAGATAGATAAGTTCACGGGATGAGAGTAGAAATGATTAGAGATTGTCAGACAACGAGGACATAAATGAAATGAGAAAGTCAAGCAAAGAGCACGGGAATTGAACCAGTTAATAAAAACAATAAGAAGCTCGTTTTCAATAGTTAAAGGAGCTCACATGAAATTTTCATGGAATTAAACTTCTTGTCTGGAAACGATTTTGGCCGTTAGAAATCAATGTGACTCGTGGGCAGCAACATCATTTTAACATAAAGACAAAAGTTCCTGGAACTGGTTAAAAGTATGAAAGATGCAAAAGTGCCAACTCACCTACTGATGCAGATTTAATACGCTAAGACGTAAGAGAAACGTGTGGCGAATTGCTGCACAAGCATTGTCGTTAACAGTCTAATAAGTTGAGATACATTTGAAGAAGATGACCCTGGAAAACATTTTCTCCCATTTGATTTTCTGAAGCTGTTTGGTCTGCAGCAACGGCATGTGAGTACTGGAGCACTAACGTGGAAAATGGAGTGCCTTATCAATATGTAACGTTTGATGAATATGAAAAAGCATTCTGTCCTAAATATTCGCCCAGGGGAAATAACGGATCGTTAAAGGAAAACTGTTTTTTCTCAATAATTACAAACGAGATGACTGTTCGATGACAAACACTTTTTTTAAGATTATCCGTTTAGTGAATATGTTTCCATGATAGGTTTGACCAAACACTCGCAGTGGGAAGTACGTAAGAAGCGCACGTTTCAGAATTTCGACAGATTATAACGCATTTCTGATAAGTTAAAAAAGGAAAAGACATTAAGTAAGACATCTCTGAAGGAAAAAAAGAAGCCTTAAAGGGTAGGATTAAAATAAAGTAGAAAGGAAGAGAAGGCAAGGGATGGTGAGATGTCACATCCTGGACGATGTGATAGACAGAAGAACCTAATGAAGCATTAAGATGAATGTGGCGGTTCGCCTGACTTGATCACTCAAAGGACTTGCTAACATAGCAAAAAACTCATGACTGTCCCAAGTCGAGGAAGTCAAAGAAAAGGCAAAATGGGATAAACTTATTGTGAAGAAGAAACAAATTTCAAAATAAAGTAACACAAAACCCTCAGAAGGCAAGTTAAAGAAAGAGGAGTGGTGTAAAAGAGAGAAAGGGGAAACCTTGTGACCTATCGTCATTAGAAAGCGGACAATGGTATCCTCGTTTGACCTATTATATTTTGAAAGATTAAATGTGTCGCGAACTTTCCCTATTGTACTGTACTGCCGGAAAAAGAAATAGTACAACCTGCTAGAGATTTCCAGTGCACTCAAGATTTATTGTTGCAACAGTGTATATGGAGTACATGAAATGATTACATTTAGAGATCAAGAGCACAAGCGATTCTGAGGTATCCGGTACTGAATCATGCTGAAATACCGATATTAGTATGTGGTGTGGCCTCCAAGGGCGGCAATGCAGGCGCTGACTGAGGCATCCAGTCGATCCTACATGTGACAAACACTGTTCTTGAATACGTTATGCCACGACTGCTTGACCTGTTCACTTAGCTCTGCAAGAGCTGTTGGTTGACGATTCACTTCTAGGTCCGTCATATCACAAGTGATAGACTAGTCCGGTTATCGTGCTGGCTACAGAAGATGCACCAGGTTTTTAGAGCATCTTGAGTTGTGAGTGGGCATTGTCCTGTTGGGACATAACCTTCTTTTTGCAAGAACTGGAAAAAGAACGGGCCTAACTACATTATGCACATACCGAGCGTTGGTTAGCGTCCCCTCCAGAAACACCGAAGGCGAACGAGAGTTGTAGCTTATCGCACTCCAGACCAAAAGGCCTGGGTTGGAGCTAGTGTATCTTGGACCAGTTCACTCTACGATGCAAAACTCACCAGGTCTACCTCTAAAAAGCGAACGACCATCACTAGCGTGCAGGCAGGATCTGCTTTCATCGCCGAAGACTCCGGCGCGCAAGTCCATCTGCAAAGTGATCGTCTGACGGTGCAAGTCGAGACGTGCATGTCGATGCTGTGGCGTGGGTGGAAAAGGGGTGGAAGTGTCCCTGTCCGTAGTCCCAGTACTAATAACCGGTTCGCTACAGCTCGTGTTGACACGAGTGGGCACACAAGCCCTCTCATTTGTGCTGTGGTACGATCTACCACTGCTGCCAGTACAATGCGACGATCCTGGCGGCCGTCTGTGCTACGTGGGCGTCCAGAACCTTTTCTGTGGATGTGAGAATATTCACGTTACCTCTGATACTAACGACGTCGCATAACTGGCGTTTCACAACCAACTTGTGTGACAGTACTCCGAAAGGACCACCCCGACACTCGGAAGGAAACAGTTTGACCTTTTTCACACTCGGTTAGTTATCTGCAGGAAGCACGATTGCGTCTCGGAAGCATGGTTGACTGCTTGCTTCATACATTTGCAACACATTTAGTCTTCTTGCGCTCTGGTAGCTATGCCATACGATATCTGTTGCCGGACGATGTTGAAACTAGTATCGGTACATCTGCTATTCCTCAGGTGGTATATGCCATCATCAGATCAAAGTCGACGTCGTCTTTCCAGGTGTACTATTTTTTTTCCAGCAGCGTATTTATGATCAGTGTGTTAGTAATGGAATTTAAGAACTGAGATTTTATGGCAGCGAACTTTTTGTATGACATGTATTCGTGAGCTCCGCCAATTTTTATCCCGCCGACTTTGAAGGAGGGCGACCATACCGGCTACGTGCTAACATTGTACTGGATGATATGCACTTGCTTTTGCGTTACATCAGATGACGTCATCGGAACAGACAACGGTGGTTACCACTACCCAATTGTCTTCATTACCGGTTGACCTTCATTGTTTAGTTAGTACAAGGAAGATATTCATGGGAGCCGCCTACGTCGAAATAGCGTGGGAGGTGCTGCCGTAGACGATTACGTCATTAGCTGAGCATCTAGACTTTACGTGGGAAAATACGTGAGCATGCCGATACATAGCGAAAGCATAATGTAGTTGTAATTCAGGTATGCTTTCTGCACCCTCCACTTCCCCCACATATTTACCCATTTTGACAAATGCTAGCAACTTCTATAACCCATTCGTAATAAAAATTTACATAATTCAAAATAATCTGCATGTGACCGTTCACGCTAACATAGTACTGTGTTACTAAAAATTATAGTTTAAAGTCAGCGCTGGTACGTACTTGTCATTATTTTCTCTTTGTTACAGGTTTTATGACGAACTTTTTGGTGTCACGTGCAATGGGTTCAGTGACCCACATATCCTAAATATCTGCTTGTAAACAGATTATGAAATACTTAGCCTTCTTTATGGTATTCACTCAAGTTTAGATACGTAGTTCCATCAGCCTTTAGCTCCAACCCTCCAGAGGCTATGTTGCCTGGAGTAAGTCCTATCACAGGTCCATTAAAGTAAAATGACAAATTTGGAGGGATGTATTCTGCCTTCTACACCTAGCCTCACTACACAAGTTCCTGTCAGATGGATACCTCTGCCATTTACAAGCTTCTGCCTTAAGGCCTTTAAATTTCTAAATACATGACGTTTCTATAAGACGATCACATTTTTCCAGGTGAGACAGTATTATTCACTAATAGAAGAAATGTCCTGAAACCAGTACCTGTTGATACGTTGGTCATTATGTCCTCACGTTCCCATCTGTCTGTTGGTTGGCAGTAGATACTATATACAGTGCTCCACGTCGCTACCTCCTATATAGACACATACTTAAGCCCTTTTTCACAGTGAACACGCAGCCTTTCAAACTGACCTGGCTCGATTCGGACTGCCTAGCACGCACTGGTCACGCGCTCTTGTACCGTCTGCACATTCTCCAATGCCTTTAAATGTCATCATAGCTAGAAATGCGAGGGATTCAGGTCCACTGTGATCTTACGCAACCATGAGCGCTGAAACGAAGATGAAGAACGCGAGAGAAGAGCAGGCGGAGAAACGACGTCTGCCAATGGTGCGCTGATTAGGATCGCACCACTAAGGAGTGGCCTCTACAAGAGGAGAATATAACTGCCACTCCTGCCAGCCTCGGCCGCTCAGTATCTGCTCAGCATTTGGACAGTATTCGTAGAGTATTAGAACGGTCTAGCAGAGAATGCTACGATATCAGTTAGTAGTGAGCCACATCGATTGCTTACCTGCACCTTATATGCAACAAAGGACTCTGACTTATTTGCATGTCGCCCATCACTTGGGACAAAATTGTTAATCCAAAGTTAAGTATTGTCAATCTGCTTTATTGAAATAAGACTGCTAATGTTATTTGCCTGAACTGTTATGTAGCATTCCGAGAACACAGCATCCCTTAGGCACCCTACATGCTTCGAGTGGGAAGGATCCCACAGACTGAACTGGAGGCCATGCTACCGGACTTTACCGTAAGAGCGATCGTACATGAAATGTGGCTATGAGGTACTATCGCACCATCCGTAGAAAACGTGGTGGTGCCACGTTGTGCGTAAATCGCAGTCGTCGTCGTTCTACAAGTGAACGTCCTCCAACAGCGCTAGAAATTCGTCATTCTATGAACTGCAGCAGTAAGACAGCTTCACAAGTGAAACGGCTCATATCTGAACTAGTATTGGTTTACGGACATACACCGGTGTGCAAAGTTTAAGGTGGATAGACACTGTCGCATGATATGTCACCGCCGAGTAATATAGCTCGATGAAACGTCAACCGTACATAGAAAGAACTGTTACAGTGTGTTACAGACGATAAGTGGAAGAACTACACAATGACACGAACAGAAGTGAAACTTTCATTAAAAGCCAATCAAAGCACTTAAGTCACCGCGATTTATGATGGTCCCTGTACGAGACGGGACATGGCTCTGAATGAGACGTGTGAGGACCACGGACGGCAATGCATGCTGTGCAACGTGCTGCCATGCTGGCCATAGTATGAACCCTAGTTTCGTGAGCTGCGAGGGTGGAGGAGCTCTTAGAACGTGAGTATATTCGGCGAATGGACGAGCTTGTTTGTTCATCTGACTTCAAACACCTTCGATGTGCTGGTGGAGGAAGGGAACGCCCTGCTATAGAAGTTCATACAAACTTTCTGGTCAGCATGGGAGCACGTTGCACAGAGTGTACTACCGTCCGTCCAGTCTCGACTATATTAATGTTTAAGAGATCAACAGAAATTGCGATGACTTCTGTGTAATTACAAAGGGGTGACAAAAATGATGGGATAGCGATGGGCACATGTACATACCGCGGTAGTATCGCGTTCACAAACTATAAAAGGGCAGGACATTGGGGGACTGTCATTTACATTAAAGTGATACAGGGGAAAGGGTGCTGTCGTGATTAAGGCAGAACGATCGAAATTAACAAGCTCTGAATGTGGAATGGTAGTTGCAGCTGAAGACATGAGACATTCGATTTCGGAAATCGCTATGTAATTCGATATTCCGAGATCCACAGTGTCAAGAAATGCCGAGAATACCAAATTCCGTCATTGCCTCTCACCATGGCCGACGCAGTGGCCGACGCCCATGACTTAATGACCAAGAGCAGCGGCATTTGGTTAGAGTTGTCAGTGCTAACAGACAAGTAGTACTCCTTGAAATAATTGCAGAAATAAATGTGGGACGTACAACGAATTTATCTGCTAGTACATTGCGGCAGGGTTGTCGTTAATGGGCTGTGGCAGCACACTTTAGACGAGAGTACCTTTGTTAACAGCACGACGTTGCCTGCAGCGTCTCTCGTGGGCTCGTGACCATATCGGTTGGACCCTCGATGACTGGAAAACCGTGGCGTGGTCAGATGAGTACCGACTCCAGCTGGTAAGAGCTGATAGTAGGATTCGAGTGTGGCGCGAACTCCACGAAGCCATTGACCCAAGTTGCCAACACAGCAATGTGCAATGTGGTGGTGGCTCCATGATGGTGTGGGCTGTGTTCACATTGAATGGACTGGGTCCTCTGGCCCAACTGTAGCGATCATTGACTGAAAATGTTTTTGTTTGGCTACTTGGAAGCCATTTGGTACCATTCATGGACTCCATAGACTCAAACAACAATGCGCCATGTCACTGGACCACATCTGCTCGCGACTGGCTTAAAGGGCATTCTGGATAGTTGGTGCGAATGAGTGGCCACCCAGTTCACATGACGTGAATCCCATTGAGCGCTTGTGAGATAATCGAGAGGTTAGTTCGTGCACAAAATACTGCCCCAGCAACACTTCTGCAGTTATGGTCGACTATAGGGTGTAAGGTGTCAGGCAAATCCAACACCTTCCATGAAAACCCTGACATGATATAGCAAATCCAGTAGTATGTCACGTAACTCCGAATAAATCGTGACATTAAATTAACCAAAGTAATACGAGTAACGAGTGAGCAAATGGAATACCACAGACTAACACAAGAATGCCTAAATGCATCTCATACCTTCCCACCGTGAGACAGACGCAGTTCCGAGTGGAGAAACGAGAACAGAAACCGAGAGCAGAACCGTGTTAAGCTAGAAGGCCCTACGATAAGGGACGGACACCCACGTCACCAGCTACCCACCAGGACCACCCCCCCAGCCCATGTTAAAAGCTAGAGCCCCCCAGAAGAACAGTATAGATCTTACGATAACACAAAAAGGGCCACACCAGCCGCAAGTTTTAGCGTGAGCCTTTTTCGCGTCTCTGTTACGTTGCAAACGTTAAAAACATTGCCCCACCACGAAAAGTAACCGCCAGGACTACCCCCCAGCCCATGTTAAAAGATAGAGCCCTCCAGAAGAACAGTATAGATCTTACAATAACACTAAAAGAGCCACACCATCTGCAAGTTTTAGCGTGAGACTTTTTCGCGTCTCTGCCACGTTGCAAACTTTAAAAACATTGCCCCACCAGGAAAAGTATAACGTTTCTCATTGGATAGGCAGAATTTTTGTAGACGGAGCTTAAGGTTAACATTGGGACCCTGACTGGTCAGATGAAAACACAGCAAGACAGTTTTTTTTAAAAAAAACCAACTTCGGGTAATTGTAGTAAGGAGAAGTTAGAAGAGAGTTGCTTCCGAGACGGCGAGAGGAGCTGCGCCGCCCTGACGCTGCCTAAACACCGACAAGGTAATGAACGCACGCGATGCCGCGTTTTTGAGCGCATAAGGCTTCACTCAGAACTGCAGAAGTCTCATCTGTTACATCCCCTCTTTGTGTAATACTAGTGTCAATCGTCAATTAAAGCTCATGGTATTCACATTTGCTACGTAAGTTCAAATCTGAAACGCGATGATTTTTCTGTTATATAATTATTGAGAAGCCACAGCAGTCACTGTAATTTACGACAAGTTAGATAAGTAATTAAAGATAATTGAGGGTTACTGTAGACCATTTTGATAGTTTTCTCTTTTGTGAAACTTAATTTGAACCTAGATTATAGATGTGATATGGCATAGGTCATCCTTCGATCCATTGTAGAACTTGGAAACCCATTCAAGGAATATTCGTTCACATTTTTGTTGAACGCAGTTCGTTTTTATCATCCTGTATTAAAACATTTCCTTTTATCAATAGTGCAATTTATAAACAATGTTTTGTGAGTAGAATAAAATTTCCAATGTTAAACTTAACTGCTTCTTGGACGTTATTATACCAGCTAACTAAAAATAGGAAAGCCTTGAACCCCTTCCACTAAATTTAGTTAGTATTAAGATTCTTTTACAGGGAGTGCAGTGGAGCTGACGCTGAAATCATTAAGTATTTGGTTATATCATCGCTAGTCTCACTGAACCCTTCTGAACTCTACATGTCATGTGTGGTCTGGCGTCTCCTTACCAGCAACAGCTCCCAGGTTCAAACTAGTCAATTCCCTAAAAAACGCGCTCAGAGCGTCGTTGCGCGAAAGTGGTAGGGAGACACTACTTAGAACAAACAGAAACCACGCAGAATGTTAGAAGGGGTTCAATATTGCTGCAGGGGACGTCGAACGACTTGTTGCGTACAGGTCACGTTGAGTTGCTGCACTACGTTGGGCAAATGGAGGTCCAACACTATATTATGAGATATCGCATGATTTTTGTTACTGCTGTGCATTGTGCTTTTAATAAAAGTGTCATTTCAGTTCATTTCATTGCGTAAATTCTTCAGTTACCTGTTGTATTATACAGTAACAGTTCTTTCTATGTATAGTTCAAGTTTCACAGAGCTCTGTTGCTTTCCACTGAGACAACTTGTTAAAGTGGGTTTCGTCGTTAATTATAGGAACTTCTCCTCTAGTTTTGGCCGTAGCTACTTCCTTCAGGAATAAATAATACATTTTAAACTGCCCCATGCAGGGTGAGTTGAACATATCGTAAGACAGAAAATGACGCCTCAAAGTCTCCTAGAGTGGAGAAACGTGGTCATCATAGCTGGCATCGATGTGATTACCCAATGTACTGTCTTCGGTTATTCATGGGCTATATTCGTCTGTAACAACCTCATCTCCATAGATGTTTATCACGCAGTGGACAAGTATGTGCCGAAAAAGTGGGTTACGGACGGAAAAGACCCACCGTGGTTTAACAGCGCAATTCGGAGAATGCTCAGGAAGCAAAGGCAGTTGCACTCGCGGTACAAGAAAGATCGGGTAAAAGATAGTAGAGATTCGTGCTGCTGTAAAAAGAGCTATACGCGAAACGTTCAACCACAACCACCGTCATACCTTAGCAAAAGATCTTGCTGAAAACCCAAGGAAATTCTGGTCTTACGTAAAATCGGTAAGCGGGTCGAAGGCTTCCATCCAGTCACTCACTGATTAGTCTGGCCTGGCAACGGAAGATAGCAAAACGAAGGCTGAAATTTTAAATTTAGCATTTGAGAAATCTTTCACGAAGGAGGATCGTACAAACATAACGCCGTTTGAGTCTCGTACAGATTCCCGTATGGACGACATAGTGATAGACATCCCTGGGGTTGTGAATCAGCTGAATGGGTTGAAAATCCATAAATCGCCAGGTCCTGATGGGATTCCAATTCGGTTTCACAGAGAGTACTCTACTGCATTGGCTCCTTACTTAGCTTGCATTTATCGCGAATCTCTTGCCCAACGTAAAGTCCCGGACGGATCCCCAAAATTATAGACCAATATCCTTAATATCGGTTTGTTGCAGGATTCTCGAACTTATTCTCAGTTCGAATATAATGAATTTCCTTGAGACAGAGAAGTTGCTGTCCATGCATCAGCACGGCTTTAGAAAGCATCGCTCCTGTTAAACGCAACTCGCCCTTTTTACACATGATATCTTGCGAACCATGGATGGACGGTATCACACGGATGCCATATTCCTTGACTTCAGGAAAGCGTTAGAGTCGGTGCCCCACTGCAGACTCCTAAGTAAGGTACGAGCATATGGGATTGGTTACCAAGTATGGGAGTGGCTCGAAGTCTTCTTAAGTAATAGAACGCAGTACGTTGTCCTCGATGGTGAGTGTTCATCGGAGGTGAGGGTATCATCTAGAGTGGCACAGGGAAGTGTGTTAGGTCCGCTATTGTTTTCTATCTACATAAATGATCTTTTGGACAGGGTGGATAGCAATGTGCGGCTGTATGCTGATGATGCTGTGTGGTACGGGAAGTTGTCGTCGTTGAGTGACTGTAGGAGGATACAAGATGACTTGGACAGGATTTGTGATTGGTGTAAAGAGTGGCAGCTAAGGCTAAATATAGATAAATCTAAATTAATGCAGATGAATAGGAAAAAGAATCCTGTAACTTTTGTATACTCCATTAGTAGTGTAGCGCTTGACACAGTCACGTCGATTAAATATTTGGGCGTAACATTGCAGAGCGATATGAAGTGGGACAAGCATGTAATGGCAGTTGTGGGGAAGGCGGATAGTCGTCTTCGGTTCATTGGTAGAATTTTGGGAAGATGTGGTTCATCCGTAAAGGAGACCGCTTATAAAACACTAATACGACCTATTCTTGGGTACTGCTCGAGCCTTTGGGATCTCTATCAGGTCGTATTGAGGGAGGACGTAGAAGCAATTCAGAGGCGGGCTGCTAGATTTGTCACTGATAGGCTTGATCATCACGCGAGTGTTACGGGAATGTTTCAGGAACTCGGGAGGGAGTCTCTAGAGGAAAGGAGGCGTCCTTTTCGTGAATCGCTACTGAGGAAATTTAGAGAACCAGCATTTGAGGCTGACTGCAGTACAATTTTACTGCCGCCAACTTACTTTTCGCGGAAAGACCACAAAGATAAGATAAGAGAGATTTAGGGCTCGTACAGAGGCATATAGGCAGTCATTTTTCCCTCGTTCTGTTTGGGAGTGGAACAGGGAGAGATGATGCTAGTTGTGGTAGGAGGTACCCTCCGCCACGCACCGTATGGTGGATTGCGGAGTATGTATGTAGATGTAGTTCCACCTTCCGAATTTTTTCAGTCAAAAGAGGATAATGAAACCTTTTAATCACAGACTTTGATGAGTCTTAGATATGATGTACTGGGATCAGTCCTGAGTACCGAAAAATCGATGCTGAAGTGTGATACGTATCTTCTATACCCGTAACGTTCAGTACATTTCGATTAAGCAGACGTGGCGCAGTAGCTAGCTTTTGCGGCCACCACGCTGGCGGACTAATTTTAGTATAGAAGGAAAAACGGTTACGAAAACAGCACTTACAAAAAGGCAGTAAATGTTGCTTAGTTTGGAAACCTTGCAACTTTATAACTTCGTAACTTACTGATGGAAATCTGGTTTCTAATTCTAAAGAAATACACATTTTAAAAAAGGATCACATCCTGACTGTATTTTTTTTTTCATTTCGTCCTACATAATATTATTAAATAATGTATGTCACGCAAAATTATTCAAAAATAGTCATGTTCATTGTAGTAGTTTTCTTTAAAAATTACAGCTAGTTCTCTTTAAATGTCTTTTGCATTTGCCATAATAGGTCACAGAATCCACTTACTCGCTATTGTTTGCAGTACTATAGCTGAATTTCGGATGGCATTTGTTGTAGAATCAACCGAAAAACAAAGTCGTAAAGCAACATGCCCATTTAATTGAAGCAACTGCCTTGCAGACACACGGATTTTTCAAGAGCGATACCATAAGAGGAAGTTCGTTTGAATTCAGAAACGTTGTTCTTTCTTCGACAAACTTCGTTGCGAACCATGCGTATTAAAGAAGGTATTTGTTGGGAACTTTCCCTCGAAACAGTTTCTCTATTAGTTGTTAGCCATTCGGGAGCATTTAGAATTTTCTTAGTGAAAATCTGAAACTGCTTGTAAAAGTAAACATGAAAGGACCAGCAAATGTGTACTTCCAGCTTGGCAGCCCTGAACCTTAACCGCTGCGCTAAGCTCGCTTGGTCGAAACATGACAAACGATACGTGTTTAGAAGACAGGAATGAGATTTCAACATCTCTTTTATCGGGAATTAGGGGCCGTCGCATGAAAATCCGCTAACAAGGAACTCAGGACAGTTACCTGCACAACACTCCTAAGATGCATGAAAATCCTTCATTAACAAATCTGGTGATCCCCATGGCAGTGAGCGTCTAGGAACTCTGTATCGCGTTAGGATACGAATACGGAGCGCTGGGTACAATGGCAAGTCTTTGTCCCACAGGTCGGCTGCAGTCGTCTGCAGTTGCGTAATTGTCACCCAACTCTCTTGTTCATTCTTTACTAGCACATACTACATTTGCTGAGCAGCCAAAACGGATAGTTACAGTCGTAATGTCCTCTGTTCTTCGTTGTCTTCTGTTCTGCACCACGGTAAAAATGGAGCGATTGCCTGCTGTTTTGTATAACCTAGGACCTCGGATATTGTCTTACAGTTAAATTATAAGAACGGGACTTCAGAATCCATTTCTCGGCGCTGATATCCTCGCCGTTGAGCGCCAGTAAGATTCTTCTCCTTCCTTTCCTGACTGTTTGGTTTGCCTTGGAGAGATTTCCACTAGTAACCGACGTCACTTTTCTTCAATTAACTACATTGCCACCTCTTGGCTGCGTTTGAAAGTCAAGCCATCTGGATTCGACATTACCAGATGTCACGTATATTAGTAAATTGGAACAGCGGATCTTAGGAGAAATGTACATTTTGTATTCGGGTTCCTGTCCGTGAAGGCAATGGGTTGAAGTAATGGCTATGTCGGCGTCCATGGTACACGCAATCTAAAAATCTGCATCAAACTGTGTCACATAAAATCCAAAATGAAGCTGCAGTTACGAGGGAGTCAAAAGCACATTCGTTGGAGGATTTCGTTGGAGGATTTCCTACATCTGAAGGAAGTATAGGAGTCCCGTGAGAGGACGATAGTCGCGGTACTCAGTCGGAAGTGAGTAACATAAAACTGGAGCGATGTACAGAACAGCAAATAGTGATGTACGTACGGCGGCGTTAGCCACGGGTGGAGTGAGCCGAGAGCGCAGCCGCCCATATCGCGACTTCCGGAGCGCTGCAGCGTCATCAGCGCGTCTGACCTCTGACCCTTCCCGAGGCGGGTGGCCCCCGATAAAACCCGCCTCGCCGAGACGTTCCGCGACCTCCACAGGTCCGCCCCCTCGCAGCTGATTGCGACTTGAGGCCGTCTGCTCCAACATATAGAAATCTTCCGTGTTCTGTGATACGGCATGTTACACCACGATTGGCTTAGCACTGCGGTACAGAGGCTGAATAAATTAGTTTCCCATAATTTTACAGTCGTTTAAGGAGTTGGTGATTTACATCGTCTAAATACTTTTGAAAAATCGTGATTTTCACACTCGGGTACTTACTTTATTTCAGTCCACTTGTTACGGTCACACAGCTCACCATCTTTCAGCATAGTAAGACATTTGTTGCAAAGAAAAAAAATGTACGAGTTGGATGCTTCGCATTATTAGGGATATGTGCCCTACTGTCAGGTACCGTTTTCACATTGAAAATTACCAGGAAACTGGCAGTCTTTAAACTGTGGATAATGCGCTATACTATTACTAGAGAATATTTAAATACTAGCCGTGCAAAAATTCTTCCGAATATTTTCTCATTCTGTAATAGCAGGAGAAAGAATTAAAGTGTGTAATTTTCACCTCCGGGGAAATGGTGTTCCTAATTCGGATTTTCGGGTTACCTAACTGCGGGTTGTACATAAACGCTTAAGGAATTAGTAACATAGTCTTTATTCGTAACAAACATTTGTTCCAGAAGTAAAAAGTGCTGCACAATTGTCGGTTACTCTGTAGGCGTTTCAGTCATAACAAGCAAAATTTTCAGCCTTTGTGGTTTTTGATACAGAAGTCACACATAAAATCTTTCCAAGTATCGTAGTACACACCTCCTCAAAGCTCATAACATCAGCGAAAGAAACAGATGCTCTTAATCGAGGTGTCTTTAGAAGCGTCAGTTGACCACAGTAGGTCGCAGTAAATGCACTCCTCAAGCTCTTCATATTCAGATGATGAGTGTTTCAACATGGTTTTATCCATTCATGAATCGGAGTCTTCATCACCATGGTCCTGCTGCTTCTTGAATCTCTGATTTTCTCTTACGTAGGGTTTTCTTTTGTTAGCCCTGTATGCTGAAGGGCTATGATACGCCTCACATGAAGTTTCTGGAATAGGTTTTGTTGAAGGTGGTGTCTCTCCTGTACTCATGGTACTTGTTTTCTTTGTCTCTTTAGAAAGAGACTGCTCCAAAACCTTTTTAAAGGGTGATGACATCAACGCAGCTGGTTTTCCCCCTCCTCGTGGAAGCAGAGGAGGTGAGCTGATTTCAAAGTTAGGAACAGCTGTTTCTTCCATTTCAGTAATTGCAGTCGACAATGGCCCTGCTATAGCTTCTGAGGTCTTATCAGCATATGCTGAAGAATGCTGATGGGAAAAATCCATAGATATAAAAAGCGTAGATCCCACATTTTTGACACCTCTTGCAGCCACTTCTACTGTTGGTGCTCTGCAGTATGCCCAGCCCATCAATGGCCCAACGTCTGTCGAACACTGTAAAGCTGTCATCTGGCATAAAATTCAGAACATCTGTTTATATGAACTGACGCCAAATTTAGGGCATCCGAAACAGTGCAACGTATTACTACCCACAATTAGATACCATTCCTTACTTCTGTGTAGAAACAACGCAACACTTAAGCGAGCGATGGACGACAATTTTGTCAATAGAAAGGAAGAGCGTGATTCAGATTACTGTCTCATATGAAACACTTCGAAAGCACATCTTATGTGACTTGAGAAAGGTCTTCGAGCTGAACTCTCAAGAAAATGTTTATCTTGATCACAGTGCAAAAATAGCTGTCGAGAATGAAATGTTAATAGCAGCGGCACCAAACTCACAACAGCGTATCAGAATTACCTTCGCTACTGGTGAAATGATAATTAAATCAAGACCCTAAGCTGTCGACAGGCGTTGATATACATCAACGGGGACAGATGAAAATGTGAGCCCCAAACGGGACTCGAAAACCAGGACCTCCTGCTTACATGGCAGAGGCCACCGAGGCGTCAGAGGATAGTGCGACTGCAGGGATTTGTCCCTTGCACGCCTCCCCCCCCCCCCCCCCCCCACACCCCGTGAGACTCACATTTCCAATTTAATGTCCACACACTACATTCGTAGTGCCCCTGCCCATTACACTCATTACTCGCGGCAGACAATCTTACCGAGTCGCGTAAGAGTTCAGCCAATGCGTGTGCATCCAGCACTGAAGAAGAAGGTCAATGGCCGATTAGCCTTAACTATACGAAGATGGTATCTGTTCCTTGGGACATATCGGAAAGAACAGATAGCATCTTCATATTCGCTACTGGTTGTCGGAGCGAGCTACGCAGCGCAGTGCTAACCAAGGGAGAGATTAAGCTACCTGGAGTGTGGCAACCTGCCGAAATAAGTGTACTTCATAGTACACAACTTTCATGCAGTTGGTCTGTAGAGTCGACCTAGATACAAGTTGTCATGATTTGACACATATATTTAACTGATGTCGTTTTAATCCTTGGGATGGCCTGTTGTCTGACCGAAACGGATGTCTAAAAGTGACATACAGCTTTTGTGTCAATCATGATTTTCCTAAAATTAGGTATTAATATTTTTTCAAGTGAACGTTAACTATGTATGGAATTCACGTAATGCTAACAGTGGGATTATTCCCGCCGGTGACTTTGTTTTCTTATCCCTAAATGTTCGTGATGGGCACCTGGGCTGCATGTAGCTTCTGCAATGCATTATCTGGTCGCTTAAAAACGTTGAACTGCTGTTTTCAAACAGAGTAGCGTCATAGTTTGCCTATGAGTATGTTATTCAGTACTGAAAGGTTTGGTGCGTTTTTGAATGACATAATGGCGTCAATACTACACAGTCCTGAAACGTCAAAGAATTAACGTGTAAATCGTAATTCGCAAATACACTGTATCTATGTATATTATAAGTACCATCTGGAAATCCACTGTTACATAAATATTAATTCACATTCGTGAGCTCACAGATGAGAGCAGACGAATCTTAGCTCGATTTAGCGCCATAACAGACGGCAGCAACAAATCGATGCAAAGTTAGCTACTATACAACACGCCCAGCATACTAATAGTCTAGACATTTTAATGATCTCACATACCACTTTCAGGTTGGATTAGCAGGGAGTTGTCAACGGGATGATCAGAGCCAGTCCTTTGTGTGTATGTGTGTGTGTGTGCGTGTGTGTGTGTGTGTGTGTGTGTGTGTGTGCGGATTAAGGACAGTCAGATTTGTGGTTATCAGCGCTCTGGCTAAAGAAGGTAAAGTGGAATGTGATTCAACCTTTAAAAAACTTAAAGGCGGGGATATTGAGTCTTGACTAAAGCGTACGTACACCCTCCCCTTTTCATTCACATAGAGCTGCACAATCATGGTATTACTCAAGCGCAGAAAAACGGTGACACATGTCATAATTTCTACAGAAATTTGAGAAGATAATTAACGAAGGGTAAGGTTTAAAATAAGGACAAGGAAAATTTGCTGGCTAATCACTTAATGAAACTTGGACTATCCAATCATGCTACAATACATTAAAATCCATACCAGGTATTTTAGGCCATTTTGAGGACATTTCAAGATATTTTCAGATTTATAACAGATTTATCTCAATGTCAGCAGATGATAGGTATGTATTTAATTAGCCTGTGACTCCTTGTCTAATTATTATATAGCGTACTGCTGTACGCCATAAACACCAACCATTAGGGGATCCTCATATTCTAAGTACACAGCAGGACCCATACGACTCTGTACCTGTAGACGAGTGAGAAATGCTGGCTGGCTGGAAGAGGACACTCAATGTTTACGATGTTGACTATACTAGCTACAGCTTATTATGTCCCACGTCCAGCCACACTGTTTCTTATCTGCTCATGGCAACGTGCAAATGACAGCAGGCAAACTTTAGGAGAGATTCGTTGGTGTCTTTGAAAATATATGCGTCCGCGAGGCATACAACAATTACCGCCGTCATGAGTTAGCAAAAGACGTGACCGAGATTCCCAGAAAATTCCGGTTCTATGTAAAATCGCTAAGCGATTCTAAGGCTCCCATCCAGTCAGTCACTGACTAGTCTGGTGTGACAGTCGGAGTTTTAAATTCCACGTTTAAGAAATCATACAAACATACCGTCGTCTGATCATCGTACAGAGTCCCGTATGGATGACATAGTAATAAGCATCCCTGGAAACAACAATCTACCGCACTGGCCCCTTACTTAGCTTGCATCTGTCGCGAATCTCACACCAGCACAAAGTCCTAAGCGAACGGAAAAAAGTGCCGGTCGCTCTCGTGTATACACTAAAGCGCCAAAGAAACTTATTCAAATACAAAGATACGTAAACAGGCAGAATACGGCACTGCACTTGACAACTCCTATATCAAAGAACAAGTGTCTGATGCAGTTGTTAGATCAGCTACTGCTGCTACAATGGCAAGTTATCATGATTTAAGTGAGCTTGAACGTGGTGTTATAGTCGGCGCGCGAGCGTTGGGCACAGCATCTCCGAGGTAGCGATGTAGTGGGGAATTTCCCGTACGACCATTTAACGAGTGTACTGTGAATATCAGGAATCAGGTAAAACATCAGAACTCCGACATCTCTGCGGCCAGAAAAGGATCCTGCAAGAACGGGACCAACGACGACTGAAGCGAATCCTTCAACATGACAGAAGTGCAGCATTTCAGCAAATTGCTGCAGATTTCAATATTGGGCCATTGACAAATGTCAGCGTGCTAACTATTCAAGGAAACAGTAGCGATATGGGCTTTCGGGGCCGAAGCCGTACTTGTGTACCCTTGATGACTGCACGACACAAAGCTTTACGCCTCGCCTGGGAACATCAGCACCGATACTGGACTGTCGATGACTGGAAACATGTTGCTTGGTCGGATGAAAAAATGGCTCTGAGCACTATGGGACTCAACTGATGAGGTCATTAGTCCCCTAGAACTTAGAACTAGTTAAACCTAACTAACCTAAGGACATCACAAACGACCATGCCCGAGGCAGGATTCGAACCTGCGACCGTAGCGGTCTTGCGGTTCCAGACTGCAGCGCCTTTAACCGAACGGCCACTTCGGTCGGCTTTGGTCGGATGAGTCTCGTTTCAAATTTGTGTAGCGGATAGACGTGTACGGGTATGCAGACAACCTCATAAGCCCATGGACCCTGCATATCAGTAGGGGACTATTCAACTGACGGAGGCTCTGTAATGGTGTGGGGTGTGTGCAGCTGGAGTAATATAACACGAGATATGACTCTGGCGGGTGTCACGTACTTAAGTATCCTGTTTGATCACGTTCATCCATTCACGTCCATTGTGCATTCCAGCAGACTTTGGCAATTCCAACAGGACAATGCGACACCCCACACGTCCAGAACTGCTACATAGTGGCTCTAGCAACACTCAGTTTTAACACTTTCGCTTGCCACCCAACTCTCCATATCTTGGATTCCTTGCAACGTGCTGTTCAGAAGAGATATCAATCCCCTCGTACTCTTACGGATTTATGGACAGCCCGGAAGGATTCATTGAGTCAATTTTCCTCCAGCACTACTTCAAACATTAGTCGAGTCCATGCCACGTCGTGTTGCGGCACTTCTGCGTGCTCGGGAGAGCCTTATACGATATTAGGCACGTGTACTAGTTCCTTTGGCTCATCAGTGTAAGAAGGGTTAAATAACTTACCCTAAAATTACAGACCATTGCTCTTAACATAGGTTTGCTGCAGAATTCTGGAACATATTCAGAGTGCGAATCTAATAAATTACCTAGAGATCGAAAACCTTGTGTTCACCAGTCAGTACGGTTTCAGAAAGCATCGCTCGAACGAAACTGTGCTTGCCCTTTTGTCACATGATATACTGCAAACTATGGATGAAGGGCAACGGGCAGATTCCATATTCCTAGATTTCCGAAAAGCATTTGACACGTTACTCCACTGCAGACAGTTAACGAAGGTACGAGCTTATGGAATAGATTCCCAGCTACATGAGTAGCTCGAAGACTTCTTAAGTAATAAAGTAGTAGAACTTGGTATGTCATCCCCGAAGGCGAATGTTCACCAGAGAGATGGGAACCGTCAGGACTGCTCCAAAGAAGAAAGGTACGACCGCTATAATTTTCTGTATACATAAATGATATGGCGGACATTGTGACCAGCAATCTGTGGTTGTTTTCTGATGATGCTGTGTTGTACGAGAAGGTGTCGAAGATGAGTGACTGTAGGATGATACAAGATGACTTAGACAAAATTTATAGTTGGTGTGCTGAATGGTAGCTGGCACCAAATGTAGAAAAGTGTAAGTTCAGGCGAATGATTAGTAAAAACAAACCCGTAGTATTTTGATACAATATAAGTAGTATCCTTCTTGACACAGACACATCGTTTAAATATCTAGACGTGAAGTTTGAAAGCGGTAGTAAATGGGCATACATGTGAGGATTGTGGCTGGCAAGGCGTATGGTCAACTTTAGTTTATGGGGAGAATTTTAGGATGGTGTAATGGGACCGCATATAGGACGATAGTGTGACCTGTTCTTGAGTACTGCTAGAGTATTTGGGGTCCGAACAAAATCGGATTGAAGGAAGACATTGAAGATATTCAGAGGCAGGCTCCTAGCCTTGTTACCGATAGGTTCGACCAACACGCAAGTGATATTGAGATGCTTCGGGCTCTCATATGAGAACTCCTGGAGGAAAGGTGACGTTGTTTCCTAAGGACACTATTGAGAAAATTAAGAGAAATGGCATTTGAATCTGACTGCAGAATGATCCTACTGCCTCTATTATACATTTCACGTAAGCACCACGAAGATAAGATACGAGAAATTAATACTCATAAGGGGGCATATAGATAGTCGTTTTTCCCTCGATGTATCTGCGAGTGGAGCACGAAAGGAGACAACTAATAGTGGTACAGGGTACGCTGCGCCACGCTCCGTACGATGGCTTGCGGTGTATGTATGTAGATGTATATGGCACATTGCGTTTATTACGAGGTAATAGTATGTAGGCGGAAGACATATTGAGCTTGCTGAATCATTTCATTACCTGTCCTACCTACTCATCCTTTTTCCTTAATACAATGTTCCCCAGTAATCAGAGAAATGGATATTTCGTTCTTTAACATTTTCTAGGTAGAAATGGGCGTGCAGCCGGCCGGTGTGGCCGAGCGGTTCTAGGCGCTTCAGTCTGGAACCACGCGACAGCTGCGGTCGCAGGTTCGAATCCTGCCTCGGGCATGGATGTGTGTGATGTCTTTAGCTTAGTTAGGTTTAAGTGGTTCTAAGTTCTAGGGGACCTATGACCTCAGATTATAAGTCCCATAGTGCTCAGAGCCATTTGAACCAAATAGGCGTGCAGGATATTTATTCTCGTGTTGCATTATCCTCTGGACACAACGGTAATATATTGAGTAAAATCTAACATAATTTCGGAGGTATTTTGGTGTAAGGAACCATGACCTCCGTGGGTCTTTCCAAAGCAATTGCATTTCGTTTTCTTTCTTACCCACACTTTTCTTTGTATCTCTACTGCACTGTTAGTATCTACAAAGCAGTGAAAATGTCGGTGTTATGTCCTGTGATTATTGTTCGGAAGGAAACTGGTTCAACTCTCTGATGGCAATTTGCCGTTGCCAACTATAATACACACATTAATCTTCACCTTAAGGGTAGCATTCACTACTGCTCGCTTCTGTTTAGGATTTTTTGTACGTTAGTAGAGATACGTAGCAGCATGGAGAAGGTTCCTGATAAAAACCTTGCCGATATCTACTATCATTCTCAAGGTATCCGAATGTACTGAATTACGTACTCAAAAATGGCTCTGAGCACTATGGGACTTAACATCTATGGTCATCAGTCCCCTAGAACTTAGAACTACTTAAACCTAACTAACCTAAGGACGGCACACAACACCCAGCCATCACGAGGCAGAGAAAATCCTTGACCCCGCCGGGAATCGAACCCGGGAACCCGGGCGTGGGAAGCGAGAACGCTACCGCACGACCACGAGATGCGGGCGAATTACGTACTACCTAATTTGGTACAGCCCACCTATTACAACCGCCTTGCAAGTACTCTAATCTCTTTATGATATAACCATTTCACTATGAAAAATTATTAGCACAACTGACAACTAAATATCACTGTTCTGTATGGTAATGCCCCTAGATGCTAATTAACACAATGATTATGCATACGTCAAAGAAACCTTATTAGAGATTAGACAGTCCTTACCCCTTGACTACTTAAATTTATTACAATAACTTACATTTCAATATTTTTGCTACCTGAGACAACTAATGACCGTAACTCAGCCACATAAATCGTTCCGTAATCTTCTAACGAAAATTAAGCTCTTTTGACCCTTAACATAGACAAATGTAATGTATTGCGAATACATAGAAAGAAGGATCCTTTATTGTATGATTATATGATAGCGGAACAAACACTGGTAGCAGTTACTTCTGTAAAATATCTGGGAGTATGCGTACGGAACGATTTGAAGTGGAATGATCATATAAAACTAATTGTTGGTAAGGCGGGTACCAGGTTGAGATTCATTGGGAGAGTGCTTAGAAAATGTAGTCCATCAACAAAGGAGGTGGCTTACAAAACACTCGTTCGACCTATACTTGAGTATTGCTCATCAGTGTGGGATCCGTACCAGGTCGGGTTGACGGAGGAGATAGAGAAGATCCAAAGAAGAGCGGCGCGTTTCGTCACTGGGTTATTTGGTAACCGTGATAGCGTTACGGAGATGTTTAATAAACTCAAGTGGCAGACTCTGCAAGAGAGGCGCTCTGCATCGCGGTGTAGCTTGCTCGCCAGGTTTCGAGAGGATGCGTTTCTGGATGAGGTATCGAATATATTGCTTCCCCCTACTTATACTTCCCGAGGAGATCACGAATGTAAAATTAGAGAGATTAGAGCGCGCACGGAGGCTTTCAGACAGTCGTTCTTCCCGCGAACCATACGCGACTGGAACAGGAAAGGGAGGTAATGACAGTGGCACGTAAGGTGCCCTCCGCCACACACCGTTGGGTGGCTTGCGGAGTATCAATGTAGATGTAGATGTAGATGACAGTTTTCAAGAATATTTGCAGTTTCAAAGCTAGATGAAATTTCGGAGAGTTGTAGATCTCTAAAGTGTTTACCAATCTCTTATTAATCTTCGTTTGCATAAACTTGTTAATGAACTGATTGGTAAGTATACCGCGATTAACAGCGCCACGTATTCTCTGGGAACCTCAACACCAACAAGTTATCACAAGTAATTTCACTGTACTAATCATGGCACATCGATCTACGTACAGTTCGAAAGTCAACTATCGCCCTTGTTATCTGACACAAAGTGACATTAAAAATCAAAAGTAGTCAGTTGGGCATACGCCTGAAGCAATTGTATTGTTCTGATTATGGGTTCAAACACAATATCTATAGGCACTAGAACCTAAACAAAGCTTGCTTGCCTGCCGAGAGTCTAAAACATGACTGACTTTCATTCATAGCTGACTACGCATAAACAGACGTGATATGCCTAATTTTTAACTACTATCAGTCATTAAATCTGAGCTTGAAGTTACATGACTAAAATATTTGTACTGGACCAGGACTCCTAGCCAGCGACTATCGTCCCTAATAACTAACAATAAACATGTTCAATGTCTTTTCATTAACAAGTAACAAGCTGGAACTGACGTCACGTAAAGAGTTGTATTGGTCGGGAATTCGGACCCAGCACATAATCGAATAATTAAATCATCCCGATCAGATGTTAGATATGGAATGCTTTTGTCAAGAGCGGTATGCAGAACAGGAAATGACGAGACGAATGAGTAATTTTTACCATCACGGGTTTAGAACCCAGCACTTATCGCCTTTTTTTTTCTCAGGAAAATGGGCGTTAAATACAGGTTACTGTCACCAGTGGTTATATACGGGCATGCCTAAACTAGATACAATGTGACTAAAAGTTCAGTGCTGACTGGATGTCGAACACCGCATATATCGTCGTTAGCTGCATTTGAGGAGACGTAAACTATTGAATTCGTTTTCAGCACTAGCTAATGGTGGCGTGTATGAACTTGAAATGATGAGACGAAAAGTCCTTTATCTTACTGAGAGTCGGAACCACTTCATATCACTATTGTTATCGACGAATTGTTTTCCACCAGCAGTTACGTGTGCTTACGTTAGAGGTAAAAAAGACCTAATGGATTTTATTACACTATGTCAGGATTCGAACCCAAATACGCTCTTTACTAGAAGGCATTGAGGAGTTTGGAATATTGAGCGGACAAATAAATGATGGAACTGTATCGTCACGAAGGTATCAGGTACTATGGAAGGGAAAATCCAAGATCGAATTTCATTTTAGAGGAATCTAATGAACAACTACAATTGAAATAAACGATGTAGTAAGTGCTTTGTGAAACTACATCGCATTGGCTACATTAACTAAAATAAAGTCACAAGAGTAAGAAAGGTTACTAGTGACAGAGTTTCTACCGATACTTCTAATCCCACTGTAGGGAAACCTAACCTCTAGTCGACAGCGAATTGACATCACATTTACTGTGAAGCTGGAACACCGGTGTGATCTTCGGTTGTTCACTTGGCCTTTCTGGACGGAAACAGTCTTTCTATTCCATTAAAAACCTGTTCCTCGTCTGGGCCTCGAACTTAGATCCTAAAGTACGCAAACATGCCATACATCCAGCACATCAAAAAACTCCAAGCTTGGCCTGACAATGATTTTATCGCAACGCAATTGCACCGCACTGGATGAGAATTCTGGCACCGTGACAACAGGGAGTGGATTACTTTCATTTCCGTGCTTTTTCGAATCGCCGTTTAAACAGCAGCATCGGCTACCCAATGCGTACATTCACTAAAATATAATCACATAACGGCCACTTACAGAAACAGCCGACACTGCAGGACGCGGATGTTTCCGCAGATATTATTACCTGGTCTGCAGCACTATCTGTTTGTGGTAAACGCCGCGCAGCGAAAAAGAAAAGCTGTGTTACTGATCCTAATTTTCCCGTAATTTCGCAGTGGCCGAGCGGTTAAAGGCGCTACAGTCTGGAACCGCACGACCGCTACGGTCGCAGTTTCGAATCCTGCCTCGGGCATGGATGTGTGTGATGTCCTTAGGTTATTTAGGTTTAAGTAGTTCTAAGTTCTAGGGGCTTATGACCACAGCAGTTGAGTCCCATAGTGCTCAGAGCCACTGGAACCATTTTCCCGTAATTTAGTAAATCACACCTCGTCTGTCTGTCAACAGTACGAATTCTTTGGAAGCATCATTACCTCTAACTTCACTTTAACCCACCATTAATAGCGAAACCCAGGGAAAACAATTCCGTAAAAGAAATATTTTTGATAAACCGAGTGTACACTATGTAGTAACAACAACGTTCTATAAAGTGCTCACGTGGGGAATATACAATGTGTATACAACAATTGTAGGCCAAATTTATCCGAAGAAAGGAGATTTCTGCACACGTTCGTGGCGAATTTGTTTGGTGTGTTGGTAGGCAAGTTGCCGTGAGTGTATACACCAATCGTCCATCCATATTTGAGGTTCTAGTATTGTTCTTGGAATGGCATTTTAAGATTATATCTTTGAAGGATAAGAATAGACGTATTTATAGGTTAGAAAACGGAGAGTTAAACGGAAGAAAGTCTTACATTTGTGACTTTTGTTTCTTTGAATTTACGAGGACGTGTTGAAAACTAGTGCCTCCGAATGTTTTGTGTGAAAACCCTTAAAGCCTTTGAAACAAAACAAACGTTATAAACATTCTACATTTATATTCTTCATGTATACATATGTGTAGCCCTTTGCCGATAGAGGGCTCCAAGATGTAGAGTGTAACATAGTGATGTGTAATGTAGGTATGATGGTGCGTGAGAAACAGTGCTTAGTTATATGGAACACCCTCTCTCTTAGAATGGCAATACTAGACCACACACGAGCACTGTGACATCTGCAACAATACGACGCCCTTGCTTCACTGTCATCAATCATCCTCCATAAAGCTCCGACCTGGTCCCATCTGATAATCATCTGCTTCCAAAAGTTAAAGAACACTTTCAAGGACATCAGTTTCATAGGAATGAGCGCTGCAAGCAGAAATGAGTATGTAGCTCCACCTACAATGTCAAGCATTGTATAGTGATGGTAGCTACAAAATGGTAGCTTGTTGGGAGAAATGTGTTCGTTGCCAGGCTGACTATGCTTAGAATTAAATACATAGATATGAATAATAATGATATAGATGTTGTTTTAATCAATAATATTCTCAGAGTTTTGCCACAAAAAATTTGTTTTCAGCGCGCCCACGTTGTACAAGTTTGAAAGCAGTGGAGGAATCTCGAACATTTGCGACTTGTATGGGGTGAGTGCTATCAAAGACATTACGTCAGAAAAGTTACCTCGCTTCGTGTAGGATCGCTTTGACAAAAAATTAGTTGTCACATTCAAGAAGTCCAACTGATGTAGCTCTATCATTTAAGAGACGAACTGCCTCTCTCCTGCGATACTTGATCGTAGAATAAACGCAGCCTTCGCTTTACATTGTGAAGATGTTTCCACAGATCTAGCGACCAAATACAGCACGCAGCGCTTCAGCATTGTCCTAGTGATGGCTGAGACAGATGATTCGCAATAAAAAATTCAAAATTAGTTCCAGTTTCGTGAAAATTTGTTCAGGGCTATACACTGATCAGCCAAAACATTATGATCACCTACGTAATAGCCGGTATGTCCACCTTTGGCACGGATAACAGTGGCGACTCGTCGTGGCATGGAAGAAATGAAGCCTTGGTAGGTCGCTGAAGGGAGTTGGCACCCCATCTGCAACGCAAGTCACCTAATTCCCATAAATTCGTGGGAGGGGGACAATGAGCTCTGACGCCACGTTCAATCGCATCCCAGATGTGTTAGATCGGGTTCAGATCTGGCGAGTTGGGGACCCAGCACATCTATCGGATATCTCCACTGTGTTCCTCGAACCTCTCCATCACACTCCTGGCCTTGTGGCATGGCGAATTATCTTGCTGAAAGTGCCACTGCCGTCGGGAAACGTGATCTTCATGAAGGGGTGCACGTTGCCTGCAATCAGTGTACGATATTGCGTGGCCGTTGTGGTTCCTCGCACGAGCTCCACTGGACCCGTGGATGCCCAAGTGAGTTGCCCTAGAATATAACGTCCCGCAGTACATCTATGAAGGAGGTCTTCCCCTGGAATACAATGGATTCGCTCCCTCCCGTCGGCATGATGAAGAAGGTGTCGGGATTCACCTGACCATGCAAAGCTCTGACACTGCGCCAACGTCCAGTGCCGATGGGCACGTGCCCATTTCAGTTGCAGTTGACGATGTCGTTGTGTTAACATTGTCCCATGCCTGGGTCGCCACCTGCGGAGGCACTGCGAGTTCAGACACACTTACAATCTGCCCAGCATTAAAGTCTGTTGATAGTACCGCCACAACTCCCCGCATGTCCTGTTTTACTGGTCTGCCCGACATACGACGTCCGACATCTGTAATGAGGTGTGGCCGCCCAATCCTAGGGTGTCTAGGCAGAGATCCACGTTCGTTTCGCCAAGTATTGAAGACACTCACGACAGTAGTCTTCGACAGTCTAGACAGAACATGAGGACTATACAATGATCATATTTGAGTATTACAACCATACCTATAGATATACCAATATTCAAACGCATACGTGTAGGAGTAACACAGTGACATACATTCATAGGCACAGAGTTCCACAATCTGCTGATTTGAACATAGGAATATAGTCAGTTGATGTTTCCATTGGTCTTCCCCTACAATTCCGATTACCAAGAGCATTATACTGGCAGCACAGGCAGCTATATCGGGATGTCTGTGATGTTGGCCAACTCGTACAGAAATATAGACGTTGCTACATCGTTGGATGCTAGCAAGACTTTGGGGCTGGTTGGGAACTCATGACCAAGAGCCAAAAGATTACTGGCAAGGACGTTTCTGCGATACGTGTTGTGAGGACATTACAAGAATATGTGGTTTGGAATTTTTTATTCTCCGCAAACATAGAGAGTGGTGACGTTTGGTTTAACCCGATAGAGGTCTTTGTTGAACTCCCAATGATTAAATTTCAGCCGTGCTATACCTGTCATGAAGATCCTCGACATTTTCGTGTCATTATACCATGGTACTCTTGGAATCGTGGTATGAATCTGTGCGTAGTAACTGCCCCTGGTTTTAGATGTCCCCGATCATTCCCCTTGCTACGCCAGTGGCAACCGCTTTCTGAACGATGGTATAATATCGGTGAGAGGAAGTTTACCATATTTAAAAGCTCCGTGTACAGATGCTCGCTTGTGTCCGTAATCAAAATGTTTTCTTAGTACTGACTGGTATAAAATCATCGCTGTCTGCCGATGAGGACCTCACCATACTCCTGTCGTAGCTCTAATGAGACTCGAGGTTTTTCATATCCAGTAATAATATGACGGATATGATGAACACATCTTAGTTTATCGTCGATAATCATCCAATATATTGTGTTGCTGTCGCGAATGGAAATTAACTGTCCCTGTTACATTTTTTGGGATGTGGAATCCTGTAGTAAGTAAAGATCATTATAGTAGACTTGCTATCAGATATTTTTAGACCACTTTCTGTTCACCACTCATGCAGACGAATGAGAGTGTTGTGCGTTTTCAGATGACTGTCTTCGGAATATTTGTATACGTCGTCTGCGTATTGTAATATTTCGATGTAACCGGGCAAGAGGTCATGGCAGTCTGCAGAATAGAGACTGAATAATAAGTGAGCCTAGACTGATCCATACGGGTGTCTCTAGTTCCCAGTGTAGTTCCGAGAGTATACTTGTGCGTTAAGAGTAAATAAGAAAGTAGCTTACAATTGTAATAAAGGACTCAGTGACTGTAAGTCCTAAGATAGAAAGGAATTTAAAAAATTAGCCTGGAATAATGTTCTCACGCAGCTGACCACTGCAAGATATGAGGAAACGAATCCAATGGTACAGGCGGGCAGAAGGTGCTTTAGGCCAAGTGAACCTTGAACCACGTAAGACTGCACCGGGCTTCCACTTTCGCATTACACGTGAAGTCCCTTCAGTGAGGTTAAGTTTGACCACAACACAGGCGGAAGAGTCAGCATATAGAAACTATGTTGCCAGTAAACTTTCTTTCACTTGCAACTTTAATTTAGTTAATGAACAAAAAGCGAAGTAGTGTCACAGGATACTTATTATTTCCCTTGTCTGGGCTGGAATTGTTAAGTATATTCGTTCTGAACTTCAATTGACCTTGTATTTTCCCTTCCACAGGATCTGATAACTTCCTGCCAATACAGTTCTATAATATCTTTGTCCGCTCGAAATCCCGATCCCCTCAATGTCTCCACGTAAGGTGCGCGTTTCCGTTCGATTTCTGGTGCAGAGCAATAATTTCCATCACACCTTATCAAGCCCTTGCTTAAGCACACTTAACTGCTGGTGGAAAATAATTTGTATTTTTAACATCTCTTCATCCGTTGTCAATAATAACGATATGGAATGGTTCCAACTCTCAGTAAGAGACATAATCTTTCCTCACATAATTTCAAGTTCATGCACACCACTCCTAACTAGCTGTGAAAAAGAATTCGGTAGTCAACGTCTCTTCGTGTGTAGCCAGAAATAACACGTTCGGGGCTCGATTTCCAGTCAGCAATGAACTTTCAGTAACGTTATATGTAGTTCAGGCATGCGCTCATCTAGCTACTGGTGAAAGAATCCTGAACTTAACGGCCAACGGTGATAGAAACCGGGTTCTAACTCGAGGAAGTCAAAAATTATTCACTCGTCTCGTCGTTTCTGTTTCAAACATGCGCTTATTGCTGAAAATTTTCGGTACCTATCATTTGATTGGGCTTAGTTAACAACTGCTTATTTAATGGGTGCAAATCCCAGACCCACTCATTGCTTTACATCACGTCATTTCAAGTCTGGTATTTGTGGGTGAAACTATATTTAATATCTTACTATTAAGTTAGTAGGGACAATATTTGCTGGATAAGAGCCCCGGTCATGTAATTTTAAGTTCAGTTTTCTCAACTGGCACTAGTTAAAAATCAAGTACACCACGTCCATTTAAGCATAGTCAGCAATGAAGATCAGTCCTGTTTTCGAGTCCCAACCAGGCACGCATACTTTGCTTAGCGTGCCTTGCCTATGGACACTGGGTTTGAAACCATATCAAGAACAAAACAGCTGGTGATATCTTATTAAATTTAAACATATGCTCAACTAGTTGCTTCTGATTCCTAATGTCACTTTGTTTTAGATAACAAGGGCAGCAGGTCACTTTCGATATGCACATAGATCCATGTGCATCATGTTTACAGTGATATTTCCAGTAATACATTGTTGTGGGTGAGGTAGCCGTAGAGCACTCGACGCTATTGACTGCTGTTTTCTGACTGGTTAGAGCACTAACCAGTTAGGGAAATAACGGTTAATAGTTGGTTTGGGAAACCTTATACAGATCAAGAATAATCCGAAACATAACCGACCTTTGGAAGCCCAGATGATCTTTAAAAAATCTCTTATTCGCAAAAAAAAAAGAAGTTGTGGGAAATCAGAATGATTCACGTCAATGAGTTACGGGCATTAGTTGGCATGGATTCTAATGAGAGTGGTAACATTTTAGGAATGTCACTTGTTGTAGTAAATTTGAGATTACGCGTGTTAAGTAGCATCTCATCTTTAATAAGGTGTTTCCTGATGTTTGATATTTGTAGCGTTGTGTTATTTGGTTATGTCGGGAGTGATCATACAGAGCATTTTGTACACACAAGCAACTGTACTGAAAAGAGACTGGAGGACCCACAAGAAAGTTACATAGAGCCCCCTGAGCAGGGATGAGTGGCTAGTGGCTATGAGCCAAGATGGTCAGAGCGGTTGGTACAGGTGAAGTGTGATCCCAGGTGGCGCCAGAGAAAGGCCGCTGCAAAGTAAAGAACTTCTTTATTGATGAGTCTGAACTGTGTAGTACGCTGGGTCAATGTCTTGCTGGCCGCTGTATTCTAATAGGCAGGCTGATTGCACATCCCGCGATGTTGATGCAGAGACTCTGCCATACGCCAGCGGTCTTGTTACGAAGACAGCATCGAGGCTTCCGTATAAGCGGTGTTATACTCGCCGATACTGTAACTGCTGAGGTCCCGGGCGGCGCGTCGGCTGCGTCACGGCGGGGCAACCCCACTGTGATGAAGCAGTTGTCCCACGATGACTGAAGTTGGCTTATGGGCACGGGGAGCGACCCGCAGCCCTTACAGTCTTGGACGTGCTACTGGAGTAGACGTGGGATGGCCTGCTGCGCCGAAGCACTAGGTCTGGAAGGGACTTAGTGAATATAGCTGTTGCCCAGCCGCGGGCTCAAACCGGTGACTCCTACTCATTATTCCATGTGACAACCTCGCCTGTCACAATCCCTTCGACATGGCAGAGCTTTGAGAGTCATTATAATTTCGTTACGACACGTCCAATGCCTATTCTTGGCAGTGACGCGCTTGTTGTAAATATACGCCACTATCTGTCACGTGTGATAAACACCAATGCCACTGCCAGTATAGAAACCTGTCTTGCCACTTGCTGAAAGGTTTCGTGCAGTACCGCAGAGTCCTTTGTCTAAGCAGCATAAGCTGGCTAGCAACGTTGTATGGCCGTTCTTGAATACTGTAACAAAATCCTACTCTCGCCTGGTGTCACTGCAACTGCAACACACCGTTCATGCACACAGTATTACGCACGTATATTGTATATTCGGTGTTCTCCATTACCCCACACTACAGACAGGACCCGGTCCAATCGGTTTGACCAAGAACCAGCTTCATATCATACTTTATGTTTGTAAAAGATACAGAGAAACTGTGACCACAAAATTTGGTGTCGTACCTATTTGGGTTAGATGCCGAATCCAATCATACACTGAGGTGACGAGAGTCATGCGATATATTCTAATATCGTGTGGGACCTCCTCTTGCCCGACGTTGTGCAGAAATTCGACGAGGCGTCTACTCAACAAGTCGTTGGAAGTCTCCTGCAGAGATATTGAGGCATGCTGCCTCTACAGCCGGCCATAATGGCGAAAGTGTTGTCGGTGCAGGATTTTGCGCGTAAACGGATCTGTTGATTATGTCCTATAAATATTCGATGGGATTCATTTCGGGCAATCTGGATGACCAAATCATTCGCTCGAATTGTCCAGAACGTTCATCAAACCGATCGTGACTCCGTGACATGGCGCATTGTCATCCACAAAAATTCCATCGTTGTTTTAGAATGGCTGCAAATGGTCTGCTCCAGTCAATAATCGGTTCAGCATGACCAGAGGGCCTAGTAAATTCCGTGTAAACACAGCCGACACCATTATGGAACCACCAACAACTTGCACAGTGCCTTGTTGGCAACCTGGGTCCATGGCTTCTTGGGGTCTGCAACACACTCGAACCCTACGATCAACTTTTACAAACTGAAATCGGGATTCATCTGATCAGGCCACGGTTTTGCAGTTGTCTAGAGTCCTACCGATATAGTCACAAGCCCATCTGAGTCGTTGTAGGCAATGTCGTGCTGTTAGCAAAGGGAATCGTGTCTGTCGTCCACTGCCATAGCCTATTAACGCCAGATTTCGCCAAACTGTCCTAATGGAATGGCCTCGTACGCCCCACTTCGACTTCTAGTGTTATTTCACATAGTGCTGCTTGTCTGTCGTTACTGACAGCTCTACACAAACGCCGCTGCTGTCTATAGTTAAGTGAACGCCGTCGACCACTGCATTGTCTGTGGAGAGTGGCAGTACTTGACATTTATATTCTCAGCACGGTCTCAACACACTGAATCCCTGAGTATTGAATTCCCTAACGATTTCCGAAATGGAATATCCCATGCGACTAGCTCCAACTTTCATATCGCGTTCAAAGTCTGTTAATTCCCGTCGTGCTGCCATATTACGTCGGAAACTTTTCCGCATGAATCACTTAAGTACAAATGACAGCTCCGCCAATGCGCCGCCCTTTTATACCATGTGTAGGTTGCCACCAGCATGTGCACATATCGCTATCCCATGACTTTTGTCACCTCAGTGTAGTTAGTATTCTGCATATTAATTCTGCACTTGCACTGAAGAGCCAAAGAAACTGGTAAACTTGCCTAATATCCTGTAGGGTCCCGCGAGCACGCAGAAGTGCCTCAGCACGACGTGACATGGACTCGACTAATGTCTGAAGTGATGCTGGAGCGAATTAACACCACGACTCCTGCAGAGCTGTCCATAAATCCGTTAGAGCACGAGAGGGTGGAGATCTCTTCTGAAAAGTGCGCTTCAAGACATCCAACATATGCTCAATAATGTTCGTGTCTGGGGAGTCTGGTGACCAGCGGAAGTGTTTAAACTCAGAAGAGTGTTCCTGGGGCAACTCTGTAGCGATTCTGGACGTGTGAGGTGACGCATTGTCCTACCGGAATTACCCTAGTCAGTCGGAATGCACAATGAACATGAATGGATGCAGGTGATCAGATACGATGCTTACGTATGTGTCACCTGTCAGAGTTGTATCGACACGTATCAAGGGTCCCATATAACTCTAACTACGCATGCTCCACCAGGTTGAACAGCCCCCTGCTGACATGCAGGGTCCATGGATTGATGGAGTTGTCTGCATATCCGTACGCATCTACCCACTCGATACAATTCGAAACGACACTCGTCCGACTAGACAACATGTTTCCAGTTATCAACAGTTCAATGTCGGTGTCGACGGACCCACGCTAGGCATAAAGCTTTGTGACAAGCAGTCATCACGGGTACACGAGTGGGCCTTCGTCTACGAAAGCCCCTATCGATAATGTTTCGTTGAATTGTTCGCACGCTGACACTTGTTGATGGCCCATTATTGAAATCTGCAGCAGTTTGCAGCAGAGGTACACTTCTGTCCCGTTGAACGACTCTCTTGAGTCGTTGCTGGTCCCGTTGTTGCAGGACCTTTCTCCGACCGCAGAGATGTCGGAGATCTGATGTTTTACCTGATTCCTGATATTCACGGTGCACTCGTGAAATGGTTGTACGGGAAAATCCTCACTTCTTCCCTACTTCGGAGATGCTGTGTCCCACCGTTCGTGCGCAGACTATAACACCACGTTCAAACTCATTTAAATCTTGAAAACCTGCCATTGTAGCAGCAGTAACCGAGTTAACAACTGCGCCAGACGTTTGCTGTCTGATATAGGCGTCGGCATCCGCAGCGTCGTATTCCGCCTGTGTTGGAATACGCATGCCTATACCAGTTTCTTATCGCTTCAGTGTATGAGTCTATTTGTCACATTTGTTTTGCCCTTCTGATAAATGTAACCTTCGCAGATCGTCCCGTTGCCTCCTTTCCTCTTAACCATAAATTTACATTTTATACCGTATTCACACTACAAAGTAGCACTTTCACTCTCTCTTGTGCTCTAGAAATCCAGTCCACGTGATTCTGGACTATGAATGGTTTACGGTGATAGCCAGCTCTCTGCTTCAGAAAAATAAGCACTAGGCACTGCGGAGTTAGAGCAGCTGTGGAACTTGTTAGAACAGTAGTCAAAATTTCTGTTACATGTCACCGTCCTTCTCTGAAAGGCTCTATATGCTGAATCCAGCGCTCGGCTGAAATGCGCCTTTCACGCATAGCAATAAATAGATCCATGGAATGCATTAGATCCAGTTGTAAAGTTTGATTTAGATATGTTACATTTGGAGCTGGTTGATGAGAATATAGTTTAACTTATACAATGCAAATGTCAAAGAAAAATTAAAAAAAGAAAAGAAAATGTAACACAATGAGCGTGGTTCAGAATAAGACTCAGAAGCATCCGACCCACCTTACATTTCAATGCGGTGGGTTACTCTGTACTGTTAATGAAATAAATAAATAAATTTGGAGCTGGCAATAATTCCAAAGATTCATTTGGCCAATGCAACTGTGGATATGGTATATTTCAGTTACATGATCCCCGTAATCGCGGCCGGCAGATGAATCTTTGACCCTGTAATGACTCATATAGTCCCGTTGATTAATAACCCACTTCCATTAAGTTAAATCCGACTGATAGTTATATTAGGTCATTTTCGCTTGTACGTAAACTTTTTTTTTTTTACAGTATAAATACGAGGGATAATCAGTAAGTGTAGCTTACCGTAGGTTACTGTTTAAATCTCTAATAATATTCACTAGACAGCCCCAAGCAGTTTACTGTGTAGGTCACTATTTCTTTCTTTAGTATTTACTCGATAGACAGCAGCAGGAAAATAAACACGAGATCTAGCTTCTACCATAAATTTTTATTGTTTTTCATTGTTCAGCGTCCTTTCTGCCAAGTGGAGTGTAGCTGTTAACCTTGTGTGGCAGTAGGTTTTCTTAAGTTTCTTATAGTAAACCACATATTAACTAGATGTATAGGGGCTTTGTCTGTTGTGTGCGGATGCAGGAGGGGTTGGCCACAGTCCAAACGCAGCTGGAAGCTTTGTTGGCCACAGTCAACAGGCTCCAGAGTGCCAAATTGAGGTGTGGTGAGAATAGGGTGCCTCGGACTGGCTCTGATGTACTAGATGGGCAGGGGGGATGCCACAGCTCTCTGTCACTGAGCCGACCGCAGGTGAGCCTGAGCCGGCCGCCCAATCTCACTTCAGTGAGGGTGGCGGACTGTGTCGAAGTCTCGAGCCTCAAGGCGAAAGCTGCATGGGGGACGCAGGCTCCTGCCAAATCCCATGCACTTTGCTAATAGACTCAGTGTGCAGTGTGCTATCTGATGCTGGAAGGGGAGTAGCGGTGGGGGGTGAGGTGGGGGGAAGGTTGTGCCGGATCAGATTGCACCTTCTGCCTGGATAGTGGCTGCTGCTTCAGCGAAGTCCGCACAGGCACTTGAGGATAGGGCTTTACTTAGTTATTGGGAGCTCCAACGTTAGGCGGGTCATGGAGCCCCTCAGGAACATAGTGGCTAGGGCGGGGAAGAAGTGCAACGTTCATTCATTGTACTTGCTGGGGGGCCTTGTCCTAGATGTGTAAGAGGCTCTTCCGGCGGCTATCGAGCGTGCGGGGTGCAGCCAGCGGCAGATTGTTGCACATGTCGGCACCAACGATGCTAGTCGTCGGGGTTCCTAGGAATTCCTTGACAGCTGGCTAAACTGGTTAAGGCGGTCTCCATCTCTCGAGGATTGAAAGCCAAGCTGACGATTTGCAGCATCGTACCCAGGGTGAACCGGGGTCCTCTGGTTTGGAGTCGAGTGGAGAACCTAAACAAGAGGCTACGTCGTCTCTGTGACGACAATGGTTGTAGGTTCCTCGACCTACACTATGGGTTGGAAGGTTGTAGGACGCCCTTCGATAGATCAGAGGTGCACTACACACAGGAAGCAGCTACATGGGTAGCACAGTACTTGGGGCGTCATCATATTTTTTTTTTCTTTTAGATTAGGTCCCTCCCCACGGGAAACAAACCGTTGGCCTGAAAAATTACCAGTTCATGTCGCTCAGACACTCATGTGGGTGTGTCAACTATAAAAATTGTTAGTTAACCTAAACAGGTCTTTCCAAAGAGTTTAAATATGCTAAATCTCATGTCAGTAAGTTGTCAAAGTGTCTGTAGCGAGATCCTCGTGTTGCCCTCTGAAATAAATCAGTAGTAATGTCAATATTGCATCAGGTACCGAAAGCTGGTTGAAACCAGACATAACTATCACTGAAATTTTGAACCCGAATTGGACAATGTTTTGTAAGGATAGGACTGATGCTGTGGGAGGTTGTGTGTTCATTGCAGTTAAAAGCTGTTTAAACACAGTTGTGGTCGATACTGAGTGAAATACTCTCGATAAAGCTATCATTCAGACAATGTGTGACCTTTGTATTAGGATGTTTTTATAGACCACCAGCATCCACAACAAACGTCGCAAAACGTTTCAGGGAAAGTCTTGAGTACATAGGAAATAAATATCCAAGTTATCCATTAGTTATAGGTGGAGACTTAATCTGGGGTCCATTGACAGGGAAAATTACACGTTTACCTCAGGGGGCAGAAGCAAAGACACGTGAGAAGTTATTCTAGGAGCGCCCTCAACGTACAACCTTGAGCAGTTGGTTATAAAACCAACTTGAGATGGGAACATTTTAGATATCTTGGCGACAAGCAGACCTGATCTTTTTGAGGAAGCTTCGTGAAGATGACACCAAACAATAGCACACCCATTGGTGGATGTACGGGTACAAGTCCAGATGGTGCGAATGAGTGACGGAAGCGAGGTGGAAGCCCAAGAGTTTGCAGAGAATGGCAGTATTAAACTTAACAAGTTCATTATTAAAGCATTTGCTCTCTCTGCAGTCTACCATGTCAGTGGCCAGCTGGCTGCTGAGTTCTGCTGGGCTGTCTGCTTTCCTACCCCACGATGTTGACGCAAAGTCTCCGCCGTATGATAGCAACCTCGTTATGTTACCCAGCAGTGAAACGTCCGTGACAGTGGCGTGTAAACTCGACGAGTCCGTATCTGCTGTGGTCCTGGGTAGCGGCTGTGTCATGGTGGGGAGAAATGGTCCAAATGGCTCTGAGCATTGTGGTACTTAACATCTCAGGTCATCAGTCCCCTAGACTTCGAATTACTTAATCCTAACTAAACTATGAACATCACACACATCCATGCACGAGGCAGGATTCGAACCTGCGACCGTATCAGCAGCGCGGTTCCGGACTGAAGCACCTAGAACCGCTCCGTCACAACGGCCGGCTCATGGTGGAGAGAGCCCATCGCGATGAGGCTCTGCTCCTGCAATGGCGGAAGTCGGCCGTTGTGCGCGGGGAGCAACCTCCTTCCCCCAAAGCAAGAGTTGGATTTGCTGCTGGTGTATATCTTTAATAGCCTGCTGCACCGTGGCACGTAGTCCGGCAGGTACTAAGCACGTAGAGATGTTGCCCTGTTGTGGCCTCAAACTGGTAGCTTCTTTTGGTAGTTCCATGTGGTAGCTCAGCCGCTACGTCCTAGTAGAGCTGCAACCCTGAGAATAATTTTGTTAGATAATGTCCAATACTTATAGCCGGCAGCAGCGAATTTGTGCAAAAATGCAGCTACCAGTTACGTATCCCAAAACATCACTGCCAATCTGGAAATCTGCCTTGCCCCTTGGTGCAGAAGTTTTTGCAGTAACACTGAGTCCGTTGTTCCAGCAAATTAACCTATCTCGCAACAATGCGTCGACCTTGTTGAATTATTACTCTAAGAAATTCTCGCACTTGCCTGTTATCGGTGTGGCTGCAACAAACCGCACGGGGTCACACTGATCTTTACATATATGGTCAGTGGGCTACAGATACATTATGTTGGCTGCATAAAAATCAGGCGGAGCACAATTCAGATTGTTCAGACACTTTTGAGCATGATAGTTCCTCGTCCATGGGTTCAGTGAATGAAATGGAGCAGCGGTACAATTATCCCATGCTGAGCTCTTCCAGCAACGACAGCAACGACAGTGACATATTTGGTTTTTCTTTGTAAGTTAGTGCTACAAGGTACTTGGTTTTTTGATGCTGTGGTGATTGTATACTACAAGCTTTTTCACTGTCCTGAAGGTATGTCCACAGAGACGAAGGTAATAGAGATAAATAATCTAATATGCCATAGTTTCTTTATTACTATAACGGTGTGTTGCGGGAAGGAGTGGGCGAGTGTCCGCTGGAAGTAGGTGGACGGGTGGGTGATAAATGCAGTCAGTCAGCTGATAGAACCCCAAATCGTCGATCAGACGTACTTAGTTTAGCTGATCAGAGAGACTGTGTCTAACGGGGGATGATTCTCGGGCCTGAGCGTGCCGATACGGACACGCCGCTTTAGCTGTTGTTCGTGGAGAGTAGCGGGCATCTCTGCTACCACTGCTCGGTAGTGAACGGAAGTAGCAGAGGACCAAATGGAGGCGTGGCACCAGACGGAGTCCGGGACTGAAGGGAGCAGTCATAGGTTCGCAGCTTGGTGGGGCACTGTCACTGACGTGGCTGCGATTAGCTTAGGCTGCGCGGCATTGGACAAACCAGCTGCGACGAAACGTGACGGGCTGGACCTGGGGGTTTAAATTTAGAATAATGGTGCTGATGGCTACGGATGAGCCGTGGACTAGGTTCTCGCCGAACCGTCGGGAGCTGCGTTCATGTCCCAGGCGTGATTTCATTGGTAGTTAAGTAGTTCGCCTGCTGCTGTGCGGGAGCGTTGATTGCAGAAGTGCCGCCTCTGCTGACGTCATTCGATTAGAGGGGGCTGAGTTCTTCTGGTATATGTGACACAGTGGCTGATCATGCAATTCATTGACGAGTGTCTAGTGTTTGATTGTGGCTTCATTACTGTTCTGGCTTGTGTCGTCCACTCCTAGTTCTGTTATAACTTTATCATCCTGAATTGCTCCGTAACGTGCTACTGGACAGCACTGGTCTCTTACATTATCTCTGAAGCAATTTCCAATTTTTTTTAAAAAAAAAGTGGTTCAAATGGCTCTAAGCACTATGGGACTTAACATCTGAGGTCATCAGTCCCCTAGACTTAGAACTACTTAAACCTAACCAACCTAAGACCATCACACACGTCCATGCCCGAGGCAGGATTCGAACCTGCGACCGTCGCAGCCGCGTGGTTCCGGACTGAAGCGCCTAGAACCGCTCGGCCACAGCGTCCGGCCAATTTTTTCAGCGGAGATATAGGTCATCCTTTAGACTTTAACACACTTACGTGTGGTAGTAATTCAGAAATTTCTTATCATGGATACGTCTCATCTGCACCAGTGTCATCACGATCATTTTAATTCTTTTTCAAATATAGCAAATTTGTCTGGAAGTAGACACCCTCTGAAACAGCGGACTCAGCGGTACTGCGCAAACTCGAGCACAAAGGTACAAGGCAGACTTTCAGACACGATTAGGGACAACAATGGGACCAAGATAACCCCCGCGGTAGACTTATCTGTCAGTACAGTATTATATAGCTATTGCAGTGTCTGTATTTTACATTGCCTGTCAAGTTCGGTGCAAACGTCCTTCAGATATTCATATGTTTCTTGAAGAGCAGCTCTGCTGACGAGCAGCTACCATATTATATATTTGATATGTATTCACAAACTGCGAATAGGGATATACATGGGCTGTACCATTTAAGTAACATACTAAAATTGGTGCCGGAACGGGGCTCGAGCCATTTCGGGTATTCGAGCTCCCCTACAAGACGGATCCAAACCACAATATGTCCTAGTGTCTGGGTAGCATAGTGCTCCCACATTATGTGATTTCCACGCACGAAGAGAAAATGTTTTGCTCGTCATCTTGCCTCTGCTTTGGCATGATATAAATTTATGGCAGTGTGTGTGTTTTACAGTGCCTGTGTAGTTCAATGCAAGTATTTGTCAGATATGCGTGAATGCAGGAAATACTGGGTGGCTAGACATGGTCCAGTCCCATTTGTGTCACCACCACTCAAAAGGCTGAATATCCCCATTTTGCAGGGCTGGACGTGCAGGAAGAGGGTCATTGTGGTTCTGGACGGTACCAGCAGGGTTGTGGAACCATGCCGATTCCAGTGCCATGGCCAGCTGCTTTAGGTTTCTCGATTGAGGATCCGTACCCTGCAGTGCTTGTGCCGCCACCTGAAGACTGTGACTGGTTATTGAACGTTGACGTCGAACATAAGCGGTACTCACGTTAAATGTCAGGATCGTGTCTTAACTTTCGCTGCTTGAGAGCGCCACATGAAGAACGAGTGATCGTAGGTCAATGAAACTTTATGGAAGCATGTGTGAAGTGACGTGGAAGAGAAAAAAACGAATCAACCATTTTCCACAAGAAAGAGTAACATTTGTTAATTTGTTAGTTGATCACCATGTTCAACTTCCAGGTAACAAACGTTGCTAAATCTCACTACCATCCGCATCCACGACAGCGTGAAAGCGCACTAGAGATGATATTCCAAAATTTTTCCAGCACATCTCGAACAGTGCACCACGTAATATACAGCTGTCATGACAGCTCGAGCACAGCTTGAAGGTACCACATTGGGCTGAGGAATCTCAGCCGTGTCAACAGTAACTCCTTCAAAAATATGTGGTACAATTGGGCACCGGCCTCTCCCAGGAGCAATAACCAAATCGTCAGTTAATTCGAACTTCCTCATCATGTTTTTCAACCATGGTGGCGAAAGTGCGTCAATACTCGCGAACAGCAGCGCTACTATTGCTGTTGTTTTGATAAAACAGCTTAGCGAGTGAAATCCTGTTCACCTAGTCCTCAGCAGCGTAGCCCGTCTGCAACTGAGGCTTGTGTTTCAACCCTATGCCACCATACCAGTACTTGTGCATAACGAAAATTCATTACACTAAAACCACTAACAACGCAAAGCCTGCATCGCGTATTTTCAACATCATTCCTTTTAAGCTGGGTACCCATACGGTAAATACACTCCTGGAAATTGAAATAAGAACACCGTGAATTCATTGTCCCAGGAAGGGGAAACTTTATTGACACATTCCTGGGGTCAGATACATCACATGATCACACTGACAGAACCACAGGCACATAGACACAGGCAACAGAGCATGCACAATGTCGGCACTAGTACAGTGTATATCCACCTTTCGCAGCAATGCAGGCTGCTATTCTCCCATGGAGACGATCGTAGAGATGCTGGATGTAGTCCTGTGGAACGGCTTGCCATGCCATTTCCACCTGGCGCCTCAGTTGGACCAGCGTTCGTGCTGGACGTGCAGACCGCGTGAGACGACGCTTCATCCAGTCCCAAACATGCTCAATGGGCGACAGATCCGGAGATCTTGCTGGCCAGGGTAGTTGACTTACACCTTCTAGAGCACGTTGGGTGGCACGGGATACATGCGGACGTGCATTGTCCTGTTGGAACAGCAAGTTCCCTTGCCGGTCTAGGAATGGTAGAACGATGGGTTCGATGACGGTTTGGATGTACCGTGCACTATTCAGTGTCCCCTCGACGATCACCAGTGGTGTACGGCCAGTGTAGGAGATCGCTCCCCACACCATGATGCCGAGTGTTGGCCCTGTGTGCCTCGGTCGTATGCAGTCCTGATTGTGGCGCTCACCTGCACGGCGCCAAACACGCATACGACCATCATTGGCACCAAGGCAGAAGCGACTCTCATCGCTGAAGACGACACGTCTCCATTCGTCCCTCCATTCACGCCTGTCGCGACACCACTGGAGGCGGGCTGCACGATGTTGGGGCGTGAGCGGAAGACGGCCTAACGGTGTGCGGGACCGTAGCCCAGCTTCATGGAGACGGTTGCGAATGGTCCTCGCCGATACCCCAGGAGCAACAGTGTCCCTAATTTGCTGGGAAGTGGCGGTGCGGTCCCCCACGGCACTGCGTAGGATCCTACGGTCTTGGCGTGCATCCGTGCGTCGCTGCAGTCCGGTCCAGGGTCGACGGGCACGTGCACCTTCCGCCGACCACTGGCGACAACATCGATGTACTGTGGAGACCTCACGCCCCACGTGTTGAGCAATTCGGCGGTACGTCCACCCGGCCTCCCGCATGCCCACTATACACCCTCGCTCAAAGTCCGTCAACTGCACATACGGTTCACGTCCACGCTGCCGCGGCATGCTACCAGTGTTAAAGACTGCGATGGAGCTCCGTATGCCACGGCAAACTGGCTGACACTGACGGCAGCGGTGCACAAATGCTGCGCAGCTAGCGCCATTCGACGGCCAACACCGCGGTTCCTGGTGTGTCCGCTGTGCCGTGCGTGTGATCATTGCTTGTACAGCCCTCTCGCAGTGTCCGGAACAATTATGGTGGGTCTGACACACCGGTGTCAATGTGTTCTTTTTTCCATTTCCAGGAGTGTAGTTTTCCGTATACATTACCTCAGGGGGCGAACGTTGAATTGTAACAACCTTGTAGGAAATAAAATAGTCCACAAACGATCGGTATTTGACACGATTTCTTTCTGGGATTGTTATATTATTTAGGGCTGTGGGGATGAGTATTAAACCCATAACATTTACTTCAAAGTCGCAGTATTCCTGCTTTAAGCTTTGAGAACTGCGTGAAAGTGGTACCTAATCAGGTTGAGGGAAAATGGACCAAGTGAACAGCGACAAACGGCGACGAGGCCCCTCTAAACAGTTTGTCGACAGTAGATCGATATCTCTTAAACTGGTATCGAGAGCATATACTGGGGTACATCCTGTCGTTTCCATACTTGGGTGGGGGTAGTAAATATGTCTCCCTCCACGACTTTGGAAATATTTGCGTCGGTCAAAGTGAATTAAAACGCTGTGGGAGGATATCCTTTCATTCAGTTTACAAGTGTTACTGGATTTGGTTGTGACTGAGCTGAGTATCGTGAACCTCAGACAGTGCCGAATCTCGGTTCCACGTCAGTATAAGGCAGGTTTATGACTCAGAACTTCTGGTTCTGCAGTCCATTCTACGTCTCTCCATGGTTGCACAGTAGAAACGGATTGCTGAATACTAGGTATCGGTGAACTTAGCCGTTGCAGTGCTATAGGGACTGTCGGGGCGATCAGCCCATATGTTGCTGGGACACACGTCTTCTTCAGCAATGATGCTATAGAATACCGCCTATTTTTACTGGAAATCTTACTGATGGTATTCCATACATTTAACTGAAGTAAGTGTAAGGGATGATAAGGCCCACGAACATTTGCTGAGACCTTTCTTTGATCTCTTAAACTGCACATTGAGCTTTTCATCGCACAGTCTGACAGGCGCAGAGGTCCGTCTCTAATAACCTCGATGTTGACGGGACGTCAAATACAGTATTCCTTCCTTCCTTCCAGGCGCAGAGGTTTCTGTAGTTTGTTTCATTGAAACGGTCGTTGTGATGTATGCGAGACCCGGGTTATTGATTAGAGAATGCCTCAGACTCGGCCAGCTGATTCGGCTCATATTTGGCAGATCGCATGTGTACGACCTAAAATGGAGAACTCCAATGTATTTTGGGTCAACACAACCCTCACCCTCCCATTTTTGCGAAAACCTCCCCTATAGTACATGAGGCGCAATCGATTCAAAATCAACAAACTCCGTAGATAATTGAAGGTTGAGCACTTTTGATTACAGTGTATGGGGTCCACACAATCACATTTTCTTAACCATCGAAGAAAGGAAGTTTTTTGACTGCCTATTATGTACCCATAAGTTACGCTGTGCCATGAAAGCGCCACTGGCGTAGAGACCAAATCGTTTGGCTTAGGAAGAGTCACCTGGTTTCTGTTTCCAAATGCACAAATTTTTTACATTTGTATTTGTTTCCATTTTGCATTTGGTAGGAATAGGAGGGTTAATAAGGTAAGTACATCAACAAGAAATAGTAACATGGTATGCAAATTAATTCTTCAAACGATCTGAATCAGTAAAAAGTTAACTCTTAAGCTGCGTTACATGAAAATAATTCCGAAACGAGTGCTTGGAAGGCCAACATTCGAAACTCTTTGTCGAGTTAGAGAGAAAGGCGAACCCTTCTCGGAGTTAGTATTATACATAAAATAACGCATTTGTACACGGCGTAATATTCCGTCACAGTATCTGGAAGAATCTTGCCTAAAGTTCTTATGTACTAATTTGGAACAAATGACTAATTTGGTTCTTGTGGAACAGAAGAGGTCATTTGTTTAATCGGATTGTTAAAAAAATGTTAACGTCACTTTCTCTAAATCCGGTAAACTAGTAAATTACATTTAAAAAGTATATCTTTGGATCATTTTAATACCGTACGTTGCTGATAAGAAGTGTGGTCTGTTAATGGGTTCCTGGGGTGGGCAAACTAATACTGTCATGTATAATAGCATGTTTATAGACGGCGAGGGTCAACTGACATGCACGTTAGAAGTAATACCACCAAACTGCACACCTGTGTGTGACCAACGTGATGTTTATTTCTATCGACAAGTAAAATACTTTGTTTCAAGGCTTCAAAATTGTTATCTGCTTTTGGAAAAATAGTGGTAATTCCACAAACATGTGGATACAACAAAGATTCCCAGCATAACTAATAATCAAATTTCGGCAGCTATTATTCAGGCAATGTATGCGTTGTATGAATCAAAATTAATTCCCGAAAAATAAATAGCTTTAAATATGAGCCAAGTATGTTTTCCGCCTAATCTTCGAAAGGAACGAGGTAATTGCGAAAAGATGTCATTCATTAGATGTTCTTTTTGTCGCGAATTATGTGCTATGAATTATTATGTGACAAGTGCTATCCATCCAGTTGCTTGAATGTAATGGAGGACATTTAACAGAGTGAGTCAAAGAACCTTCGTAAACCGACCAGAATGAAAATTTTTATTTCTTTATTAATCTTAGTTGTTTCAGAAATTTATTTGCCTATCTTGCATTATTTTTTATATATTTACTTACGTTATTAACAATCGTATCCCTACTAATTTTGAAACGGAAGGAAATACAAAGGAAAAAATCATGCACGTGCCAGTCACACACTCGCTTACTGCTCGCCAGGCAAATGCCGTGGTCGCTACTCCAGCTGCTCTTTCGTAGCATCAAAACTTTTTTCTTTCCTCGATTTCTAGGAGAACATGAGATTTTGAATCCTATATATTATGATGAACAGTACTCAGTTTTCAATAATCTATCGATTCCAACAATACTGAGTCGACTGTACATCATTAACCTTAGTGTTGATTGTCTCAAAAAACAGGGGAGTGTTGAGTCAAAATAGTAGCCTTAGACTCATTCATTTCAGGTTCTACACAAGCGACCTGCCAAATACAGGCGAATCGGTTGTCAGTGTCTGAGGCCTTCCCCATGTGAGTGGCACTCATGAGTATTGTAACAAAGGGAGAATGAGGACTGCTTGCATTGCTACCAAATTTCAGAATAGCCTGCACTGCTGCCCCTCACCCTGAAACATCTTAGTCCCTTCTAAAAAAACTGGGTGAGGTATAAATGGTGAGCAACTGAAAAATGGAATAATGGAGCAATTATCCTGCTCGTTATGGGTATGGAAAGGGGCTTGCCTGGTTGCCTGATTCTTCTAATATGGTTTATCTAATTTTTTACCCAATAATTGTAATTATTTCGTAATTATTCACCCTTAAAGTTTATTGCCCTATTAATGTAACATATGACTCAGAAAGACGCAAGATACGGGAAGTGTTTTACGATACCAAGCTTAAAAATTAAAGCAATTAGGGACTATTTTTCAGGGCATGTATGTGCAGTTTTGTATTGAAAACATGCTGTAGACATCACAAGTGCTACGGTAAGTGTAAAAAAAGGCAGCACATTTATCAGTTACTGTCACAGTTTACTGTCACAGTGGACATGACACATGCAGAGGTGGAGGGAAATTCAGTAAATTCCAGACAGTTTGCTTGTTTAAACAATTATAAAAGTTTTATTGCAGTTGTGAAAAACAATGTAAGTTTTAGTACTGCTTACAAACGAACATGTAGATTATAGTAAATAATTGACTGAGCCATTACAGCTGAAGTAACAGGATTAAAAACAAGTGTTTGTTGCATGCGTTGATGGCCCAAGGGATGTCGACCAGCCTTGCGGCATCGTACGGACGCAATATGAAAGGGTGTGTAATCAGCCACTGGTATCCTTGCCTTTTTGCTGACATCACAGACAATGGAGCCGGTACTTCTGATTCAAGTTACTACTCAGTTGAAATCACAGTGCTGAGTGCACCCAGTACCAATACTCCCACCAAGCTACGTTCGTTGGCAGTAAAGGGAATCGAACGTGGGTCCTTCTCCTCGCAGCAATCCATGCTGACCACTTAGATACGGAGGAAACCATATAATAGGATAAGATCGGTACAGATGAATATTTATTTTAAACAAGTATCACTAATTTTCCACAGCCCCCGTTGTGCCTTCGAGAAGTCTCTGTGCCCCAATCACGTCATAGTACTGGGTCTGCAGGGTCCGACTGTTGACCTTCAGCGTAAATAAGTTAACTTCTACCCATAAACAAGCGAACAAAGACATTACTGTTAGATTACGCTATTTTGCAATAAGACACAGGAAACGGAAAAAAAAGTAAAATACCTCGGAGGGAGCTGATACGGTTGTATGGAGTAATTGTTGGTGGAATTCCTGGACTTGTTTAATCATAATAGCCTGTCTCTGGAGACACCCATAATGCACAAAAGAATTCCGACGGGAGATGCGCCAGTTGTGTATTAGAATCAGAATACAGTCCCCATCATTTACAACCGATTATGGAAGAATTCATCACCCTGCAACTGAATGATGGCATAAAAGAGGAGAGTATTAGTCCTTGCTGAGCTGCTACCGTCATTGTATGAAAGAAGTCATTAAACAGTACAAAGCGTGGATTTTGTTGTGACTATTGCTACTTAAGTAGTAGAACAATGACAGAAGAATATCCCCAACCTAAAATTACAGAAACTTCGGATAATTTATGGCTGTACTTTTCCACATCAGATATAATGAGTTGGCAGCATAAACTACAATAAGCGCCAGAGGACGTACATACGGTTTAATTTCCCTACTAATACTTATCAGTTAGACGAATATGACACTAAATACTTAGCCACTCAACGAATGTCGCACTACAATAATTTGGGACTGTTCTATCGAATGCGTACGTTCAAAATTATTTTATTCATAAGGGGAAACAAACCAACACCGACACTGAGTGTCACGTTAATGACATAATGATCAGCGTTTGTTTGGGTCGACTCCAGTTACACACTGCGCTGGCCGTTGTGGCCGAGCGGTTCTAGGCGCTTCAGTCTGGAACCGCGCGACCGCTACGGTCGCAGGTTCGAATCCTGCCTCGGGCATGGATGTGTGTGATGTTGTTAAGTTAGTTAATTTTAAGTAGTTCTAAGTTCTAGGGGAGTGATGACGTCAGAAGTTAAGTCCCATAGTGCTCAGAGCCATTTGAACCAAAACAGACTTCGATTAGTCATCGTGAGAGAAATCTTACTTCATGTCTTGACGAGATTGCGTCCAGCGCTCCACAACTGTAGTCCGCATTAGGTCGGAAGGCGAGAAAAGCTGACACAGCTTTGTGAAGACGTCAAGTAAGACTTTTCTCTTAATGACAATTGTCTAACGACAAGGGCATTTAAACTGATTGCAGTAACAGTCCTTGATTGAGATTTAGACTGTATTATAAGCAAAAATTTAATACACAATTAACTTCAAATACAAATCGAAATCATTTTATTTGCTTCACAACTGCTTCTGCTCCATCGAATTTTTGTAAGTTTTGTATAATGCGTGTATATGGTTGTATCTGACTGTACTAAAAAGAATTACTGGTAGATAAGGCTATTGGAAAAGACTGCTGCAAAAATGGTCTGTATGTTGTCACATTTTTCACTGTAAACGGGCATTGTATGTGTAAACTTTCTCGCTCAACGCTACAGTCCAAGATTGCATTTATAATCCATTCCATAACTAAACAATAAACCATCTTCTACGAATAACTCGAGGGGATGCAAACCGATAACGTCGAAAATCACCGATATCTCGATATCTAACCCTGTCTGGAATTTTAAGGCATTTTCCTGTTCGTGCCTTGAACATGACAGTAGTTCCCAGAATGAGAATTTCACTCCGCAGTGGAGTGTGCGCTGATATGAAACTTCCTGGCAGATTAAAACTGTGTGCCACACAATTGCTCTACCAACCTCCTTTCTTTCAGGAGTGCTAGTTCTGCAAGGTTCGCAGGAGAGCTTCTGTTAAGTTTGGAAGGTAGGAGACGAGGTACTGGCAGAAGTAAAGGTGTGGGGACGGGGCGTGAGTCGTGCTTGGGTAGCTCAGTTGGTAGAGCACTTGCCCGCGAAAGGCAAAGGTCCCGAGTTCGAGTCTCGGTCCGGCGCACAGTTTTAATCTGCCAGGAAGTTTCATGGCAGTAGTTAATCCAGTGGAAATATTTGAGTTGTTGACGTATTTATACAGCTGCATTTTCATGAGTTACTAGAGCACACCATACGCTGGGAAATACTTAACTTCGCCTTGGGCAATATATTAAGATTAATAGCCTGCATACTTCATAGGGTACAATTTCCAGTCAATAAAGGCTAGGATATTCTCATATATTATTTATGCAATTTATACGCCGACCAACACATATTTAAACAATGAGACTTTAAAACCAAGAGAAATTGTTTCTTTATTTTATTCGAAAGTCTACATCGTAACTCCATCGTCACTACTACCAGAGTCTATGTCCGAACCACCTTACCGTAAATTTGCGGTAATAGGTTCCAGGTTTATATTCATCTTAACCTCCTATTAAAGTCATTCTCCTGAAGTTTTTCAGCATGTCACCCAGACTGTGCCTACACTTAAAGGGGGGGGGGGTGTGGGGAGATTGTCTATTGCTAATATGCACAAGCAAATTCCGTGCCTGTTATCTTGGATGTGTTGCTCTTTTCTCCCACATAGCCTTTAACCTTTGCACAAATCAGTACCACAGGATTATACTAAAAGTGATACGTGGGTAAACGCCATATTGTCAAATTGTGAGACCACATTCACGCACAAGAAAGTTACATTTTTATCTTGTGTCGCGTCAGCCGCACAAATGTACGAGCTACAGCAGTTCGCCACAAGTCTGGTTCATACTGTGTGGAATATTTTTATTTTTAAGTCACTGTACAACATCCGCCTTCCTGGTGTTTGTACGTGATGTTTCCTCTGTAACAATTGAATGATAACTGTCATGGTAGTTCGAACCAAGGTATGGCTAGATTGGTTCAGTGAACAACTTCATGAAAATGACAGCGTTTATTTCCGAGTGGTAGTCACTGCTGTTTTTCTTACTTTCAGGAACAAAACCAGAAGAAGGGCCGGCATGTACAATAATTATCCGAGAACCTATTGCTATGAGAACTCTAAAATCGCCAGTACCACCACTCATTTTCCAGGAGGTATTCCTGGACTGGTTATGTCACTTCTTTCAACCAAAAACGGTCTTAACATATTTGAAAACGATGTCTTTAAAATTTCTGTACATTGACGAAGCGTTACCTTTGACGTTAATTTTCTCATGCATAACTGTAACAACTTTTTGTCGCGTCAGGTATTCACCATTCACATGCAGCGCTTTAAAACATCATTGTCAAAAATGGTTTTGTGTTACAGGCTTCTTGCGATGTCGATGCTCTACAAGCGACACGAAACCATCTTTTCCTAAGGCTTTTACAGCTCTGATACTTTCATTTGCAGTTCTCTTGCCGAAACCACATGCTTCTGCAATCCTTTCTTGTCTTCAAATGTCAGCTTCGCAAGGCCTGCTTTCAAATTCACGTTTAAAGTTATAAATGCGGCAAAATAATGTCCCTCGGCTACTTGTGGAGCACTTTGCGTTTATAGCCGTCATATGACTTTTATTGTCGCAATAAAATATTTACTGACACGAATCTACAGCTACAATGCACCTACAATGTACCTGAATAGTGTAAATTCGCGTAGTCGTTTGTCTTCTGTTTTTGTTTTGAACGGCCAGTGTCGGTTGGTCACAGTCAGTGTGCTCCCTGCCGTCGTTGGATAAGCAGCTGCAGCAGCAAGTCGTGTACTCCTAGCTCACTCATTTGTTACATAGTTTAATTCTTAATTTCTTTGCGTGTTTTTGGTACTTGCATGTTTAATTCATAAATTTCGGGCGTATTACAGTATTTGAGAGTTGTAGCATCGCGTTTTAGTACTTGAATAGTGTAAATTCGCGTAGTCGTTTGTCTTCTGTTTTTGTTTTGAACGGCCAGTGTCGGTTGGTCACAGTCAGTGTGCTCCCTGCCGCCGTTGGATAAGCAGCTGAGCAGCAAGTCGTATACTCCTGGCTCACTCATTTGTTACATAGTGTAGTTCTTAATTTCTTTGCGTGTTTTTGGTACTTGCATTGTTTAATTCATAAATTTCGGGCGTATTACAGTATTTGAGAGTTGTAGCATCGCGTTTTAGTACCTGAATAGTGTAAATTCGCGTAGTCGTTTGTCTTCTGTTTTTGTTTTGAACGGACAGTGGCGGTTGGTCACAGTCAGTGTGCTCCCTGCCGCCGTTGGATAAGCAGCTGAGCAGCAAGTCGTATACTCCTGGCTCACTCATTTGTTACATAGTTTAATTCTTAATTTCTTTGCGTGTTTTTGGTACTTGCATTGTTTAATTCATAAATTTCGGGCGTATTATAGTATTTGAGAGTGTAGCATCGCGTTTTAGTACCTGAATAGTGTAAATTCGCGTAGTCTCCCTCCGCCGCCGAGCAGTGTCAGCAGTGCGCAAGTAGTAGCATTACTGCATTTACTAGGCAATCTTGTATTTTAATAACCGTTGAAATTTTGTTGATTTGTTTGTGCTCTCTGTAGATTTGTTCAGACGTTCTTTGCAAAACAGTTTTTAGCATGGATAGGGACTGCAACTGCTGTGTTCGGATGCAGGCTGAGTTGGCATCCCTTCGCTCCCAGCTTCAGGCAGTGTTGGCTTCGGTCACACAGCTTGAGGCTGTTGCCAATGGGCATCACTGTGGGGGTCCGGATGGGGGTTTTTCGGGGACGGCCAGCTCGTCCCAGGCATCCCCTGATCGGACTACGACTTTGGTTGCCCGGGATACTGCCCACATTGAGGCTGATCCCCCACCTGTGGTAGAGTGGGAGGTCGTCTCAAGGTGTGGCAGGGGGCGAAAGACATTCCGGAGGGCTGAACGGAAAGCCTCTCCAGTTTGTCTGACGAACCGGTTTCAGGCTCTGTCTCAGGCTGATACTGATCTTCGGCCTGACATGGCTGCTTGTCCTGTTCCAGAGGTTGCCCCTCAGTCTGCAAGATCCGGGCAGTCACAGAGGGTGGGCTTACTGGTAGTTGGGAGCTCCAACGTCAGGCGCGTAATGGGGCCCCTTAGGGAAATGGCAGCAAGAGAGGGGAAGAAAACCAATGTGCACTCCGTGTGCATACCGGGGGGAGTCATTCCAGATGTGGAAAGGGTCCTTCCGGATGCAATGAAGGGTACAGGGTGCACCCATCTGCAGGTGGTCGCTCATGTCGGCACCAATGATGTGTGTCGCTATGGATCGGAGGAAATCCTCTCTGGCTTCCGGCGGCTATCTGATTTGGTGAAGACTGCCAGTCTCGCTAGCGGGATGAAAGCAGAGCTCACCATCTGCAGCATCGTCGACAGGACTGACTGCGGACCTTTGGTACAGAGCCGAGTGGAGGGTCTGAATCAGAGGCTGAGACGGTTCTGCGACCGTGGGGGCTGCAGATTCCTCGACTTGCGCCATATGGTGGTGTGGTTTCGGGTTCCGCTGGATAGGTCGGGAGTCCACTACACGCAACAAGCGGCTACACGGGTAGCAGGGGTTGTGTGGCGTGGGCTGGGCGGTTTTTTAGGTTAGATGGCCTTGGGCAAGTACAGAAAGGGCAACAGCCTCAACGGGTGCGGGGCAAAGTCAGGACATGCGGGGACCAAGCAGCAATCGGTATTGTAATTGTCAACTGTCGAAGCTGCGTTGGTAAAGTACCAGAACTTCAAGCGCTGATAGAAAGCACCGAAGCTGAAATCGTTATAGGCACAGAAAGCTGGCTTAAGCCAGAGATAAATTCTGCCGAAATTTTTACAAAGGTACAGACGGTGTTTAGAACGGATAGATTGCATGCAACCGGTGGTGGAGTGTTCGTCGCTGTTAGTAGTAGTTTATCATGTAGTGAAGTAGAAGTGGATAGCTCCTGTGAATTATTATGGGTGGAGGTTACACTCAACAACCAAACTAAGTTAATAATTGGCTCCTTTTACCGACCTCCCTACTCAGCAGCATTAGTGGCAGAACAACTGAGAGAAAATTTGGAATACATTTCACATACATTTTCTCAGCATGTTATAGTCTTAGGTGGAGATTTCAATTTACCAGATATAGACTGGGACACTCAGATGTTTAGGACGGGTGGTAGGGACAGAGCATCGAGTGACATTATACTGGGTGCACTATCCGAAAATTACCTCGAGCAATTAAACAGAGAACCGACTCGTGGAGATAACATCTTGGACCTACTGATAACAAACAGACCCGAACTTTTCGACTCTGTATGTACAGAGCAGGGAATCAGTGATCATAAGGCCGTTGCAGCATCCCTGAATATGGAAGTTAATAGGAATATAAAAAAAGGGAGGAAGGTTTATCTGTTTAGCAAGAGTAATAGAAGGCAGATTTCAGACTACCTATCAGATCAAAACGAAAATTTCTGTTCTGACACTGACAATGTTGAGTGTTTATGGAAAAAGTTCGAGGCAATCGTAAAATGCGTTTTAGACAGGTACGTACCGAGTGAAACTGTGAGGGACGGGAAAAACCCACCGTGGTACAACAACAAAGTTAGGAAACTACTGCGAAAGCAAAGAGAGCTCCACTCCAAGTTTAAACGCAGCCAAAACCTCTCAGACAAACAGAAGCTAAACGATGTCAAAGTTAGCGTAAGGAGGGCTATGCGTGAAGCGTTCAGTGAATTCGAAAGTAAAATTCTATGTACCTACTTGACAGAAAATCCTAGGAAGTTCTGGTCTTACGTTAAATCAGTAAGTGGCTCGAAACAGCATATCCAGACACTACGGGATGATGATGGCATTGAAACAGAGGATGACACGCGTAAAGCTGAAATACTAAACACCTTTTTCCAAAGCTGTTTCACAGAGGAAGACCGCACTGCAGTTCCTTCTCTAAATCCTCGCACAAACGAAAAAATGGCTGACATCGAAATAAGTGTCCAAGGAATAGAAAAGCAACTGGAATCACTCAATAGAGGAACGTCCACTGGACCTGAGGGGATACCAATTCGATTCTACACAGAGTACGCGAAAGAACTTGCCCCCCTTCTAACAGCCGTGTACCGCAAGTCTCTAGAGGAACGGAGGGCTCCAAATGATTGGAAAAGAGCACAGGTAGTCCCAGTCTTCAAGAAGGGTCGTCGAGCAGATGCGCAAAACTGTAGACCTATATCTCTTACGTCGATCTCTTGTAGAATTTTAGAACATGTTTTTTGCTCGCGTATCATGTCATTTCTGGAAACCCAGAATCTACTATGTAGGAATCAACATGGATTCCGGAAACAGCGATCGTGTGAGACCCAACTCGCCTTATTTGTTCATGAGACCCAGAAAATATTAGATACAGGCTCCCAGGTAGATGCTATTTTTCTTGACTTCCGGAAGGCGTTCGATACAGTTCCGCACTGTCGCCTGATAAACAAAGTAAGTGCCTACGGAATATCAGACCAGCTGTGTGGCTGGATTGAAGAGTTTTTAGCAAACAGAACACAGCATGTTGTTATCAATGGAGAGACGTCTACAACCGCTAAAGTAACCTCTGGCGTGCCACAGGGGAGTGTTATGGGACCATTGCTTTTCACAATATATATAAATGACTTAGTAGATAGTGTCGGAAGTTCCATGCGGCTTTTCGCGGATGATGCTGTAGTATACAGAGAAGTTGCAGCATTAGAAAATTGTAGCGAAATGCAGGAAGATCTGCAGCGGATAGGCACTTGGTGCAGGGAGTGGCAACTGACCCTTAACATAGACAAATGTAATGTATTGCGAATACGTAGAAAGAAGGATCCTTTATTGTATGATTATATGATAGCGGAACAAACACTGGTAGCAGTTACTTCTGTAAAATATCTGGGAGTATGCGTGCGGAACGATTTGAAGTGGAATGATCATATAAAATTAATTGTTGGTAAGGCGGGTACCAGGTTGAGATTCATTGGGAGAGTGCTTAGAAAATGTAGTCCATCAACAAAGGAGGTGGCTTACAAAACACTCGTTCGACCTATACTTGAGTATTGCCCATCAGTGTGGGATCCGTACCAGATCGGTCTGACGGAGGAGATAGAGAAGATCCAAAGAAGAGCGGCGCGTTTCGTCACAGGGTTATTTGGTAACCGTGATAGTGTTACGGAGATGTTTAATAAACTCAAGTGGCAGACTCTGCAAGAGAGGCGCTCTGCATCGCGGTGTAGCTTGCTCGCCAGGTTTCGAGAGGGTGCGTTTCTGGATGAGGTATCGAATATATTGCTTTCCCCTACTTATACCTCCCGAGGAGATCACGAATGTAAAATTAGAAAGATTAGAGCGCGCACGGAGGCTTTCAGACAGTCGTTCTTCCCGCGAACCATACGCGACTGGAACAGGAAAGGGAGGTAATGACAGTGGCACGTAAAGTGCCCTCCGCTACACACCGTTGGGTGGCTTGCGGAGTATAAATGTAGATGTAGATGTAGATGCTACAAGGAAACAACAACACCGATAGCTGAATGAATAATTTTGCTATCGCGAAATAGGGCAACATGCAGCATGCAGAAGAGAGTCTCGCCGTCTGGCTGTAACTCGCGGCCAACCGCTCAAAAAGATAGTGAATCTTACTGGCTGATAGCGCTTAATGGAGAGTGATGCGCAGAACGGTTAAAAACTGAGCCTTCCTACACGACGCGGACTTTAGTCCAGCAGCCTCTGAGTCACTCCTCCTTGCATGTAGGCCAATACAGTAAAATCAGCCGGGTGCAGGACGGGGTGTGGTGATGTTCAGAAGCGAAGGGCAGTGCTGGTGGATACGAAGCAATCATGTCTGGCAGAGAGCATCTCACTTGAGGGTTTCGGATGGCAGGAAAGCCGTCAGCAAATGCATATACATATGTGGCGTCATCCAGTAGTGATGGAGCAGTATGGCATTTCTTCAAATAATGATCCAGCTAGACCCATCCGATCCTACTACATACATCTATAATTGCTCAGTTTCGTAGTCTCGAAGATCTACATATGTATTTGCAAGCAAAGATCAAAGTTATAACTGTTTACAACATTGCAATAAATAAAGTCTGCAATTGTTTTAACAAGGAAAAATTTGGCATTTTTTGAATTTCCTGCTGTTTTTGTATCAGGTTATACCTACTCTGATTATTGAAAATAAAAGTAATTGTTCACTATCTCGTGTGTTATACTCAGCATAATGATATCTGCAGTGTGCTTTTTAACACAATACTCGTGTATACATGTCCTGAAAAAATAGTCCCATATTTTTAATATTCTTAAATGTGACATCACACAACAATATACGTATTCAGCATCCTAGCAGCCGTTTTTGAACCATGAATTATAATAATTTCGGAATAAATTATAATAAATTAGTATCATAAACTACACAAACTGAGTAAAAAGTTTCACTAATTGAGCTCTAAATTAGAACCCACATCTTGGAAAAAACTGTCAACGATGCAGGCTGTCTCCATATGATGATATCCCCATCACCCAATTTAGAATTTTTCTCCATGTAATTTATATTTAACCTAATTGGCCAGGAAGGGTGTACGAGGGGGAGGGAGATCTGGCAACAATGCAGATTGTACTGAAACCTGGCACGAAAGCAGCATCTATTGAAGTATGGCAACAATGCTAGCTGTCCTCATATTCCCTCTGTTGAAATAGTATCAAATGGTTCGAATGGCTCTGAGCAATATGGGACATAACGTATGAGATCATCAGTCCCCTAGAACTTAGAACTTCTTAAACCTAACTAACCTAAGGACATCACACACATCCATGCCCGAAGCAGAATTCGAACATGCGATCATAGCGGTCGCACGGTTCCAGACTGAAGCGCCTAGAACCGCTCGGCCACAACGGCCGGTGAAATATTCTCCCTTTGCTACCAAGACACAGATTTCCTCATAAGATATCGTGAAGTTTCTAGGATGGACAAATGGGTGGTATGCTACGATATGTTTTGACGTCATCCTCCAAGTCATAGACGCAATGTAAACGTTTTAAAATCATCCGCCTGGCTTTTATACAATGTCGAGCTTATCTGCTGCTCACCAAATGGGAAAATCTTTAGCTGATGACGTACCGGCAGCAGCACTGAAGAGGATATAGTGGCCATTGTTGAGAATGAAAGGCTCCTGAAGCATCATGAGGCTTTCAGCTACTCAGACACATTCGTAACTAGCAGAAGAGCCCTATAACAGCAGATGAGCGCTATAAACTATAGTGTGCGCTGAAATCGGGGAATATGTGCAATGAAGTCCGTAACAGCAGCGCATTCTACTTCCTTTTGTGGTGCTATGTGCAAGACACGAGTTATAATTCTTCATTTTACCTGAGGTTCAATAACAACAGCCTTAAAGTATGTAACCTACTGGCAGCAGACAAGTGGAATGTGTTGAATGCGAACACAGCCATACCTCTTTTACCCAAGGAGGTCTATCTTGTGGTGGATGTTACAACCCCTCACCATAGGGATGTCATTGAGTTAAACATCTGTTTCTGTAAGCACATGCACAGGAGTTCTCACTGTGCGTGAAGCTTTAGTTCATCTACGTTTCCCCTGAACATGATGATGCTGCACTACAGTGTGGGAGCTATTTTGGATGTGAGGTTCCTTTTCGTCACTGCCCTCATGTTTCCAGCATGTTGGGGAAACTAAAAAAGATGGTCAATTAGATTAGGTGGTCAGAGTGTCCATCAGACAGATAACTTAGTGCTTAGCGTCTGTAGAACTGTAACCAGCTCTGACAGGAGACAGTACTTCGAGCAGTGATGGTTTTGTAGTAACTTGTATTTTCCTATTTTCTACCCCCGCTTATCTTTTGGTGATGATCTATGTATTTTTAGAACGGCAACAGATGCGATTTTTCTGTTCTTTGAGTATGCATGGTTTGCTGTGTGCTGTTCTTAGGTATTCTCCTTGTTAACTGTTTGTAGGCTGAGACCCGTTTTGCCGGCCGGAGTGGCCGAGCGGTTAAAGGCGCTACAGTCTGGAACCGCACGACCGCTACGGTCGCAGGTTCGAATCCTGCCTCGGGCATGGATGTGTGTGATGTCCTTAGGTTAGTTAGGTTTAAGTAGTTCTAAGCTCTAGGGGACTTATGACCACAGCAGTTGAGTCCCATAGTGCTCAGAGCCATTTGAACCAATTTTTGAAACCCGTTTTCAAACTACGGTATTTCTACAAGTTCAGTTGCAGAAACGTGACTCTTCTTTCTCTGTACTAGTCTCACTGTCGAATTTTGCGCGAGCTTTCTCGCTGTGCTGTTATTGTTGTGGTCTTTAGTCCAGAGGCTGGCTTGATGTAGCTCTCCATGCTACTCTACCCTGTGCAAGCTTCTTCACCTCCCAGTACCTACTGCAGCCTACATCCTTCTGAATCTGCTTAGTGTATTCATCTCTTGGTCTCCCTCTACGACATTTACTCTCCACGCTGCCCTACAATACCAAATTGGTGATCCCTTGACGCCTCAGAACATGTCCTACCAACCGGTCCCTTCTTCTAGTCAAGCTGTGCCACAAATATCTCTTCTCCCCATTTCTATTCAGTACCTCCTCATTAGTTACGTGATCTACCCATCTAATCTTCAGCAGTCTTCTGTAGCACCACATTTCGAAAGCTTCTATTCTCTTCTTGTGTAAACTATTTATTGACCATGCTTCACTTCCATACATGGCTACACTACAGACAAATACTTTCAGAAACGACTTCCTGACACTTAAATCTATACTCTATGTTAACAAATTTCTCTTCCTCAGAAACGCTTTCCTTACCATTATCAGTACACATTTTACATCCTCTCTACTTCGACCATCATCAGTTATTTGGCTTCCCAAATACTGTATACACAGTCATAATCTTTTTTTCTCGTTTTGATCGATGGTTCTCGCTTGGTCTGTTTAAAATCAAGGATCTTCTTCCGCTCTTAACATAACCGTCAAACTGTTACCAAAGTAGCGGGCAATAATCTCTTTACAGACCACGCTCATAACATTTCTCTGTATGTGTATTGTGAGAAGCATTATACACAAGCCGGACTTTGGCACAAGAACCAAAAGCTTTGAATTAATCGAGTGTGGCCGTGTTAGGACAAACAATATCATCCCGTCATCGTGGCAGGCTGGAGGTAGCCGACGGGTACGGTGATGGCTGCACATCTCAAACGCAAACATAACTTGAAGCGAGCAACGTTGTATACCACAGGCTCATGATTCTTTGGCTCAACAGCGGAACATTTACATGTGCCAGAACTATGTACTGTACTCTGGTCGGTGCCCCAAAAAGTTTCCTTCTACGCTGTTCGTTTGCCTGGGTTCCCACTATGGTAGTGACCACCAGAATACTACTACCCTTCCTTATTTCTGCAGCTGATAAATTTTGTCCTAGATGTTTTGGACAGTTTCGCTTACGACTGCGTAGGTAATCCCCCTGCCTTGACCCGTCTGTGTACCTAAATTTGAAATTAGACAAGTCTTTTAACACTAAAACAGCGAAAGGTGTCAAAAGACACCCTTCAACTTTCTTCCGGCAGAAACTAGTTCCGTTTCAACATTTTCCTACGAACTTGGTGACTTTTCCTTATTTCATATACTTTTGACAATACTGTAGGCCTACTGCCTTTGACTTCAATTTCTCAGTCTCAATGAAATTCACGAAGTAAACCTACAACAACGGGAGCGGTCAACTGATCTCTGGTGTAACTCCTTTTAAGAATATTGCTGTTCCTATAATTTAAGAGATACTTGCATTGCATTTTGCTGTGACCTGGAATGATAACATGAGCTTTGTCGGAATCGCTTCTACGCTGCACATTATAACGTACCGTATACAGGGAGCGAAAGGCTATTTACAATTTGTACAGAAACCAGATGGCAGTTATAAGAGTCGAGGGGCATGAAAGGGAAGCAGTGGTTGGGAAAGGAGTGAGACAGGGTTGTAGCTTCTCCCCGATGTTATTCAATCTGTATACTGAGCAAGCAGTAAAGGAAACAAAAGAAAAATTCGGAGTAGGTATTAAAATTCATGGAGAAGAAGTAAAAACCTTGAGGTTCGCCGATGACATTGTAATTCTGTCAGAGACAGCAAAGGACTTGGAAGAGCAGTTGAACGGAATGGACAGTGTCTTGAAAGGAGGATATAAGATGAACATCAACAAAATCAAAACGAGGATAATGGAATGTAGTCAAATTAAGTCGGGTGATGCTGAGGGAATTAGATTAGGAAATGAGACACTTAAAGTAGTAAAGGAGTTTTGCTATTTAGGGAGTAAAATAACTGATGATGGTCGAAGTAGAGAGGATATAAAATGTAGACTGGCAATGGCAAAGAAAGCGTTTCTCAAGAAGAGAAATTTGTTAACATCGAGTGTAGATTTAAGTGTCAGGAAGTCATATCTGAAAGTATTTGTATGGAGTGTAGCCATGTATGGAAGTGAAACATGGACGATAACTAGTTTGGACAAGAAGAGAATAGAAGCTTTCGAAATGTGGTGCTACAGAAGAATGCTGAAGATAAGGTGGGTAGATCACGTAACTAATGAGGAGTTATTGAGTAGGATTGCGGAGAAGAGAAGTTTGCGGCACAACTTGACTAGAAGAAGGGATTGGTTGGTAGGACATGTTTTGAGGCATCAAGGGATCACAAATTTAGCATTGGAGGGCACCGTGGAGGGTAAAAATCGTAGAGGGAGACCAAGAGATGAATACACTAAGCAGATTCAGATGGATGTAGGTTGCAGTAGGTACTGGGAGATGAAGAAGCTTGCACAGGATAGAGTAGCATGGAGAGCTGCATCAAACCAGTCTCAGGACTGAAGACCACCACAACAACAATGATTTGTATTTCGTGTGTTGCTTTCCTTACTCACCCAATCACTTAGACAGCGTTTTCTGTCCAGTAACAGCCGTTATTAGTTATGACATGTCAGCGTGATCTCACCAACGATGATACTATGCATATTCTGGAGAACCAATATGCTGAATCAAAAAGTGATTTATCAAGCTCAATTGTGATTATCTGACAGTCCACCGATGATGAAAGTAGCGAGACTCAGGACCAGTGAGCGTCAGTAGATATTTCCCCATCTCAGATCTTCGTACAAGAATAACAGGAGTCAGCTGGCGCAAAAGTGAATATGGCAGGTAGAGAGGGAGCGGAATGTAAAGTCACTAACACGCAGTCGCCTGGACGAAGGGCTACTTTGAATGTTCTGAAGGAGAGAGGAGGACCCCACTGCATATGTATGCCACCGAATAGGTGACTGCTTCATACTTGCCTTCCGAATTCGTTTTTCTGCGCCAATGCTTCGTATCATAAAAGCACTCAGAATATGATATCTGAAATAAAATGAAAAACAACTCCTGAAGCGAATAGTTGGAGACAATGATTGAAATTATGTACCCTAGGATGCTTTTTATGCTAAAGATGTTTGGCACGGCGACTTTTGGTCGCATTCTTAGTGGCCTAACTATATCAGGGACAAAATGACAACAGACCGATTCCGCGAACTTACCATATACCTCCGTTTAAATAAGATGTCACATAGAGCCCAACGCATTCCTGTTGACTGGTTCGCTCTCATTTCTGAAATGAATAACAAGCTCGTGCAAAACTATCTGCACTGTTACTGTTCTGGAGAAAATATTACACAATTACCTCCAAGTAAAGATAGTTCACGTTTTACTTAAGGGCTCGTCTCAATTCTGACCAGGAACAGCACACAAAAAATATTACATATTAATCTCAATAATAATAATTTACAATATCAATAGAAAATAGTAATTGCCAATAATAAGCACAGTAACACTAATCCACACATGTTATAAAAAATGTAGTCTAATGTCTGTATGTACGTAAGTTTCTCGTCTCCTTGTTAACCACGTGACTGATTTCGACCAAACGTGGCATAGATATTTCTTACCCTCGGAACAAATCGCTGTGAGTGGAAGAACGACATACCTATCAAATGAATGGGTGAGGGTGGGATGGTGGGATGGTGGGTTGGTGGCGTGGTGGGCTGTGGGGAGGGGGGGGGGGGGAGGGGGTGGAGATGGGAAAGTAGTGAAACCCACGACGTGAGAATCCGAAGAGTTTATTTATTCAGAATGAGAGCACTTAGCGACTTGCAACAAACTTTTTCTCGCTAACAAACCCTACAAAATGACGAAAAGGGAGAAAGTTTATCGCTTACTACACTTCGCTTTTTATGCAGTAAAACTACAGTATCAGACATGGCGTTCTAATTTATTACTTCTTTACTACAAACTGAAATCGCCACACATTTTGCGTACAGTATTGAAATAAACCACTAAATTTTCCTAGAAAATTAAATCACTGTACAACACATAGTTCAGGATATATGACACCATAAACACTGAGCTGCATGGAAACGAAACAGCTGGGCGGAACACGCTAGAGATACAGGGGAATTATGTGTACAAATATCTGTCATATATGTTAAACGCATGTGACATGTGTGTAAACAAGCAAAGCTACGGGTAAACAGCTCCTCCTAAACTCATGCATCGATTTCACGCTGACTTAATGCATATACTGCTTACTAATTGGAAGGAAATACTTTAGTGTTAAGAATCAGCCACCTCCTATTACGGCAGGGATGATAACGTGAGAGAGAATTGGGTAGGAGGAGATAGGTAGGAAGAGAGGGGAAAAGAGGTGATGGGCGCTGGTAAGGGGAAGGATGAGATGGAAAGAGAGTGGGGAGGGGAGGAGGGGCAGTGGCTCCAGATAGAGAAAGGAAGGATGAGGCGATGGAGAGAGAAGTAATAGATGCACAGACAGAGGGGGGGGGGGAGGAGACATAAGGGGAGGGTGATGAGGGGATGGACAGAAAGAGAGAAAAGGAGGAGACTGACAGGGAGAGGGAGGGTGGGATTAGATGAACAAAGAGAGGGGTAGGAGGAGATTGACTTACTTGGGGGAGGAAGAGATGGACAGAAGGAAAGGAGCAGATGTATGGAGGGGAGGAGTAGATGGGCAGATAAAGGAAGCAGATGACGATGGATGCAGACAGAGGAGGAAAGAAAATGGATGGGTAAAGGGAGGGAAGAAGAAGGAGATGGACAATGAGACGAGAGGTTGGAGAGGAAGAGGTGGGCAGAGAAAGGAAACAGGATGAGGTGGATAGAGGGAGGTGGCAGAGGAGATGGAAAAAGACAGGAGGAGGAGCAGATGGGGAGAGAGAGGGAGTAGGAGGACAAAGACAAAAAGAGGGAGAATTGATGTTCGATTTAGAGGGGGTGAAGAGGAGACAGAAGGAGAAGAGAATTATTCTGGTAATCGCTGTGAGTGGAAGAACGACATACCTATCAAATGAATGGGTGAGGGTGGGATGGTGGGATGGTGGGTTGGTGGCGTGGTGGGCTGGGGGTAGGGGGGAGGGGGACAGAGGGGTGAAGGAGCCAATGAACAGAGGGAGGAGAAGCAGATGGTCGGAAAGGTGAGGAGGGGGAGGACGAGGAGATGGATAGAGATGGGGAAGAGGAACTGTAATGAGAGTGGAGGAAAGATCAGATAGCCTAATAGAAGATTGGAATAAATACATACTCACGAACGCCTGTTACTCAGTTAGTGATAATAATAAAATAATGTAGACATTAAGAATGATACTGGTTAGATTAGCAGATTTCAAGCCTTTTTGATGCTGTAAGAAATGAAAGCGAAAATGAGAGAGGAGAAGATTGAAATGAAAGCGGCAATGGCTGTTAGTAAAGAAGAGAATTGCAATAGGGAGCACTGTAGCAAGGAGTAGGGAAATGTGGTTGGGGAGGGAGGGCTGACGAGAGTGAGCTTCAGTCATGAATATGGAAGAGACAGCTAACTTGACAGAAGGTGCATCACTTAAGTTTTTTTGAAGTTTGAAAGGATTCCAATTTCTCTAATAATTTGATGAAGATTGTTTCAATGTCGTGTTTCTGCAAAGAAAATTATTTACAGAACATCAGAGTGTTGTGCATTGGTACAGAGAGGATTTTACTTTGTTGTGAAGAAGGATTTCTGCTGTGCTGTTCAGACTGCCGTGTAATGCTTGAAGTTAATTAGGAAGGAGTACAATGATTGAGAAAACGAAAGAGGTAACATAGGGGATGATAATCTCCTAACTTATCGGCACTTAGCCATGACAATTGTTCGTAGGCAAGAGTGATTTCCTGTCCGAGAGGTCACACTTCGTAGTAATTGACGTAAAGTCATCGAGTAAAACAGAATTGATTTGTGGCGTTTCCCAAGGTAGTGTTGCAAGCTCTCAGCTATTTCTTATCTTTATAAACGATTTAGGAGACAATCTGAGCAGCCGTCTTAGGTTAAGTCCAGATGATGCTGTCGTTTATCGTCTAAATACGTCATCAGAAGATCAATACCAATTGGAAAACGACTTAAATAAGATACCAGTATGGTGCGAACATTGGCAACTGACACCATATAATGAAAAGAGTGAGGTCATCCATATGTGCGCTTAACGGAATCCGTTAAACTTCGATTATACAGTAAATCATTGAAATCTAAAGGCCATACAATCAACTAAACATCTAGAAATTACAATTGCGAACAACTTAAATTGGTAAGAACACATAGAAAATGCTGTGGGGAAGGCGAACAAAAGAGTGCGTTTTATTGGCAGAACACTTAGAAGATGCAATAGATCTACTAAAAAGACTGCCTAAAAAGTAATCTTGTCCGTCCTCTTTTGGAGTACTGCTGCGCGGTGTCGATCCTTACCAGATACGATTAACGGAGTACATCGAGAAAGTTCAAAAAATCAGGCCGTTTTGTTTTGTCGGGAAGTAGGGGAGAGAGGGTCACAGACATGATACAAGATTTGAGGTGAACATCATTACAAGAAAGGCGTTTCTTGTTGCTGCGGGTTCATCCCGCAAAATTTCAGTCATCAACGTTCTCCTCCGAATGAGAAAATATTTTTTGGCGATGACCTACATGGGCAGAAACAATCATCATAATAAAATAAGGGAACGCAGAGCTCGCATAGAAAGATAACGGGGTTAGTTTCTTCCGCGCTCTGTTAGAGGGTGGAATAGTAGAGAATTAGCGTGAACGTGGTTTGATGAACCCTCTGCCACGCACTTAAATGTAAACTGCAAGTAGCTATATAGATGCAGATGTAGTAGAAATAGCACTCCTCACAAACGTATTGCACACAAGCTTTCATTGTCACTTCTAGCTGGCGTGAGCTCTCATATGAAAGTCCATGGAGAATTGAATCACCATATTTGGCGATGGGGAGTATTAGTCACCCTATGAATTTCTTCTTAAGCTCGATAGCAAATAATTTTTATATTTCTCTAGTGAATGTATTGACGCTGAGAACTTACAGACTGCTGTTGTGTACTCAGTCCAGACTTTTTTGTGGAATAAGAAATGGTTGTTTTTGTGCTGTGTAAGATTAGGAGTGGAAGAGATTATGTGCAATGTGTGGTAACAAGCCTTTAGTGAGCGACTAAGGTAGCAGGAGTTTTAGATGGGCTGAGTTTCAAACCTATGTTCTACGCCCACTCTGATAAGGCAAGTAAGTTAGCATTTTCACGCAAGGATGGCTGTGCGCAGGTTCGTTGGTCTTTCACATCAGTATAACTCAAGGTAACCCAAGTATAAATGTGCAACGGGGAATAATAGTCGACAAATCACAAACGTATAACGAGAACAGTAACGGGCTCTATACTGATCCATCTGGAACCCCTGATACTATCTTCTTCAATTGTGATCTTCTTTTTTAAAAAAAGTGGCTTTTGAGTTTACCAAGTAGAATATCATCGTCGACAGTGTTGAGATCTTTGCTTATATCCAGAAAGCCCATAGTTGTAGCCTCTTGTTTCACGATAGCTTGTTTCATTTCATCAGTCATTTTTATAAGAGGAGTCGTGCTGCAATTTTTTCGTAAACCAGACTGGTAGTCATCTAGAAGATGATTTAATGCTGAGTATTTTGTAAGCTGATCAAGAACTACGTATTCTAAAGATGAAAATAATGCTGATGGAATGCAATTGGCCATGAAGGCAGGGGGTTCAAATGGTTGAAATGGCTCTAAGCACTATGGGACTTAACATCTGAGGTCATCAGTCTCCTAGACTTAGAACTACTTAAACCTAGCTAACCTAAGGACATCACACACATCCATGCCCACGGCAGAATTCGAACCTGCGACCGCAGCAGCAGCGCGGTTCCGGACTGAAGCGCCTAGAAACGCTCGGCCACAGCGGCCGGCAGGCAAGGTTTCTTTTTGCAGATTCTATTTTGAGGGGGGTGGGGGTTGGGGGGGAACGTTTCATGAGTGCCTGCTTGATCTGTTTATGACAAACAAACCTAACGAATACGGTCTCAAGTTTAGAATAACTGCAGGAGTGATTTAAAAGCAAATTTGAAATGCCTTACTGTAGCTTGGTAAAGAGTATGGCCGTCCAGAGAGCCAGCCATTGGGAGAGTATGTCGTTCGTAGCCTCATGAAGCCATTTATATACCAAGGAACGAACGTGATAACAGACAGCTTCTAAACACCCCTACAGTTTCCCAAGAACTTCAACAGAAGAAAACGGACTTAGTGCGAAAGATCAACAACATTCTATGAGAAGTTCCCCACTGCGTGAAGAAGAACTATAACTTAGACCTACGTTCCATCATTATGCAGAAAAAGACTAATAATCGAGCATGCATCCTGACACTATACCACGAGAAGGAGACTGAAAATATCATTATGCTCAGCACACTACTAAACCAAAAATCTTTTGAAAAGTTTATGTTTTAGACTGTAGTCTTAGGATACTTATTTTTCCGACTGACTGACGGTTCCGGTACACAGTATCACCTTCAGACCATCCTGTGATTAAAAAAATATGATTACATAGCTAGAAAAGTACTGCAAGAGCAGTTTACAAAAATATTACCCTCTACGAGGGAAAACACACAGTATACAGTGAACATTAAAATGTATACAGGGTAACAGTTATTGAACTATATGAAAAAAACGTAAATTAGTTACAAACTACAGCGTGCACACACTTTATTCAACATTTAAACGTCACTATAGATATTCGGATTTAGGTTATGACATGTTCGATATGCCTGCCATCATTGGCGATGATGTGGCGCAGACGAATAGCGAAATTCTGCACGACCCGCTGAAGTGTCGGAACGACGATGATGTCAACGAACTCCTGAATAGCTATTTTCAGCTCAGCAATGGTTTTGGGATTATTGATGTACACGTTGCCTTTAATATAGCCCACAAAAAGGAGTCGCATGTGTTCAGATCGGGAAAATTTGGTGGCCAATCAAGACCCATGCCAGTGGCCTCTGGGTGCCCCAGAGACAGAATGCGGTCCCCAAAGTGCTTCTCCTGGACATAAAACACTCTCCTGCTTCGGTGGGGTCGACCTCCGTTTTCCATGAACCACATCTTGAACCACATCACGGTCACTTTGGCTAATGGGGATGAAACCATCATTCAAATCCTTCACGTACATTTCGATAGTCAACGTGCCATTAAGAAATATCGCACCAGTTATTCCGTGACTGGACATTGCACGCCACACAATCATTCGTTCAGAGTGAAGAGACTTCTCGATCGCGAAATGTGGATTCTCAGTTCCGCAAATGCACCAATCTTGCTTATTTACGAAGCTCCGTCGCTAAACCAAACAATGCGTGGGCATACTAATTCCCATCATGCCCTGCGGCCAACCGTGCAGTTAGAACGTCCTAACGCAAACTGTTCAGAGCTTATGACGATTTTATTTCATTTAGTTCAATAACTGTCACCCTGTACGTAGACTCCTACCCGTGTCACGCAGTCGACACACATGCCTCTCATGCGGGTGTGTCAAATACCAAAAGAAAAGGTCAATGTTTAGCTTTAAATAGATGTAATTTGCAGTCGTCAGTGCTAAGAGTGCACCCTGCGATCAGAGATCATTTAATTTAATTTACTTTTTAACTTTTCCTCACCATAAAAAAATTCACAATGTAAAAGATATGTAAAAGTATCATAAGATATGAAAATAAGAAATTACGTAACGAGATAGTCCCCATTGTAATAAAACAATGAACGTCAAATCGCAAATGCGTGTAGCGAACCTTAAAATTTTCAGTTGTATACAGCATATACCAGTATATGACGTCCATTTCACCATGAATCTTTAAGTAACCAAGTGTCGTCGTAATAACAGAATTACGTATTAAAAATTCAAAATTATTTTCAAAAGAAATCAAGAGTCCAGAAGGATTAGTGACATCCTGAGGCTTGTATTACTTTTCAACCGCCAGTTGAATATCTTAAGCCGTGTTTCCAGTTTCTTGTTCACATGTTCAAATGTGCGTGAATTCCTAAGGGACCAAACTGCTAAGGTCATCGGTCCCTAGACTTAAACACTACTTAAACTAACTCATGCTGAGAACAACACACACACCCATGCCCGAGGGAGGACTCAAACCTCCGGCGGGAGGGGCCGCGCAATCCGTGACGTGGCGCCAAAGACCGCGCGGCCGATCAGCGCGGCTAATGTTCAAGCAAGCAGTGACCATAGGTACGCTGGTGCTCTCAGCGGGTTGCATCGTCCCTTCTGCGCGCCGTATCGCAGCTCATCGACCAGCCACTGCCACGTTAACCACCCCACGTAGGTAAAGTGCAGCTGTGAAAGGCAGAATCGCTGGGCTTCGATATTAAGCGACACGTCGTGAGGAAGGCACGATGCAGCGCCACTGAGACCCAACTTACAAGCTTGGACAAACATGAAACTGTACGTACGTCCAAAGATTGTCAACCAACGGTTGCTAACTAATACATAACCAAAGTATGTCACTATTACCGCCGAACTCTTGATTTCTTTTCAGTGGAAATAGCTATGTACTTTTATTACGTAATTCCATCATTACGACGACACGTGCTTAGTTAAAGATTCATGGTGATATCTATGTTTTATGATGGTATAAACTGTATAATAACGAAAAACTGGAAAATTGGCAAAACAAATTTGTGATTTTGCTTTTAATGCTTCATTACAGTGGGAACTATTTAGCTACGTAATTTCTTAATTTCAAATGTTACACTACTTTTAGATTGTGAATTTTTAAAAGCTAAAAAAAACTGAAAAAATTAATTAAACCCGAATGGATGATCGTAGGAGTCGTTATTATCACTGCTGGCTGCTAGCTGCTGATTATAACTATTTAAATCTCAACATTGATCTTTGCTTTTGATATCTGACACGCCCTCATGGGTACCAAGTGTGACGATTACAAAGCCGCAGAACTTGAAGACTGAGGGTTGTCTGTCAGCGATACAAACATCCAACTTTTCAGCCAACAGATTCAAAATACAAAAAGTCCAATCAGTGTAATTAAAAATTCGATAATTTTAAGTGTGTTAGAATATTTATCATTTTTTGTAAGTAATAACAATAAAAATAAAAGAGAATGACACATACAGATAAAGATTTCCAAGTGAAGCACAACACATTCACTAAAAGCAGAAAGACATCCTCTGGGATTGGAAAATTCGAAAGGCATCCTCTGGGATTGGAAAATTAGGGGAGGAAATGTAAGATGTTCTGTAGGATCATAGGGTGTGAGTGTAAAACAATGGAGTTCGTTGGGTTCTAGATGTAGTGGTGGCGGTGGGTTATGCGGTGGATTACAGGGAAGCAGGATACTGCAGGGTCGGACGTGCCATGGTAATAAGAGCGAAAGGATAGAAAAGTACTGAGTGGTAAAGGAGAAATCTGATGGGGAATTAGATAGGGTGGCAAGGGTTAGCGTTGACAGGCGTGTGAATATACTGTAGTAATTCATTGCCTGGGGGAGAGAGTCAGTTGCAACATTGTTGGGAGAGGATACTGAGTATTTGTGGGTTTTGGGTTTGTGGAATACGTCGGTACAGGCACCGTAGCGTACCAGGGTTGGTCATTATGGGAAAAAAATCGGGTAGTTGAATTCGAGTTTGCGGATAGGATAAAAAAGCAGAAAATGGTAAATCTGTGTGAGGAGAGGTGGGAATTGGGTGACACTCTTAATAATCCATGTAGGGGATGGCAAACGGTTGCAGATTGTGAGATGGAGTGCATCGCGTTAGTTGGTTAGGAAGAACTGATAGAGTTTTAGTGGAACGGTAAAACGGCTTAGGTGAATCATGGGTCGGATCAAGATTATGTAAATGCCTTCTTTGTTCTGGTCACCAAGGATTTTCTTCAGGTAAAGTGCATAGTCTCTACGCAGAGGAGCCTTAGAATCTTTAGAGTGTGATTTCTCCACGTGGCTTGTCAACCCGTCGATATTCAGTGAAAGATGAGAGCCATTAATTCTTTTTCGCTGTTCTCACATACTCAGTGAATAACAACTGCCATTGGAGGGAGTGGCAGTTAGGCGGTTTGGTTAGTCCATATAAAGATCGACCTCTACGTAACTGTTTTCACTGCCAGAGCGACAGTGTTCTACAGCATCATAGTTTTGAGGAGAAAATCTGGGTTGTGCCATTGAACTCTAAAGAGACTTTCTCATTCTTCAGTGATATGTTACCAGTGTACAAGGCGACTCTTGTGAGCTATGATCTGGCGACATTTTAGTAATACCTCAGTGATACCGCAGAACCGACCACGCTCTTGGAAGTAGACAAATGCAACTTGCATTTCCGAATATGGGTATTTGCGGTCAGAGTACAGTATCGACAGTCTCTATTTGTGTAACAACGTTAGCTTCAGATACAGGTTTCGTAAGATTTATGACAGAGGAGTGTGCACGTATGTTCTGGCTCATTTTTCTTCATCATTAGAGATTTTTCTGGTTATTGTAAGCTCCGAAATTTTCCTCTCTGTGGCATATGCGTTGCCTTTAATACTCCAAACAGGATGGTCATCAAAATGTTGGCGGGCACTGATGGGAATATACACGACGAATGTGCCTCGTGTGTAGTACACTGATAAACTAAAACATTATGACCACTGCCCAGCTTGACGTTGGATGCCGCCTGGTGGCGTAGTGACACGGTAACAAGAATATTCAAGCGGAGCAGACACGGAAGGGGGAGTACCCTAGCGAATATATGGGCTGCAAATGGGTAAATCCATTCAGATAAGCGACCTTGACAACGGGCAGATTATTATTACGCAGAGCCTGTGGGTAAGTATCTCAGGAACGGCGAAGCTGGCCGAATGTTCTCGTGGACTGTGGTGAGCACCTACGTAAAGAGATAGAAGGACAGTGGAACTACCACTAGGCGCTAAATGGTTGGACGTCCACGATTCTTCACAGGACGTGGAGTTCTGAGGCTTGTCTACTCTGTGAAGTAGAATGGATGGTGATCTGTGGCGTCTCTGCCGAAAGAGCACAATGCTGTTGTATGCACAATTGTTTCGGAGCACACCGTTCATCGTACATTGTTCAACATGGAGCTCCGCAGCAGACCACCATTATTTACTCAAATGACGATATCGTTATTTACGACTGCAGTAAAACTAAAAAAAAAAAAAAACACGCCCTCAGCTGTGAACCACCACTACCCCTTCATGCTTGATCTCATCTCTGACGGCGATGTCATCTTTCAGCAGTATAATAGCCCGTATCTCTCAGACTGAACCGTGCTACAGTGGTTTGAGGAGCATTACAGTGAAATCACGTTGCTGTATCGGCGAGCAAATTAGCCTGATGTAAATCCTATTGAACCCATCTCGGTCGCTATCGGGCGTCATCGAGTACTCAAATCAGCGGCCGTTGTATACGCGAATTACATGACCTGTGCGAAGACATCTAATGCCATATACCTCCACAAACCTAACAAAAAACTGTCGGATCCCCGATATGCGGAATCAGTTATCTATATCGTTCCAATGACGGACAGAGAAGCTATTAAGTAGGTGTCATAATGTTTTGGCTCATCATTGTATGCCATTACATTGATTTGTCATAAGCCAAAATCCGTGGCATTTGAAAAATATCATTGATTTGTACATAAGACGTCGTATTTTAAACTGTGTATGACGATATTTTACGAAGGGTGTTTCCGTAAGAGAATTCAGAAATGTAACAGGGCATAGAGAACGCTCCACTGAACAACTTGAGATAGGGAACCTGGGTTTGGAGAAGCCAGCTTCAGGAGATATTTAAGTAAACGTTTCTACCGTTTTGTTTGGCATTGCTCTTTTCCAGCTTTTTTGCAACCCACATGCCGTATAAGTTTACACGTACTGTGCTGTTTATTTACATGTATATTCTTTATTTCCTTCAAGGAAACGAGGAAAACGAGCCTGGTTATCTGGAAGTCATGCTGCACGTTTTGCTTACTTTATTTGTCTGTAAGGTGGCTCTGTTGTATCGTATTTACATTTTCCTATGACACAACGTGTTATGAATCAACGACAGACCCATTCTTTACTCATTGCTATTGAAAGATGTACCGTGCAATACAATAGAGCAGTACTGGTACAGTATTTCCAGGTAGGTGGGTTGGAGGGGGAGGTCCTATTCTTTAGCCTGTGAGCTCACCTGACCCAAATCCCCTTGACTATTTCCTACAGGGATAACTAAACTCACTTGTGTATGAGACCCCAGTGGATACGGAGATGGAATTAGTTGCCAGAATTGTAGCTGCCTGTAACGTGATTCGAATACACACCAGGGATATTTGTCAGGATGCGTCAGAATCTTGTTCGCCGATATCATGCTTGCATTGAGGCTTATGGCCGTCAGTGCAAGCCCATTTTGAGAAAGACAGTACAGATAAGATACGTTCATTGTGTCAGTGATGGTATTTGCGGTTATCTAGTGTACACGGTAATGTAATTTAATTGGCATTGTCTGCTTAACCTGGCTTTCCCGACAGCAGGTGCCCTACCTCAAATTGTCCAGTGGAGCATCCTCTATGTCCTGTTTAACTTTTCCATGCTTTTACGGAAACGCCCTGTATATTTCGAATCTGCAGACGAATTAAAAGTTAAAATGTGCGTTGACATTTTCTCTGCACACCGTTTGCTCTCTTCATTAAATTTTTCTGCTCATTTATTACTATTTGTGATCAATCTTCCACGTCATTGTCCACGATGTCGCAGCGAGTCAAAACACCCCTGCATTTGTTAAGTTTACTGTGGAGTTCACAAGTGAATGTATAATCACCAGATTTCTCTTACTTCAGTATTTTTTCAGCTTGTTGTGCTGAGAAAGTCTCTGTCAAAACGGGACATTACACTACATTTTCACAGCATTCAGAATACCTAGAATCAATTAAATAATTTTTCATTGTAGAATGGGGACATCCCGTCCAAGAATCTGATTATAACGCCATGGTGCCCTGCTGAAACATTTCTTTATGTCTGATGGCTATCTGGAGGACTTTCCGCTAGACCTCTCTTCGTTGATTTGAACTTAATATATCTTAATAGTCCACCCAAGCCATTGGAAGTGTTAAGGGTTTGGTCGAGCACAAAAGTGTACACATGTCGACTCAGACAGACCCCCACTCAACCAAGTAAGCCTTATACACTCAGTGGCGGCACGTCGCCACAGATTGTCTTATTCATACTGTTTCTCCCCAACATCCATCCATCCGATTGGCACGTAGCACACGTCGAAGTTAAAGTATGTTTTTATATGTTTATACAATCCCTGCGATCCCAGCCAAGATCCCTTCTCCCTTTACACAGGAACGCCTCACGGTGGGCGCAGAAGCATGCAAATAGCCCACCTTAACAGGCACCTCGTGGCGGCCACCAGCAGCCCCTCGAGGATCCTGAGTTCGCCAAACCCGTACACAAACAACGAAGACTGAGCTCCTCGAAGACCTCGCCATTTAATATGACCTAACCGGTGAAAGCCATGGTTGCTACAATTACTCTTCCCCACTCCCTCTAGATATTAAAACTACTCCTTTGATAATATTTTGCTTTGGAAGTCCTTGAAGGCTTTTTAGATTCCGAGTGAAGATCGCATTTTAAATATAATCGGTCTATCTGCGTTTTTTTCTTTGTTTTGTTCGTGTTACGCACTATGCGCTATATCTTAAGAGGCTTCCTGTTATAGAACTTACAGTCACGGGGATCACTACGATGTTTCATTAGTCTGTTACACATTTTTCTACATCTTGGCCATGTATTCCTTAGAACTGGGGCCACTGGCCCTCCACATGTTCGTCTCTAGTTTGGAATGACCCAAGCCCTTTAATGAGAAACAAGACAAACTGTTCCTTGAGCATTCCGCTTTCTACTTTTTTTTATAGCCTATTCATGCTACAAGTGCGAGTCAGAAAGCAATGTCACCATTCTCTTTCCTTCTTCATTATGTTCGTAATGTAGTAATCAGTAAGTTGACGTACTTCCGCGAACTATCTTCTACAGCCGAAACCAGTAACAGTGTCTTGCGTAAACACACTGTCGCATCCTAATACAGGATAGAGGTAAGGCAGGGGGTTTGAGGTCAGTCTGCAGTTTCCGAGCGGTGAGGAGGAAATACAGAAAGATAAATTCACAGTGAAGGCAGGTTAATGACTTGGATGGACCAGCGACAAGAAATGTCACAGGGCACCTGTGAGAGGCGAGGATTCTGGGACTCGACAGGATGTTTTCAGCATGGGATTCATGGAATTCAGTAGTCTGATTAATACTAGTTATTAGTGATCAGACTAACTACTACACAAATGGCTAATTCTGAACGTTAGAAAAGGAAGCAATTGATTGCACGACAGAAATAGATATCAAATGGTTCAAATGGCTCTGAGCACTATGGGACTTAACATCTGAGGTCACCCGTCCCCTAGAACGTAGAACTACCTAAACCTAACTAACCCAAGGACAACACACACATCCATGCCTGAGGCAGGATTTGAACCTGCGACAGTAGCGGTCTCGCGGTTACAGACTGCAACGCCGAGGACCGCTCGTCCACACCGGCCGGCAGAAATAGATATCACTAGCAGCATGTTAAGTACGAACTTGAGAGCAGTACTCAAAGTAAGAAAAAAAGACATTCCGGAGCTTACCTAGGCTGGCCATGAGTGACACAGTGTCGGCGCCCCGGCGATCTGACTGACAACTCCCTCTGAATACGAAAATATGGGTTTTTAAAAAATCGTGGCGACGCACTGTTTTTCCCTTCCTATAGTCGACCCACCAATCTACCGGCACTTAACAAGCTTTGGCCAATCTGTCGAGTCGCTGTGCATCTCCATTGCGTCTGTGGCCAACCACATTTATATTCCTCCCCTTCTTCTACACGAAAGGTAGTGATAATTCTGGACTTTACATTAACAACTACAAGTTTGGTATCGTCAGCGTTCAGCTGAAAGCTAAACGTTTATGCCGCTCGTATGTGTGGCCAGCAACAACGGTGTTGTACGTCGCATGGCCCCAGACGAAGTCCTCAGTGACTGGGGGCTGCAGTAGTAGCAATCTAACCTGTGTAAACCCACTGACGTTGCAGTTCTCAAGAGCAAGTACCAAGCTTGCTGCCTCTGCTAAGATTGCCTTTTCGTAGCCATCTTCTACTGTGACGACTTGCAATAGCGTTTGGGTGGTGGATGGCGTTACCAGTTAATTCTCTAAAGTGAAACTTCTCCCTTTGGACAGCTTCCCAGAGCGTCTGCAATTTTCAGGGATCTAGTATTACTCTTTAGCTCCGGTAACCTAAACGCTACCTCTTTTGCCTGATCTCTGCATTGTCTCTGATTTCCTATCTTGAAGTGGCCTTGATGGCTCACAACAGCTTTAAGCATAACAATGTACAAGTCATTAAATCGTCAGTAAATGACAACACGGCAGCACTGTGTAAGTTTAGAGACTGTCTGACATTGATGTACCTATAACACAGCGACCGGCCAACAACTGCAGTGACTTCACACAACATCCAACGTGCCGACCACATCATTCATCAGACCTCCTTGTGTTCGACCCACTCAAAGAAGCTTATCAGGGGCCTCACTTTCAATATGAGAAGACACTGAAAAAGTCAGTGTGCCAGTGGCTCAGGAAGTACGGTCATGGTTTTTACTGCGCAGGTATACGGGATCTTGGTTCTAGGTGGAATGCACCCTAGTACAAAAATGGGGATTACATTGAAAAGTGAGAAAATAGCCGCGAATGTTGTGAGATATAGCATTTATACATGGCATTTACATTTCTTGTGAAAGAAAAATAAATTCAAGTAGGAGGCATTACTGTCTGACTGCCCATCGCACAACAGCAATGCAAGCACCCGTCACAGTCATCAGTGAACATTCTTAAAGAAGTGGTGTCTTTTGTTGCCGTCAATTGTAGTATAGGTCCATCGTTGTTTTATGTACATGGCATTTATGTTTCTTATAAAAGAAAATTAATTCAAGTAGGAGGCATTACTGTCTGACTGGCCATCGTACAACTGCAACACAAACACGCTTTCGTAGTAAATATTCTGAGAAGTTTTACTGCAAGTTAGAAGGAAGTTTCCTCTCGTCTGTCACTTATGCAGTTGTAATTTTCCCAATCAGCTATGGCGTGATAGAGGTGTGATCCAACATGGGGACCTAAAATTTAAAGAGCACAAGTTTTCTCTTGAATTGTCAGTTACTTTCACGCTAGAGTCTAGAAGGTGGCAGAATGTTTCTCTAGTCTGCTTAACTCATTCGTGATTGTTACTAACTCAGGCGATTTCAAATGCGTACTTACTTCATTCCAGAGTAAAGTGAAGATCAATTTTGGCTGCTGCAAATACACCACTTCCCATTTCAAGGAGCCTGTCTCATTCGTTAAAAAACAAGGTTTACATCTAATATCTCATTTCTAAGAATTTCTAATTTTTGCTGATTCATTGTGAACAGCATTATGTTCCCATTTCCGTAGTGCTCGTAACTCTGTGTCTCTTTCACGAATGCTTCTGAAATATATCACCAATATCTTTATGTTATCCTCTGTTTATTTGATTTATGGAGATCTCATTTGAGCCCTCTGCAGATATCTATACGCTATTTGTACGGAGAGTTGCCTGTTGTAAAGAAACACTGAATACTCTATGTTGTGTCGGCTACTGTGGGAATCAGAACCGACACAAACAAGGAAGGAGAGAAACTGCGATAGCCGGTGGCATGAATTAAACATCATCTGTACAAAACACTAGTTAACAGAAAACTTCATTTCTGAGACAATACTTAACTTCCTGTGCTTCCTACATACAAATACTTTACTCTGTTATTACTCGCAGAACGCAGGCTAATAAGTAATGTCTTCCTCTTACCCAGTAGTCATGGTCTAGAAGTCTGCGACGGAACTGGGGCCAACAAGCGATGGGCAGCTTGTTAAATTAGCGATGACGGAGGGCTCAGAACACAGCCTTCCTGGAGGAGTTGCGCTGCCCGCTCTTTCCATTGGCACGTAGGTCAGCGCCTTCTTGATGCCGTTTCGCAGCGCTGCGCTGGTCGGTGTGCAGTCGATACTATAGGAGTGCACATTCCTCTCCCCCAAACTGCCGCTGCCGCTCAATTGTCGTGCAGGGAGCCATCTTATTAATGTGGGTGGGGGAGGGGGACGGGCGCGGAGGCTGGAACTTGCGTGACGTTAGGAGGCGGGAACCACAACTGGGAACGACGCCGAGCTCCCAGCATCGCCCCGACATCCGTCCTGTGCGCCGAGGAGAACGTCCGTCGGCAAATTTCTTATTTATTTACTTGCTGCCGTTTACAAATGACCTGTAACATTGTTACTAAGAGAGTTTGTAATTTCACAACACGAAATTTTGCTTGTACAGAATGTGATACTTATTTGCTACTTCTTACTTTTAATAAGGAGTAATAATATTGCAGCTTTAAATACTTATATAGTCGCAAAACTCCCGGTAAGACGCCCAACCTTTTCCTGAGCGGGTCCGACGAAAAACGGAGAGGGCGGCAACGACGACGAGGTTGCGGTGGTGGCGACAACGATGACGACGACGACAACGACGGTGCCGGGTCCACGGCGGACCTCGGGACGTGGTTCAGCTGCTGCTGCGGAGAAGACGATGGGACCAACTCCATCGGTTCCACAGGCGATGCTGAAATGGCCCTCGAGGGTGGCCGCGTCGGCCGCAAGATCCCGGTAGGATCCGAATCTGGGGAGAGAAAATCTGCGAAGAAATCACGCAATCGACAAAGGCGAATCTGGTTCTGATGGCGGCACAGCAACCCAGAAGGACCTTGAATGAAATTCGTGTAAACTCAAAAAATTCGAATGATCGTTCCTCTCTCCCAGAGCCTGATGCGACTAAAAACACTGAAAAGAATAGTATCATTATGCGCAAAGCGATACTTGCGAATCGTAGGAGGCGCCGTGGGCTGTGGTTGGTGCAGCGACTGGAGCAGCTGGCGGCGGCAACGGCCCTGTAGTAGCCCCGCCGGCGACGGACCGTCGCTGGGCTGGGAACGGTGCGTTGAGAGGAACAACAGTAGTGCTTGTGTGAGAGGTATGTTGTTTCTTCATCTGTTGCTTGAACGTAGGCACAAATTGTTTAGCTTCAATGTTCGACTGGGGATGAAACGGAGCACTGATACGAAACTATTCGAAGTCCTGAGCCGTAAGCTATGGTCCGTTGTCTATAATTAACACTTCAGGGAAACCTTCCAAGCAAAACATAGATGACAAAACCTGAATGGTACTATGAGAAGCAGTCGAGTTCATGGGCACTGCATACGGATATTTGCTAAAAGAGTCCACCATGAGAAGCCAACACGTGTTCCAAAAGAGACCAGCAAAGTCAATATGCACTCGTTGCTAAGCCAATTGAGACTTCACCCAAGCTGAAAACATTTGCGGTGGGACCGACGGATTCGCAACCCAAGCGCGATACTGTGACATCATCTGTTCAATGTGGGCGTCCTTGCTTGACCAAGTGCCGCGCGGAGTGGACGCGAAGTTTGAGGCGTCATGTCACGGACTGCGCGGCCCCTCCCGACGGAGGTTCGAGTCCTCCTTCGGGCATGTGTGTGTGTGTGTGTGTTGTGCTTAGCATAAGTTAGTTTAAGTTGTGTGTAAGTTTAGGGACCGATGAATTCAAACGTATTTGAACATTTGAACAGATTACCCAAGTACAGTATCGAAGGGCTAACTGTTTCCTGTGTACAGTTCCCCAATGTCCTCGGTGGAGCAATAACAACACATCTTTTTGCAACACCTTAGGAGCAAGTTCACGTGAATGTCCGGGGTCGTTTTGCAATAAAAACATACCGCGATGGGCGGAGCGGCTATGTCGACAAGTAAAATATTGGCGCACAAATGAATTCTGAGGTTCAAGTCAGGATCTGCTTCTGTGACCTGTGCAGTTTTCCTATAGTGCAGAGAAAAAGTCTGTAGAAGTGCAGTGTTCTGCGCATCGATCTGACTATAAGATGTGGCAGTAGCATCGAATTCAGAATATGACAAACAGGAAGGCGAGAAAGGGCGTCAGCACTTGCATGCTTCTATGTGGACGCGTACAGTATTTTTTACTGATTGAAAATAACATTGCCCAGCGTTGCAGCTACTGAGCCGTGCGCTGTGGAACAGGTTTTGGATGGATGAAACGAAGACAGGGGTATATTACGGTCCGGCACTAGGTATGACTTCCGATGAAACAGATAATGGTGAAACTTTGTCATGTCTTAGATAGCAGCGAGTGCTTCTTCTCGAAGTGGGAATAGTTACATTGACTCTTAGTCAATAACTTTGGAGATAAAGCAATCGGCCTGTCCTTGAAGCAAACTTTTGGGAGGGCAGAGCTTCGATTCCATACGAAGAAGCGCCCACTGCCAAACCCACAGGCTTCGTGTGGTATGAAATTGAACAAGGCATCTGTAACTGAACCAGGCATTTTTAAGTTTCTGGAATGCATTCTGACACTCTTTGGTCCAAACAAAAGGCACATTCTCTCTGAGCAAACGCTGCAACGGAGGCACGATCTGGGCTGCGTTTGGTATAAACCCGATCTATTAAGTCAACTTACGGAGAAATGACTGCAATTCCGTCACGTTCCGTGGGTCAGGGAGGTCCCAGGACGCCATAAAATGTGATTGAAGGGGATGAACATATCTGCTATTAAGAAAATGGCCTTAGTATTGAATTTCAGTCTGAAAAAAGGCACATTTGTCCAGGCGACACTTCAAACCTGCCGCTGAAAGTACTTGAAAAGGTAAAATGAATAAATGTCGTGTGACTAGGCCTCCCGTCGTGTAGACCTTTCGCCTGGTCCAAGTCTTTCGATTTGACGCCACTTCGGCGACTTGCGCGTCGATGGGGATGAAATGATGATGATTAGGACAACACAACACCAAGTCCCAGAAAATCTCCGGCCAAGCCGGGAATCAAACCCAGGCTCTTAGGATCGAGATTCTGTTGCGCTGACCACTGACCACTTTCTTTTTTATGCAATAATCTTTATTGAACAAACTAACAGTACATATGTATACACAATGGAACAGTTCTTCAAGGTACAATTTAAACATATACAAATGATTGTTACTTGAACAATAATATTATAAAACATTAAATACAACAAAATATAACACATTCTGTCTTTTTTTCTAGATGCAATAATCTTTATTGAACAAACTAACAGTACATGTATATACACAATGCAACAGTTCTTCGAGGTACAGCTTAAAAATATACAAACAACTGTTGGTTTAACAAAAATATTAGAAGATGAAATGTCTCTGTTGGATTCCTTTCATATTAATTTCTTAAATCTGGTGTCATTTACGGCATAAATTCCACTTCTAATTTACCGTGGTGCTTCTGACTCTGGGAGGAGACTGAGCAGTGGAACGTGTTACTTTTACACATAAACAAGAACGATCTGTCACACTACTACACTTTAAAACACAGTTTATATGTAATTCGTGTCACACAGTCTCATGTGGAACTTACATGTGCTTTCTTTTATATAGTGTATATGATAAGATACTGTCATCCCCCTTCCCTTCTATGTGAAAGGATGAATGAGCAAATGTATTTCTAGTTGCATGCTTTATGGTAGCAGACAAGCCTGTCTGCTAGAGAACAGTAGGACCAATGTCGGAACAGGTAGCTATGCTTTCTAAAAGCAAAGAGGTTTCTATTCTTGGTATGGTCCTGTCCGTCCCTTGTCATGTTGGTATAGGACCCTGCATCTCTGGTCACTTCCGTTTGTCTCTGTGAGGCACCCTCAGGAGGGGCCCACGGCAGTCTGTCCGCGGCGAGCGTCTGAAGTGGTAAGATCTCCGGCAAAGTGCCTTTCTGCTAAGTCCGTTGGACAATGGATTTCTTAAGTTCAGCCTAACTGAAAATTTAATCACCTTTATTTCAGGTTTAGATCTAAAATATCTTATGTTATCTTAAATTGTAACGCAGTGTAATTCGAGTGCGAAGTTCAGAATATCTTCCAGTAGTTGCTTTGTCACTACTTTGTGAGTAAAGTGGAACCACATGTTGATGATCCGTAACTCTAACTAAGATCATCAATCTCAAATGCGAATGTGCATGAGATTATAACGTCTCGTCTTGACAATACTTTTCAATATAGCTACTTTTCTTTTTGTTCAACCCACGTGGGGTGTACTTTGTGAGACCAGTACTACGTGCTTATACAATTGTTCGACCCATCAGGTTAATAGTAAGATGATAGTAACCACTTTGAGGTTTTTTTTTAATTGGGTTTCGATGTAATTTATTTTAATTACCAAAATTATTGTGGAGTTACACTCTTTGTGAAAACCACGTGAAGCATGTGGTGTAATCATCAAAGTAGCCCTCAGCTATTCTTTTTGGGAAGATTTCACAGAGAGTATTTAAATTCTCTTTATATATATATATATATATATATATATATATACAGGGTGAGTCACCTAACATTACCGCTGGATATATTTCGTAAACCACATCAAATACTGACGAATCGATTCCACAGACCGAACGTGAGGATAGGGGCTAGTGTAATTGGTTAATACAAACCATAAAAAAACCTACGTTTTCTTTAAATGGAACCCCGTTAGTTTTGTTAGCAAATCTGAACATATAAACAAATACGTAATTAGTGCCGTTTGTTGCATTGTAAAATGTTAATTACATCCGGAGATATTGTAACCTAAAGTTGACGCTTGAGTACCACTCCTCCGCTGTTCGATCGTGTGTATCGGAGAGCACCGAATTACGTAGGGATCCAAATGGAACGGTGATGGACCTTAGGTACAGAAGAGACTGGAACAGCACATTGCGTCCACATGCTAACACCTTTTTATTGGTCTTTTTCACTGACGCACATGTACATTACCATGAGTGGTGAGGTACACGTTCGACGGGCGTTTATAGGACGTGGAGGACGCATAAATTGGCCAGCCCGTTCTCCTGATCTTACACCTCTGGACTTCTTTCTGTGGGGTACGTTAAAGGAGAATGTGTACCGTGATGTGCTTACAACCCCAGTGGATATGAAACAACGTATTGTGACAGCCTGCTGCGACATTACACCAGATGTACTGCGGCGTGTACGACATTCATTACGCCAGAGATTGCAATTGTGTGCAGCAAATGATGGCCACCACATTGAACATCCATTGGCCTGACATGTCGGGACACACTCTATTCCACTCCGTAATTGAAAACGGAAACCACGTGTGCACGTGTACTTCACCCCTCATGGTAATGTACATGTGCGTCAGTGAAAAAGACCAATAAAAAGGTGTTAGCATGTGGACGTAATGTGCTGTTCCAGTCTCCTCTGTACCTAAGGTCCATCACCGTTCCCTTTGGATCCCTACGTAATTCAGTGCTCTCCGATACACACGATCGAACAGCGGAGGAGTGGTACTCAAGCATTTTTTTATGGTTTGTATTAACCATTTACACTAGCCCCTCTCCTCACGTTCGGTCTGTGGAATCGATTCGTCAGTATTTGATGTGGTTTACGAAATATATCCAGCGGTAACGTTAGGTGACTCACCCTGTATATATAGAGAATTTAAATAAAAAGAAATAAATCAGTAAACTTCAATCATAACTAAACTGGTGCCTTATTTAGGATTGTGAAAATGTGAGTTTGTGATCTTACGGAACACATCAAATATGGAGCCAAGATTGGGAGACTGCATACAACACTGCATTCATATATATATATATATATATCACCGGTTGTCGTAAGATGACTATTAAACGACTATAATTAATGTTAGTCTGGTTGGGAATTTGGTACGCTAGACTGGATACCTGGTGAAACAGTTGCTCAGTAATGCAAGGTTAACTTCCCCAGATAGCTCACAGCTTCTAACCCGCTTTTATTGTCTTGAATATAAGCACCGCTTTCAGAACAACTTAATGCATCAACATTACAAAGAACATTAAATACAAAAAAATATAAGACATTGTCTTTTTTTTATTTGTCGATGCATGAGAACGCGCATAGAGGTGTTGCAGCATGAGTCAGGTAGGCATGTCACGCCCCAACTTTGAGGGGAGTCAAGGAAGACGCTGCGGAGATAACCAGCAAAAGTTTGTCGGTAAGATGGTTTTCAGGTGAGGGCGTTATACCAGTAGTCGAGGACTGTATGCTGACCACTCTGAAACAGGTATTCTGAAGCCTGTCCTCGAAACCAGATGAGTGTATGGTGCTTAGCAAGAGGGTAGTGAAATGTCTGGGGCAACAACAAGAAATCTGTGGTTACCATCGTTGGCGGATCACGGAGGTAAAAGCCCACGATTCGTTGGAGGAGGAGCCAAATGTTTCGTTTCAGGGGGCACGTAAGCCGGTGCTCGTCGGTGTCTTCGAGCTGACAGTCAGGGCAGAGTGAGGAGGTGGCCAGTCCTATGTGATAAAGTCGACTATTAGTCGGGAATTTGCCATAGACTAAGACGTACTGGAGTGCATACACAGACGACGGTCAAAAGGGTGCATGCATACACCCCCAAACCGTTCGTCAGTTAATGTCAGGGTGCTGTAGCACCATGGGGTCACAAGGTTGGACAGCATAAAGAAACGATAATACTCTTTCGTACAGAGAGGACGGGTGACTGGAAGAGCGGCCCGAACGTAGCTGAGTTCTATGAAACAATTGGTGACATGGTACAATAATGGAGAAATAGGTGCCAAATTGATTGGTGGATCGAGAGAAGCTAGTTGGACGATATATAAGGACGGGACCGGCACCACTAGTGCCGCAACATAGTATGGACGAAGAGTGCAGAAGATCGTGCCTGCACGATGACGAGTCCGAGGCCACCTTTTGCAGGAGGCAGTGTTAGAGTGTTGCAGCGGACTTTGAAAAGTGACCCTGCTGACACGAAATATCGAAAGGCTGATTGGATGCGGCTGGAGTAATGGCACTGGGAGGATCTGGGCGGCGTGTACCAGTTTAGGGGCGACATACGTGTTGACATAGGGAACACTTTGAAGTTGGTTTTAGATACGGTGCACTTGACAACGGACATGGTGCCGAATCGACTGCAAAAGCCACCGGTAAGCGAGGGCTACTGTAGGGTGTGTAGAGATCGTAAATACGATACCCAAGTAACGAATGGTGGTACTAACTGGGAGTGGGGTCGGCACTATAACCGGGAGAACGCGCCCAACGTGCATCATAGTCGATTTTCGGACATTAAGAATGCTATCTGAAAGACGTCCGTACTGGTGGATCCATTGGATGGCGTCATTGAGTTCCGTGGAGGAGCAGGTGAAAAAGAGGGGGTCGTCGGTATAAGCCCCGTAGTGGAAGGTGCAGTCACATAAAGTGAGACCCTGCAGTCTAGAGGTAAAACCAGTGATTAGGGGCTCAATTGCAATGGCATATAGTAAAGTAGACATAGGACATCACTGACGCACAGAGCGGCGTGTAGGAGTCGGTCCTACAAGCCTCCCATTGACTTGTATCATCGAGACCGTTGGAGGTAGAAACCGGCAAATGGCATCTACAAAGAGTAATGGGAAACTCATAAGTGTAGCCACCATGAGGAGGAATAGGTGTCGAACGCGATCAAAGGCACTCGTGAAATCGATGGATACCAGCGGTATACGAAGGCGACAAACTGCCGCCAGCGCGATGAGGTCACGGCATTCTCCTAGGCTGTTGATAAGGTGGCTCCACAACCACGTGCAGTCCGCTCCGGTGAAAGGCCCGTAGGTAAGACTGTGCGTATGCGCGCTGCCAAGAGGCTTGCATGGATTTTGTAGTCTGCATTCGTTAATGTAAGGGGGCGATATGCAGAGACATGAGAGCCTCCCTTCGGCTTAGCCACAGGTAGAAGACTGCCAGTGACGAATTCAGGTGGAATTGGGAAGGACAGAGTAAAGAGTTCCTGAATCATTTCTGTCCAGCGAGGAAGCATTAACGTTGTGAACGCCGGTAAAACTCCATGGGAGACCATCCGGTTTTGGTGATTTGTTCTTGGCCCCCTTGTTGATCGCATCTACCACCTCTTCTGGTCTTGCCATCGGTTCGTCGTCATAAAATTGGCGATAACGTTCAGCAATGGCAGACATTACTGCCGCCTGTGTTGTGTGGTGAACACCATCGGAGGTCGTGATGTTGGGGACGAAAAGTCGACGTCGGCGACGATGGTCGGATGCAGCAGGGATTGTGGATGGCGTTTCGTCGTGGAAGAGGTCCTGTTGTCGGAAACGCGCCATGACACCATACAGTCGTGCATGTTGGAGAGAGAGGAGACTAGCCTTTAGTACGCTGTCGTTCCCTATGGGTTTCAGGTAATGGAGGGAGCTCTTCGAGCTCACGGAGGACGGCGTAATGAAAATTTGTGGTGTCTCGATGCCATTTTGCTGCTTCCTTGCCACATCGCATGAAGATCTTCCTGGTCGCAGGTTTGGCACATTTGAGCCACCAATGGAACGTGGAGGTGTACTGCGAGAGGCGTCTTTCGCAAGACACCCTTATAGTGGCAATACATTGTTGGCAGTGTGTATCATTAAGGAGGGATGTATTAATCTTCCAGCAACCTCTGCTGCTCCATACTGACTGCGGTGGAAAAGCCAGGTAGCAAATGACGATGCAATGGTCCGAAAATGCAAGGGGCCATCGTTCTGCTTGGGAGACTTCGTTGCCAAGGTGGGCAGAGACATAAAACCGGCCCCGTCTGGGGGAAGCAGCGCATCCGGATGAGGGGGCGTACCTTCCTCAACGTCGTCGGCCCATGCTCCTGTGCCGTGGGTGTGTCCAATGTCCATTGGAATTGCATCGTTGTGAGAGAGATCTGGAGCTGTCGGCAGGGAGACAGGCGTCTCAACCTGCGCACCGAGCGTTTCATTGTGAGTGGCAACCTCCATGGTGGTCTCGTCTTGCGAAACGTCTTGTTCATCGTGAAAGCTATAAGCCGACCTCTGCGTGGAAATGTCGGCTGGTTGGGTGTCGTCTTCGTGGTCTTGGGTGGCGACGCTTTGAGAGCCCGTGGGTGAACGGCGGCGGCGTTTGCGCCAACGTGGTGAGTGTTGTTTGCACACATGTTCCTCAATGTCGGACGACGGCTAGGAGGAGCGTCGACCTGGTTCAAAGGTGTCGGTGGGTACAATGAAGCTGTCAAACGGGTGTTGTGAAGAAGTACTGGTCTCCTCAGCGTCCGTTGCGGGAGCCTGTTCGGTGGCAAGGTTGTCAGGTGGGACGTCTGCACCGTCCGTAGGTGAATGGGGCGGAGGGACTTGCCGATCGGAGGGACCGGAACCGGACGACGGACTGGACGAAACAGTAGACGTGGCAAGAGCCGCTGCGTAAGTGACCTGAAGGGCGATCATCATGGGTGTGACAGACGCTTCCGACAGCGGGAGCTGCGCGACACGTCGTTGAATGCATTCAGACCGTAGATGACCTTCTTTTCCGCAACCGGAACAGGTGCGAGGCTGGCCGCCATACGTTATAATGGCACGGCAGCCTCCGATACGTAGATAGGAAGGCACGTGTTTCTGCAACTCGATGCGGACCTGTGTGACACCGTTTAAAACGGAATAGGTTTGAAATTGTACCCAGCGTTCGGCGACATGTTCCAGAACGTAGCCATAGGGACGGAGCGCCGCGATGACGACGTCTGCAGGTAGTTCGAACGGCAGTTCGAAGATCCTTATAGTTCGTGTACCGAGACCTGCGTGATCGACGGTAACGGGTTCGACGTTACCGTCGGAATGACAGAAGTGCTGTCTACGTTTTGCCTCTTGAAGCACCTTGTCTCACACCGCGTCGTTCATCATTTTGACGTATACGGTACTGCTAACTATGGACAAGTGGATACCAGTTAGATCCGTTGGTGGTATTTCATAGCGAATAAATCGTTCTACCTCCAGGGCCTTGGGTCGGGCTAAGTCGGAACAAAAGTTGAAATGTAATGTCTCCTTCCGACAGTGGTGCGCCATTGTGGTCTAGAAGGAAAACGGCACATACGGCGGCCGAAGTAAACACAAACACACGGTGCGCGACCGTCTCGCAGCACTGCCGGCGGCAGACTGCCACTCAGCTACCGGGGGCGGACACTTATAAGGTGTACGATGGTTACTGATACGTTCGTCCCATGTGCATTCTGACACCACAATATCGTCCAAGTAATTTGAACAGAAGGAAACTTTTGCAGTAAGCTGTTCTAACTAGCGCTGGAATATGGCAGGCACGGAAGGGCTGCCAAAGAGTAAGAGCAAAAATTTGAACAACCCTAAATGTATGTTGACTGCAGACACTTTCTGAGACTCCTCATCTAGCGGAATTGGTAAATACACACCGCGTAATTCAGTTTTTGATAAATAGCGGCCTGCACCAAACCTGTCAAAAACTCACGGTAAGGCAACCGGTAAGTGTCATTATTTTTTGTGTATTCAAACTAGATTTAAAAGAAACACAAAGACGAAGTGTTCCAGAAGGCTTTGGTAAGATAACTAATGGAGAAGCCCATTGACTAGCTTGGAAAGGAGTAATGCCACCATTGTATTGGAAATCTTTCAGTTCACTTGCAGCTTTGTCTCTAAGTGGATGAGGAACGCGATGTACCCGAAAACACTTATTTTACACAATGTCCTCAAATGTAAAGTATGCCAAAAAATTATTTGCTGTGCCAAGTCCTTCAGAAAATAAATCAGGTAACACTGCGCTCAGTTGAGTAACACTGCCTTTTGTGCTGAAAGCAGAAACAGAAAGTACATTGTCATGAATACGAAGACCACAAAAATCAAAGGAATGTGACGCAAAAATCGTTTCACAGTCTCCTGAACAGAAAATGGTATATATCACTTTCCTGGTGTGAGACTGGAAACCTGCAAGCAACTACATGTACCAAGCACTGGATGTCCTGATCATTATACATAGTAATTTGCTTGCCAAATTTTGTCAACAGTGGCGAGCCCAACTGTTCATAAGCAGCAAGATTAAGAAACGTAACGGATGCGCCGCTGTCTAACTGAAGCTGGGGCATGGCTGTGTGTGATGTCCTTAGTGCTCAGAGCCATTTGAACTGAAGCTGCACACAGCGCCTGGCAATGACTGAAGCCACAAAGAGTTTGTGTGACTGTCGTTGTACGGCACTAGAAGGGGTGGGGGGTTGATGGCACTTGCTGAATGCTGCCATTACTAGTACCGGTAGGTGGTCTGGAAAAACTACATTCACTGATTGAGAAGGTGCTCCGCATTTATGAAAGCGAAAATGGGCAGAGTTCTTTTTCTGTTGCAATCACACAAATTGTACGTGACCTGGCTTTCCACCAGCAAAGCAAGTCATGTTACGCGAAGAGCAATGTTGTCTTTTAAGCGTGAAAAACCTGTAGGGACATGATTTCACAGCACACAGACTCGTTAAAACTTGCTTAATCTGGCCATGGCGCGATGGCTTGTTTGCGCGCGGTGGTCGGTCGCAAGGCAGTAGTTGTTTGTCACTTTGCGTTACACTGAATATGGGAGCTACCCCAGAGTTTCACACGGCACTGTCACACAAATCCCGATGCTCAATAATTTCTAACACATGTTTCAATGTAGGATAAGAATGTTTGTGAATTTCTTCACGAATCCTACTGTGTGGCACATTGTACATAATTGCAGCACGAATCATTGCGCCACTATAGTAGTGTCTACAGCAACATTGAAAGTGACACTGTCATGTCAAACCCAGAAGTTCTGAGGAACACTGACGGCATGTCTGTTCTGGCTTTTTCCGCAATCGAAAGAACTTGTAACGAGCTGCACGAGCCTGTATCTGATCCTCGTAATACTTTGTGAGGGCAGAAACTAAATCTTCAAACACTAGCAACTACGGCCTACTAATCGGGAATAACTTCTGAGCGAGGCAGATAACACCATTTCCGGCCGTTGACAAGAATTAAGAAAATTTCACAGTACACTGCACTTTATGTGTAGCACAATGAGTGCCAACGTGAGCATACCACTCTTTCCATACCTCTTGTTATTCATGAACGGTGGAATGCACGGAGGTGGTGCGTGGACGTTGTTGTTGTGGCGGAGAAAGGAAAGAAATTGTTGATATCCACTGCGTTAGGACTTTGTGCAGCATCTGGGGCAATGAGTGAAAATATGTGCCGTACTGCTACCGAAACCGGGATCTCCTGCTTACTACGCAGTTGCGTTAACCCACGCGCGGTGTATATCACAACTGCGCGGACTATCTCTGCATGCATCTCTGCCGACCCGCATCCCTACGTAGCGCCAATTACCCGCATTCCCCGTCCATGTCCTCCATGTCACTGAGAGATATTCCCACAGGAGATCGGACGTCTTTGTGCATCCGCATTCAATGTCGTGGATCCATTGCCCGTCGAGGCAAATTAATTAACCCTTTGAGTAGTGCAGACGTGTGATATGCCGCGGCGCTCCACCTTGCCGCGGGGCCTGCGGACATTGTTTGCCGCTGAAGTGGGCTTTCCCGTGGGCCCTGCAGACGGCATTTGGCGCGCGGCCTGGCCGGTACACGAGTCCTAATGACGGCTTATACCGTAGCCGGTTCCACTGCCTGTGGGCCTGCGGACGTCAATAGCCGCTCAGGGCTGCATGCCTGCCCGTCGCAAGTTCTTTTGTCCCGTGCACTCCCTGGGATGGATGTACCCTCTTTATTGTTCTGTGCCGCTGACCCTGCTATCTGGGAAACACTCTGCTACGGATTTCGCAGTTGCTGTTCGACATTCGTGCTAGCTGGTTCATGTGATCTTCTGCATTCTGCTTCTGTGGTGTCGTTTAGCTATCTGCCGTTTCATCAGGACGTTTAGAGTGCTGCCGCTTTTGAGTTCCACAGGCAAATGGCCCATCGGCGTCGTTGCACTGACAAAGAGATACTGACAGGGAGTGACAGTGACAGTGAGTGTGGCATCTTCAATGAATGTAGTCACGATGAAGATTCATCAGAAGAATCTCGCAGTAACGCACCTCCACGTACTTCACCTAGTAGAGCTCGCCAGGATAGTTCTTCTTCACATTCTGAAAATGAAGACGAATCGACCGTAAAAGGCCACGCCATAGTGAGAATGAGAAGTTTGATTGGCAAAAACGTGATTTCAGTCCAGCATTTCATGAATTTTATGACTCATCTTCAGGACATAATCGCCAACTAGCGCCTGATTCAAACGTTCTATCCTTTTTCAGGCTATTTCTATCAGAAGATCTGTTGAAATTTATAGCACTTGAAACGAACCGATTTTTCACTTTCACCGTGGCAGATACGTCGGAATCAGTTCGTTGTCGACTATCCACCTAGAAAGATACAGGTTTTGAGGAAATGTATAGCTTCATTGGTATTTTGCTTCAATAAAGGTATATTGGTCCAGAAATGTACTTCTGAGTACTCCGATTTTTGGCGAAGCCATGTCCCGTGACCGTTTTATGTTTCAGAATGTTACATTTTAGTGACAACTTGGCCAATCGCGGAGATGACAGCTTGTTTAAAATTAGGAAAATAACTGATACAGTTCGTGTGGCGTTCCGCAGTGCATTTAATCCCTACAGAAAACTCTATGTGGATGAACGCCTATTATTGTTCAAAGGTCACTTATCTTTTAAACAATACATTCCTTCGAAACAAAGTTGATTTGGAATCAAAACATTCGTGCTGTGTGACTGTAAAACTGGATACGTCTTGGGTTTCATTGTATACACAGGCACAACAACAGAAATAGAAGTCCATAATTTGGGGAAATCTGGTGGTATTGTGGCAACACTAATGAAGCCATACCTTGAACGTGGACATGCAATGTATGTCGGCAATTGGCACACAAGTCCAGCCTTGTTCCTCTGGCTTCACAACCAGAGAAGAGCAGCGTGCGGTACTGTACGTAGGAACAGGTGCAACTTTCCGAAGCTACAAAAGAAACTGAAACGAGGAGAAGTTGAGTTTATGTCAAGTGGCGCAGTGCTTGCCATCAAGTGGTATGACAAGAGAGAAGTGTTCATGCTGACTATCTGCAACACTACAGAAATGCGTGACACGGGAAAGACAAACAGGACGACTGGCGAAAAAGTAATTAAGCTGAAATGTGTTGTTGATTACAGTGCCAATATTGAGCAGTAGACCACTCCGATATGCTATTAAGCTCTGTTGCATTTGTGCGTAAATCTGTTAAACGGTACAAAAAGTTTTTTTTTCATGTTGTGGACCTTTTTTGTTTTCAATGCTCACACTCTTCACAGATCGGTGACAGGGAGAAAAATAACATTAGCAGATTTTCATATATGCCTGGTACGAGAACTTGTGAAAAAATTTGCTACAGCACGAAGAAGAGATAGGAAAGGAATACGCTCTGAGGACGAGAATCCTTTTCGCTTTACTGGGAGGCACTTTCCACAAGTCATTCCAAGTGACCTGTCCAAGAAACGGCGTAGATGTGCAGTCTGCTCGAAACAGAATGTGCTTCGAGAAAGGAAATATGAATGCAAAACATGCAGTGTACCTTTGTGCACTGACCCATGTTTTGAAACATACCACACTAAGAAGAACTTTTAGCCTAGTTGCTACACTGGTAAATGAAATGAAGCCCTTACTTCTGAAAAAAATTTAAGAAAATGAAAATAATTGCAAGAATTAAGAAAAAAATATTTTTAACTTTGCCACTGCCTGTCCAAAGCCCGGCTGAGACAGAAGGATGGGAAATATAACTGTGCAAAAAGAAAAAAAATCACCCAGTTAACTGAGGTTCAAGAGCATCTCCAGATCAATTACTTTGCTAACAAACACCTTATGTACGAACATGTGAAACATCCAATCTGTGCTGACAAACACAGACTGCATGCTTCAAATGTTCGTACAGAAGGTGCAAAAATAAAAACTTACAAAACGTACAAATTTATAGATTCTTGTATAACTTCTTGGTAGAAGTTAAACCTTAAACTTAGCGCAAATATCATTAGTTAAACAAAAAATTCTATCATTATTATTACAAAATTGTAGCCTGTGTTGTGGTAAAAGATATTTATTCAAGCGGCGACTAGTTTCAGGCGAAGCCCATTTTCAAACCACCATGTAAAACAAAGACTGTGACAACCACATTATAGCTGTCAATGAAACCATAGAAGATGGTTAGCTATCGATATTCTGTGGTTTTATTAACAGCTATAATGTGTTTGTCACATTCGTTTTTGACATGGATGTTTGAAATTGGGCTTCGCCTGAAACTAGTAGCCTCTTAAATAAATATCTTTTACCACAACTCAGGCTACAATTTTTTAGCAATATTCAGTAACGGATTGCTGTCCTATTTTTCCAGGACTCTGGATTTGTGAAAAAATTCTAGGTCTACGCTTGGAAAGGGCGTCTCAGCACATATTGATCAGCTGCACACACTTGTCCATTTCTGAAGCACAAAAGGTCATTAGGAATTAAAGAGGATGTTTAATCAGGTAGTTTGGTAACTTGAGTATTTCCTTATCTAATTCTTAAACAAAAGTTATAAATCATTGGTTATTTCTACTGTACAATAACAATTGCGTCCCATGCAAAAAGAATTCAGAAATGTTGAATTTTTTATTTTGAAGTTTCCTTGGATATAATTTTTCGGGTTAATGCTCTCAAAATATAGTGATTAGCTTCAAAAGTGTGTCTCGACATACAGACGCTTCCCTCGAAGGTTGTTTGTGGTCAAATTATTGCGCTAGTACAGAAGAATGTCAACGTTTGGTCGTTACGGATTCTACAGCATTTACACCGCAAGTTGCGTACACAAATCTGATAAGTATCAGTATGCCAAATAAAACACAGATGTATACTGAGACCTTATGACGATTCTCAAGAACTAATTGCAAGTGAAAGAAAGCCTTTGATGAGGAATTACATGTTAGCAGCGTAAACAGTTTCAGTATACATTAGGTCTGTCGAGCAATTCACCTCCAGATTCAAAGCTATGGAATAAGTATCCAGATATCCTACATTTTTTGTTTTTTTGTAATGTCGGCGATCACGCTAACTGCGGGACTGTCACGACTGCCGTGGTTCCAGAAATACTCCGGCTAGGGCGGGGACGGCCGAGCGGAGAGCCCAGGCTCAGGCCCCAAGGGCAGGCTTGACATAACTACACGCGCCAGTGCACCACTCAACGGGTTCATGAATGCTTTGTGTCTGTTCTTTCGGCCATGTCAGAAAGAACAGACCGCCCAATCACATAAAATGGTGTCTATAGCCGAAGTGTGTTCCAAGCAGAGAGCTGTCACTGAGAGTTTTTGAGGGGCCTTGTCACGGTCCAGGTGGCTCCCCCCGCCGGAGGTTCGGGACCTCCCTCGGGCATGGGTGTGTGTGTGTTGTCCTTAGTTTAAGTTAGATTAAGTAGTGCATAAGCTTAGGGACTGATGACCTCAGCAGTTTGGTCCCAAAAGACCTTACCACAAATTGCCAAATTGTTTCCGACGTCGACCAATAGACTGGTACCATGTGGGGCATATAGGTCCTCCCATTGAGGTAGCGTAAGGCCCTAGCACTGAACGGATATTATGTTGAAAAATAGAGTTTTGTAGCAAAAAGAGTAGAGAGTAACATGGTGTATTGGAATCCTGAATAAAATCAACTTGCTTTCAGAAAAATATGTGTTGCATTTCTTATTGAACACTCATTGTACAATACTACACTCACTGCCTGAGGCTTACGCTCCATTTCAAATAACTCTTCATACTTGTATGTAAAATTAGAGATGTTCTCCTTCACATTACTGTGTACCTTACACTGCTTCCCGTGTGCACAATATCTAGCTATACCGCTGAAAAGTCTTATCCGTAGACCAATTAGAATGTGTTGCAGTAGATAACCCTTGAGGTATCACGAGTATGCAGGTACGCTTTCTTGGATAGTTCACACAAAATATCTTTTTCCAATAACTTCCATTACTTTGTGGTGAAGGCAGCTCTCAATCTATCACAAATTCACTCCAAGCACGGAAAGAAATTTAACAGTTGGGTTCCATTCCAGTTAAGATAAAAAGACATATAAACAATATTATACAGTATGGTGAGAGGAACCTAGTATTTAACTTAAGTTAGAACTAACTAAAATGTAGAGAGGTTGAAAGACTACGAGGTGAAACAGGAACTGAGAGGAGAAAAGCAAGCGAGCCATTGGGCCAGAGGATTTGAAGTACCAGAAAATCTGTCCTCATTAATTGCGCGACAGGAGGTAAATTCCCCAGTGCTGAGTATGGTTGCTATGTGTCCATCGGCACAAGTTGAACGGAAACGGAGCAGTCTGGTTTGATGGTAAGTAACCCGCTCCAAGAGTCACCCGGGACAATGAAGCAGCCATCCTAACGCAACCTAAAGGGACTCATCCTTGCTTGGTACTCGAACGTTCAACGTGCGTGAAATTCCATGTGAGTCGGAATTCAAGAAGACCCGACATCCAAGTCAGGAATCGGCCAGAGCACCTGCAACTTGTTCCAGAGTTAGACGATAGTTTATACCATCTGACACTCTGCCACATCGTGACGGATCGAATTGGGAGGCAGATATGATATGGGTAATGTATGTGATCGGTGAGAAGTGAACCAGGAAAGTTGGATTAACTGTCGATAACGTTATGCATACCTACCTCTAGAGCAGTGATGTTTTCTACCCTTAGAAGTGTAGATGTTAAATAATTTATCTTATTGCTATCATGTTAATCCAGCATTACTCGTAGACTACTTGAGTCGGCAGAATAAACTACAGATTACAAGCATGCAGTTCATTTGTAAGCTCAGCGGACCAAAACTTCGTTATTCCTGGAGAAATATTCTAATTCTGGCCGTGAACTTGGTAATAGTGCGAAAAACACTCTCAAAACGTCACAGACCACCATCCGCCTTTCACTTGACCTTCCACACATTCAGGATGAAATGTCTTATTTGGACTTCGGTGCACTGGACAGCATGCGTCATCTGAATACAGGTAAAAACGTGATTCGTCACCCCACAAAAGGAAAAAATCCAGCAAATTCATACACCGTTTAGCCATGGGCACGGCCAAACACGATTGCCCTTATTTGTCACTCTGTCAAGGCCTTATATTTACCCACGTTTATTTACGGTGTCCGTTTGGAACATAAATGTCTCACTGATCGCTACTTCCTTATGCTCACGTAGACGCAGTGCACGCGCGGTTGAGCACGTTACTCGATCGCTGCACCATCTGTAAAGGTCTAGCGATTCATCAGTGCGTGCTCACCGGGGTGACTAACTCTTTGTCCGGTGAGCTTAATTATAGCTTCAGGCCCAACCTTTTAACGTTGTTTCATGGCATTTTCTGACAAAGTCTGGTGGTCACCCGCTAGTGTTACCACATGCTAATTTCTTTGGTTGTACAGATTGCCCTCATGTGAGCCATTGCAAAGATCGGAGATCAAAAAGTTTTGTGGAAAGTATATATGTGTAAGTGCGTGAGGTGGAGTACCTGGAGCCTACAATAACTCACATTCATACACATTATAAATGAAGGGCTTATTTCAATAGTGATACAATTCCATTACTTCCAATTTTCAGCCTATAATGCTTCTGAAATTAATGATCCAAACAAACAGAAAGAAAGGTTCATCTCTAGCAAGAGTCCATATGCTTGAATATTTCTGGTATCTTAACTGTTGATTTTTCACTATTGAGGTAAGCCCCTCGAATATGGACGTACATATATTCAGGGCGGTCAGCAACAGTCTGAAAACCTCGTAAGAGTGTTGCAGGGTACTGAAGTTACACAATCAGGCAGTTTCACGCCAAATTCAAGCGACCCGCCAGGGCCGGTTTCGTCATGTGTGTTCTTCACTTGGCTTCCTAAGCCCGTACGAGAGAGCAATACAAAAATTGGACGTGAAACGGCAGTAATGATCGAACTCGAACCCAAGGCTGAGCAGTCTCGTGCGTTATCATATACGCTATGTGAACAACTCGTATGTTTTGTATCTGGCTGGCCGACTGAATTTGAGCACGTAACAACCTGATTGGCTAACGTCAATGCTAATCAGCTCGTAACCGGCCCAAAGTACCGATTCTTTTCTGAAAAAAATATTTCGCAGCACAGCCTTTCCTGCAACACTCTTACAAGCTTTTCTGACAGTTCCTGAAAACCCTGTATATACTTATATCCATCAGCGACATTTCAGTCCTTCTGTATCACTCAAGAAATTTAATGATGTCATTATGAAGTGGAAACGAGAAGGATAAGCCACAGACAAATGAAGACCACACAGACCTCATGTACTGACGGACAGGGATCGTGAGTGCATTGCGGAGGGTTATTGCGAAATATCACATGCGAGATCCAAAGTGCTACCAGCAGTCTAGCTGTCTCAATGACAGTGCGTAGGACGTTCAAAATGAATGATTTTGAGTGATGCATCATGCTGTGACAGTCCTTTGGATGGGTTTGGATTTGGCGAATCCCTCGAAGACGTTATCTGCCATAATGTGTATTTCCTATAGTTGTGTACGACGGAGATAATAATAGAGTAGATCGGGGGGAGATGCCTGTCGGGGTGAGATGCCTAAAGCTGACATTTCCGTCGTCTCTCAACAGATCGCGACACCGACCTGCACGGCAATCGCTAGCTGTAGTATGGGGCGAAGGCAGTTGCGTGTATCGCTGTGGTAATTGGTTCAAATGGCTCTGAGCACTATGGGACTTAACATCTATGGTCATCAGTCCCCTAGAACTTAGAACTACTTAAACCTAACTAACCTAAGGACATCACACAACACTCAGTCATCACGAGGCAGAGAAAATCCCTGACCCCGCTGTGGTAATTGTTTCTCCGCTTTGGAAGCGACAAATGCAAGGTAAGAGCTAAAACTGACGCCCTCTTAATAGTGCACAGCTATTTTCAAGTGCGTACTACCGCCTGAATAATGTAGTAGAGCCAATGCTGCACATATTGAGCGTAGAAGATACTTTGTAGTTTAAGTTGCCATCTGCTGTTGCCACACAACGGCCATGTTGTGCCCGTCATGGTAAGTGGCATCTCACCCTGATCCTCGGGAGAGAGACCACTGCTTTCTGGGGGTAAGATGCCAAATCGTATCCCCCAGGTGCACAGACTTTGTTTTCGTAGGAAATGCTTCGAACGTAAGTAAGAACATCAAACAGGTGTCAGTGGTCTGAAGAATCCGTACAAATGGCTATGGAACTTGTAAGGACTGATGGAATGAATTGTTTTGAGCGTCCCAAGAATATGGGATCCCATATAGAACACTGAAACGACGTCTGTTGGAGAAAGATGAAATGAAGCATGGCATGGGCCCACAAAGTAAGTAGTATTCTATTAATTATAATGTTTCCTTTGATTATGGAGCAAAATGAGAATAATTTCTAACTGAAATATTAATTCACCTAAAAATTAATGATTGAATTACACTTTTTTAATTCCTCAAACTTTTCTCAGTGATGAATAACAATCACATTATAATTATTGTTATGATTTGTAGGTAGCCTTGGTGAAGAGAATGAGAAACAACTGCTCACTTACATAAGACAGTTGCAAATGTGTGGATTTCCACCAACTGGAGAAACTCTTCGTGGGCTGGCATTCCAGTTTGCGGAAAGAAATTGAATTCCTCTTAGATTTTCTAAAGAAGATCAAATGGCAGGTTGGGACTGGTTACAGTCCTTTCTGAAACGTAACCCACAGCTAGCTATGAAGAAGCTACAAGGTCTTTCTATTGATAGGACTATGGGAAAGAATAGAGAAGCTATTGCGGCATATTTTTCTTTAGTTCTGGAAGTCTTAACAGCATATTATTTACTGGATAAGCCTGGCCGCCTGTACAACATGGAAGAAACTGGGTTTCAGATGAATCCTAGGCCAGACAAAGTGATAACAGAAAAAGGTTCTCCTTCTTTGTATCAAGTAACTTCCCAAGAAAAAGGGGAAAACATAACGGTAATCACTTGCTGCAGTGCTGAAGGCAACTTCATTCCTCCAGCGTGCGTTTTAAAAGGTAAAAGAAAGAAGTCTGAATGGGAGGATGGACGTCCGAATGGTTCGATTGTATTTATGAATGAGAGACAGGGTATGTCAACTCTGATATATTCATGAGTTGGATGAAAGACCACTTTTTTCCCAGAAAACAACAAGCAAAAGTAGTTCTGCTTCTCGATGGGCACACCTCAAATTCTACTGATCCAGATATGCTTGATCTTGCAACAGAAAATGATGTGATCGTGATTTGTTTACCTCCGCATTCAACACACTACCTTCAGCCTCTTCATAGGTGTGTTTTCCAATCACTGAAACAAGCTTTTTACAGGACAATGCGAAACTGGACACTGCGTCATCCTGGACGTAAAGTCTCAAGAGCACAGTTCCCAATCTTCCTCAGCGAAGCCTGGAAGAAAGCTGCAGTTCCATCCAATGCTCAATCTGGATTTGAAGCTTGTGGCTTTTACCCATACAACCGAGTAATAATTGCAGAGGAGGCATTTCAAACTTCTGATCTGGTTGCTACTGGTGTGGCAGACAAGAATGAAGGATATAACATCGACTGTAGAGGATGTGCTCAGGTTGTTCTCCCACAGAAAGGCAATTGAAGAATTGAAGCACAGGTCGATAATGAGCCGATTCCAGGAATATCGTTCGAAGAAATTACTCCTATGCCTATCTTGGATCCATTACCATCGAAGGCAGAAAGAAAACCGCTGAAGTTCTCACAGAAGGTAGTCGAAAAGAAGGAGCAAGAGCTAGGTCACAGCGAATTAAAAGCAAAAAATCAGGTCGGTCTAAGTTTAGCAAACGAAGTAACTCAGCAAATGACAGTGATTAATGTGCAGGGTGTGCCAAGAATTACTATGATAAAAAATGGACCACAGGTGGATTGGATTCAGTGTGTCATTTGCAATAAATGATTGCATGAAACCTGTTCAGAGGAAGAAGCAATAACTGTGCAAATGAATTCTGATTTCATTTGGATGCTTTCTTGTCATTTGCTTATTCTTAAATGTATTTATATATTTGTTTTGTGTTCTATTCCTTACAAGCGAAATAAATTTGTTTTCAGAATTAATTGTGTAGCTATGTTGTATCATAAATCCAGAAAACTAGTGCTGAAAGCTCCTTGCAATATAACAGTCATCTCACTCCGACGCCTGGGGTCAGATGCCTAAACGTCACTGTTCATAAAAAAATTAAAATTAAATAAGCATATAATTACTAATGGTTTCGTAACGCCAACTGGCCTTTACATAGAAAAATCTCGGCAGTGGACAATATTTCAGTGCTGATCCTAAATCTCCAATTCTAACTCGCCTTGTGATCCACCAAACCATAAGTATGGCATCTTCCCTCGATCCACTGTACAGTATGGCAATGTTTTTCATGATTAGGTTGTGGTACCCTTATTGCCCTTAGGAATGGGGTCCCATTATTCCACAGACATTCAGACACTAAATTAAAGGTGTTCTCAGCGGAGTTCAAGCCGTTTTAAGGGCGAAGGGTGACACACTACACATAAATGCCCACTAATAGGGAGTCAGATAGTACACAATTAAGCTAAATTGAAACGGTTTGCTGGGACGGAGTATCACCGCAGTGGTTAGTAAAATACACAAATGTAGGTTTAAGCTTCTATGCAATACGAATTACGGTACACGTGATACTGATAAACTGTACAAATATACCCTAAAACTAGGAAATTTTGTGCCACTTTTACCAGTTTCTTTTACATAAACTTACACTTTGTCTAAATGTACTACGACGTGACTATGAAACAGCGCATTCATAATAGCTAGGTACTAGCCGAAATGTAGATTAGCTTAACAAAATCTGAAAGGAACGGACGGCTGATTGTTGTGCTCCATCATTTTGAAATAAACGTAGCTTGATTCCTATAGTTCCTGTGCCTCCTACACACAAATGCTTTCCTCTATATTACTATTCGCAGAATGAAGGCCGAGTAATGTCTTCCTGTTACTCAACATTCTCTCAAAGTCTGCTACATAACAGGGCCGGCTAGCGATGGGCGGCGGGTTAAATCAGCGTTGACAGGAGGCGCAGTAGGTGTGGCGATGCCCACCCTTTCCACAGCATGTCAGCGCCATTTTGAAGCCGTTTCACGGTGCTGCGGTGGTCGGTGTGCAGTCGATGCAGGATTCGACAGATTTATCTCATTCAGAACGATGAAATATAAAGAGCTCTCTTGTTTCGTTTTATTCCACTGGAGACGGCTCGAATACAATTGGGTTGAATCATATAAAACGGAGTAAGACGTGGACCCAACGTAATACTGCTTCTCGATATGATGTAATCATGCGTTTGTATCCCACCGCAGTGTAGAGTCATAAATGTACGTCGTGAAGAATTAGCCACATGTTAGAGTTTACTTGTTATTCATTTACAACTCTCGAGTATTTACGTATTCCAACACATGTTGTAACGCCGAACTGGGTGAAACGTTCTGTACACACGATGTTTGTGATAAGTGGGTGATCATGTTATGATAACGCAGGAGAAAAAGCCGAGACCAAATGGCAAAGTCAGATAGCACGTGATATCATAAGAGTTAATTTGGTTGATTCCTGGTATCGTGCTACAACAAAAGTGAAACTGGTAAGCTCATACGCCAAGATGTACTGCGTTCCCACATTTTTAAAATGTTGTCGGAGTGTAAATACCAGTATTTGTGAAATATTTCATAAGATACGGCCAACGCTCTTACGTCTATCACACAGAAGTTTTCTATTGTGAATATTTTTCATCCATGCTATTGTAAATCGATATAATTAGACTTCTAGGTTATGTACGTTGATATCTAAACATGTAGTGTTACAAATACTGCAATCGGGCATGTTGAATGCATGAAAAATGGAGGCAAAATCTCTTCTTTTGTACACGTGTCAAAAAGATTTTGCATCACACCTGTTCCCAGAACTTCTGAAGATAGACGTTGACTGTGGATAGATCGCGGCCGCATTTTTACTTTCTGCCAGGAGGGCTCTCAACAAGGGAAGTGTACAGACGTCTCGGAGTGAAACAAAGCGATGTTTTTTTGACATGGAAGAGATACAAGGAGACAGGAACTGTCGATGACATGCCTCTCTCAGGCCGCCCAAGGGCTACTACGACAGTGGATGACCGCTACCTGTGGATTATGGCTCGGAGGAACACTGACAGCAGCGCCATCATGCTGAATAATGCTTTTCGTGCGGCACGGGACTTCGCGTTACGACTCAAACTGTGTGCAAGAGGCTGCATGATGCGCAGCTTCACTCCCGACGACCATGGTGAGGTCCATCTTTGCAACCACGACACCATGCAGCGCGGTACAGATGGGCCCAACAACATTCCTAATTGACCGTTCACCATTGGCATCACGTTCTCTTCACCGATGAGTGTCGCATATGCCTTCAACCAGAAAATCGATGGAGAGGCAGCCCAGTCAGGCTGAACGCCTTAGACACACTGGCCAGTGTGTGCAGCAAGATGGAGGATCCCTGATGTTTTGGGGTGGCATTATGTGGGGCCGACGGACGCCGCTGGTGGGCATGGAAGGCCCCGTAACGGCTGTACGATACGTGAATGCCATTCTCCGACCGATAGTGCAACCATACCGGCAGCATATTGGCGAGGCATTCGTCTTCATGGACGACAATTCGGGCCACCATCGTGCACATCTTGTGAATGACTTCCTTCAGGATAACGACATCTCTCGACTACAGTGGCCAGCATGTTCTCCAGACCTGAACCCTATCGAACATGCCTGGGATAGACCGAAAAGGGCTGTTTATAGACGACGTGACCCACCTACCACTCCAAGGGATCTAAGCCAAATCGCCGTTGAGAATGGGGACAATCTGGACCAAAAATGCCTTGATGAACATGTGGATAGCATGTCACGACGAATACAGGCATGCATCAGTGCAAGAGGACGTGCTAATGGGTAATAGAGGTACCGGTGTGTACAGCAATCTGGACCACCACCTCTGAAGGTCACGCTGTATCGTGGCACAACATTCAATGTGTGGTTTTCATGAGCAATAAAAAGGGCGGAAATGTTGATCTCTACCCCAATTTCCTGTACAGTTTCCGGAACTCTCGGAATAGAAGTGATGAAAAACTTTTTTTGATGTGTGTATATTCAAAGACAGGACATCGAGAAACACGTATGCATAGTATATTATTTGCGATCTGCTTTCAATAAGATAATTCTCCTCATGACAGACACATTATGGAGTGAATATTAGTGGCTTGAGACAACCGTAGCCATATTATAGGCTTAAACATGAGACAAAATACGTCAAATACATGCAGATTGGACAACATATTTTGGGCACCTAAAATAGAGGTTGTTCATAAATAGTCTGAAAACTTGGAGTCCGTCAGATACTACTTGTTCAGATGCTCATTACCAGCTAGAACGTATATTTTTCGGAAGTGATAAATTTAAGCTGATTGAGCAAATGTTAAGTGTGTTCGGTTTGACGGAACTGAATGATGCACACGTCTAGCGACCTCGTCACTGATAGGCTACTTTAAATTGCGTGAACGACGACCTGATACACTAATTTCAGTGCTATATAACTCAGAAACGGCGCCACGTATCGCATTTCTTTCGTAACAGTTATTTCTCAGTACAATCTCCCATGCAGCATTCTTGCAAGATTTTCAGACTGTTCCTGACTACCCCGCACATCGTAGATGTTCCGGGGTTTGAAACTAAGTTTCCAGATAGTTATAACAAATTAGTTTGTCTTAGTTCACGAGTGCAAGTCTTTCTATTGGACGCCACTTCGGCGTTTCCAGTTATCCAACTGGGGATGGAAATCTACAGTTTAACGTGGAAACAGAACAATATGTTGTTACTAGTGAATCGACACATCGGTGGGAGGTGAATGCTAGGTTAAATGCGGAAACCTATTCTTCGTTGTCCGACAGGGTTTCGATCACACGACGTGTCAAATTCAAGGCACGCACTTCACTTCTTTATTAGTAGCCTCGACTTGCTGATAATGACAGTTTATAAAATCATAATGTATTTGCAATATTCGTATACTTGTTTCGATTTTTGATTGCTGATATACTGAACCAGAAGTCTATTTTTGTTAAGTCCAGCCTTAATTAATCTTTATATTCATCCTTAAGATGCATGACTGAGTCAGTCAAAACTAGGGCATCAATATGGCCTACATGACGGCTAAGAGTATCAGTGATCGCCCCAGAGAGGCGAAAAATAAAGAAGTCCCTCCTCATAACGTCAGGGGTTTAATAAACACCATTAACTTGGCCGAAGCGTAGAACGAAATCATGGGACACTCCGTTAACACCAATATAACGAAACAAGTTGACACTGCAGCTTGCGACAGACGAAGATGCTGACCGTGTCAGAGAACACGTTGAGTATTTCGGAACAACGTTTACAACTCTATATGTGGAGAGGAATTCCGTACTCATTTGTTCTGAGAAGCCTTCGAGTTCTATAGTAACGATAACTTCGATAAGTAAAAGGAGATATGGACACCGGAATTAGGATTACTATATCACAGAGAACGACGAGCGTAGCTAGAATATGTGCAAGCAACATGTTAACGACCGCGAAAAGGCGCACCGAACACGCCGCCGAAAGGACGTATAACCTCCATTAAAAACAGTGTCTTCAGATCATGCCCATCAATTGAGAATAACTTTTTCACAATGAAAGCTAAATCTCGCTAACAAAACATCAGATTATAATTCAAAAAGCCTGGACTGAAGAATCCGAAACGGAACCTCGTTCCTTTGAGTGTATAGTTCGAAGCCTTGTTTGACATTCCTACATCATTCACCGCAAACTACTGTTATATCTAGCTTTCGTTCATTAATGAATCTTATCCTTCAAGGAGTATCACAACCACAAATGCACTTGATTTCACTCTACGTAAATGACTGCTGAGCTCCGTTTCCTGCATAAGGCCGAGCCCTCATCGGCGGATGAGTGATGGTAACTCAATTAGCGCAATGGAATTTGTATTTAGAGAAAAACCAGCAGCTATTTTTCGAATATTTCATTGAAAACTTTGAAAAATGTCACATCACTTAACTCGTTTTTCAAAAAATGGCTCTGAGCACTATGGGACTTAACATGTGTGGTCATCAGTCCCCTAGAACTTAGAACTACTTAAACCTAACCAACCTAAGGACATCACACACATCCATGCCCGAGACAGGATTCGAACCTGCGGCCGTAGCAGTCGCGCGGTTCCGGACTGAGCGCCTAGAACCGCTAGACCACCGCGGCCGGCAACTCGTTTTTGAAATCACATTTCAGTGACATTGCGCAAAGGCTTTCGGATCATTTTGTAACCACAGTGTCTTATACAACCCGGTAAGTGAAGTTATGACTAATGCAGCTAATTAAAAGCCCAATAGTAAACTGTCTTTGACGAAAACTTCGTTTCGACACCGTGGACCGTTTTCGATATTGTAAGATCTTGAATTTTGTCACCTACCGAGGCAGTTTGTAGTCGTTTATTCATCAAAAGGTAACGTTATAATGACGTTAGACATGCCAGCTTAATATTATGATAAAACAATATTGAAAGATAATCCAAACACAAGTGTTCAGCTACAGCTACATCTACGTCTACATCTACATCTGCGGTTATACTCCACAAGCCACCCAACGGTGTGTGGCGGAGGGCACTTTACGTGCCACTGTCATTACCTCCTTTTCCGGTTCCAGTCGCGTATGGTTCGCGGGAAGTACGACTGCCGGAAACCCTCCGTGCGCGCTCGAATCTCTCTAATTTCACATTCGTGATCTCTTCGGGAGCTATAAGTAGGGGGAAGCAATATATTCGATACCTCATCCAGAAACGCACCCTCTCGAAACCTGGACAGCAAGCTACACCGCGATGCAGAGCGCCTCTCTTGCAGAGTCTGCCACTGGAGCTTGCTAAACATCTCCGTATCGATATCACGCTTACCCAATAACCCTGTGACGAAACGTACCGCTCTTCTTTGGATCTTCTCTATCTCCTCCGTCAACCCGACCTGGTACGGATCCCACACTGATGAGCAATACTCAAGTATAGGTCGAACGAGTGTTTTGTAAGCCACCTCCTTTGTTGGTGGACTAAATTTTCTAAGGACTCTCTCAATGAATCTCAAGCTGGTACCCGCCTTACCAACAATTAATTTTATATGATCATTCCAGTTCAAATCGTTCCGCACGCATACTCCCAGATATATTACAGAAGTAACTGCTACCAGTGTTTGTTCCGCTATCATATAATCATACAATAAAGGATCCTTCTTTCTATGTACTTGCTGTACGTTACATTTCTCTATGCTAAGGGTCAGTTGCCACTCCCTGCACCAAGTTCCCATCCGCTGCAGATCTTCCTGCATTTCGCTACAATTTTCTAATGCTGCAAATTCTCTGTATACTACACCATCATCCGCGAAAAGCCGCATGGAACTTCCGAAACTATCTACTAGGTCATTTATATATATTGTGAAAAGCAATGGTCCCATAACACTCCCCTTTGGCACGCCAGAGGTTACTTTAACATCTGTAGACGTCTCTCCATTGAGAACAACTTGCTGCGTTCTGTTTGCTAAAAACTCTTCAATCCAGCCACACAGCTGGTCTGATATTCCGTAGGCTCTTACTTTGTTTATCAGGCGACAGTGCGGAACTGTATCGAACGCCTTCCGGAAGTCAAGGAAAATAGCATCTACCTGGGAGCCTGTATCTAATATTTTCTTGGTCTCATGAACAAATAAAGCGAGTTGGGTCTCACACGATCGCTGCTTCCGGAATCCATGTTGATTCCTACAGATTAGATTCTGGGTTTCCAGAAACGACATGATACGTGAGCAAAAAACATGTTCTAAAATGCTACAACAGATCGACGTCAGAGATATAGGTCTATAGTTTTGCGCATCTTCTCGACCACCCTTCTTGAAGACTGGGACTACCTGTGCTCTTTTCCAATCATATGGAACCTTCCGTTCCTCTAGAGACTTGCGGTACACGGCTGTTAGAAGGGGGGCAAGTTCTTTCGCGTACTCTGTGTAGAATCGAATTGGTATCCCGTCAGGTCCAGTGGACTTTCCTCTGTTGAGTGATTCCAGTTGCTTTTCTATTCCTTGGACACTTATTTCGATGTCAGCCATTTTTTTCGTTTGTGCGAGGATTTAGAAAAGGAACTGCAGTGCGGTCTTCCTCTGTGAAACAGCTTTGGAAGAAGGTGTTTAGTATTTCAGCTTTACGCGTGTCATCCTCTGTTTCAATGCCATCATCATCCCGGAGTGTCTGGATATGCTGTTACGAGCCCCTTACTGATTTAACGTAAGACCAGAACTTCCTAGGATTTTCTGTCAAGTCGGTACATAGAATTTTACTTTCGAATTCACTGAACGCTTCATGCATAGCCTTACGCTGGCTTTGACATCGTTTAGCTTCTGTTTGTCTGAGAGGTTTTGGCTGCGTTTAAACTTGCAGTGAAGCTCTCTTTGCTTTCGCAGTAGTTTCCTAACTTTGTTGTTGTACCACGGTGGGTTTTTGCCGTCCCTCACAGTTTTACTCGGCACGTACCTGTCTAAAATGCATTTTACGATTGCCTTGAACTTTTTCCATATACACTCAACATTGTCAGTGTCGGAACAGAAATTTTCGTTTTGATCTGTTAGATCTGTTAGGTACACTTAATTCTAAAACAAATTTAACATTATTTATTGAAATGTGCAAACATCTTAAATGAGTAACGTCTCCCAATACACGTAGTACGCATACATACATACGACTGAGATCTAGGTCATTACGATTCCCTCTGATCTCTAATACACTCAGGGCCGTTGCTATGTGGTTTACTGACCTAGGCGAGATTTGAAAAATGATACTCCCTCTTTTTTACTGTCTCCCCGATATCCGTTCGCCTTCCACCACCTCCAACATCCAACGGCACAATGCAGATCTGCTATTATACTTTTAATCTGTAAACCAACGTGACCAGACGTCCTCATTTCCTGGTTCAAATGGCTCTGAGCACTATGAGACTTAACTTCTAAGGTCATCAGTCCCCTAGAACTTAGAACTACTTAAACCTAACTAACCTGAGGATATCACACATACCCATGCCCGAGGCAGGATACGTACCTGCTACCGTAGCGGTCGCGCGGCTCCAGACTGTAGCGCCTAGAACCGCTCGGCCACCCCGGCCGGCTTCATTTCCTGGGGACAGTCCTCAATTATCTTGCTCAGTCCTCCATTCCTTTAAACCTGATTGAGGACAAAAAAGTGCTCAATTTATTATTTCTTGTATTCAGTTTTTGACATTTTCCAAAACTACTGAAATAGGAGGAATGTGCTGAATATTATAAACTGTAACTCAACTGAATATACCAGTGCAACGAAAGTTGGCACCAATTTCTTATGAGTAATAATAGTTTGGAACCATTTTCAGGTGCGAATGAATTTTTCGTTAAATTTATAAATTTTGCTAAATTGATAGGAGACATGCCGAAGTATCAAACCATGTCATTTCGATAACCGCGTGTTATTTCGATTCTGTTTTAACTGAAGTATAAATCTCAACTTTTTCAGCAGTTACTTTCTTGCGATTGAATAAATAAATGACGCCATGTTCGCATTTTCTATCGAAAGTTCTACAACTGTTACTAGCCGCCTCTGGGGTGCAGTGGTCTAAGCGATTGGCTTCTGATCATTCGTCCGAGGTGGGTTCGGGTTTGAATACCGGTGAGGAATGGATGCTGTACTTGTCTAAAGCCAGTGGCACTTTCCCTTCTCTGGAGTCAGTGTCCTTAAAATAGGAACGGGCAACTGCTTATAGTCCATTGAGATGTTCAGGGGGTCTTTAAACCCTAGAGTCAAAGGTCTCAGTAACGGATGCTTTAGTTTTGAGGTATTTAGTATCGTCGAAGTAAGTAAAAACTTATTCAATAACTACTCAGTATATTTCTGAAAACAATTCGCTGTTTTAAATTTACTTCTGTCTCATTTTTTTCTCTGCATTTGCCCAAGTTTTTCGCTGTTTGATTTCAAATTAATTTTTTACGCTCTTTGCCACCCTTCAAATTTTGCCGGTTGCATTTACCACGAGTGTTCTCCGACACCGTGTGTTCTCGTTTATTCATTATGTATTGTAACTCGAACAGAGAGTGTAATTAAAGTTCTTGTAGTACGGTTCAACCCACCGTTGGTACTGTTTTGCCACGTGAGCGGAGAGGCCGTCGCCCTCCCACTGGCCAAGCGCGTGTCAGTACGCCGCACCGCGCAGCGCCGTCCACTACGACTCATCGCCAGCAGCAGCGGAATCCATCGCGTAGGCAACAGCTGCTCCGTCCTGCGCCACCGATGTCGGCAGCAGCGGCCACCACCTGTTCTCCCAGCTGTCGATGTAACAACCGGTGCTGAACACGCATGTAACGCCGAAGCGGCTGCGGCCGGCGCTATTCCTCGTAAGATTAGCTACACACCAAGACTATGGAGCATATCATGTGCCGCCCCAAACTGTGCAGATACCAAAACAGAAACGACAAGGTCAAAGTACTTTCTGCGAAACTTAAATAGAACAGACACGGCCACCAGTGCTGCCCAACCATTTTCATCACCCAATGAAAAGATGTCAGCGGTGGAAGACATTCTTAGGGCAATATCCACTGAGTTGAAGACTACAAAGTCTCACCTAGCATATCGCCATCTGTCAGAGAAAAATAATTGAGCCTAGTTCTTGTGACAGCTAACTTAGTGGAGCAAAGTGAAGTTTTAAGTAAAGAAAACATTCGTCTTCAGCAGCTGATTGTAACTGACGCTTAAATTGCACCAGGAAAGGTAGAGTCGTAAGAAGCTATGCGGCAATCTTGTGTAGAGGGTCAAACGGACACACTGAAAGAGGGGAACACCAGATTAAGGGAGGAAATAAAAAATTTATAGGCAAAAGCCAGGATTCTTAACCCTTTCAGTCACTATTTTTTCTTCGCCAATGAAAGAAATTATTTTTGCATTTTCGTTGATCGAATGATTTATCTCAACATGCTTTGTGAAAAAAAAGAAGAATTCATTGAGACGATGGTGAAAAATTAATATAAGGCGATTCATAAAACATTTCCTCAGAGACGTGTAATTATTACAGTATTTGGCGAGGTGTGCCAAGGTGATCTGGCAAACTTCAGGAAATAGTCTTTGCTATTTAGTATGTACTGTTGTAACAGATGCCAACTCAAAATTCCCTTTGGCTATATATACTATTAAATACAAGAGGGGGTAAGACATACGTCATGTGAATGAAAATCTCCTCCAAACACACCCTTGTCTGAACCCAGTGAAACTTCAACCATATAACCTCCGTGAGTGTTTCAATACTAATGTTAGTGTTGTGATTAAATTACATATCATTTATCATAATATGCACATATGAAATATAATATTGCAAAGTGGTTGAATAAAACAATAAATAAACATACGTTCTTACTACTTTCACCCTCAAGTTTAATACGAATTGACGCAACACCCTTTGGAGGAGTATAACAGTGTCTATATCATCCTACAGAACGTGTGTACTCGTATTTAAAAAAAATTAACTTTGGATACAAAAGGTTAAGTTAGAGGATCACGTTAACGTTTACAAGACCGCATTTGAAAACGAATTTCTGCCACATTTTTAGACATGCAGATTTACAATATAAACCGTTCATTATGTCAGTGTAGGAATTTTGGCACTCATGAACGGGAAGGTTAATAATATTTAACGAAATTTTACTCGAGATGATTACAGAGAATAAATGAGGAAAACGTATTTCCAGTCAAACAAGTATTGGAAGTCCAAAGTAAAAGTAAATCTCACTCATCGTAGAATGAACATGAGGACACACCCAGTTGATGCTAGATGTTTTGTTACAAATGTAATCAATAATATGTCTACAAATTGCACATCAAGGAATACAATCAATGTATTTAACGTGTTTCATTGTCTGGGCGGGAGACGTCGAATGCCCTAATAAGACAGCAGTCGCTAGAGAAATAATAGCAATTCCAAATGAAAAACCGATGCTGACACCGACAGATCTATAATTAATACACAATTACAATAAAGCATACGTAAATTGGTGATGAGTTACTTACAATGCAGAGGTTCGAGTCCTCCCTCGGGCATGGGTGTGTGTGTTTGTCCTTAGGATAATTTAGGTTAAGTAGTGTGTAAGCTTAGGGACTGATGACCTTAGCAGTTAAGTTCCATAAGATTACACACGCATTTGAACATTTTTGAACTTAAAATGCATCTTGGTGAAACCAGAACTACGATAACTTAAACTATTTCGGAAATGAGTTTTTAAGAGGGAACACCTGTCCAGAACATCAGAGTTTATTGATGTGTGACGTCGAAGTTTGAGAACGGTTGCGTTGAACTTCAGAAAGCTCATGACGTTCTCGCACTTGTAAAGCTACTAGTTTCTTCAAATCTGACGAATATTGCGTCGTATAACAACAATATTGCTTTACAAGACCGCATTTTGTGTACTAGGTCGCGTCATTATGAAGCATAAACAAGCAAAATGCTAAAATTTCGAACGGCTCCCCAGTGGTCCTCTTCTGGGCTACGAACTGCTAGATTCTAGTGATGGTCTTATAATGTCTGTGAATCTCCAACATGAACTGAACGAGTTTCGGATAACATTCCGTGCGAACGGATATAGCAGCAAGGACATACAGCGAGTTATGAGGCACAGTGCACATGATACAAAGGAACATAAAATCTTCTTCCCGTTACTCACTTACCTTATGAGAGAGGCGTCAACGACCATATAGGCAAGGCGTTGCACCGCGGACGATTTAAACCTACGATGTGGTGTGGTCGCCAGATTCGAGACCTGTTGAGGTCCACGATTGATTCTGTAGTTGCTCTCTACACAGAAGCAGTCTACAAACTTCGATGTGAGTGCAGAGAAGTGTAATTTGGTAGAACCGGGACACCGATTAGCACTCGCCTGTCGGAGGACGAATGCTATGTACAACTGGGGCAACACAACAAATCAACTCTAACGAAACACCATAACGTCTGTAGCTGAGATATTAATTTTGGAGAACCTCCCGTGCTTGCAGGGCAGCCGTGGATACTGCACTGACAAATAAGTGAGACTATTGTAATAATTAAATGCCCCAACAGCGTGAACTGTAAGGGTGGCTACAAGCTACGGAGGACATAGCTGCCAGCATCCCAGTCCAATAGGCTACGTTTGATTACCAGCTAGCAGCTCCACATGACCCCGATTCAACAGTATAAACAAGCGGATACAAGATAAATGCCATGAGGCACCAACGTCTCGTTGTAGGAAAACACTAACTCTGTGTGTAAGCCGTCAATTCGCTACCACCTACGTATCACCTGCCGATCTAACGCATGCTATAGCCTAACGTACAGACACCTCTTGACAGCAAACTTTACTTCGAATTGTCCAATGGCATCCTAGAATATGATGTCGGTAGCAAACAGACAACCGAAATAAGACAGTAAATATTCGAACACCATCACTAGAAACCAGCACTTAGTCGCTCTGAAGAGCCGAAACGTCGGCAGTTTACTCGCTTTATATTTCGAAATGACTCATACTTATATGCGAAATGATTTAACTGGAAGTGACAACAGCCGTGGAACCCTAAGGAACTAAATATCCCACTTACTATTGAAAACCGTTAGCCATGCCGTAAAGAAATAGCATTCACGTGAATGTACTCCTTTTTCCTGTTGTACGCTGTTACCATTAAAATTAATGGTTGAGTTTATTACGAATGCAGTATCACTGTTGACGTTAGTACGACATGTACAAGAACACAAGCAACGAACTGCATCGCATCGATTATACGTGAAAAAGTTTTTCAAGACATACATCATTTGATCTCTGCAGGAACTGAGAGAGGACTACGAGAAAGCTGAATGTTGCTTGTGGAATTATATGGGCCTTTCCCATTATCTATCCTCTTCCTTGACGAAGGCAACCATGCTTTAGTATGGGGAACAACTAAACTGAATGCTGATCCACAGCACATTCCTATCAAAAAATGTCCGTTGGTGTGTTGCGACTGTGTCCCAAAAGCAAAAGATCAGTCACGAAATCAGTGCATTTGTGAGGGCTGTTTAGTGTGATCACTCAAAGCATTTCGTTAGAGGAGTTGCTTCCAACAACTGTGGTAGATGAGATTCTAAGGTGCCTCGCAGTGTTTCTGAAACAAAACTCATGAAAAGCTTTAAAACACATACTGCAGCTAAACATACGCTCATGTGTGGTTTGTCCCACAACTCTATATCTATCACATATCAAGCTAGCAGTTTACTCAGCAGTAAGGAAACTTCTTATCAATGTACTAAGTCCTAGGAACGCTTGTTTTACCTAATCGTTTCTAACTCAATAGGAAAACTGAAGCGATTTTCTGAATATGCAAATAAATATTATATAGATAATGTTAATGTTTATTTGAAATATGATGTTATCGAATTATCTGTCTATCTCAAAGACATTCAAGAGAATGTGAGAGACCCGACTACACTTTATGGCCGTTATGTAAGTCCTGGAGATAGTGAAGTAAGGAAAAGAAAATTATTGTTCTCTGCCCAGTCGCTGTTAATGTGTTGCGGTTATTGATGACTACAATCGTCCTATCTCACATTATTCTTGATTCAAAGTCGTGTTCAACCTTTGTTTCTGTGTTTATTGTTCCACAATAAACTGAAACAGGCGAAATATCCATTACATGCCTGGATAGTAACTATACATGTACTATATGTTTTTACTTTCTGTATACTTGTATTATAAAACATTAGAACGAGAAACTACATTACTAGCAAGTATTACTGACCTTTCAGCTCTCAACCTTATACTCTTCTTCTTTTGCTACGGAATTTCCTATCGCTACACTCAACGAGGTAGCTCTGTTTGTTTACGCAAGTACAATAATCCAACTAATCACAGTTGTTTTTCTCATGTGAATTCTCAATGAAATTATCATTGCTCACTGTCATCCTCCACTTTATTTCTTTGACAGCAGCCGTCACATAAAGATGATGATGATATTTTGTTTGTGGGGCACTCAACTGTGTGGTCATTAGCGCCGGGACAAAGGCCGAATTTTAACACAGTCCATTTTTTTTAGACTGTCCAGTCCAGCAACTGTGACGAATGATGATAAGGAGGAGGAGGAAATGATGAGGACAACACAAACACCCAGTCTCCGGGCAGAGAAAATCCCTAACCCAGCTGGGAATCGAGCCCGGGACCCAGTGATCCAGAGGCAGCAACGCTAGCCACTGTCACATGAAGAGCGTTTACACTGTGGCATGCGATTGAATGATTCAGGAGATTCTCGCGGAAACCACATTTCTGAATTCGTTTTCATAATCTTGACCGTTTCCTGCGCTATACAGTAACCACAGTTACCTTGTGTACATTCATCTGACAGGGCACATATTGCACACTGTTGTGCACTTGAATCTCTCGTGAAGTGTTAAATATCTTACTGAATAGAGACGCTGCAATACAGTTGTGGTGGTGACAGGATGAGACGTAGTCATCGCGCAGTTTTCATCCTTGCAAATCAGAAAGACAATAGTTAATGTGCTATAAGTAAACTGCTGGCGCATTGATGATAATCTCGGTTGGTGAAGGCAGCTATTCAGCTGTGCCGAAGGTCATGCTCGTTATTCAGGCACGGTTAAGTCACTCTGATTCACCTCCTGATTGTGCATTGTCATCTACGATACAGCTTTCGATGCCTACGAGAATATTCTGCTCCCTCTCCCCCCCCCCCCCCCTCGGCCCCCTCCCACCACCGCACATCGCATATGACTGAGGTGTGCATTCCACAGTAGCCCCCATATTTTGACTGATTGCTTTTTGTATTGTGATGGCAGGGCAAAAGCGAATTTCGGTAGTGATCTGCTCTTCATTTTCTCAATTAATAGGAGTGTGGTGAAAGTTTCACAGTTCTGTGAAGGGTTTGGACAACAGCCTAACCTATTAGGGTGGAGATTATAGTGAGTTGAAGCGTGGCTGGCTCATCCTTCTTGATTCAGCGATCTACCAGTCACAGCTATCATCTGTACTGTGTGGCACAACAAACTCGCTTTACATCGGCACACATCCTGCCGGTCGTATAGAGGGTGCTGGGAGTTGCTTATGTGGCACAACAAACTCTCTTTCCTTCGGCACACAGCTCTGGTCTTTATAGGCCTTGAAAAGCACTGTACCGGATAGTGTTATGTTACGTTAGTGCTGCTGCGACTGGAATAAGGGTATGGGAGAAAGGGTTGCACACCTATGCCTACTGCCTGGTTCACTGTCAGCCAGAAAGTGGGCTTTTCATGTGACGTTTGTCGTGTGTGAAAGAGATTCTGAAGGCAGATCAACTGGTTTTGTACAGCCGCAATCGAAAAACGTTAGCAATCTGTGCATCCAATAAATATTCATAGACTGGATCAGACAAGTTGAGTCCTACATTAAAGAACAAACTTAGGACAGGAACCAGTCTCTGGAAAAGTCATCCAACTATATCACAGAACTTCGATTTGTTGTGTAGCCAACTGAGTTGGGCGTACCATCCCTGTATGTACAAGTTCAGGTTTTAAGTTCAAGGTTTGGTACAGAGCCTGCCACAGCCTTACTGCCCTCCACCGCAATGCCCCTCCCCCCCCCCCCGCCCCCCCCCCCCAGATCCCCCTCTCACGCAGTTGCGTATGAAGCTCTGACTCCAATTTGATAGCCGGCCTCTGTGGCCGAGCTGTTCTAGGCGCTTCAGTCCGTAACTGCGCTGCTGCTACGGTCGCAAGTTGGAATCCTGCCTCGGGCATGGATGTGTGTGATGTCCTTAGGTTTAAGTAGTTCTAAGTCTAGGGGACTGATGACCTCAGATGTTGAGTCCCATAGTGCTTAGAGCAATTTGAACCAATCTGATAATCGAAATTCCCGAATTCTTGGACGTTCACTTAGGTCACGTCGAAAGTTCTCCACAGTATTCCGGGAAGCAGACTCTTCAAGTAGTTCCTGATGACAGCTGTTCTGTTCGTGTCGACGTTCTATATACGTAGGGCGCTGCCCCCATCCACCATTCCACTCCTGTCGCTGTAAGTGGAGCCGACAGGGTGAGCTGTGGTGGTTGTGATGTAGCGACATCCACCTGCCATCAGTACTACCCAGTGAACGCGTTAACTAAATGGTTCAATTGGCTCTGAGCACTATGAGACTTAACTTCTGAGGTCATCAGTCCCTTAGAACTACTTAAACCTAACTAATCTAAGGACATCACGTACATCCATGCCCGAGGCAGGATTCGAACCTGCGACCGTAGCGGTCACGCAGTTCCAGACTGTAGCGCCTGGAGCCGCTCGGCCACTCTGGCCGGCACGCGCTAACTGCTAACGCCGTCAGGTACGGACTTCAATGTGCGGGAATACCTTGCATCTGCTCGAATCAGGACAGGATTCCGAACCAAACTCAGTTGTAGGCCGCTATCTTTGTTAATTACACTATATAGGACACTAATTTCTGTGTTCTATGGCCACTTTAAACATGCAAACTCAGAAGGAGGAAGATTAGGTAAGTATCTAGGTTTTGTCGTAATCTATTATTAGGCCAGTGTGTACTGTGATCGGCCACGGCTGATCTGATGTTCTGGCGTAATTCAATATGCCAGTTGCGTTCATAAAATCTGTCCTCTACCATGCGCAAAGTTTCCTTAGTGTATTCATTGCCAAACTGGCAGGGATTTGGTGGATCACTGGTTTGTGAAGATCTGTACCTTCCTTTACAGACCCTTGTAGTGCCGAGGTACTATGGGATGAGCGAAACCCGCATTTGGCACTGAGTCGCTCCAAGATTCTGTCAATTTAAGGGGAGGTACGCCGACAAATAGGATGCACGCTAATGATTTCCCTCGTCTTTTTTTCTGATATTTAGGTCCAACGGTTCTAACCGCACATCGTATCTGCTTCCTGCTGTACACGTTCCTAAAGAGCGTTGTGCCCTCAATATGCCTCACTTCAGATAGATGGCTATCTTGGTCGCAGTTGGATCGCGACCTGTGGACAAGTGTGCGTCAAATGCCTTGACGCTGAGAGCTGTGGTGACTACTGGAGGCATGTAGATACAGTTCGATGTGTGTAGGCTTTCTGTGCACTCTGTGTCCCAGACTACCACCTGATTTCCACCTCCATGGGAAACTGTCCATTGGCGTCAATGGACCTGAGATGATACAGAAATTCATCTAAGCTGTCCCATCCATCTGACCAAACTACGAACATGTCATCCACGCAACGGCACAGATTGTTTTTGTTGATGTAATGGAATTAATTTTCCTGGAGATTCACGAGTCTCAACTTTATCTTCGATAAGGGCAGTAGCTGAAGTTATAAATCAGAATTTATGGCATGACCAGGACTGTTACTTGGGTCTCGTGCATTCTAGGCAGATGTGCTAACCACAACACCACTGGCGCATTATGAGTACTACAGCTCCATGGACTACATGGACTGCCCCAGTTCTGTGCCCTCCCTTAGGACTCTATCCTTATCGAAGGTAAAGTTGACACTCATATGCCTCCATGAAAATGTAATTCCACCAGATCAACAGGCCACCTACGCCTGAGGTACAGGTGGAATTTCCCTATTACGTATAAAGTCGGGGCGTTATCCCAGTGTCGGAGACCATGGGAAATACAGACGATTTAAGAAGGTGAAAATAGGCAGAAGTCGTGAACTGACGTTTGTGTTTCAGTTAAGGAGGAAATTCCACGAGAGTAGTTCTTTCAGCTCTGATAGCAACCGTGCCATGGTGGTGTAGTGCTTAGCACATCTGTATAGTAAGCAAGAGACCCGGCTTCAAGTGCTGGCCTAATCATTAATTTCAATTCATTACCTCATCTTCCATCCTTATCGAAGATTGGTTTTAGTTGTGCTTGCTCTAGGGCCGTATCCCCGAAGTGTTCCATGAACAAATTCACCGCAACCGGTGACGGAGGACACCCCCTCGCTACGACGTCTGTCTCCTCAGAATAGCCGGCCGCGGTGGCCGTGCGGTTCTAGGCGCTCCAGTCCGGAGCCGCGCTGCTCCTACGGTCGCAGGTTCGAATCCTGCCTCGGGCATGGGTGTGTGTGATGTCCTTAGGTTAGTTAGGTTTAAGTAGTTCTAAGTTCTAGGGGACTGATGACCACAGCAGTTGAGTCCCTTAGTGCTCAGAGCCATTTTTTTCTCCTCAGAATAATTTCCATCGAACAGAAATTCAGTTCAAGTGAGCACATACTTAAATAATCTCGACGTGTTGTTCTCGAAGTTTTTGTTCATAATATTGTTTTTTATTAATTCCATGAAGTCATTTAGTGGTGTCCTGGTGGACATGGACACTATTTGGAAACTAGCCAGTTGATCACTATCATTAAGACGAAATACTTGCAGATGTTGTGCAAAAACAATTGAATTGAGGATGTGATTTTGGAATTTCCCCAGAAATGGACTCAGGAGAACAGGCAAGTGTGTGGCCAATCTGTACGTTGCTACTCCTGTGTTGCTGACAATGGGCTACAGTGGGATGCCCTCTTTGTGCACTTTGGCAGCGTATTAGTGCTGGCGGAGCAGCAGCTCCTGGTCGAAGTTTCTTTACAGATTTCGCACTGAAGGTACTTTGTCGAAGTTCGTTGATTTGACTCTGGAGGCGATTGGTCAGATCTCCTATTCTCCTGTACGCTGCGTCATCGATGAGAGTGTAAATTTTCTGCTCATATTCTGATTTCAGGTGCAACTTTTGTCGTTTCGTTGGAGGAGTAAATCTGGATCGTCACTTTACTCGTGGATACCGCTCTTTCCGCCTTTGAAAGGTTGCTCCTAAGTGATGCGGCTCTGGTGAGCGCGAAGCACGTTTCCCAGCGCATTTCTTCGGCCTCGTTGACTAATAGAGCATAAGTGGCCTGTTCTACACAGCTCATGAAATTCACAATAGATAGTGTCGTTGGAACCAGAGCGAATTTTAGTCTTTTCTCGTGCACAGACATTGCTGCATCGAGGATCATTCTCGCTGTAAGGACGATGACATTTCTTGTAAGTGGTTTTTGTCAAGTTTTATGTCATGCTATGAGACGTTCATCCTTCGACGTTTGTTTAATAACAGATTTTCTTTCTATGCTGTCCATCTCTGCCCATATGACAATGTCATTCCACTTTCATGATGTGGGAGAAAGCACTCCAGCTATCTTGAGATGAGCATCCAGTAGCTTTTTGGAGGTGGTCTCCCGGCAGTGGCGAATTTAGCGTATGCTCCCTCTTACCAGAGTTAAGCAGGCACGTTTTGTTATGGGAATGGCTGCTGCAGACCCTATGTGCTGACATATATTGGCAAAAGCTGGCGTCAAAGTACCATCTCGATATCGAAGAGGTATTCTAAGAAAGCAGAGCAGTCACTCCTTCTTTTTCCTCACCTTGTCCAGCATCTTTATTTATCGAAACGATTCGTCTCTGTGAAGATACTTGATATGTAATCTTAAGTTTCCCGTCGTATTTTTCACCTGTTGAATTCTCGGGTGTCTCCAGGATATTTCGGCATACAGGATCGTTGTCACCTTGAGGTGGTTCCTGAAGTCAAAAACTCTGTTCGTATCGGTGTCTTATATGCGTTGGCAGTTATTCCCTCCATCACTCCCCTCCTATAGTTGTCAGTGCAGCTGCCGCAATGGGTGGTGATGGTGGGGATAGCAACACCCAGCTGCAAACTGTGGTCTCCAGTGACCACGCTATCGCCGTCGGCTGCGGCCCTCAATCTCTCACGCCCGCTTCACAGGGCGCGATCCATCAGCGACCAAGACAGCTTACAACTGACTTGGAGCACCTGGAGATAAGATTCCGAAGGAACGGGTACAGCAGAAACCAAATATGGCGAGCATTTCAACACGTTGTACATAAACAGCAGGAAGAATACGACGAGGGAAAATCACAAGCGGGCATCTAGTTTGTCGGAAATATCTCGAGTAAAGTCAGTATACTCTAGGAACGACATGGTGTCAGATGTGTTTTCCGCCCACCCCCAAATGTCTTGACACTACCAGGATAAATAAAGGATGATCTAGACCTTTGCAAACCACCAGTGCTGCAACGCGTATATCGTGCAAACTCTACACACAGTAGAAGAGAGGCCTCTTGATCATTGGGGCCAACTTGAATTACGTCAGGCCATCAAATCAGCCGTGGTAGCCGATAGAAAAAAAAAAAAAAACTGGTCATACTGCAGAGTTTGCTAGACCAAAATACTTAGACATTCTTCGCCCTCATGGGTTGTCGTGACTGAAGAAGCCATTGAAATTAGGATCCAACTAAACAAAGACAGCGGCCTGCAACTGAAGGACGAAGGAAGGAATATTAGGGATAGCGTCCAGTCGACATCGGTGTGTTAAACGCGATCCCAGATCTGAGTCAGACGTGGAATCCTGCAGTGAGCTGAGAGAAAACAAAGTGTTACCGTGCACTTATGTGCGCACTGGATGGTTATAGCTCGTTCACTGGAGACTACAGTTTGGAGCTGGTTCTTCTAATCCCACCACCAGAACCACCAACCACGGTGGCTGCACTCATCGCGGCAGGATGTGAGTGATTTTTTTGTTTTGGATGGGTGGCGGGGAGTGGGGGAGAGACGAGATGGCGAGGGGGGGGGCTGTTGGGGCACGGACTACATGTATAAGATAACAATAGGAGAATAGAAGTAGTCACCAGGAGCCGCGTGGAAATAACAACAAGTCTGTTTAGTGCAATATTATCGACAACATTTTTCTGGCGGACACCCGAGAATTCAACAAGCTAGAAATAATTTTTGGAAACATTGTATCACACATGAAATCTGAATAATTTGTTTCCAGTTATTGAAGAGATGGGAGCCACCTGTGCTATATGGAGGGAACTTACGAGGACTTCTAACATAATTAGCAATATTACTCACACTAACAGCATTCCTAAATCGAAATGTAGCTGGTGACGTTCAGACCAGTCAGAGAAACGTTCCTCCACGGCTGACATGGTATGAACGCAGTCATTGTTCCCATTCTTCGACAATATAAAAGCTGTCAATGTTGTGCCTTCGTCTTGGTCATCCTGTAGTGCGAGACCCGCCGCAATTGGAAGATGAGGGACTGGTGCGTGGGTATACGGTAGACATCTGACATAAACCGCCTTCTTCAATGAGCAATAGGACGCAGTATGTGACCCTCTCATGCAGCCGTGAGGAAATTAAAGTCCTGGGTTTTGGATCTGTGCCCCGGAATGGTGACCAAAACTCTCCCATCGAACCTATAACAACAGTACGCAGATAACAAGTCCAGCTATGTTGATGAGGTTACTTTATGTAGTGTGTGATGCGCGTAGTCCTGATATGAAATTCATGAAATTCCGCCAGTCAGATGAAATGTTAGGTAATATTACTCCTAGTATTTGCGACAAGATATGTGTATTCCAATTGAATGATGCTTCTGTAGTGCATTTCCAATTTGTAATTGCTCGAGTGTAAAACTGTTACAGCTGTTTTCTGTCTCTTTTGGCAGCCGAGGGAGTAAACCACAAAAAGAGATAAGCTACAAGAGTACTGTTTACAACTAAAGTTTCGTTCTAAGTAGTCTCTCAATCTGACGCTGGTAATACACACATCAAAAACAGTCTTGCATCCTCCCGGTTCCAAGAATTCCTGAAGACAAACGCTGACTGTGGATATTTTATGAGAGACACAGTCCCTTTGACTGTTCAGAGATGTCACTAAATCCATCCAAAGATGTAAACAACCATGTATGAGCAGCGCCTATTAGACGGAGGGGATCCGACAGCCGATCAGTTCCAGTCATTCCAACTGGAAGGAAGTACACGGCTCGTGTTATCTGTAGTTCAACCATGTCTAGACGGTCGGTGCCGCTGTTCGATCACATCCGCATTGTTACTTTCTACCAGGGAAGTGTCAAGCGTCTCGGAGTGAACCAAAGCGATGTTCAGACATGGAGGAGATACAGAGAGACAGGATCTGTCGATGAGATGCCTCTCTCAGGCCTCCCAACGGCTACTACTACAGTGGATGACCGCTACCTACGGATTTTGACTCGGAGGAACCCTGACAGCAACGCCAACATTTTGAATAATGCTTTCTGTGCAGCCACATGACGTCGTGTTACGATCAAACTGTGTGCAATAGGCCGCATGATGCATAGCTTCACTTCCGACGTCCACGGAGAGGTCCATCTTTGCAACCACGACACCATGCAGCGCTGTACAGACGGGCCCAACGGCATGCCTAATGGACCGCTTAGGATTGGCATCACGTTCTCTTCGCCAGTGAGTGTCACATATGCCTTCAACAAGACAATCGTCTGAGATGTGTTTCGAGGCAACCCGGTCAGACTGAACGCCTTAGACACACTGTCCATCGAGTGCAGCAAGGTGGAGCTTCCCTGCTGTTTTAGGGTGGCATTAAGTGGGGCCGACGTACATCGCTGGTGGTCATGGAAGCGCAGTAACGGTTGTACGATACGTGAAGGCCATCCTCCAACCGATAGTGCAACCATATCGGCAGCATATTGGCGAGGTATTCGTCTTCATGGACGATAATTCGCCTTCCCATCGTGCACATCTTGTGAATAACTTTCTTCAGGATAACGACGTCGCTCGACTAGAGTGGCCAGCATGTTCTCCAGGTATGAACTCTATCGAACATGCCTGGGGTAGATTGAAAACGGCTGTTTATGGACGACATGACCCACCAACCACTCTTAGGGGTCTACGCCAAATCGCCGTTGAGGAGTGGGACAATCTGGATCAACAGTGCATTGATGAACTTGTGGATAGTGTGCCACGACGAATACAGGCATGCATCAATGCATGATGAGGACGTGCTACTGGGTATTAGAGGTACCGTTGTGTACAGCAAAACTTTTTTTGATGTATGTAGTAAGCCCCTGTTGAAGTCTGTTTAATGACATTGATGGTGTTTTAAATCCATCCTTGCAACTGCAAGAAAATGCGTATTTTTGTCACACAACGCTCTTCATTCTCTTGTGATATAACTTTATCAGTTATATTTAATGAAACCGTTTACAGTTTGGTTAGCTTTCTACATCTAAAAACAGTTAGTTATAAATGGTGTCACTTTATTTACGCTATTTTGTGTCCGATTTTCGCTCACATCAGGAAACGCCCTTTCCTTGTACGTTTTCGAGGTATTCCTTCATTTAGCACTGTTTGATTTCACCTATTGCCACTTTGTTCTGCATAACTATACATTCTTTTTAAGAAACAGAAATTAGTTTTGTACCACTAACTTTATTTTCATCTGCATCATTCATGGTAAAAATGTCTCTTTGTGTTTTGTGTAGGCTGTGTTTCCAAATTAATCGCTATATTTTCCTTTGATCTAAATATGTTTTCTTCCACTGCTATTCGTGATATGTGTGGTATGTCGTTTAATTATGTTACCATGTTTTTATAGAATGTGTATGGAAAATGAAGGGTAATGATGGAGTTGAAAATCTAAATGTTAAGTATATTAGAGGTGAACATGAAGGGCATGGGGAGGGAGCGAAGGGACGAAGGCAAAGATGAATCAACAGTAAATGCGAAGTTGTGGAATTGAGCGTGAGTTACTAATGAGGTGGAGTGATGGATGATAAGGAGAATAAGAAGTGTGGAGGAACTTGTGAAATGGAGCAGGGCGAAGGGGCCGAGGGGAGGGGGGGCAGGGGAATAGAATGAGAGAGAATGCCTTGCGAAATGACAAGGTCTTTCCTCATTACGTGGATAGTTCAATTATCTTATATATTTCCTGATGTCGAATATCTCAATAGTCATTAAATAACTGTTTATTGTATATTTATTTTGACAGTGTTAAAATACCTTCGATAGTTATAAAGCAACTACGGACAGTACGGCCACACCGATTAAGAATTTAATCATGTCTATTTAATTATCCTTACCAGATGATGTTTCTTTGTGACAGCATGACTCTTTACCGTTATCATGGACGGATGCTTGCCCGAAATAAGTCTCCACGCACGGAAAAAACCTCAAAGCGTATTTTAAATTTTGAAAGGCTTTTTAGCATCTGTTTCAAAACTCTTCCCCCAAGTATTTTCCGTAGAGTAATTATAGAGGATACATGACCTTGGTGCACATTGTTAATTTCGTAATAACTTACCTTGGCAATAAATATTTCATGGCAATTTCTGTTTATTAATGGAACTGATAAGCCTTGCCGTGGGGCAGAGCCGACTTTCATACAAAATATACAGTCGCTTTTTTATGCTTGGCCAAAGAAACTACGTATGTGAAGCAAGTGATGCAGTGAAATTTCTTGTGGGTGAGTGAATAAGACTTGCGACCACTAGTATATTGTTCTCTAGTAGACCCAATTGTAGTTATGTTGTTGCAGCAGTGAACACAGTTTGGGACGTCATTAACGAACAGTCACAAGTGTGCTGGCCACACGGCGCAGCATTTGGTCGCACATAAACAACGCAAAATGAATGTTTGATACCAATATTGATCATGTTGTCATGTCTGAAGGGAAGTACAAACATGCATTGCCGTGGTCAGTCTTTAAAAGAAAAGCGACGTGTAGGCAATGTTGCTAACAATTGTTCAAGCGCCACAGAATCTGTTGTTGTTGTCGCCTTCAGCCTGAAGAGTCGTATGACGCAGCCCTTCACACTACTCTGTCCTTTGTGATTCGTCATCTCCGTATAAAGACCGCAACCCGCATCATCGTGAACCTGCCTACTGCATTGAAGCCTCCATTATTTTTACCCCCGTACTTCAGTAGATTACCAAACACAATATTCCATGACTCCTAAGGATGTGTTCTATCGAGCTATCCTTTCTAAAAATCAGTTCCTGTCATAATTTTATTTTCTCCCCGTAGTTGTATGGTTTCCTTATTCAGAATTAGTGTGTGTTATCACTATCTGTTCCTGCTGAGTTCGGATATTACCAAGAACAGCTATATGAAGGAAATTACAAGCAGTAATTTCTGGAGTAAAAGCCTAATTGTTCTGCTAACAGCTCCGGAGCCAGCACTGTCAAAGATATGTAATTAGGAACATACCGAAGTACAAAACTGTTAAGGCTTTTATGACCACTTGTTGACAAACTGCCTGTTGGCTCCTATCTCGAGTTCTTCAGTCGATGTGGCTGGCTTTGTCAAAACTTCACCTTCCATTGCAGCTTGTGGATTTGAGTCGAATTCGTGGCCCCATATAATAATAAACCTGGTGCGCCATCGTTCAAGGGTTTACATGTAGTCACTTTCGGTGAGGTTCTCCCCTTGCTACCTGCAACGATCATATGCTGCAGCACGGAAATCCATGGTCTGTTCACCTTAAGGCTTTTTTCTTTCTTTTTGTTGCTGTTGTCATGTTTGTGTATTTCCGTAGCTTCTCTGAACAAGCGGATGCAACAACTCTTCTCTGCAGCAAGAACTTCCTTGTCGGCAAATTTTACTGCGTGGTCGGTCCCACACAGCTCGTGCCTTGTCACAACCAATTTCTACACCTGACTCAACCTACAATGGCGCTTAAGTACTGCGATCTTGATGCTGATTGATCGTCCAGTCATTCCAACATAGATTTTTCGGCATGTATATGGTATGTGAAACATTCCCGATCGTACAGTCATTCCAACATAGATTTTTCGGCATGTATATGGTAAGTGAAACATTCCCGACAGTGCAAATGGGTCCCTTTTCTCCCCTGTCGATCTGAGACACTCTTTGATCTCTGTTTATAAGTAGTATTTACGCCGTGTTAGCGTAATATACGGTCTATTCTGTCCGTCATTCTGGGAATATATGGCAGAAATGCCGTACCCAGCATTTGTTTGTCCGATGTGTCACTTCACCGAGTGTCTCACTCTGTAACACTCCTAATTTAACTGGTGGAGCATCCATTGCTCCTCAGAACGCTTTCCAGGCGCTGCATCTAGAGTCTGAGGTTCTGCGGCTCACATATTCGTCTTGCTCACGTTAAGAGCGTATTAATCATAGCTCTTCTCTGGCTTGGATGGTGATTTGACAGTTTGTATCGGTAACTCTCCGTGTGTAGTGGTTTTCGGTTCACACTCTGTCTTAGGTTTTCACCATCCCTCGTGACCAGCATATGTACAAAGGGTAGCTGCTTGTCCTTTTCTACCTCCATGGTAAAGTATATGTTGGTATGGAGGTTGTTCAAGCGTTTTAGGAAGTCACCGTGATTACATAACGAAGGGACCATCGACGTGTCTGTACCACACCTTAGGTTTAGAAAGTGCCAAGTTCTGCGCCTGTGCTACAAAATTTCTCGTGAAGAAGTTGATCACCAGTGGACTTGGTGGACTATCCATGGCGACGCCTTCCAGCTGTTCGTAGATGTTACCATTCCACTTGAAATGGCTCGTGGTGAGACATGCGTAAAACAGCTTTGTACTGCCTTGTGGGAAAACAAAACAGATGTGCTCCCGAGAGTCACTTCGTGTCAGTTTGGTACACAAGGAAACAACATCAAAGCTTATCAGCACGTCGTTTGGTCCAAGTTCCAGTTTATTCACGACATCACTAAGCTCTTTAATCCTTGTCTCACACGAGCTATTTCATCTGGAATGGAAGCTTGTATGAACAGCTTGATGGCGTCGTCATGAGTAGTCCACTTCGTCCAGTGGTGACCAACTTGTTCGTGGAACATTTTGAATCACAAGCTCTGGACTTGACACCTGGTAAACCTAAGTTGAGATACAGATACGTCGATTATACCTTCGTTGTGTGGAGCCATGGTGAGGAGTAGTTCGGTGACTTCCTGAGACATTTGAACAGCCTCCATGCCTGCATGAACTACACCACGGACGTAGAAAAGGACAAACAGCTACGCTTCTAGTCACGAGGATGGTGAAAACCTGGGAGTGTGTATCGAAAACTGACACACGAAATGATACCTGCACAAACTGTCAAATCACCATCCGAGCCAGAAAACAGGCATGATTAATACACTCGTAACGCTAGCAAGATGAATACGTGAGTTGCAGCACCTCAGACGCGAGATACACGTGGAAAACTTTCTAAAGTGTGATGGGTACTTGTACGAAGTGTCACAGAGTCAAACACTCGACAAAGTGACACATCGGATAAAGAAATGTTGGTACAGGCTTCCTGATAAACGTTTCCAGATCGAATGACAGAATCGGCCGTAAATGCCGCAATAACGGCCTAATGACTATTTATAAACCGATAAAGAACATCAAAGAGTGCCTCAGATCGGCAGAGGAGAAAATGGAACCACTTGCAATGTAAGGAGTAGGCCGTATAAAATGTACACACCGAAAAGTCTATGTTGGAATGACTGTATGATCAATCAACACTAGGATCACCGAGTATAAACGCCACTTTGGGTTGGGCAGGAGGAGATATCAGCCGTGGTAGAGCACTAGCTGTGTGAGGCCGACCACACAGTAAAATTCGCCGACACGGTTGCTCTTGCTGTGCAGAACTATCACACCCGCTTGGTTCAATTGGCTCTGAGATGGGACTTAACATCTGAGGTCATCAGTTCCCTAGACTTAGAACTACTTAAACCTAACTAGCCTAAGGACAGTACACTCATCCATGCCAGAGGCAGGATTCGAGATTGCGACCGTAGCAGCAGCGCGGTTCCGGACTGACGTGCCTAGAACCGCTCCGCCAACACCCGCTTGATCAGAAAAGCTATAGAAATACACAAACATGACAATAACTTCAAATAAGAAGAAGAACGGGTCATGGATTCCCGTGCTACAGTGTACGACCGTTGCAGGTAGCAGCAAGTGAGAACTGCACCGGAAATGACCACGGGAGAGCACTTGTGCATTTGCGCTCCAGGTACATATAATTTACGGTCGAGAGCTAGACTCAAGTCCACCATCAGCAACGGAGGATGAAGCTCTGACAGCCCCAGCCACTCGTGCTGGCGAAACAGGACAAAAATTATGAAACGAATGTCGGGCGAGGAACCTGAGACAAAAGTAAACAGGCAGTACGTCACGTACTGAAGCGGTCCGCACGAAAGTGGGTGGGTCAAGGAAACCTCTACCGCTGATAGCATTGCTAGTTAGTGGCAGTTTCAGATGTTAGTAAATATTCCCATTTCTAGTGTAATATATGGCAGGGCACTATCCAAAAGAAATTTCTTACCATTTGTTAGGTAAGAAGGTAAAAACAGAATTTACAAGATATTTTTAAGAATAGCGTTTCCTTACTTCAACCCGTGGAAGAAGCCAGAAACACTAACATACTTGAACTGGAAAATTGTAGAACATTCTCAAAGTTCATAGATGCATATGATACAAATTTTATCGCGATATTGTTAAACTATTCCGAGATAAAAGTAAAATCTTGTAACACATGTGTAACTGTTTTGCCTGTGTAACGAGAAACGTAACTGGAGAATCTGCGTTTTGTTTACCATTCTAGAAGCTTCCGCCGAGGAAGTTGGTAAGGAAAATATAAAATTAATTTTGGTAACATTCGAGACATCGTCATTGGTCCGTGTCACCTATGAACGCTATTTATTTTCGAGCGGCACCGAGCGCGATGACTTGCACACCACCACCAGGATTCTTATTCCGACGGCTCACCTTAATAGGACCGAGAATATTTACTAAGTACAGAAATTTTTCAGTGCATCATACCCTGCAATACCGTCACAAGCCTTTCAAACTGTTTCTGAGCACCCTTTGTATGCGAGCAGGTAGAGGCGATCGGTATTGCGAGTGTACTTTATAGTCTCTGACGTCTGTGGTTAATAACTCCCTTGTGAATGTCAAATAACAGAAAGAACTTTGTGTATGACATGATCTTTGGAAAATAGTGAATATATATAAGGCAATTTAGGTTTCCTGAATTAAGAATTTTTGTCGAATTAGCCTTCTCTCTCACAAAAACACGTTCCTGTTTATTAATGCTGAACGTAATTGATGATTTTATGGAGATGAATATGAACTTTAAATTACTGAAACAGAGTTTCATACCATTGTTGATGCGCTTCCTTACAATTACTGTTGTATATAATAGTCAATGTTCCCAAGTAAATTTTAACCACGATTCTGTATCGGTATGGTTTCGATTGCAGTGTAGGTAGCTACAGTACCAATTTTCAAGAACACATTAAGGTGGATTGTAGTCATCCCTTATTGATGACGCATTAACTTACTGATTTCTTGGTGAAATTCCAGAAAAAGGAGCAGTACGAAGATGTAATAGTCTTATCTTAAGTCGGCTCTTTGTAGACTGCCAGTGATTACAAATATAAGGAAATTCAGCTGAAAGTTAAATTAATTAAAGTGCCGGTAACTATATCGAAGTCAATTTATGTGACCCAAATTGCGAAGTATTATTAACGTCTCACAGCTTCAAACGTTTATCTACACTCGCTGAATACCTGCATAATACGTTTCCCCTTTCTCCTTCAGACTAGGAAGTGAAGCTATCGGTCAAGTTTAAAAAAAATCTGATCTTTTCTGGAACAGAATCATTATATGCCAGCCGATGTTACTTTAAGCTTCTTGGTATCTATGGGACTTACTTGCTGATTATAATGAACGAAACGACTTTCGACACAAAGATGTGAGGTGCTACTTTTTAATATGAGGGGAAAACTTACTTTTTGTTGCGGCAGTATGCTGAATGGCGTCTTTAGCAACTACTGACTATCTTATCTCTTGTATTTTCATTCTAATGTAGAACAATTAAACTGCAACCTCCCCAAACTGAAACGTGTTTCTGCAAATCACACTGTATCATTCACATGAAATTGCTTTCTGTTGTTGTGTTTGAAAGTTATTATACGCCGACACCGAGATAATTTGAAACAGAGCACTAGTTGAGCAGGAGAGGAATATGGAACCAAAACTTTACGTACAGGTCAGTGTTTTGGTTACGGTATACCTCGCATAGTTGACTTTCAGCATCCACAACTGGAAACAACACAGATATTAGAGCCCATATGGGCACTTAATGTTCGTTGTTCTAGCCAGTGCACCTTTCACGAATGTAGCCAGAAAGTGGTATCAGAAGTACTATCTAATACACATTGTAAGATGTAGAACTATGTATCATTTTTAAACTATCTCTGGGAGTTATTTCGTAAGGTAAGTAGCTAACAAAAAATACGAACTGATTGGTAAATCATTAAGTTCGTTTACGCATTCAGCCTGTCATGAAATTACTATAAATTCTGATCTCCGTTTATGACTGTGGTCATGTGCTTCTTGTATGTGTTCACGTACAAGTACTTTTGTGCGGTGCATTCAGAGCGTTGCTGTACCTTCAAAGGCCTCGTAATCCTCGCCTGAATAGGGCCTGCAGTTTAATGCCCGTTTAATATCTTTACTGAAAGCGACGGACATCAAAGAATGATGACGTCACATGAGAGCGTCGCTCGCATATAAAGTTTGCTGGGCGACGGATGCTTAATTTTCCTAGAATTCTAGCGGACGTCACAGAGCAAAGTGAGACATCTATAGCTTTAAATACGTTCACAGAGCAGTGAAGATGAGTGGAAAGGTACATACCCATGCACTCAAATAACTATAAGCTTTCAGAAAACAAATGGGACATTTTCTACTATGTTTCTGTATATCAGTGATTGCACCTTCTGATTCTGTTCCATATATTGCTCGAAGTTCACGTACTTATAAGATAATTTTGGGGATATAATCAAAAGAGGAGAATTTATCTTGTAGAATCTGCTCTTAGATATTCGCGTATGTTTAGCCTATAAATGATGAGTGTATAACGAGATGCAGCTCAAGAGCAAACATTCTAATGCGCTGCACAGTATACATTTACATGTAATACATATATGACTGCATCCTCTAGGATAAAATAATTCCTCTTTCGAACCTATGGACAGGGACTACTCAAAAGGTGATTATAATCAGCAGAAACAATTCAAATGCTCTACGGATCGAAGCTTGACATGTTAGACGGCTCAACTGTTAGATTAGAGAACTTGAAAAGAGAAATGGATAGACTGAAGAGAAATGGATAGTGGTAGCGAGTGATGATCATGTGAAATTTTTTCCATTTGTGGTACAATTCTCAACATTCCGAATCTAAGTTAACTATACCTAGGCTTATAGTGTGCATCATATTAAAATGTTTGCTCTTGAATTGCATCTCGTTATGCACATATAATTTATAGGCTAAACGTAAGCGAATAGCTAAAAGCAGATTCTACAAGATAGATTTTCCTTCGTTAAATGTGTTCAACTTTTGTTAAAACATACTTTTTAGGTAAGAAATGATGTATAAGTAGAGAACAGGACTTGAAAACATCTTTTAACACAATCTTACCAACACCAACATATTTTCTGTAACGTCTACATTGGGTAGAGGGGTCCTTTATGAACAATACAAAAAACTTAAAATCTAAATATCATTAACTGTCGTTGATTTTCATTTACAAGATTCTTGCCAAATCAGTACCGCATTTGACAGGAGTTCGGTGTGATACACTGCTCGTGAATCTCTCGTGTGGGAGCAGTAAATTAAAAAATAATTTGCGAGAGACTTCCCTTCTGCTCATACTGTGAAACATGGTTTATAAGCCTCCTAATGATGTGTCTATGAGTCTGGTACCTCATATCATTGTGTGTACTGTGACTGCATACCAGTCCTCACCATGTTCAAAAATATTGATCTTAATTATGTAAAAGGTGCAACTTGCGATGTTTCGTTATCTAAACTATGTATGGTTCATCTGCGACAAAAACACACACACACACACACACATCATGTTTATGCAATGGACTTAGAAATTAAACAACACATAGAGTTGGTTTAATGTAAAATAAATTATTTTATATGAAAATATGCGTTTGCGTCAAAACTAACGTCTTAATCATGACTGGGGACTATCAAATTAAAGCTAAAGGGCAATAATCAACTCGAAACTGTTGTATAACAGTATAGAATATGTTAAGATGGTACAGCAGTAATAAGCGACATTGCATTTCATACCTAAATGAGACTATGTAAAAAAAACCTGAGCAAGCATATAACTGTAAAAAGCACTTGTTGGCTGAAATAACATGTTAAGCAAGCCAGGCTTAAAAGATTCTATGTTATTGGCATTAAGACGACAACGTATTATTTATAAAAAAAAAGTACACACACACACACACACACATACACACACACACACACACAGTGGTTATGTCAATAGGATTACCATGTCAGAATTGTTCTATAAACACGTGCTAAATTAACATGCTTACTATGAAAGGAGTGCAATTACTCGCAACAATTCTAATCCATTTTTCATAACATATAATACTTACATGAGTACTTTATACTCACCACCAAAATCAACAAACAAAAGTTAGTTAAATGTGTTCAACGTCTGTTAAAACATACTTTTTAGGTAAGAAATGATGTATAAGTAGAGTACAGGACCTAAAAATATCTGTTAACACCATCTTCGCAACACCAACGTATTTTCTGTAACGTTTACATCGAGTAGAGGGATGCTTTATGAACGATAGAAAAAATTTAAAAATCTAAATTTCGTTAATTTTCGCTGATTTTCATTTACAAGATTCTTTTTAAGGTTATACAAATGTGCAAGAAAATATGAATACAAAATTTACTGCAAAAAAGTCGTATTTACTACTAACATTTGTAAGTAGGCTGTTTAGGTTCTCATATTGGTAACGCCACCGTCGCGTAGCGCTCTGTATGAAAATCACTGGCTGTGCTGTGTGCAGTCTGTGGCTGGGTGGCATTGTTGGAATTTGCTATTGTCGTGTTGGCAGTTGGCTGTTAACAGCGCGTAGCGTTGCGCAGTTGGAGGTGAGCCGCCAGCAGTGGTGGATGTGGGGAGAGAAATGGCGGAATTTTGAGAGCAGATGATCTGGACGTGTGTCTATCAGAAACAGTACATTTGTAGGAATGGATGTCATGAACTGCTATATATATTCTGAGTTTTGAACACTATTAAGGTAAATACATTGTTTGTTCTCTATAAAAATCTTTCATTTGCTAACACGCCTATCAGTAGTTAGTGCCTTCAGTAGTTTGGATCTTTTATTTAGCTGGCAGCAGTGGCGCTCGCTGTATTGCAGTAGTTCGAGTAACGAAGATTTTTGTGAGGTAAGTGATTTGTGAAAGGTATAGTTTAATGTTAGTCAGGGCCATTCTTTTGTAGGGATTATTGAAAGTCAGATTGCGTTGCGCTAAAAAATATTGTGTGTCAGTTTAGTGTTGATCAGAATAGGTAAAGAGCGAAATGTCTGAGTACGTTCAGTTTTGCTCAGCTGTTTGAAAATCGGATAATGTAAGAGGTTTATCAGCACAGTAATTCAATAATTTTTCTAAGGGGATGTTTCACATTTAAATTTTTGGGTTCAGTTTGCAGAGAAATTTAAAATATTTTCAGAACCTAATACAACAAATCAGTGAAAACAATGATTTTTTCCAAATTTTAAGTTATAAAGTGCCAGCCTATTACGACATTGTTAATAGGCGGGCACAAAATACCCTCTAGCCCAATTGGTTTTGCAAGGGTTAATGTGTAGCCTACCCATAGTACCTAAAACATGATTGTGAGTACTCACAATGCTCTTCCCTCGTATCATTGTTTGTAAGGGTGTAAATATATTGGCATTTCGGCATTAGGCATACCTGAAGCTATGTGCCTGTGATACACAGACCTGATTTCCTACACCTGACGTTTTAAGGATTCTTCAGCAATGGTTTACCTCACGAAGTGTATTTTCAGGGGAGAAGAACGTAATGTATCATGTACTGCATTAGAAAAAGATGTTACGATACAACCTAAGGAAAACACATTTTTAATTACTATATAGAACTGTACTAAAAATAACGCATTATGATAAGATCAGATTAGATTTACTTTCATTCCTATTGATCTGTAGTCAGGAGGTCCTCCAGGATGTAGAACAAGTCAGAAAAATAATGATACATGACAAGTATTTTCAACTTTCACAAGCAAGCTAATGTACCCTCCACCGGTCCCAAGTGGAATGATCGTCATTTCTGTAATGAACGCTATATGAAAGAATCATTCTACAAACACTCATTTACTAAGATCGAATTAATGCACTGAATTTAAAATGAAAAAAAAGTATTTTTCTTTATTTGTATAGTAATAAACATGTGATAGATCTAGTACAATACTTATTTACAATGAACACATTACTGCACAGAAATGGTGAAGAAGTTAGATTGTACTTATACATAAATACACACACACACACACACACACACACACACACACACACACACAAACACAAATCAGTTGGTTCCACTGAGAAATTTATCAATGGAGTAGGATTTGGCTACCAATAAATCCTTTAGGCTTCTCTTAAACTGAATTTAATTGTTTGTTATGCTTTTTATGGCTGCTGGCAAGTTACTGAAAATGTGTGTTCCTGAATAATGCTCATCTTTTATACAGGAGTAAGTGAATTAAATCCTTGTGAAGATTAGTCTTAATTCTAGTATCGACTCCATGAACTGAGCTGTTGGTTTGAAATAGTAATATATTTGCAATGACAAATTTCATTGAGGAATAAATATAGTGGGAAGTAGTAGGTAGTATTCCTTGTTCCCTAAACAGGCTTCTGCAGGATGTTCTTCAGTTCACACCACATATAACTCTTATTGCACGTTTTTGTGCCCAGAAAACTTTAGCTTGGCTTGATGAATTACCCCAAAAAATAATCCCATACGACATTATGGAATGAAAGTAAGCATAGTATGCCAGGTTTTCCATTTTTATAACCCCTATGTCTGACACAATTCGCATTGCAAATACAGATTTGTTAAGATGCTTCAGCAGTTCTGTGGTGTGCTCCTCCCAGTTGAATTTGTTATCAAGCTGCAATCCCAAGAATTTAACACTGTCTACTTTTTCTATCTGCTTGTCATCGTATGTTAGGCATATACTCGTGGGACACCCCTTACAAGTTCGGAACTGCACGTAGTGTGTTTTTTCAAAGTTTGGCAAGGAACAAGTGATTGATGTTTACAAATATGCTAGAATATCTTTCTAAGACTACACTTGATTTGCTATTTATTACAATGTTTGTATCATCCGCAAAGAAAACAAACTTAGCATCTGATGATGTTACTAATGAAAGGTCATTGATATACACAAGAAGTAGTAAGGGAGCTATGATGGAACCTTGTTAGACTCCACATGTAATTAGTTCCCAGTTGTATGATGCCTGATAGCTTAATACATGTCTCTTTCCTAATAACACCCTTTGTTTCCTGCCAGAGATATAAGATTTGAACGATTTTGCAGCATTTCCTGTTACTCCATAATATTCTAATTTACTTAAAAGGATATTGGGATTTGCACAGTGAAATGCCTTTGACAGATCACAAAATACACCAGTTGCCTGCAATTTTTTGTCTAACGAATTAAGTACATTTTCACTGTTAGTGTAGATAGCCTACTCAAAATCAGAACCCTTTAGAAATCCGAACTGCGACTTTGACAGTATGTTATTTGTGATAAGATGGTTATAAAGCAGTGACTTAACTTCAGCACATTTCAGCCACTTAGGAAATATTCCACTGATTACACTGACGACTGGTTACCCAGGTAGCTGAATATGTTACTTAGCTCAACATCACATTCTTTAATTAACTTTGTTGGTATTTCATCTTACCCACTAGATGTTTTTGATTTTAAGGATTTTATGATGGAAATTACTTCTGCTGGGGTAGTGTGGGTCAAATTCATATTATGGATGTTACTTGAAATGTCTGGTCTGAGGAATTCCATAGCAGCATCTACAGAACCTGACAACCCGATCTTTTCAGTAACAGTTACAAAATGTTTGTTAAACTGTTCTGCATCACTGTACACATCTGTCACCAATGTAGCATTTACTATTAGTGATATTTGTCCCTCTTTATGTCTGGCTCTACTGATCTCCTCCTTCAATATATCCCATATTGTCTTTATTTTGTTATGTGATATGACTATCGGTTTCTTGTAATATACTTGTTGTGATGTCAGTGTTACAGTGTTTAATATCTTGCAGTATTTCTTTTTAATGTGCTATAGCATCCACATCAGAACTGTTTCGTATTGACAGACAGAGTTTTCTTTTTGTTTTACAAGATACCTCTACTTCTTAAGTAATCCATGGCTTCTTTGCAGACTTTGCTCTAACCTTGATTAGTTTTGGGGGTAAACAGTGTTCAAGTAAGATAAGTTCTTCACTAGCTTAAGTGTTATATTTTTCATTCATGCCATGAGCACTGTAAACGTCACTCCAGTGAATGTCTCTGAGGAATGTTCTAAAACAATCAATTTTTGGCTTATTGATTACCCTCTTGAGCTCAGATTTAACAGGTTTTATATGCCATTCATTATTAACATTTAACAGAAGGAACTGCATGTCATGGTCCGAGAGGCCATTGACTATTGTTTTTGTAATATTATTTTGTTCAGTGGACGTTTCTATAAAGATATTATCAATAGCTGTTTGTGAGCAATTGGCTACCCTAGTGGGAACTTTAGAGTGGAATTTAAGTTGAATGATAGGTTACTAACTCAAATAAGTTCTTATCGGAAGAAGTCACCATCAACCATTGTCCCTTTGTTTTAGGTTGTTAAATTGGCCACTACAGCTTCAAGGTGGTTTATGAACAGATAAAGTTACCTGCAGGTGCTCGATATACACTTAATATTATGAAGGATTTTTTGTAGAATTCTACTTCTGTTGCACATGCTTCCATATGCTGTTCTAGGTTAAATTAATGAATTTCTAAGTTCTTCAATTTATGACAGTTCCTGAAGAATGTGGCAACTCCTCCTTTCTCCATTTCTGCTCTACAAAAGTTACATGCTAACCTACATCCTGTAACACTTAAAAGTTCTATTAATGTGTTATATCATTTGAACTATGTATTTTCGTAATAGGCAGAGAGAACTTCATAATACACTAACTATGTAATGTAAACAAACCAAGGTGGTTACACAACTCAGCACAGTCAACAACAATGATAGAACAACCTTCAACACAGATATGAATATTCAGAATATCCAAAATACAACCTTTGCACAGAAATAAAATTATTGATCAAAACACATCCAGGTTATTATCATAAGACACATGTTTAACTACGGGTCTCTGACAATGAATAGGAATAATTTCTTGCACCAAAATAAAATTAATTTTTGAAAATTTACGTCAGATTTTGAATACAAAACACACATGATACCACAGTCATAACTTACTTTTTCTATAGGATTTAAAACAGATACACGTGTCTCCCATAACGTAACTACGGATAAAACTTACGGGTCAAGTCCCACTTGTAGATGACTGAAGTTCCAAATCTGTATCAAAATTTGCAAGGCTCAATGCACGCTTAAATTATATATTTCCATATCTAAATTTTATGTATTATCTATAGAAAGTCATGTACCTCGCTTATTGGCACTACTGCTATAACTTACAAGTCAATTGGCGACTTAAGTTCGGCCTATGTACCGCACCTTTAATAAATCAAACCTCTGTGTACTATTTATTAAAATAATAAGGTTTTCGAGTTATAATTACACAAAACTCACAAGGACACTATTGCTGATCTAACTTAAATGTTAAATTGCAAACGTCGCAGAGAAAATTTCGATAATTGCACCAAAGTAAACAATGTTCTTCCACATCTAAATTTGTCAGAAATTCATAATAGTTCAGCTAAAACTAATACTAACGTCAGCTAAACATTATAGTGCCTCCCTGCTTTGGTTATTTCCTTACCTTGCCACACAAAATGTTTGTCAGTTTCTGTTAGTAATGTTAACATATCCTAACACAGAGTGAGAACTACAGAGCTAACAGGGCAGTAATAGCTACCATAAATAAATAAGCATTCACACAGAAGTAATATCATCACCTAATAACCTGACAGTGGATGTTAGCTAATGGGTCTTAAAACAGTGCTGTAGCACCAGTTGCTGAAAGTGTGCATGTACAGTTGATGTCAGCTACTGGATCTGAAAACTGTATTGTAAAATCAGTAGCTGACATAGTGTGTGCCGTAATTTGACCATGCTCTTCAGCTACTAAATATATTTTCGTTTATGGGCAGCCTTCACTCAAACTGCCACACATCGTCATGTTGTAGCTAAACTGTCACAAATTGTCCCACACATCAACATGTTACAGCAGAATTGCAATGATTGTCTCCAATCATTGTCTTGTTGCATTAAGGAGCAACAAATCACTTTGCAGTTCACCATTTTATGTGAAATGGTCAATGATAGTTGAATTATTTGTCAAAAACTGCCAAATACTGGTTAATATTGAGAGAATAACCACCAGAGACCGATGATCAGAGTGCACCATACATGGTGATTGGAGCTTCCCTTCCTGGCGGGGAAATCAGTACAAGCCAGGCGCAATACTTCCATACACAATGTACAAGATTCACGTCAGAGTTTGATGAACAACGTGCAGAGTATACAAAGATCAGAATCTCTCTTCCTGGTACAGAAACAGTATAATATCTGACACAATATTTCTGTCCTCAGTCATGGTGACTACCATTACTGGGATACTTCTGGGAGTGGCAAAGATGTTCAATAGACATGTACTGACTAACATTACCCGCAACCAATAGTGTGCAAAGATGGTCAGTTGACAGGGCGACTGCTGTTACCACAGTTACTATTTTGTGGCAGTGATGGTAGGCTCCCAGACCCATACATCAACATTTTTACACGAAATCTTATGAATTTTGCGCATAATGGATGTTGTACCAAATTGTATCAAATGTCCCCTGTTATAGAAAAATGAAACAAATTGCAAAATGCGTCGATGTTTTACAGCAATATTGTAGCTAATTGCCGGATACTTCGTCGTGTTTCTACAAAACTGTGACAAACTGGTCCGCCTACTTAGCTCGGTGGTAATGTGCTGGCCTCCCATGCAAGTGGGTTCAAATGGTTCAAATGGCTCTGAGCACTATGGGACTCAACTGCTGTGGTCATTAGTCCCCCAGAATTTAGAACTAGTTAAACCTAACTAACCTAAGGACATCACAAACATCCATGCCCGAGGCAGGATTCGAACCTGCGACCGTAGCGGTCTTGCGGTTCCAGACTGCAGCGCCTTTAACCGCACGGCCACTTCGGCCGGCCATGCAAGTGGGCCCGGGTTCGATTCCCGGCCGGGTTGGTGATTTCTCCGCTCGGGGACTGGGTGTTGTGTTGTCCTCATCATCATTTCATCCTCACCACCTGCCCGCAAGTCGCCCAATGTGGCGTCGAATGAAATAAGACACTTTTGGCGGCTGAACTTCCCTGACTGGGGCGTCCCGGCTAACGATGCCACATACTCATTTCCATTTTTGTCACAAACTCTCTCTTACATCACTGACTAAGTACGTTGAGACTACTTCTGTCAAGCTGCGACTTGTTCCAGTAAGCAAAAGCAATGGATCAGCATATTGAGACTTGCAAATACCAGTAAGGCAAAACTTGTTCTAATAAACATAAGACTTTGTCGCATTCACAGTGTCACATTGCAGATCAATACGCTATGCATAGTGTTGCAAGCCACACCCCATCTACAATAAAGTCATCATGATATCGTGTGGATTTCGTTGGTCTTAACCTCATGATATCACATACAGTGCAGTATTGTACCGAACATTAAAACGAAAAGGCAAATCAGTATGTTGCCACCATCTTCCCTGCAATATCAGCTGATGAGAGGTGATACAGGATTTGAGATGGCCATCATTAAAACAAATGGGTTTCTCCTTGCGGCGGGATCTTCTCATGAAATTTCAATAGCCAACTTTCTCCTCCAAATGTTAAATTATTTGGTAGCCGCTGACCTACATACGGAGAAACGATCATTATAGTAAAATAAGAGAAATCGGTGCTCCCACAGAAAGATATACGTGTTCGTTCTTTCCATGTGCTGTTCGAGAGCGGAATAACACATAATTATTGTAAAGGTATATCTATGAACACTCTGCCAGGCAATTAAGAGTGATTTGCAGAGTAGGGATGTAGATGTAAGTAGATGTAGATATTAAATGTTTTTAACTTGTGCAGTTTATCAAAATTTGTGCTATAACAAAGCAACTGAGCAATTTGTTACAGTTTTGCTGTAAAATGGCAATGCAAATAGGAAAGTGTCATGTAGTCTCCCTGTGTGATGGCAAATGCGACGAACATTGTGTACTGCAAGATAAAGTCAGTAAAGTAGCATGGAGTCACTAGAATATTTGGGTGGGTTTGGAAAACAGTCCGAAAACATAGCAGTCCTCATTTACTATCTTTGTATAGATGTGCATGCTATTTCAGTTTAAGTTAATATTATTAGCAGAAGATGACAATATTTTGTATTGCAAGATAATGTTAGTACCTGGTAAGAGGCCACTATAATGTTTAGCTGATTCTGATATCGGTTTTAGTCAAACCAGAGTAAGTGTTTAGCAAATCCTGGCATGGGAATAACATTGATTACTTTCGTACATCGAACAAAATATTCTAATCAAGAAGCGCTCTTCAATCTGGAGGTTACATCAGCAATAGTGTCCACGTGTGTTCTGCTAGTTTACAGGACAAATCTTCATGTATTTTGATACACAAACTATTGATTTATTTAAATCGTTGCACAGACATTTAACTAATCTTGTCAACTAAATTGTAAGCTGCATCAGACAAATCTTCATGTCTTTTGATACAAAAAACATTCATTTATTTAAATTATTGCACAGAGATTTAACTAATCTTGTTAAATTAATCGGTAGTGCCAGTAAATGAAGTGCACGGTTTTTGATAGTCAACATAGACAATACAGATGTGGAAATATTTATTTCAAAACTCCATTGTGCATTGGAAACTGTGATTCATACATCAAACGTTAGTCTTTGACAAGGGTAGCAGGACTTGTAACTTACATCAGGAGCTCTGTTACAAGAGCCACGTGACACTTGTGTGTGTGTATGTGTGTGTGTGTGTGTGTGTGTGTGTGTGTGTATGTATTTTATTGATGACGAATCCTACATGTTTTGTTTACGCAAACACTTAAAGTTACCATTCACATCAATTTGATAATTAATATTGAACATAGTGCAAAAATATTCAAGTCCTTCACATCTTCTACGATATTTACATGACTACTCCGCAATTCATACTTAAGTTCCTGGCAGATGGCTCATGAAACAACATTCACACTATTTCCACTCTCGGACAGCGCATGGGATAAATGAACACTTAAATATTTCTGTGTGAGCTCGGATTTCTCTTATTTTATTTCTGCCTAAATAGGTAGGCGTCAGTAAATTATTTTCGCAATAGAAAGTTAGGTACTGAAGTCTGGTGAAAGGATGTCTCCGCAACAAAAAGCCCCTTTGTTTTAATGACTGCTTTCCCATCTCACATATGGTATCCATGACACCTTTTCGCCTACTTTGCGATAGTAAAAAACGAGCTTATCTTATTTGGCATCTTTCGATGTCCCCCGTTAATCCCGTCTGATAAGAATCCCAATACGCACAGCAGTACTTTAGCAGAGGATAGAGAAGTGTAGCGTAGACAGTCTCTTTCGTAAATTTGTTGCATTTTCTAAGTATTCTACCTATACCTTTGTTTCGCAGTCCCTACAACCTTTACATTTTTGTGATGAATCGTGTAACTCGAAATTAATGGATTCATTCTAATACTCACGTCCATGACCTCAGACTTTTCAATATTTAGTGTCAATTCGCACACTTCGCATCTTACAGATTACAACGTCCAAATCCTTTTTCAGCTGGTTTTGATGTTTTTTATACTTTACTGGATTGTAACTGACAGCATCATCTGCAACCATTCTACGAGGTCTGGTCGGATTCTGTTCTACATTATTTATAAAGCTTACGAGCAGTAGAAATCCTATAATTCCTTCCTATCGAATACCAGATATCACTTCTGTTGTCCTCGAGGACTTTTCATCAGTTACTGCAAACTGTGATTTTTCTGACAGGAAATTACGAATACAGTCGCAAATGGCTCTGAGCACTATTGGACTTAAATTCTGAGGTCATCAGTCCCCTAGAACTTAAAAATACTTAAACCTAACTAATCTAAGGACACTACACACATTCATGCCCGAGGCAGGATTCGAACCTGCAACCGTAGCGGTCGCGCGGTTCAGGCTGTAGCGACTAGAACAGCTCGGCCACTCCGGCGGGCAATAAAGTGGCACAACTGAGCCGATACTCCATAGGCGCACAAAGTGATTAGGAGCAACTTGTGAGGACCGGTATCAAAATCGTTCTGCAAAACTAGAAATATGAAATTAGTTTGAGTTCACCTGTCGATAACACACATCTTCATGAACTAATTATCTTGCACAACATGTATGTTTTCTGAATCCGTGGTATGTATTAACCCTTCCCATTCTTTGAAATAATTCATAATGTTCCAAATAACTATTGCAAATCGAAGTTAGTGATATGGCTCTATAACGCAGCGGATTACTTCTGTTTCCAGTCCTGAATCTTGGAATGACCTGTGCAAGCTTCCAGTCTTTAGCCACTTTTACCATGCAGCCAATTTACGCAATTCAGGTGAATTTTGCCTATCTTTGGTAAATATATTGATTGCCTGTTTCGTAAGTGGGGTGTCAATGTGATGTACCACGAAAAGTGAGGTGGCTTGTGGTGTCATGACTGTGACGTTATCAATAAGGGAAATGTATCTTCATGTCATTGTTATGACGCTGTTGGTAATGCAGGGCGTGGCTTGTGCCGACATATATAAAGGGCCACTGACGATATATGACGTTGCAAGGATTCAAGACCAGTAAATGTCCTGCAGGAGGATCATTACAATACTGCTAAGTATTCTGAACAGTTACAAAGTTATTAGCGATGATTTTAAATTGATAACTCAAAGACAGAAATCCGAACTGTAGGAACTTGACAGTACTTAGCACAATGGTTGCTTGGTGAAGATCATCTCTCAGCATCAGCTGCCTTCGAGAGTGCATTTGTTACGAGCTGCTGCCTTTCATGTATCAATATATTACACAGTACAAATTTACAACCACACAATTTACGTTTGCAATTTGGCTGCAGGTACGATAAACACACAGCTGCTCTTGCAGACAATATTTCCGCCATCGTACTAAGACGCTGTTTCTGCAAGCACTGCTTACCATTTTCAATATTTTAGATAAAGAATTTTTTAAATATTTTAATGGCTGTTGGTTCATATGTCTTATTAATAAACCAGTACAAGTTTGAGGACATAGTAATTACACATCACTGAGGCTGGCTACAAAAATAAGTAATCCAGGTGATTTAGAAATATAGATGAACTGTATTAATATGTTAATGGTACTGTGACATAATCTTGTAGTCTCTTAAGTATATAATAAACAATACATATATATAGTCGTATAAACTTACACTCCCTGAAATGGAAAAGAAGCTCTGGTCAGTTAAATGTGTAGGTTATAATCTCTTAACAGTCCATAAACACTTTTACTTTTATTTAGTGGTGCGAAGAAAGTGCTAATACTAGTGAGAAGTTTGTATTTCAGCATACAGAATCTCTTGCTTAAACTGACTTGCTAATTTTGGTACCTCTTCATACTGAGGCACAAGAGCTAATTCTGGATTCTCTGACGTCTCTTGTCTGTTGGTGACTGAGGAAGTTTGTGTAATGGAAAGTCATACGTATAGTGGAAGTTGATTGACGTCTAACCCATGCCCTATACGTAAAAGCTGACTTGCAGGGATTGCAGCAGATTGCAGCACCAGCCGGTCTATTGCTTTCCGCTATTTTCTACTCGCATTATATGACCTCACTTCAAATTTCGAGATGTGGAATAGATGCTAAACAAATGCCCGTCGCGCAGTGAATCATCTGAGAGGAACTGCCTTTAATCGCCTCATTTGCTGCTTTGTTGCATTGGTATCCTGAAAAGCTCCCGTAAGTTCCCTACATGTGTAGCTGAACTGTTTTCTACATTACGTTTCATAAGATGAAAATAGCTGTTCCCCCGAATTTTGGGTATATTGGGGACCTATGCTACATTTAACGACTCATTAATACGAGTAATGTGGATCTTGTTCAGTTCAAGTGGCACTGACGAAATGGTGAGTTGCATGACTTCAACTCTGGTGAGTTTTGAGGAAAATAAGTTTTTTGTGTCTGATAGTGGTTCGGATTCTTTGCTCAGAACTGGGTTCGGTACATACGCGCTGTCAGAGATTCTTGGGCTGCCTGGACATCGTGTAGTCGAAAGGTCCCGTAAAGGGTGCAGCCGGCATGTGAGACGTGCTTGGCTGTTGACGCGATACTGCTGACTGATGCCGCTTGTCAGTAACCCCCTCGTTTCGTCTCTGAAACCTTTGGCTTCGAGCCGTACTACAACTATTTGGGGACAGATACTGACTGCCCACGTTTCTCGAGCTGGGTTAATCTCTGGATGGTGCAATCACACATTACAACAATCCTCTCGGTTATTCTCGTCAGCCTTTAACTACATAAATGTTGTCATCAGAGACCACACGCAGCTGCCTGATAGTCGTACCAGTATCCATACCACTGTATGCGCTTTTCATCACCAAGTTTAATTCTACTTACACTATGTGATCAAAAGTATCCGGACACGTGGCTGAAAATTACGTACAAGTTGGTGTCGCCCTCCATCGGTACTGATGGAATTCAATATGGTGCTGGCCCATCCTTAGCCTTCATGACAGCTTCCACTCTCGCAGGCATACATTCAATAAAGTGATGGAAGATTTCTTGGGGAATGGAAGCCCATTCTTCACGGAGATGGAAAGCTTCTTGGGGACTGGCAGCCCATTCTTCACGGAGTGCTGCACAGAGGAGAGGTATCGACGTCCGTCGGTAAGGCCATTTGCGAAGTCGGTGACCCAAAACATGCCGAAGTTATTCTATAGGATTCACATCAGGACTCTGTGCAGGCCAATCCATCACAGAGATATTACTGCTATGTAACCACTCCGCCACAGGCCGTGCATTATGAACAGGTGCTCCATTGTGTTGAAAGAAGCAGTCGCCATTCCCGAATTGCTCTTCAACAGTGTTAAGCAAGGGGGTGCCTAAAATGTCAATGTAGGCCTGTGCTGTGATAGCGCCACGCAAAGCGACAAGGGGTGCAAGCCCCCTCGATGAAAAACGCGACCACACCATAACACCACCGCCTCCGACTTTTACTGTTGGCACTGCACACGCTATACCCACACCCTGCCATTGGATAGCCACATTGTTTACCGTGATTCGTCACTCCACACGTTTTTCTACTGTACAATCGTCCAAAGTTTACGCTCCTTACACCAAGCGGGGCGTCGTTTGCTATTTACCAGCGTGATATGTGGCTTATGAGCAGCCGCTTGACCATGAATTCCAAGTTTTCTCACCTACCGCCTAGCTGTCATAGTACTTGCAGTGGATCCTGATCCAGTTTGGAATTCCTGTGTGATGGTCTGGATACATGCCTGCCTGTTACACATTATGGTTCTCTTCAACTCGCTTTTATGCTGTGCGTGTCCCTTCACGTTTCCAGTCCTCTATCACATCTGAAATAGTGGACCTAGGGATGTTAAGGTGTGTGGATACCTCGCTTACAGACGTATGACACAAGTGACACTCAACCAGGCGACCACGTTCGAAGTCCGTGAATTCCACGGGGCGCCCCGTTCTGCTCTCGTACGATGTCTAATGATTACTGATGTGGAGTACCTTGCAGCAGATGGCAGCACAATGCACCTACTTTGAAAAAAATAAGTTTTTGGGGGTGTCTGGATACTTTTGATCACATAGTGTATGTCGCAGTAGGGTGAGTAAGAGGTGACGAGGGCGTTTCTCACTGTGAAACTATGCATTGGCACGCTGGGATCCTGAATTTTTGAAGTTGTTAACAGTATCAGTGTGGAATGCAACAGTAAATGTTATCTAGTGTACAGCAAGAGCAAGAGAACAAGAAATGCAGTGTCTGATCAAAAGTATCTAGACATATCCCTGTGTAAATGGAACGTGATCACTAGACGTCACCAGGGGCGGAGCCGCCAGCACAATAGGAGGCGCGGAGTACTGTGTTGTTAATATGGAAGCAGTAACAGCGAAATCGGTCAGTCAGGGCAGCTCAGTTGCATCGAATACGGACTAATTATTGAAAGTGATCTAAGTAACAAATCCATCAGGGACTTTTCAACCCCAATGTGACTGTGAAATGAAAACGTGAAGGAACATAGACAGTTAAACCAAGACCTATCGAGAGGGTGGTTATAAAAAGTCGCATAAAATCTACATCTACATGGATACTCTGCAAATCACATTTAAGTGCCTGGCAGAGGGTCAGCGGGAGGAATGACTAATGAGTTCCAAAGGGGTACCAGCGGTCCAGGTAGCAACATGACTGTGATCTGGGTTTTAGAACAAATTATTTTATGGTATGGGTATGTTTCCCACGGCTCAGATTAGATGACTTATAGTTCTTAAAAAACGGTAAATGCGGAAGGATATGAACACACTTTACAGCCTTCTGCATTGCATACAGTAGAGAAAAAGTTTCGAAACAATGATTATTTGTATCTACACTAGTGATCCCGGGAGCGCCTCACAGTTGCTAAATACACTCCTGGAAATGGAAAAAAGAACACATTGACACCGGTGTGTCAGACCCACCATACTTGCTCCGGACACTGCGAGAGGGCTGTACAAGCAATGATCACACGCACGGCACAGCGGACACACCAGGAACCGCGGTGTTGGCCGTCGAATGGCGCTAGCTGCGCAGCATTTGTGCACCGCCGCCGTCAGTGTCAGCCAGTTTGCCGTGGCATACGGAGCTCCATCGCATTCTTTAACACTGGTAGCATGCCGCGACAGCGTGGACGTGAACCATATGTGCAGTTGACGGACTTTGAGCGAGGGCGTATAGTGGGCATGCGGGAAGCCGGGTGGACGTACCGCCGAGTTGCTCAACACGTGGGGCGTGAGGTCTCCACAGTACATCGATGTTGTCGCCAGTGGTCGGCGGAAGGTGCACGTGCCCATCGACCTGGGACCGGACCGCAGCGACGCACGGATGCGCGCCAAGACCGTAGGATCCTACGCAGTGCCGTAGGGGACCGCACCGCCACTTCCCAGCAAATTAGGGACACTGTTGCTCCTGGGGTATCGGCGAGGACCATTCGCAACCGTCTCCATGAAGCTGGGCTACGGTCCCGCACACCGTTAGGCCGTCTTCCGCTCACGCCCAAACATCGTGCAGCCCGCCTCCAGTGGTGTCGCGACAGACGTGAATGGAGGGACGAATGGAGACGTGTCGTCTTCAGCGATGAGAGTCGCTTCTGCCTTGGTGCCAATGATGGTCGTATGCGTGTTTGGCGCCGTGCGGGTGAGCGCCACAATCAGGACTGCATACGACCGAGGCACACAGGGCCAACACCCGGCAGCATGGTGTGGGGAGCGATCTCCTACACTGGCCGTACACCACTGGTGATCGTCGAGGGGACACTAAATAGTGCACGGTACATCCAAACCGTCATCGAACCCATCGTTCTACCATTCCTAGACCGGCAAGGGAACTTGCTGTTCCAACAGGACAATGCACGTCCGCATGTATCCCGTGCCACCCAACGTGCTCTAGAAGGTGTAAGTCAACTACCCTGGCCAGCAAGATCTCCGGATCTGTCCCCCATTGAGCATGTTTGAGACTGGATGAAGCGTCGTCTTACGCGGTCTGCACGTCCAGCACGAACGCTGGTACAACTGAGGCGTCAGGTGGAAATGGCATGGCAAGCCGTTCCACAGGACTACATCCAGCATCTCTACGATCGTCTCCATGGGAGAATAGCAGCCTGCATTGCTGCGAAAGGTGGATATACACTGTACTAGTGCCGACATTGTGCATGCTCCGTTGCCTGTGTCTATGTGCCTGTGGTTCTGTAAGTGTGATCATGTGATGTATCTGACCCCAGGAATGTGTCAATAAAGTTTCCCCTTCCTGGGGCCATGAATTCACGGTGTTCTTATTTCAATTTCCAGGAGTGTATGTTTGGGGACTGGATATACAGAATAATTTTGGGTATCCCTGTGAAGTGCGTCAGTACGGAAATATCGGTTATTCCACGCAACTTTGCCCACTTTCAATGTATGGAACTCGAAATTATAATAAATAATAGAAAATAGGAATGAAAATTTTTTGTGTACAGACAGTCACAAAACTTCCGAAAATACATTTTCGTTAGTATGCTCAGTGATATTATTTTAGTTTTAATCTCCGAACGAGTAACATAACGAAGTTTTGCACTAATAAGTAGAATAATAACATTGGAATCAGAACTGGTAACCACTAAATACACCGTTCTTAATATACAGGTATTATGCTAGAACCGACTGCGAGGAAGCAGACGAAGCAGCACATAGTTGGATGTACAATTTTTGTTTAAAACTACAATTACAGATAAACAATGTACATTGTCGAAATAACTGTCTAACGGTTCAAACAACCTGCTGGCTTAGTTGAAACCTGTTGCGAGAAAGAAAACGAAACCATATACATTTTCACAACACAGCACAGCATTATATCTCTCGCAGTCTGTTTGAACAGAAAACGTGTCTAATCTTGTTCAAAGAAATGCATACCCCACGTCCGTCCGAATGTCTATCAGTGTATCATGCATAAGACGTAAGTAAATCTGTGAAGAACCTTTCGATATTTTTGTTAATAACGTTCGCCCTCTGTACAGTATATGTATACAAATGACCAAGCAGCCTCTCATAAAACAGCATCAGAGACGCTACGCTTTGTGGACAGTAACATCCCTGAAATGGATTGTACTGTCCATCGGCCCGACCTCAACCTGTTGGAGCGCCTTTGGGATAACTCATTCCAGACCCGCTTCGAACATAATTACCTTTTCTGGTTGCGGCTCTTGAGGAACTTCTCCACAGAAATTCAGACATCTCATTGAAAGTGTCCTCTATATAGTCCAAGCAGTCATTCAAGCGAGTTTGGTGACGAAAGATACAATAGTTAGAACTATAGTTGTGCTTCACTGTCGTCATTGTTGGTAGACGCGCTTAAGTACAGGAGTTTCGTTTTCCATTATGTCATAAGCCGAGAGGAAGTTCAAAAAATAGTTCCTCCCATTTCGTTGCTCACCAGCTCCTGAAAATTAATCGAATCCCGACTATTGTGCTAGGTGTGAACAGCGTTGCTACCCATTCTGTAATGTAATACGTTGTGCATGCCATTGCCGGTGGTCAAGAACGCCAGCGTCATCACACTGCAAGTTATTAAGCCGGTGCCCATGGGTGCCAGCAGACAGCTACAAAATCACACGTTACTACTTGAAGTCAGTGATACAGTGACGGACTTCCAGCTGGACACAAGCCGAGCTGTGTATCAGAATAATTTGGAAACGGCCCACCTCTTTGTTTCACCCCCGCAGTAGCAAGACCAGCACAGAGCAGTGACTTACTACAGGTACGATGGCATTCCACGCTAGCTGTACATATTTAACTAGACAACCAACTACAGCAGTAAATTCCTGGACGGCAGCTAAAATTTTGGGGGAAGACGCTTTTGTCCTGTTTGGTTTCCAGATTCCGGGCCAACACATATCTCGTTTCAACCACCACTCTATTCGAAGAACACGTTCACAGAAAAATCAGCTGCTTGGAGCTACATTACGATGCTCAGTAGTTTTTGTGGGACACATATCTCTGAAACATTCAGCACTGGCTAACATTTACGCACAGCATCCAGTGCTATTCATTATGCATAATCAAGTAAAGATGAAACGGGATGTATTGCAAGGTGTGGGAGAAAACTGGCTAGTATTTTCAAATCATTGGGCGACACCACAGGTGGTATTAGAAACGGATAGCGAATTAATCACAGTGTGTAGTGATTTCAAGTCTACCACTAATGTATAATCACAGATAAGTCGGTCTTCAGTTTCTGTGCTAGGGGAACTGTCGTATAAATTGACTGGAGGCAATTTTTTCTCTAAAATCTCTATTTCTCTAATGTATCTCTCTGATGCCTATTTGTAGTTGCCTGTAAACATTAAATCCAAGCAACTTTTATCGGTATAAACTGCCAGTCTCTGAGGACTTGTTAAAGAAGTACCAATAGTTCTAGGGCAATTTGTTTATTCTTCGATAACCATACCATAGGCTACCAAATCTCCCATTTACTTAACGGAGCATGGAGGAAGTGGGTTAAATTAGTATGATGAGACGCATGCCAGAAAGCCTCTCTTCACCTAACAACGAGCCATAGAACCGTCATCTGTCTAGCGACGTTCATCCGGCTACGTGGATTTCCACCCTTCTGTTTAGGTGCAGCAGCTACCGTGGGGCTTCCGGACAACCTTGTGTTTCTCAGCCAGAGCCTCCCGACCTGGTGGTTTATGCTAGTCCTTCACCATCAGTGGGTATATTATCAACGTCACTCACTCAGTGCCCTCGCCGACCGTCTTCGTTTCCCAATAGCTTCCTAGGCCTAAGCTACATGAAGTTTACCCACTTTGCGTCATGGAAACAATTACAACAAAGAAAGGGATGGTCATCGCTTCGGTGAACAGAAAATATGATGAGTACTTTAACAAGCAGCACGTGAATGCAGAACGCAATAAGTGCCGAGGTCGTTTAAAAATTGCAAATGACGTAATCATGGCTGGTCAACAACATTCCTGCCCACCTCACAAAGCTAATGTGCAGAGTAAGAAACAAATGCATAACTGTACTAAAGGGGTACACGAAGAAATGAGAAAATGTATTCTCTAAATTTTTAAAGAGGAATTTCCCGGTTTGAAAGATAAAGGATTAGATTTCATTGCAAATATACCATATTATGAGAACTCCTAGACTGCATTTTGTAAAATAAGAAGGGAAGTTGCTGGGGAGAACTAAATCGTTGGCACTAGTTCCGATATTCAGCTGAGGAAACACATTTTGAAATTTATGGGTATTTTGAAAACAGTCGATGAACTGTTCCTGACAAAATATTCCTAGCTTTCGCTTGTGAAGAAGAGGAGACAATCCTATTTTAAAACAGAAGTATTCTTATGGACGCGACATTTGACAGATGTCGAAAACCATTCAAACAGCAGTACCCCAGACACTTTGGCGTCAGAAACACAGAAGAAAAGACGAAGATACGTCCACATAAGATGAATTCGCAATTGCGAATAATGACTACCTTCAGCTGTAGAAATGGAATGACGACAGTGGAAATCTGTGCCGGACCAGGACTCGATCAGATCTCTACGGGAATACACATAATGAATATACGAGTACAGATCGTAGACGTATGGTTGAGGATATATGGAAATTTGGGTCTGGCCGTTGTCGTGCAAGGACAGCCAAATGGTAAGGTGACCGCCGGTGATGAGCAGGAAATCCGGGTTCGTCCCGGTCCGGGGCTGATTTTCATTGTCGTCATTCCGTTTCTACAGCTGATGGTATCCATTATTCGCAATTGTTAATTCATCTGATTTGGTTGCCGCAGTTCACCGTCATCAGAATAACACAGGCACGGCAATATGGAAGATATGCACTGTTTATTTGTTTCTCTCCAAGACAAAAGTCGAAATACGCACCAAAGAAAAAAAAAAGAAGATGCCTGAGTGGTCACCGAAAACTGAAATGTTATAAATGGCTTCAATTAAAGCCACGGAAGTGGTGTTTCTCGAATATCCCTCTCCAGTTGCAATTTCCATTTCAGCCAATGTTTGTACGAGAACTGCTTAACAGAGGAATACAGACATAGAGAACAAATCAGAGTTACGATTCTTTTGGCGCATGTATGAGGCAGTGGTACTTCTTCGGCCAGACGGTGTTCATGAAGCATGGATGGAAATAATACTGGAAACTCCCACTGGAGGAACGGTAATGAAATTCACAGAACATACGGTAAATCAGTGGATGAAAAATCCTAACATACAAATTGAAATGTGGAATGTTTTTAACCAGAACCACGAATGCTACAAAACTGTATATGGGCAAGGAGGTGGGGAATAAGTTTGTTCGATTCTGCATACGAGGACAATGTACAGGAGTTCGAGTGATCAGGACATGTGAGTGGCCATCCAGGGCTGTCGTTAAATGACAGAACAGGAAATTAGGTAAAATGAAGAGAATATATTTCAATGTACGGTATAAAAGGGGCGCGCCTAGGGTCGGAAGTTAACAGTCTAGGGGGTCGAACAATTAATTGAAATGGGCAACGGAAGGGGAGGCGGTTCATGTTCACTGATGACGGTGGCCGGTCATGGAACGCAGAGCCACAGGCTCTGCCTCCCAAGAAGACATCCGTTCTGGTCGAAGTCTGGATCACAAGAGAGAGAAGCAACTGTGTTCTGCACTGCAAAACGCTCCAGCGTCCACGAACGTGGCTTGTATCCCGCGCACACTATTGGCTAAGACCTAAGGCGTGAATTCGCTAACAGTTTCAGCATAGGGCTCAAGACGTGTCTTGTCAGCAGCTTTAACTGGACAGAACTGCCTCGGTTCTGAATGACAGGCAGCCTGTGTCACGTAGGCTCTGCTGAAGTTTCTCTGGGAGAAAACTTGTAAAGATCTGACTGGGACCTTTGAAATAAATTTTTGTAATCCAATTCCCTAAAATATCCTTGACTGGCTGCCACTCTACATTCCTTCCCACTTCCAGAGAAGTGGTGACTCACATTGTTTACAAAAGGATGTCAGTCATTCTCCGGACGCCACGTTTTCACTAGTACGGTCCTCAATGCTATGGAAGTGTTCTTAACAATTGTTTTCATTTAGAGTAAGTGGGAAGGGTCTTACATGTAGTCAAGTTTATCAGTTTTCGTAAGTTGAGAAAACAGTAAAAATTAACTGCTTAAACTTTGTGCAGGGCAACAACAGATCATGTAATAATTGAAATCATCACTGTCCACGCAATGAAACCTTAAGGTAAATGAAGTTAAAATCGTGGCAAAGAGCTTCACAAAAGAGGCATAAACTGTTATGGTTTTTATTAAGTTGAGAAAAATATCTATTATTAATTTACTATTGCAGTACTGAACTCAGTGTCATAGAAATTTAATGCTAGTCGAACTGAATCAGTACGGATCTCTCAATGGCTTACAGGTACCTCTAGAAATGTGTAGTTGTCTGTATTGTCCGAGTTGTCTCGGGACTGAGACCTGCCTGAACCCTGAGATAGGAAGTTCTGAAATATTTAGTGAGGGTTGGAACGAGCATCAGAAAGACAGATTAGACACCGTAGGAGGTGGTGTCTTCATTGCAGTTGACAAAAATATTGTGTCTACTGAGGTCGAAGTAGAGTGTGACTATGATGTTATCTGGACACGTTTAACAGGACTAGGGGAAATAAAGTTAATTGTGGGGTGTTATTACCGGCCACCAGGTTCCACCGTGGCAGTTCTAGAATCATTCAGAGGGAATCTACATTCTGTATCGCAGAAGTACCCGGATCATGCTATATTAGTCGGCGGCGACTTCAACCTACCTAGTATAGACTGGGATGTCTATGGATTCGTTACAGGTGGTACAGACAAGCCGTCGTGTGAATTACTTTTGAACACATTAACTGGAAACTGTCTTGAGTAGCTAAATCGACAGCCAACGCGTAATGAAAATATTTTAGATCTGGTAGCCACGAACAGACCAGAACTCATCGACGGTGTCAGTGTTGAGACAGGGATTAGTGATCATGATGTTGTCATTACGACTATGGTTACGAAAGTTAAAAAGTCGGTCAAGAAGGCTAGGAGAGTATTCTCACTAGAAAGAGCAGATCAGCAGTTGTTAGCATCCCACTTAGTAAATGAATCGACTTCATTTACTTCCGGTACAATGGACGTGGAAGAATTATGGGCAAAGTTTAAACACATTGTGAATCACGCATTGGACAAGTATGTGCCCAAAAAGTGGGTTACGGACGGAAAAGACCCACTGTGGTTTAACAGCGCAGTTCGGAGAATGCTCAAGAAGCAAACGCAGTTGCACTCACTCGCAGTACAAGAAAGATCGGGAGAATGAGGACAGGCAAAAGTTAGTAGAGATTCGTGCTGCTGTAAAAAGAGCGATGCGCCAAGCATTCAACCACTACCACCGTCATACCTTAGCAAAAGATCTTGCTGAAAACCCAAGGAAATTCTGGTCTTACGTAAAATCGGTAAGCGGGTCGAAGGCTTCCATCCAGTCACTCACTGATGAGTCTGGCCTAGCAACGGAAGCCAGCAAAACGAAAGCTGAAATTTTAAATTTAGCATTTGAGAAATCTTTCTCGCAGGAGGATCGTACAAACGTACCGCCGTTTGAGTCTCGTACAGATTCCCGAATGGAGGAGATAGTGATAGACATCCCTGGGGTTGTGAAGCAGCTGAATGGATTGAAAATAAATAAATAGCCAGGTCCTGATGGGATTCCAATTAGGTTTTACAGAGAGTACTCTACTGCATGGGCTCCTTACTTAGCTTGCATTTATCGCGAATCACTTGCCCAACGTAAAGTCCCGAGCGACTGGAAAAAAGCGCAGGTGACGCTTGTATATAAGAAGGGTAGAAGGACGGATCCTCAAAATTACAGACCATTATCCTTAACATCGGTTTGTTGCAGGATTCTCGAACATATTCTCAGTTCGAATATAATGAATTTCCTTGTGACAGAAAAGTTGCTGTCCATGCATCAGCACGGCTTTAGAAAGCATCGCTTCTGCGAAACGCAACTCGCCCTGTTTTCACATGATATCTTGCGAACCATGGATGAAGGGTATCAGACGGATGCCATATTTCTTGACCTCCGGAAAGCGTTTGAGTCGGTGCCCCACTGCAGACTCCTTACTAAGGTACGAGTATATCGGATTGGTTCCCAAGTATGTGAGTGGCTCGAAGACTTCTTAAGTAATAGAACCCAGTACGTTGTCCTCGATGGTGAGTGTTCATCGGAGGTGAGGGTATCATCTGGAGTGCCCCAGGGAAGTGTGGTAGGTCCGCTGTTGTTTTCTATCTACATAAATGATCTTTTGGATAGGGTGGTTAGCAATGTGCGGCTGTTTGCCGATGATGCTGTGGTGTACGGGAAGGTGTCGTCGTTGAGCGACTGTAGGAGGATACAAGATGACTTGTACAGGATTTGTGACTGGTGTAAAGAATGGCAGCTAATTCTAATTATAGATAAATCTAAATTAATGCAGATGAATAGGAAGAAGAATCCTGTAATGTTTGAATACTCAATTACTAGTGTAGCGCTTGACACAGTCACGTCGATTAAATATTTGGGCGTAACATTGCAGAGCGATATGTAGTGGGACAAGCATGTGATGGCAGTTGTGGGGGAGGCGGATAGTCGTCTTCGGTTCATTGGTAGAATTTTGAGAAGATGTGGTTCATCTGTAAAGGAGACCGCTTATAAAACAGTAATACGACCTATTCTTGATTACCGCTCGAGCCTTTGGGATCCTTATCAGGTCGTATTGAGGGAGGACATAGAAGCAATTCACAGGCGGGCTGCCAGATTTGTTACTGGTAGGTTTGATCATCACGCGAGTGTTACGGAAATGCTTCAGGAACTCGGGCGGGAGTCTCTAGGAGAAAGGAGACGTTCTTTTCGTGAATCGCTACTGAGGAATTTTAAAGTACCATCATTTGAGGCTGACTGCAGTACAATTTTACTGCCGCCAACTTACATTTCGCGGAAAGACCACAAAGATAAGATAAGAGAGATTAGGGCTCGTACAGAGGCATATAGGCAGTCATTTTTCCCTCGTTCTGTTTTTGAGTGGAACAGGGAGAGAAGATGCTAGTTGTGGTACGAGGTACCCTCCGCCACGCACGGTATGGTGGATTGCGGAGTATGTATGTAGATGTAGGTGTAGATGTAGACAAACATTAATCTCATTGCTTCATAGTGGAATTAATACCAAAATATAAAATGCATCAACAACATGTCAGAATATTTAATTCCATTACAATCAAGGTATTTGGTTAAAAAACATAACAAATGAACTTGCTGCAATCGTTAAACCGTGACTTGGGTAAGAACTGGATTAAGTACATTTAAAAAGATTGCTATATCCCCCATGTATTAGTTTCAGGCGATGGTAATATAAAGTTCCACATGCTACAAAATATTAACATAATTTCCGTAAAATGTAGAACGCAGTTAGCAAGTTGAAGAGATGATGCACCAAAAATCACATGAATATTTTTAAAAACATTAACCGATGTTAAAATACAAATTACAAAACCTTTTCTTATACCGATAAAATTCTGGAATTATGGGCGAAATCAAGGGACAGTAAAGGCTACACATCAAGGCCCATAAATTTCTAGTAGCAAAATGCTACTTTCTCACTTTAAAATACCTTAAACTACTTCATAAATCAATAGTCCTTCGAAACACTGAATACTGAAATACTTATGACTACACATGAAGAGAGAAAGCCTGCAATTTAAACGACTCTAAAAACGTTGTCTAAGCTGGAAACTCGCTACACGGTAAAATGAATCATGGTCAGCAGTTCTGCTCTGACCTCTGGGGGCGAATGCATAAAATAGACCATTAAACATCACTGAATCACCTTCTGTTATGCAATTTGCAACATTAATAACATTCATTTTATCCTCGTCAGCTTCCAGAACAAAACGTTATCTATACAACAGAAATAATATCACTCAAAGCAACTCACACAGAACTCTTGCCTGCACATACTTACCTTTAGCCACATGAACGACAGGACCTCTTGCCTGCTCACAAATAACCACAGTAAAACAATCTCGTACATACCTTCATGTGAACCAAACTTCGCTGCCCTGTGGGAGATATCAGCAGGAAGTCGTCATATCCTCTCTTATGAACTTAACAGTGAACTTAAAGGAGTAGAACAGATCAATTCTCTTTCATAATTATCACTCTTATTACGGTACATAACTTAATACATCGTAGCTTCGTGCTTTGAGTTAACCAGTTAAGCAACTACCAATTACGAAAAACAGAAAGCACGGGCGGAAAAGGAATAAAAGGTCGGGAAAGGAAATGTAAAGAGACGCAGATACAAGAGAAAGAGAAGACAGAAAAAGTTCATTCCCTTCGTTTCGCAAGCCGGCACGCCGCAAAACGTCCTATCGGTTTTGGCAACACAAGTGCAATTACGACAGCGTACGTGTTTGAGGCCACAAGTCGCCTACTACCAGTAGTAAACTATGGAAATTACCAGGATCGTCAGAATCCAGTGAATTCTCGCTTTTCTTACAAGGCCTAAACGCTGATTTCGCGTCTGTGCCTAGTGTTGCAATAAAAACAATCTCCCATCAAGGTGAAAAGATTTACTGCGCCAACGACTTTGAAACCTTGCAGACGCGGTACGAACGCACAGTTGGCTACAGAGCCATTAAGGGGGGTAGGACGTCAAACGTGCCGACTTGCAACAGGAGAGGCACCGCACGACATTTTAATTTCCACTGTCTATACTTTTAGGAATAAATTCATAAAACTTTCGACATAAAAGTTTTCTGGGCATGGTACCGCGTCATACTGTACAGAACCACTGTTGGAGAGAACGAACGTTTTGGCCACGGTTGCAGCGGCCGTCTTCTGGGTCTACTGGTGCGTTCTAGCTATGCAGTGTCCCTTATACTTTGTTATTACTGTTCACTGTGCATGCCATTACGTCATAATTTTAAAAAGATAATTCATTTCATCGGTCACTTAAGGAAGAAGGAGAGGGAATTTTATTTTAATGGATTACTGTGGTGGAGGGAGAGCGTAACCTCTGTTGTCTATAGTCTCTTGTATTATGTGCCATGATTGGTGGTCACCGACGAATGAGAAGTTGGCTCCTGTTTACCAATTAATAATAAGTTTACCCTAATAACAAAGTATAAGGGACACTGCATAGCTAGAACGCACCAATACACCCAGAAAAAGGCTGCTGCAACCGTGGTCGAAACGCTGGTTCTCTGCAGCAGTAGTTTTATGCAAAATGATGCGGTACCATACCCAGGAAACTTTTATGTCGACTGACTCTGGCCGCCGAAGCCTACGCATATATATCATAAAACTTTGTCAGCATGACAAGGAAGGATTCAGGGTTCACAGTCATAGCAGTGGAAGTACAAAAACATAACAGAATAATTTTCTCTACGTGTGAAACTTCATCATTTCTTCACTTACTATTGGCTGCATTTGTTGCTCTAGGTTCTTCGGTGAATTTTGCACAGCATACAAAGCATACTTAGAGGAGTATGAAACTATAGAATTTTTTGTATTTATGAAAAAATGAATCAAATATTACATTTTAAATATCATGTTTAGAAAAAAACTCAGATTTTATAGTTAATTATCTCAATTTTCACCACTGTTTTTAATAGATTAGGAAAATTGTAGAGCTTTGTATTGATGACTTTGTGTATAATGAGCATACCAAGTTTGAAAGTAATAGGGTATTTATTTTGGATGTTACATGTACCAATCTACAGAAATTTGTGTTATGAGGAAAAATGGCCGTTAAAAAGTTTCTGCTTGTTTTTGGCATTCTTTTAGAACTATCCAGCAACAAAAGCAGATTCTTTCTCATTTTCTAAATCAGTTTCATACCTTTCCACATTCCTCTGATGTACTCTTCTTGATTTTATCACCTCCAAAAAGTTTTTATCTGCTTCGACTACACGCTCTCTGTGTATCACATACAAACCTTCGATGAAGATCACTCCGGACTTAATTCCCATTTCCTCTAAAACAAATTTCTTGCTTTGCATACCATCGTTAAAACTTGAAACAGCACCGTAAACACCAATAGCAAGTGCATTTCTTCCCACAAAAATGGGTTTTGGCAAACTTTCCCATACACATTGGTTAAAACTTTCATTCGAGTTCTGGGTATCGCCATGAAGACATTTCTTCAATAAGTTTTCATTTTCTAGGTTCCTTAAAATAGGTTTGATGGCTTCCATTACAGCAGTTGGTAGAGAATTCCTGTGATGATATTCTTCACAACCAGCAATTGACCTTTGGTAGCCACACCATGATTCGCTTCCTTTTGGACACAAGTTGTGGATAGGTTAATTGTCTGTGGACATTTTGTGGAAGTATAAGGCCCAAACTGCTTGCTTCATATTTTTCAAGTTCCCTGTGTTCGTTCCTATTGCCAAGGCATAATATATCTGTAGCTTGTCAATTTCTGCATCCGTCAGTCGCCCTCTCCCTTGTATTCCCTTCCCATCAGATAATTTTTTTCCTGAAAAAGCTTGTATTAGCCTTCTGAGTCTAGTGCCAAGTCTTTTCTGTACATGTCCCACACCTTCTAATTTCTGCACAATTGTCTCAGCTCCATATGGGGCATATTTTTGAACCTCAAGGAAAACTTTACTATCACCATCACCAAGGCACTTCACATATCGCAGGCACTTCCATATATCCACTTGAGCCTTTATTGTTCATATTACATTCATGATATGGAATCCTTCTCACACAACTATGAGAAAATTTCCTCAACACTTCATCATCTAGTGCTTTACAACTTCAGCAAATGTTGTAACAACACCGTTCAATGAAGTGAGCCCTCATTTTTGCCAGGTACCAACAAAAGCGGCCACTATGTCCCTCTCACCATCATCTTCGATAATAGATTCTTCTGCAGCACTTTTCACTGATGATTCTGCAACTTCTTTTACAGCCCCAAGCAGTAAGCCATAATATCTCTCAAATTTTTCTGGAGGAGATGGAAGACTCATCACTGCACAAAGTGTTCTTGCTGCCTTCTGTCCCCTACCAATGCAGTGTTGCCCTCAGATTCACATCATAACCTTTGTTTACGTTTTAGATGTCATGCAGGAAGCACTAAAGTTGTATTTGCTGCATATCACACTTAAGTTCGTAGCAAGGCCTTTCCTGTCCCTCTCATCTCCCATCACAGAAACTCACTGGACACCAAAGCAATGCTTGCACATAACATTATCCAACATTAACTGTGACAGTATATTTACATCAACATAGCCGGCCGAAGTGGCCGTGCGGTTAAAGGCGCTGCAGTCTGGAACCGCAAGACCACTACGGTCGCAGGTTCGAATCCTGCCTCGGGCATGGATGTTTGTGATGTCCTTAGGTTAGTTAGGTTTAACTAGTTCTAAGTTCTAGGGGACTAATGACCTCAGCAGTTGAGTCCCATAGTGCTCAGAGCCATTTGAACATCAACAATAACTTAATACGAATCTTCAGATTCACAGCCTCCATTTTCATTAGCACCAAAAACAAGTTTCCTTCTTGAAGCACTCAGCGATGATTTGTTTACCGGCTCTGAGAGGTGGTAGTCTTGAGCCACTGGTGTAACATTTGTTATAGCACCCTTCACTGTGTATCTGTTGCCCTGGTGACGTTGTTTGCGGTTGAAGCAACGAATTCTAGGCATCTTTTGCGATAATAAACCTCAAACGAACACAAAACAACACATTCAAATGAAAATAGTTTCGAAATTCACAACACCACAAAAGAAAGAACAAACAAAATCAGCGATGAAAACAATGCACGACGGTAGCAGCAGAGAAAGTATCGATACCAGTAGTCCTCTGATTCACGTATGACAATCTCTGGCGCAAATATAAACATTCGAATTCTACTGAGCGAAATACACTTACGTATGACAGAAGAATGATGTGCAATGGGTGCGGCGCTGCATCTTTGTACATGTAAGACCAAATAACGTGCCTTATAATCTCTCAAATAAATATGTTCTATACATCAAACCAATCACGAAGATGTGCATTGCAAAATATTCATATTTTGGAAAAATAGATCTTTTAAATTTTATTATGTCCTATCCCCCTTAAAGATATCACGTCTGTGGAGCAAGGAGAGGGAACCTACTTTCATCAGAGAGCGCAGAAATGACGCTTATAGGAAAGCTTAAAGAAAAAAGAAATGATCATGACACGAAAACGAAATGGAAGAAAATGCCATCGACAGTTGGCAGACTAGAGATTAATCAAAAGCTCTGAAAGATACACTTTAAGAAACTTCTCATCTCAACAACTAACCACAACATACTCCGACAACAGAGTTTAAAACAAGGATAAGAAATCCACTGCAATATGCAGGTTCAACGCAAGTATGCTTTTAAATTACACAGCCATTACCATCCAACCAACATGCACCTGAAGTGCTTATCTACGAACAATTACACATTCAAAATATCTCATAGTAATTAGACTGAAAAATTTGAAATCCAGATGGCTTCAGTGCCTTAGTACATATCTAGACTTACACTGCAGACGTCACGTCGCGACGTGTACAATGCGGCGGCGTCAGTGGGGCGGCGGCTGAGGGACGTACGCACGCGGTTCCCATGTAGCAGCAACATAGGCGGCGGAGCGACTGGCTGAACTGCGGTGAAGTACGCCCTCGGGGCATTGAGGCCAGGACACTAACAGTGCTGGCAGCGGGGTTCTGACCAGTGGCGAATGTGGGGCGACATGGCGGCAGCTGGACAGCGGCAGTGGCAGCTGAGCGGCTGCAGCTGCAGGGAAGCTGTACTGGCAGTAAATAGCTTGCCCGTGCGCTCGGTGAGTCAAGGATGCGGCACGGACGCATTGGGCGTTTTGCTTTCGTGCTTCCGCGCCACGCTCAGAGTTAGAGGGCGGCGATGAGAAGCTGGGCAGGCTGCGACCGTCAAATTAGGCTGCTGCCTACGCAGTAAGCACGTGTGCTGTGAGGCACGGCTCGCTGTACTCAGCGCGTCAGCGCGCACGTGTCAGTGCAGCGCGTTGCGGGAGACGGGAGTAGACTTTGCCCCGGGCGCAGGTATGTGCAGAGGCAGAGTCTGGCGCGGCATTGTTGCCGACGCGCTGCAACACCCAGGCTCGGCTCGTAGCGGAATAACGGATACGAATACTGACCGACAGCACAACATCAAACATGAACCACAAGTAAATAGCCGCCCTATGGACCGAAACGTGGGAACGAATGGCGTTTCTGGCACCATTGTACACGGGCAGGGAGAGGGGGAAGAAGGTTGTTCGATTCCGCATACGACAATTTACAGGAGTTTGCGTGGCCAAGGCTTGTGAGTGGCCATTCAAGACTGCCGTTAAATGACAGAACTGGAAATTTAGTCAAATGAAAAGAATATACTTTAATGTACGGTATACAAGGGGAGCGCCTAGGGTCGGAAGTTACCAGGTTAGGCCAGTCTCGGAGGTTGAACCACTAATTGAAATGGGTAACTGAAAGGGAATTGGTTAATGTTAATTGATGTCGGTGGCCTGTCATGGAACGCAGAGCCAGAAGGTCTGCATCCTAAGAAGACATCTGTTCTGATCGAGTATGGATCACAAGAGAGAGAAGCAACTGTGTTCTGCACTGCAGAAGGCTCCAGCGTCCACACACGTGACCTGTATCCCACGCACGCTATTGGCTAAAACCGATGGCGTGAATTCGCTAGCAATCTCAGCATAAGGCTCAAGGTGTCTCTTGTCAGCAGCTTTAAGTGGACAGAATTGCCTCGATTGTGAAAGGCAGGCAGCCAATGTTACGTAGGAGCAGCTGAAGTTTCTCTGGGAGAAAAACTTGTAAAGATCTGACTGGGGCCTTTGAAACAAAATTTTGTACACCAATTTCCTGACATATTTCTTAAGTGGCTGCCACCCTCTACAAAAGTCTTACACATGAAACTTAACTCCTCAATAAATAAAAACCATCGGTAGGTATACTTTCCGATAAGTAATCTTAAGGAGGAAGCTATATATATAACATCTGAAAATAAAGAGGATTCCATTGGCCATAGAGTTGGCAAAAGATATTATAAGAATATACAGGGTGATTCAAAAATGCATGTAAATATTTTAAGGGTGTATTTGTGAGGTAAATATAAGACAAAAATGTTCTATAAATGTTTTTCCATAAACGTTTAATTCCAGAGTTATCGTTAAATACGAAAGTCATGTCCGTATCAAAACGACGGCAGTGCAAGCAGCAGGATGCCATATTCTGGTACGTAATTCACATACGTATCTCCCAACAGTTGATTCGAAACTGCATGAATAGTGTTTGTTTTTGTTTGCACGTGATGTTTACTCCTACTGTACGGAAGATGGCGCTGATGTTGTTGGTAACGGAAAAGTACGTCCTGTCGTTCATTCATCGTCGGAAGGCTAAAGGTTTCGTGCACATGATGTACTCAAACAGTGAGTATGCTGATATGCACCTTGTGTATGGTGCAGCAGATGGAAATGCACTTGCAGCAAGACGAAGGTACAGTGAGCTGTTTCCAGGAAGACGGTTACCAAGTCATCAGACGTTTGTATCTGTGGACAGACGTATGCGGGAGTATGGCATACGTCCTGGGCCACATTCAGGTCGACCACTTGAGCATGCAGTGAACGTCGAGGAACATGTTTTGGACCTGGTAGACCAAGATCCATCTATCAGTACGAGACAAATTAGTGCAGCTGTACGACTTCCACAATCTACTGTATGGCGGCTGCTTCGGAGACAACAGTTGCATCCATTTCACCTGCAAAAAGTGCACGAATTGACACCTGAAGACTATCCTCGCCGTCAGCAATTCTGCCAGTGGTTACAAGAGCGTCATTTGAATGATCCAATGTTCATTCGGCGGATATTATTCACAGATGAGGCCATGTTTACTCGTGCGGGTGTAATCAATTCGCATAATATGCACCAGTGAGCTGTCGAGAATCCTGGCGCGAGAATTGTGCGTGGATATCAACATCAATTCTCCATAAACATTTGGTGTGGTATTGTGGGGAATTACTTACTCGGACCTCATGTTCTGCCTCCAAGGCTGAATGGGCACGCGTACTGCGAATTTTTGGAGGGAGAATTGCCTGGATTGTTACAGGATGTCCCTCTTGCAACACGAGCCACCATGTGGTTTATGCACGATGGTGCTCCCGCCCATTACAGCCGCAACGTAAGGGCGTACCTCAATTCTGCGTATCCACATCGATGGATAGGTCGCGGAGGACCAATTGCTTGGCCAGCCAGATCACCTGACCTGAACCCTTTAGACTTTTATTTATGGGGCCGACTAAAGACATTGGTGTATTCTTCTGCAGTACCGAACAGAGAAGTGCTACAACAAAGAATTGAAGGTGGTTGTGAAATTATTCGTGGAGAGTTGAACGGACTGTGTAATGTGCAGAGATCATTGATGCGACGAGCACGGGTCTGTCTGCAAGTTCAGGGACAGCATTTTGAACATGCATTGCATTAAGATTTGTGCAAATACAGTACAGTACAGTACAGTCTGTAAAATGCTTCAATTTTCCTTAGTTATTGTGCATTGCTGTAGTTCAATCAACAGGACCTAAATTAATACAGTGTTCGCGAGGAATTGTTTCAGTTTGTTACGTCACGTTTATTTATCAGTTTGCGTTGTTAGTCCAAATGCACTGTAATTAAACTGTGAACTCTGGGAATTAAATACCTTACGTTGTATTGAATGTATTATCCTGTTTTGTTCATAACTCTGTAATAAGCCAAGTATGGAAAAAATTGTATAGAACATTTTTGTCTTATATTTACCTCACAAATACACCCTTGAAATATTTACATGCATTTTTGAATCACCCTGTATAAAGAATCCGGAATTTGAAATGTATGGCTTTCTTACTGTATGTAAAATTAAAATTCATAAAATAAGACGAGAAATTTTATCATTTGATGCAGTAATTTTACAGAAAGAAAAAAATAAAAATAATGAATAATAAAAATGCAAAGAAATTTAAATACGCCTATGTGCTACGTGCGTAGTTAGTTTTGCGCCTGGATAAAATCTGAAGGAATGTCCTTATAAGAAGATGGTCGGGAGAGCGTCACCAGAGTTGTGGCTTCCTTTGACGGTCAGAAAAATACACTGCTAAAATATTTGTCGTCGGAAACACCGCTTTGAGGTCTCTGGTCGCAAAGACCACGATCGGAAAGCCAACGATACGGTTTGTCAGGGGGAAACGCCTGACGCTAGTGACCCAGACTTCAGATTTCGATGTTTTTGCGGTAATGACACATAAATAAACCAATGATACAGAATGACTTATATCACTGCCACAACGTCAACTAAGCCTTAGCGAAAGTAGTTGCCAATTGGACAGGTAGCATTTGTAATCATATGTGGTCCAGAAAATTCCAGTGTTGTCTGTGTAGGGAAACATGTCATGTGATTGCCAGTACCAAGCTCGTTATTTCACTGTTTGTTTTCCACTTTACGCTTCCTGATAATGCAACGCAATTGTGACAACGGATGATACTACAACATGAGATCAACTATCAGAACATCACGGAACGTGCAACCGAGTGTTCGTTCCTGCCTGCATGGGTTGTGGCACAGTTTATCGAGCCGCGTACCAAGCGAGCACTATGGGAGAGGTGAGGTGGGGAGCGGGAAGTCGGTCCTGCCGTATATTCACTTCGGCATGGTGCGTATGGGCAGTGGAAGTATTGCCCATCCGAAAAATACGGCCTTGCTGTATACAGAATATTATTATCACTGAGTAGTGTTCCGCTTTTCGCTGTTTAAGCGCTCCACCTCTTTTCGTTAGTAGATAATAGTTTTCAGTTACATATATCTGTACAGTTCTTTTGTTTTGTTTATTCTTTTGTCAAGAACAATGCACAGATCAATAACTGGTGATCCATTAGCCACTCGGATTATATCTTCTGCTTCCACAATGTTTTCATATCGTAAGAAGGGACAGACGGTTCATCGTGAAGGTAGTGAATAAGGAAGTAAGGCCAGCATCTGTGGCCGAGTGGTTCTAGGTGCTTCAGTCCGGAACCACGCAGCTGCTACGGTTGCAGGTTCGAATCCTGCCTCGGGCATGGATGTGTGTGATATCCTTAGGTTAGTTAGGTTTAAGTAGTTCCAAGTCTATGGAACTGATGACCTCAGATGTTAAGTCCGATAGCGCTTAGAGCCATCTGAACTATTTTAAGGAAGTAAGGAATGTTATAAAATCACGTGATTCAGAAGCAAGGCAGGAAAGTAAAACAAGGTTATCTACTTGCTGTCTGTTATGCTGGTGTATCTCTACGATCTGTTGGAAAAAGTTGAAAAGGCCTTATTTCCGTTGATACGACCCCTGTGCATTTGGTAAAAAGCGTCCAAGGAATGAAGTACATAAGTTTCACTATCGTTACTTCGATATGAGTAACATCAGGTGCTGTTGAATTCGTTTCCATTTATTTTTGAAACGAGAAAAAGGGAACAGATGAACAGAAAATGAATTAGTAAAGCGTGATTGTAGTTATTTTGAGTACATTTGCATTTATTTTAAATCGATAAAAGGGAAACAATGTAAGTAATTGTGAAAATTAAATGGTTAATAACTGAAATTAGTGTAATAAATCGTAATTTTAGGGTTTAATGTAGCAAAGATCTTGCTTCGACTAGAGCTATAACTCGAATGATTGCTATAAGAAACTCCTACTACTTATATCAGTAACAGCGCGTTATCAAACTCCGCCTTCCTCTAGCCATGCCTCTTATTTCCTGTCTCACTCGCTCATGTAGCTACACCGTTGAGTTAATTAAAGAAGCCAACAGCCGGCTCTCAGCACAGTACAGTAATTTTTGATGTTTTTAATGTTTTCTAGCTTATTTACTATCCGATTTTGATGGTTTAGACTTTGACTACACGCTTTTTTAAGCACTTTTTTATCATTTCTTAGAAGCAAAATTAGTTTTAGCGTGTAATATTAGTACTGTATATTTACATTAAAACATTGCTTTATATTACATTTCAAATTATACATAATGTTTTCTAAACAGTTTTTGATACGCTATTGTTCAAAAGTAATTTATGCCGTTTCTAAGAATATGAAGCAAGTTAAGACAAATTCAAATGTTGTAGCTCAGGACGTAAAGGCGGGTGTGTTTCAAACCATGTAATGTTTCTAGGGACATTATGTGGTTAGAATCCTGCTCAATACTAGTCTATTTAAAAAACACCAGGTAGTGTGGACTGGAGTTTCTGCATACGAGACAGGAGTTTTGCAGGAAAAAACGATGATTTGAGTGCTAAAATTTCAACTACAATTTATCGACAGCAAGTACTTAACTTTTTATATATAATAAATGGAGCAGTTTCAAAACGCAATTGTGACTGATTTATCTGATCTACCTGAGTATAACCAACCTGAGTTTTGTCAAAGTTGTTTACAGTGGTGTAGCAATGGTAAAGTGTGTTACAACTGTTACCCTGATAAAGAAAGTACACATAACAATCGTGAATATAGAGAAAAAATATTTTAATGATAAACTTAATAGGTTAATGAAAATCGATGGCTATGGTGCTTTTATATCTGCGTTGAGTGGAGATGAAAAGACTCGTATTATATAGGTATTTGATGTGTTTAACAAACGTTACAAAGGTAAAGCTTTACCATACAACTATTTTATTGCAAAAATACCCAATTTTTTAAATATTGAGTGTGAAATAAAAGTATATGATACAAAGTGTAAAAGTTATTTATGGCAACAATTTTTATACATGAAACCCTTTGATATAACTAAACAAGACGAATTTGATGCATACATGGAAGCTCAGTTTAGAGCCTATACAACACCTGTAAAATACAGAGAAATACATTACAAAACTTGGATGGATCACAGTTATAAATTCTCTTCATTAATCAAAACTTCCGGGCTGAATTGCCGTGGTCCATATATAAAACTTCTTCTCCTTCCTGACGTTTCGTTGCCGGCTGCGGGCTACATCTTCTGAGGTGAGTCGGCGACTGGTTGCTAGGCGCTGGAGGTCCCACTTATATAGAGCGCTTAGATGGCGCCACCTCTCGTCACGTGCTTTCGACTTTAAAACTATCTCTGGCAAGTGCCATCTCTCTCGATTACAGGTAATCGATTGTCACTTCGTTGGTACAAAGTCGAACGTCATATCTTGTCTAGTTTTAATCCTTCTTCTTTTCTATAAAAATTATTTCCGTGCTTGTAGATCTCTATAGCTTCTATATACATGCGAGTATAATAATGTGAGGTCCTAGCTATCACGTTTGTCTCACTAAATTTTAATTTCGTGATCACCGTTTTGAAAACGTGTTCCGCTACAGCTGATTTCTCAATCTGTCTCAATCTACAGTTCCTTTTGTGTTCCGTTAGGCGGGTATTAACACTCCTTCTAGTTGTTCCAATATAAACCATGGCGCAGCTACACGGAATTTTATACACACCTGGGGTAGCTAAAGGGTGTCGTGCGTCTTTCACCGATCTTAAACTTTTACTAATTTTCTTGGTGGGTCGAAAGATTGTCTCCACTTGGAACTTGGCCAAAACTTTACCAATACGGTCCGTGATGTTGTGAATAAATGGAAGAAAAACTTTTTCAGCCGACGGTTGTTGTTGCCTTGTATTTTCGGACACTTTTCTTCTAGGATGGAGTGCTCGACCTATTTCCTTGTCAGTGTGCTCATTTCTCTTGAAAGCTGTTCGCAAATGGCTTAATTCATCTTGCAAGTAAATTGGCTCAACAGATGTTATTAGCTCTGTCCACTAAAGTTTTTACAACTCCTCTCTTCTGCCTAGGATGATGACTCGAATTCTTATGTAGATAACGATCGGTGTGTGTGTGTCCTTCCTATATACCTTGTGCCCTAAAGTCCCATCTGCCCGTTTAATAACCAATACATCCAAAAAATTTGGTTGTCCATTACTCTCATTCTCCGTGGTGAATTGTATCCTTGGAGAAAGAGAGCAATGGACAACTAAATTTTTTGGATGTATTGGTTATTAAACGGGCAGATGGGACTTTAGGGCACAAGGTATATAGGAAACACACACACACCGATCGTTACCTACATAATAATTCGAATCACCATCCTAGGCAGAAGAGAGGAGTCATAAAAACTTTAGTGGACATAGCTAATAACATCTGTGAGCCAATTTACTTACAAGATGAATTAAGCCATTTGCGAACAGCTTTCAAGAGAAATGAGCACACTGACAAGGAAATAGATCGAGCACTCCACCACAGAAGAAAAGCGTCAGAAAATACACGACAACAACAACCGTCGGGTGGAAAAGTTTCTCTTCCATTTATTCACAACATCACGGACCGTATTGGTAAAGGTTTGGCCAAGTTCCAAGTGGAGACAATCTTTCGACCCACCAAGAAAATAAGTGAAAGTTTAAGATCGGTGAAAGACGCATGACACCCTTTAGCTACCCCAGGTGTATATAAAATTCCGTGTAGCTGTGCCATGGTTTATATTGGAACAGTTAAAAGGAGTGTTAATACCCGCCTAACGGAACACAAAAGGAACTGTAGATTGAGACAGATTGAGAAATCAGCTGTAGCGGAACACGTTTTTAAAGACGGTGATCACGAAATAAAATTTAGTGAGACAAACGTGATAGCTAGGACCTCACATTCTCACACTCACATGTATATAGAGGCTATAGAGATCTACAAGTAATTAATAATTTTAAAAGAAAAGAAGAAGGATTAAAACTAGACAATATACAGCGTTCGACTTTGTACCAACGAAGTGACAATCGATTACCTGTAATCGAGAGAGATGGCACTTGCCAGATATAGTTTTAAAGTCGAAAGCACGTGACGAGAGGTGGCGCCATCTAAGCGCTCTATATAAGTGGGACCTCCAGCGCCTAGCAACCAGTCGCCGACTCACCTCAGAAGATGTTGCCTGCAGCCGGCAATGAAACGTCAGGAAGGAGAAGAAGTTTTATATATGGACCATGGCAATTCAGCCCAGAAGTTTTAATTAATGAAGACGCCGGCTGTGAAAGCTTGCGTGCTATGATATAAATTATCTGTTGGTATGTTATGTTGCGCAGGATAAGTAAGGTTTTTCTTTCCATACATAATTTTATAGGCTAATGTATCATCTGGTATTTTCTCATTAAAAGTAGCACGCAATTTCATTGTGGTTTTTGTGTAGCTATTATATTTTCTCTATATGCCATATTAATCTCATAGATAGGGTAGTTTGTCATAGAATTATATGGATTTATGTCAATATCTCCTTCCCAGTGTGTAACACATTTAAATTCGTGAAATGCATCATAAGCTTTCAGAATTAATCATACAGTGGATCTAAATTCCACATTTCTTGAGGAAAAAAATCATTTCTTCCATTTTTCAAATACAAACTGAGTTGCATACTTGGTCAAATAATGATCAGTTAATCAATTGATTATTTTTGTAATTAGTTATTTGTATAACAAATATAAAATTGGGCATATCAGACTCAGTGGAGTTATAGTAATTTGTGATATCTAGTTGAAGATATTTCTTACCTTGTAATCCAGCTACTTCTACAGTTTGTAGTTCATAAAAAGTTATTGGAATTTTTGGATTTTTCAGGATATTTTCTCATGGCTCTAGGTCATAATTAGGCTCATATTTAACTACTGGTACTCTAACTTACATATTTTCTATAACAATTTTGCCTTGGTTTGGAAGTGTATCTTTTATTTCAACACCATCAATATTGTAATCAGACCATCTTAGTATAACATCTCCAGCACTTGAACTCCATGTAAAATTTACAGAAATGTCTCCTTCCCAAATTACCTCCTTATAATCTTTGAAAAATCCATCCGACATTTCCAGTGGATATAATACCTCAGTTCTTCTTTTTTACTTTATCACTATTTAGTATATGTCCTTCCATACATATTTTATCATTAACAGATGATGTTAAATTCAATAAAACCGATGATGGAATAAAAGGATGCTCAGTTCGAGATAAAATATTATTTCCCTTTTTTATCGTTAATAAGTCAAATAGGTTTGCTACATAATTGTCATTCAGTTTTTTAATGGATTTTCCATCATATGTTGGATATTGTATACCATGAGCTCCAATAATTCTAAAACTAATATACAACTGAGCATTGTTAGGATGTGTCCAACCATCTCCTACAGGAATGTTAATTTCTGTATCCTTGTTAGGTGTATTTAAGATGTTTTTAGTTTTCTCATTTACAGGAAATGAGTAAAATTGATAGCTCTCAATCTTGTTCATTTATAAAGAATAAATAACATTACTTCATTCCTAAAATAACTGTTACAATAGCACCATTGATATCGATTAGATTATCATTTTCATCAGTTATAGTTACAAGAAAATCCTGAATTTTATCATGAAACGGAACAAATAGTGGACACTAAGACTCATAAATTACAGGTGATCCAAACTCTACTTTTGGCTAAAATGATGCATTAATATTTGTTTCACAATGAAAATGATCAGTAAGTTTTATATACATACCATCAGCTAAATTAAGATTTAAACTTATTAATTCAAATAGTATAATTTTTGGCATTATGAGCAACAGCCTTTTCAATAGATTCTATACTAACACACATACAATACTATCTTTTATATCCATATACATGTAGGATCACCTTCAATGGTAACTCTATTTAAGAATTCATCAGCTTTAATATGTGTATTAGGCTTTTTGAATGAATATATTTTTCTAGACTTTTCAAAGTATATTGGAAAATGGGAATTATTATTGTTTTACTATTGCAATATAGTTTATTATTTTTTGCTGTCACATTAGGAGTTAAAAATGTAGTACAGAAACTAACTAGTGCTACACTATTAAAACTATCTCTTATAGGTACAGTTAACCTTTTTGTGAGCTCTGACGAATTGTCACTTAGTTATATTAGGTGACAACCAAGGTTGTCTTTAGTTTGCATCAAACTACTAATTTATTGATAATTAAATGAAAACAGATTGGATCCAAAAATACCAATTTCAGAAAAGAAGTAAAAAAATTAACATGGTAAATTGTTATCTAATTCTATCAAATGTTCTATTAGGATAAAATTAATCATCTAAACATCTATTCAAAAAGCTTAGATCAATCAAAATATTAAGAATGTATTAAAAAGTGTAGAAAATGTAAAAAATTAAATGCTGAAAGAACTTCATTTATTAGCAACAATGATGAAATTATACCATTAGATGAGTGTAAAGATAAAGCAGTTGCAGTATTTGACGACTAATCAAGATATTGTAAGAGAATATTGTATTTCCATATAGAATTATATAGGCTAATGTATCATCTGGTAATTTCTCATTAAAAATAGCACATAACTTCATTACGGTTGTTTGTGTAGCTACTGCATTTTTTCTATGTATCATATTAATCTCATTGATAGAGAGGTACATATAAAGTAATAGATTGCTTTTATTTATCTCAGTTGTATTCAAAGATACCAAAACAACTAGTCAGAGATAAAATCAATTTTTTAAACATTTTTTGACAAGATGACACAAATCTACATCACATTTGTAGTGAATTTGTTCGTGGTTATTTAAGATATGACAAATGCAGATATTTGTGTAGTAAATGTCTCAATGATAATTTTGGTCTTATAACAACAGACATAACATGTAAATCATAAATGGTAAATACAGAGCACATATTGAACATTATCTAACATTAACATAAAATATGAAACATTAAACATAAAACATTAACATCCATACATTATCTAAATGTTTACAAAATACAATCCACAGATTGTTAAACAAGCTAAACAAAATAAAAAGAAACAAGGGTTTTGAAAGAAGACTTTAAGAAATGGAAAAAACAACCACATATGGAATATGAAAGATATAAAAAAGAAGATGCAATAGAACAAGTAAAACAAGGACTTGAAGGTATAGGTGATAATATTTTAAAAGCTATTGAAGAAAACAGAGAAATTGAAAAACAAATAGTTCCATATTTTCAACATTTATTACCAATTCCACACCAATAATGGGTTGATGATTACACATTAAGTGAATCAGAAATTCAAAATGTTTCGATGAATTATGAAGAAGAAAGAAAAACCAAAGGTGGTGTTAAGAAAACAAAGGATGGTGTTAAGGAAATAAATGTAAGAGAAAGAATGTTAATCAATGACTATCAATCACAGCAAAGACAAAGTTAGTGGGTTTAAACCTTTTGGCACATTTAAATATGTTGGAACGTTACCAGTTGAAATCAATGGATATATTTTAAAAAGTGGCGAAAAAGAATATGATGGTACAGATGGTTTGATGACACTTTTAACAGAAAAGATATTACTATAGACGATCTTGGAGAAAAATTTGATGGTGTTGATTTATCAAATTATACAGATATATTATTTAATTCAGGAGCAATATATCCTGATAGAAATCCTAATAAAATAAGATGAAGTGGAGGTATTGAATACAACAATTTGTTAAAGAGATTGTTGATTACTATTTCCCAAATTTAAGAAGAGAAATCGCAACTTATTCAGATTCTAATTCAGATAGAATATGGGTACGGGTTTAATAAAGAAATACACAGAAAAACCAGTAGAATATTTTTGGATGTATAATGTTAGAGATTTAATCGATAGATTAACAGTATTCCACGGAGAAAATTGAGTTGGAAATAAAAATTATTGTAATGAAAAGTTCTCATAGAACAAATGTTAACAAATAAATTTTGTGATTTTTTTATCAACAATCGAAAAGGTATACAATATTTAACTACATTTTTGATTAACCTTCGACATACATTTTAGGAAAGTGAAAAATATGGAAAGGAATAGTAATCACATTAATTAACAAACTTCCATTCGAAATGCATCTTCCAGGGTATAATTATTGTGGTCCAGGTACAAAATTGGATCAAAGTTTATCTAGATGGGATAAAGAAATTAACCTATTAGCTTGCAAACAACATTATATACCATATAGAGATAATAAAGATTTAGGAAAAAGATATGAAGCTGATAAAGAGTTTCAGTTCGCTGCGAAAGGAAGAATATATGTTTCTGATGTGTCAGTTGGTGAAAAATTAGCAGCAACAGCTGTTAATGGAAAAATGTATGGAAAAATAAAATTCAGAATTGGACTTGACCTTAATGACAGTGGATGAGGTTTATAGTTTTTAATTAGATAAATGAGTAATTTTGACATTGTATACAAATTGCTACCTAGTGGTAAAATTAAACCAAAAGCAATTAAAATTAATTCTAATAATGATCAACTGTACAGTACTGATCAATTTTTAACTGAAACACAAAAAAGGAAAAGAGATTAGAAGCCTGGTGGTAATTTACTGATAACATTAGCAACTCCTGGTGTGAAGAAAATTATTGGATATCTATTAGCAAAAACAGAAGGTAGTAGTTTAACAAAATATGAAGGGGGATTTTTACCACAACTTTTAGCAGAATTACCATATTTTACTGCTCATGGTACAATGGCTGGTGGAGCAGCTGCTGTAGCAAATGCTGTTATAAGTAAAAGAAAGGTGATAAAGAATTAGAAGAGCAGAAGAGGCATAATTTAGAAATGGAAAAGGAAGGTACAGGGATTCAGAAACTCTGCAAAAATAATTGATATGTATTCTAATGCATTAAGTAATTTTGACATAGAAAAACGTGCTATGATAATGAAAATTAAATACTTTCATGGTTTATTCATAGTTGTCAAGTTACCTAAAACACCAAAAATTTAGAACGTGGAATCGTTAATTTAGATACATCTGATCATATTGGTACACATTGCATTTGCTATTATAAGAATAATGAGAAGAATTTGTGTTTGATTCATTTGGAGGAAGTATACCTAAAAACTGGCTAATCATATCAGAAAAATGAGCTGTACTATAATAATTGGAGGAATCAGAATTTTAATAAAGTAATATGCAGTCATTTATGTTTATTTGTTCTGAAATTGCCATCAGATGCTTATGAATTTAACCATGTTTTGAATGTAATAAACGGACATTTTTGGAAATAAAATAAGCAAACAAGCAATGAAAAAATAAATTTAAAGAGTTAGAAAAAAAACAAAAAGAGTTATAATTGGAAATAAAAACGGAATTAAGAAGCGTTTTTAAAATAAGTAAAGGTTATGTTGACTTTAATGGTGGAAGATTAGTATATATAAAAGATCCTCTAAATAGTTCTGCTGGAGTTACCAAACAATACTTAGAAAAAGAATTTATTGCAAGACCTGAATACACAAGTATTCCAGCACAATTCAATAACTATGTCACTACAAAACAACTTAATGAAAAAATTATGCAGCTTTGTAATGATAACTACAAGACAATAACACATATTGATGAAACAATTAATAATCTTAAACCAGATTATTTTCGTCAAGAACAATGCACAGTTCAATAACTGGTGAACCATTACCCATTGGAATTACACTCCTGGAAATTGAAATAAGAACACCGTGAATTCATTGTCCCAGGAAGGGGAAACTTTATTGACACATTCCTGGGGTCAGATACATCACATGATCACACTGACAGAACCACAGGCACATAGACACAGGCAACAGAGCATGCACAATGTCGGCACTAGTACAGTGTATATCCACCTTTCGCAGCAATGCAGGCTGCTATTCTCCCATGGAGACGATCGTAGAGATGCTGGATGTAGTCCTGTGGAACGGCTTGCCATGCCATTTCCACCTGGCGCCTCAGTTGGACCAGCGTTCGTGCTGGACGTGCAGACCGCGTGAGACGACGCTTCATCCAGTCCCAAACATGCTCAATGGGGGACAGATCCGGAGATCTTGCTGGCCAGGGTAGTTGACTTACACCTTCTAGAGCACGTTGGGTGGCACGGGATACATGCGGACGTGCATTGTCCTGTTGGAACAGCAAGTTCCCTTGCCGGTCTAGGAATGGTAGAACGATGGGTTCGATGACGGTTTGGATGTACCGTGCACTATTCAGTGTCCCCTCGACGATCACCAGTGGTGTACGGCCAGTGTAGGAGATCGCTCCCCACACCATGATGCCGGGTGTTGGCCCTGTGTGCCTCGGTCGTATGCAGTCCTGATTGTGGCGCTCACCTGCACGGCGCCAAACACGCATACGACCATCATTGGCACCAAGGCAGAAGCGACTCTCATCGCTGAAGACGACACGTCTCCATTCGTCCCTCCATTCACGCCTGTCGCGACACCACTGGAGGCGGGCTGCACGATGTTGGGGCGTGAGCGGAAGACGGCCTAACGGTGTGCGGGACCGTAGCCCAGCTTCATGGAGACGGTTGCGAATGGTCCTCGCCGATACCCCAGGAGCAACAGTGTCCCTAATTTGCTGGGAAGTGGCGGTGCGGTCCCCTACGGAACTGCGTAGGATCCTACGGTCTTGGCGTGCATCCGTGCGTTGCTGCGGTCCGGTCCCAGGTCGACGGGCACGTGCACCTTCCGCCGACCACTGGCGACAACATCGATGTACTGTGGAGACCTCACGCCCCACGTGTTGAGCAATTCGGTGGTACATCCACCCGGCCTCCCGCATGCCCACTATACGCCCTCGCTCAAAGTCCGTCAACTGCACATATGGTTCACGTCCACGCTGTCGCGGCATGCTACCAGTGTTAAAGACTGCGATGGAGCTCCGTATGCCACGGCAAACTGGCTGACACTGACGGCGGCGGTGCACAAATGCTGCGCAGCTAGCGCCATTCGACGGCCAACACCGCGGTTCCTGGTGTGTCCGCTGTGCCGTGCGTGTGATCATTGCTTGTACAGCCCTCTCGCAGTGTCCGGAGCAAGTATGGTGGGTCTGACACACCGGTGTCAATGTGTTCTTTTTTCCATTTCCAGGAGTGTATATCTTTTGCCTCCACAATGTTTTCACATCTTAAGAAGGGACAGACGATTCATCGTGAGGGTAGTAAATAAGGAACTAAGGAATATTATAAAATCATGTCGTCTAAAAGCAAGGCAGGAAAGTAAAACAAGGTTATGTACTTGCTGCCTGTTGGGCTGACGTATCTATACGATCTGCTCCAAAAAGTCGAGAAGGCGTAATTTCCGCAGGCATGACCCCATTGTAGTCCTGGAAAGAAGCTTCCAAGATATGAAGTACATAAGTGTCACTACCACTATTTGGATATGGACGTAATAAGAGACATTACACTACATACATGTGGATACCACATTTCCACTGCAATCAAGAAACAGTCGAGAAGCCCTTAGGAATAACGATGTTTTAATTGGCCTGTTGTGACAAGAAGAAGCATTTCAGTGGTTGCATACACACTGTCAGTATTAATAAACTAATTATACAACAGGCTACCCAAATGAGGTAATGGTCGGTATTATTCCGAAAGTATATCCTGAAAGAGTGTAGTGATCTGATATATTTAATTTATTGAAATGCGTCGCTGACAAAGGCAGATCTACTTACATGACAATGTTTTTCTAACGACGTGAACTACCGGTCACAAGGGACAAATGACTATCTTCTGCATTCCAGGAGCGCGCAGTAATCTCAGCTGCTGACAATACACTGACCATTTTGTTGTACGACAGATCAATTGTTTATTTTTCCCAATATACCATTTTATTCGCGAATCACACATTGTCAGCTGTAGGAGATTAACCAGCATCTGGCATGTGCCTATCAATCCGTCTGAAGGGAGAGCTCGTCATTATTTTAATACTGCTCAGATCAAGAAAAGGGATAAAATCCTCTGGTAAGTTACCATTCCAGTCGGTAGGTGTTAAAAATACGGTTTATTACGAGGACTCAACCAAAATTCCAACAAAATTGTCAATTTTTTGTGTGTGAATTGTTAACCTTTCCTTATTCAAAGAAGCATCATTATTTATGAGTAACGGCCACCTTTCTCTTGTTGATAGGTTTTATCGTGCTTCCTATACCAAAATACGGTATAATCTGCAAATATTCATCTTACAGTAGCTATTGCGACAGAATTCTGGTGCCTCGTTATACCAGTAATTGGCAACCAGAGAGCTCAATAGCTTCCGAAAAACCTCACTGTGTTGGTTTGCAGTAACATAAGAGAAGAACTTTCATGTTTATTTTCACACTAGGAAACTCTTGTTCCACTAGCTGTCAATAACTCATAAAATATTACTGTCAATGGACTGAAAAATATAAAGAAGAAAATATAACTACAGATTTACCCTCATAGATAAGAAAGTTCCGTGTGATTACGAATTGGCAGAACACTCTCCTCCTTGTGTGAAATAATTCACCAAAATCTCGTTCCGATGTCTCGAGCGGTTTAGGAGATATGAGGGCTATTGTGAATATTTCATTCTCGTGGGCATGAGCTCGGGAGCGAGCGCGCTACATGGGATTCATTTTCTCGAGATCGCAGACAGATAGAGACATCGCCCCAAGTCTAAAGAAAACTTCAACATCTTAGTTAAATTTCAAACGTAGATACGTATGGTGCAATACGCAACAAACGCTAAATCATAGCCACCCCTAGATTTCATTGCAAACTTTTCGAATTGTGCGTAGCGTCTTACTAAAATGTGTATATCACACTAAGTATGACCATTAGCGAGATGATGGGCCCTTCGCCATGAACCCTGACATATAACGTTACAAACAAGGTAAAAATGAAATATTTTTACTGATTAGTTTCTGTAAAATCGTTTGAGAAAGATTGCAGTGTGTACGTGCTTCGTTTCTGTCGCCAAACGCCAAACGCCGCGTGCTTAGTATGTGTACGCGTCTCAATATGTTTTGGACCAGCCGGGCGTGCCGAAACCTACGAGCCTCCGCGTTTCGTCTTGTACTTTAACTAGACTCGGCGAATTCCCATCATAGAGCGCCTTGTAGTAGTAATAACAGATCGCTATCTGGTACTTCACAGGTTGCTGTCGGCTGTGTAGCAGGTTGGGGGGGGGGGGGGGGGGGGGTAAGGAGGGAAGGGAGGACAGCAGCAGAGGGTCACTTCCGCTACTACGAGCCAACCTTAAAATATTACAGCTAATTCAATTGTTCATGTCATATGCGGTTGACATCGGCAGCAATACTTAGTTACATTCAAGGCCATTCCGGAAATCCTGCCATGCTCATGCAACTGAGCTTGTCATATTTCGCTGGCATCAGGATCAGCACTTCCATATCATCCCGGTAATCGCATCCAGCCACTTTCTCCGTAAGCTAAATGAATTTCACGGTGGTTTCTAACATTCTCCGTCTTCTTCAAAATCACATATCGCGATACACCTCTGTTTGGTCTTAACGTTAGCGCAGTTCTTCAACCAGGAACGCTGTTCGATGGAGATGCCACCGGTGATTCTAACAAATTTCGTCCGAAATCTGAGACTGCTGCATGTTTCTGTAGTGTAGAATGTATATCTTCTTATGACCCAGCCTTGCCATCAGTTTGGGGACAGGCCATTTCATGAAAATAGGTGCTCCAGACACAGCAGTGAGTCACTTCGGTCATCGTGCAATTCTGTGGGCTATTCGAGGTCTGCCTCCTGGACAGATCCTCTACGCATGTCCACAGTTCCAGTCTTCATCACCTCACATTGCTTTGAACAGTTTATCACCACTGTGGGCAGGCCCACACACAGGATTATCTTTCGGAAGGTGGCCCCAATCAGAAAGCTAATTTTGCCTGCTGTGACTTTTTGTATTATAATATAAATATAAATTCCATTAAATGTATTAACAGATCAAACAGGCGCACGTAAACTGATTTGCTGTCTTCATTCGCCTTAAATGATCCAGAAACGTGTTAGTAACTCAAATTTTCGCAAAACCACGAGATAAATGTTTATTTAATTTACAGCGGTGTTACTGAAGCATCTACCTCACATAGTAAGTGGTAGAAAAGAAAACACCTCAAACAATTCCAGGTAACAAAGAGAGGGTTATAAAGTATAGTCGAGTTTTTGAGGGGAGCAAGTGAAAATATTAGTTATAACATCGGGGTTCACATTAATATGTCGGTTAATGGACAGGTGTGCCAGTCCATTCAGCGTCTCTTCTTTCAATGTCGAGCGCAAATAAGTTTTCAGCCGACGCAGGCAGCCAAGACTTAGCTCACAGCTGCACGTTGACACATGAAGGGCAACAATGAAGCAGTGTTAAAATGTCTGAGAAGAACTGAAATAAAGAACTAAATGATTAACATTACTTACAATAATTCCTGTGATTGGAGATGCAATGGTGATCCTGTTTGTACCCAAAGACCAGCTGAAGTAAGGATGAAAAATTTTGAATGTGCTGCCTCACCAAACTGCCTTCTTCACTGATAACGCACATACACACATTATACTAAACAACCTGAAAGTTTACTTCTAGAAAATAACTAGGTCGAAAGGTGTCTTGTAGTCCAATCTACGAAAAATCCCTAGTTCGTCACTTTTTATATGGTTGGAGTTGGTTACTTTGATATGAATGTGCAGGGGCTCTGATAGGTCTATTCCACTTGATATGACCCTTCCTGCGAAAATCATTCACTATTTTTTTCTACGTGAATGGCATCAAATTTATTTATAAAAATTTTCGAGCAAAGATACTAACCTTGAGTCTGTTCTGTTCTGTTCCAAAATAGCCCTGATGCAGCCATGTTGCATCTAGAATTTGCCTTGGATGCCTGTATGGCACTGAGACTGGAGACAAAGCAAATTAAGTAGCTCCAACCTGTTCTTGGGTGATCTATTTTCAACTACACGGAAATCTTTACACAAGTACGGATTTAGTGATGTTATAGAACTGTTCACCACCTACTTTGCGTTACAAAAGTCGAAGCCTTACACAGTTTCAAGAAACTTCTTTTCCTGTGGTTCATTAACTTCTTTATACCTGGAAATCTTTTTCACTATTCAGTTATAATGAAGAATGAATAATATTGACAAAGCATTTTGGTACTAGAAAATTTACACTGTATCTAGTATAAGCCAAAATATTTCGGGGCTGAGTGTGCATTCAAAACCATCGGCAGTATCGTAATTCGGTGTGTAAAACCTTTTGTGCAGGTCTTACAATAGTCTGCAAGTGTTTTTGTCCCAGTAAAAAACTGTTGTATGGAAAAGACTGGGAGTTTGAGTCAACTTTAGCATTGCTTAGTTTACAGTTGTCAAGTACGCTTGAATCCTTATCAGGTTCCCCTTGATGCTTGTTGGCAGCACCAGAATAATAAAGCGAGGCTTTGTAACTGTAAAGAAGTCTTAATCATCCACACTTGGCGACAAGACTGTGGGAGGACTGGGTATTCAAGTAACTCCAACGAATATAATGTTAATGGCAGCTGGACTCCAGAATTAAGTACATGTAAAAGCTTGAGATTCTCTTCATTTGACAGGGATATGGGTGACACTTTACATATCAATTTATACAGCATAATTTTATGCTCTTCGCCTCCATCTCCTAGAATGTGTGATTTATTGACAGTACCACTTCGAACTAGAATCACCTCCTGCTTAAATTCGTAATGACACAGATTACCTATAAGACAGCCATTAATACTTTCAGTGGGGTACACACACTAAAGTAGTTATTTACTGTTCCATCCACGAAACATCCAGGGTTTTGTAGGGCATTCAGATCCATTGTTTACAAAGAGATGTATGCTTTGAGAGCTGGTATATGCACAACGTTTCTGTTGTGGTCAGTTTCAATGCCTTTAAGTTCGTATCTTCTTTTTTGAAACAGAAAGGTGAATGCATTACGTGCAAGGCACAGTGTTACCATTGCTGCTGAAGTCTTCTTATGTGCAAATACTCCTTCCTAATATAGGGTGCTCTGGCTTCAAATTTTCAGGCCATCTTGATGTTAAATAGTAATTCGTATCCCATCATTGTTATTTAATAATGCTGAGGCCAGTGATTTATGAGAATGATATTCCTAACTGATGATACGTTCATCATATTGAACTGAAACTGTCATATCGAGTGACGTTATTGAGAGGTATCAATCCTATGGATTTAAGAAACTCGTATTTCTCGTGTGTTTTCATATTCTGCTTTCGCTGAAGTGGTCTTCTGATGGCTGTGTAATTGTATTTATATTTTATACCCATAATGCTGCTTCAGATGAAGATGTACTATAATTCCTCACCTAGAAATTCGACTTGATTCGCGTTCTGATCTATGATGTTTAGCTCGAAATGGTCCAATGTCTAAACAATCACTGGGAGCTATATTGGGTTACTGAGGACCTCTGCAGTTTTATAACCTGAACTCAGTGTAGAGTAACGCGTGTATAGTAGGGACTACTCCGTCGTTAAGGTGTGAATTATACATGATATTACACAGAATACGAATTATAGGCACTTGCAGTATATCCATTTGTTCATCCTGGCCGTAAATTTTATCAGTATTATGCTCCAACACTTGACCCCTGATGAACCTTCATGGCTAAAGTCCACTCCCTCTTCTGTTGTTTTGATCTTTGTTTTAAACTTAGTAACGTTTGCATGTAAATGTAGTTCTTTTATAAATCGTTTTATATCTACGTTTAAGTCATTAATATTTCAGGAGCCAGGATGTATTACCGCCACTTCCTAGATGCAGTTTATTGTTTGCCTCAGAAACATTAGCTATAATGTTGTAAGTTTAGAGAAGGATTAATACAATATTCCACCCCCTCTGCTTGGATCTATTGGAGGAAAGTAGTTTTATTGTAATACAGACGACAATTGTTTTAAACTTAGAGTGTTAGACATTGAATCTAAAACTCGAATGATGCAGTAATGCGCATAATGCTTGTTTTAAGCAATCATCAGGAGCAACATTTGTAAACTACCTGGTTCGTCTCAGTGAAGGGATGCCACAGTTCTTCAGACGATCACAGCTCTCCATCTGAGTCAAAGTAGTAGAGAGTAATTGGTTTTCCTTAACATACGCAAACCCAATAAGTTCCAAACTCTCACACAACATCAAAATGAGTATCCAGCATTATTTCGATTTCCTCGTCGTCTTTGGCGACGTATCCCTCATTTCAGTTTTCTTAACGACTTTAAGAAGGTTTATTTTTGTAAGCAGTCTGTCCGTTAGTATCGCTGTCAGATTTTTTATAAGTTGCCCCAGCCCACAAAAATGAAATTATTCCGCTAGATATCTTGTGTATTAGCTTTATTAGCTAACATTCGGTCTACAATACGACGACCGTTATTTGTAGCCTAAGTGATACCATGTTAATTATACCTGTCGTCTAGTTATTAATTCCGTTGTCGGCTTGGCAAAATAAGTATATCCATGGTTATGAAGTTAGATCTGTAGGTTCTCGAGAATACCACCCGCACCTCTGTTGATGTGCTTTCTAGCACTTGTGTCACCCTACTACATGGTCTGAGATGTGAGTGTCCTATTATATCATAAACTGCGAGCGCTTACGCGACTGCTGTGCTTCTATAGGAAGCCGAGCCATTTCCTAATGCCTTTCTCTCTCGACATCTTATGTCCTGCTCAGAGCTTTCCTGTGATTCCTCTGTGTAGACTATCCCTGAAATTTCTTCACCCTCGATGTCTTATAAGATGTGAGTTCTCGGGATTGTGTGCTGCATTTTGGAAACTGTGAATATTTTCACTGAACAGGCCGTTCACTAGGTAGAACCACTCAAACGCGCTTTTGTATTTCGAACCATGCACCAAATCACCAATGTTGAACATCTGCTCGCATGGAGTCAGCATTTTAATGCCATTGTATATTGTATTTAGAAGATAGTTATCATGAATATAAGTAGGTCTCTTCTTAATTGTATGATGGATAGTCCAATTATATTCGCTGATGATTTGTGATAGATTGTTAATCCATCTGTACGCCCTTGAAGGTTTAATTGCATCCCCACCAGGTTTTTTGATTATGCTGTTCAACTGTTCAACGATACTAGCCTTCAAATAGCAGAATTCTGATTAGTGGTTGATCCCATATCATTCCATTACCACTTTGAAATGCCTATTATAAAATTCATTTCCATGGTCTGTCTGACGTCTTCGAGAGCACAAATTGTTCAGAATCATCCACAAGTTCCTTCCCCATCTTTTCCTTCACAGGTACAGCCCAAGCGGATTTCGAATATGTATCTATGACCAATAGAATGTACTTACAGCCTTTATTCGTCATGAGTTTTCTCGTATGTGTATGACATCAGCCTGCCATAAATCACTAAATAATTGTATTATCACTAGACCTCGGATTTTGGGTGAAAATTTACTTTGTTCCTCATTAAATAACGGCAACAAAAGTTGTATACACTCGAAGTACGCCAATTTATGATCGAAAACGCTTGTTTTATAGCGCCTAAAAATACCTAACATCAGGTTAGTAGCTGATTATCCAAAATTTTAAACATCCGATGAAATAAATTTTTTTTATCACTAACATTCCCTCGTCGTCTTCCAGCTAAGATTTACACAAATATTTTGCCGAAAAGTGTAATTTTATAGTACCTAAAATACCTAATTTCATGTTAGAACTAGACTGTATCTATTTTTTAAAAATACAGTCAAATAAAATTTGTTTGACTAAAACTACTCTTCTGTCCTTTCCGACGGCTTACAAAACAGTAACCGAATGATAATTGGTTTGTTTGTATTCGTGATAGCCAATCGTGAGTCAGACGACGACAGCATATGCCAGGCTGTTCCAGGCCGCCCTGCTCCGCAGAGCGTTGTCGTTCGCTGTGAACCGTCAAAAGGGCCAGCAGGGCACTGCGGAGCCTTGTGATCTGCCTTCGGCGCCCACCTACCAAGTTGGAACAGCCTATTTATAACACCTGCACTGTCTTCATTCAGTCGGTCAGCGTGCTGCTTGAATATGGTGAAATATTTCACAGTGATAGTGTATTTGTAAGCCGAAAGTAGCCAGCTCCAAACCATCATCAGGGGTTGCAAGAATTTCCTGATTTCTCTACAGACGGAAGAGTTATTCACTGAAGTGTGTGCAACAAAGACGTAAGTAAAATGTTAACCTGTTATCTGCTACGTCCACTCAGAGAACAATGAGCCCACTGTTTTTACCGAGTTAACTTGAACCAGACACGTGCGAATGCAAACCTTAATGAAGCTTAATTTTGTTACGTAGGTCTCGTACGTAAATTCTTCCTTTTGTTTTTAGGTACATTTTGAACTGAGGTCGCATTTCAGTTAGCATGTTGCAGGGATTAAACACCAGGCAAATTTAAAAAATAAATCAAACTTGAAACAAACTTTTGTAATTAAAACAAATGCAACAAACAAAAAAGAATTTCATCTTGACCTGTGTCGAGCCATTGTTGCCGCACACATACCATTCGATGCAGTTGAAAATAACCAGTTCAAAAGTCTTCTGGAAAAATACTATCACCGCAGCATTCCATTCGAATCCACACTGAGAAAGAACTTATATTGTAACAAATAAGCCCTCGGTCACAAATATTAAGTCAAAAATTGACCTGGTTTCGACGCTACTATGAGCGTCGCCTTCAGAATTAGACTAGCTGTACTAAAACATTAGATATATTGTTGTTGTTGTGGTCTTCAGTCCTGAGACTGGTTTGATGCAGCTCTCCATGCTACTCTATCCTGTGCCAGCTTCATCATCTCCCAGTACCTACTGCAACCTACATCCTTCTGAACGTGCTTAGTGTATTCATCTCTTGGTCTCCCTCTACGATTTTTACCCTCCACGCTGCCCTCCAATACTAAACTGGTGATCCCTTGATACCTCAGAACATGTCCTATCAGCCGATCCCTTCTTCTAGTCAAGTTGTGCCACAAACTTCTCTTCTTCCCAATCCTATTCAATACTTCCTCATTAGTTATGTGATCTACCCATCTAATCTTCAGCATTCTTCTGTAGCACCACATTTCGAAAGCTTCTATTCTCTTCTTGTCCAAACTATTTATCGTCCATGTTTCACTTCCATACATGGCTACACTCCATACAAATACTTTCAGAAACGACTTCCTGACACTTAAACCTATACTCGCGTGTTAACAAATTTCTCTTCTTCAGAAATGCTTTCCTTGCCGTTGCCAGTCTACATTTTATATCCTCTCTGCTTCGACCATCATCAGTTATTTTGCTCCCCAAATAGCAAAACTCCTTTACTACTTTATGTGTAAATTTTCCTAATCTAATTCCCTCAGCATCACCCGACTTAATTCGGCTACATTCCATTATCCTTGTTTTGCTTTTGTTGTTGTTCATCTTATATCCTCCTTTCAAGACACTATCCATTCCGTTCAACTGCTCTTTCAAGTCCTTTGCTGTCTCTGACAGAATTACAATGTCATCGGCGAACCTTAAAGTTTTTAATTCTTCTCCATGGATTTTAATACCTACTCCGAATTTTCCTTTTGTTTCCTTTACTGCTTGCTCAATATACAGATTGAACAACATCGGTTCCAGGCGCTCAGTCCGGAACCGCGCGACTGCTACGGTCGCAGGTTCGAATCCTGCCTCGGGCATGGATGTGTGTGATGTCCTTAGGTTAGTTAGGTTTAAGTAGTTCTAAGTTCTAGGGGACTGATGACATAAGCTGTTAAGTCCCATAGTGCTCAGAGCCATTTGAACCATTTGAACAACATCGGGGAGAGGCTACAACCCTGTCTCACTCCCTTCCCAACCACTGCTTTCCTTTCATGTACCTCGACTCTTATAACTGCCATCTGGTTTCTGTACAAATTGTAAATAGCCTTTCGCTCCCTGTATTTTACCCTGCCACCTTCAGAATCTGAAAGAGAGTATTCCAGTCAACATTGTCAAAAGCTTTCTCTAAGTCTACAAATGCTAGGAACGTAGGTTTGCCTTTCCTTAATCTAGCTTCTAAGATAAGTCGTAGGGTCAGTATTGCCTCACGTGTTCCAATATGTCTACGGAATCCAAACTGATCTTCCTCGAGGTCGCCGTCTACCAGTTTTTCCATTCGTCTGTAAAGAATTAGTGTTAGTATTTTGCAGCCGTGGCTTATTAAACGGATAGTTCGGTAATTTTCACATCTGTCAACACCTGCTTTCTTTGGAATTGGAATTATTATATTCTTCTTGAAGTCTGAGGGTATTTCGCCTGTCTCATATATCTTGCTCACCAGAAGATAGGGTTTTGTTAGGACTGGCTCTCCCAAGGCTGTCAGTAGTTCTAATGGAATGTTGTCTACTCCCGGGGCCTTGTTTCGATTCAGGTCTTTCAGTGCTCTGTCAAACTCTTCACGCGGTATCGTATCTCCCATTTCATCTTCATCTACATCCTCTTCCATTTCCATAATATTGTCCTCAAGTATATCACCCCTGTATAGACCCTTTATATACTCCTTCCACCTTTCTTATTTCCCTTCTTTGCTCAGAACTGGGTTTCCATCTGAGCTCTTGATATTCATACAAGTGGCTCTCTTTTCTCCAAAGGTAGTAGGCAGTATCTATCTTACCCCTAGTGAGATAAGCCTCTTTATCCTTACATTTGTCCTCTAGCCATCCCTGCTTAGCCATTTTGCACTTCCTGTCGATCTCATTTTTGAGACGTTTATATTCCTTTTTGCCTGCTTCATTTACTGCATTTTTATATTTTCTCCTTTCATCAATTAAATTCAATATTTCTTCTGTTACCCAAGGATTTCTACTAGCCCTCGTCTTTTTACCTGCTTGATCCTCTGCTGCCTTCACTACTTCATCCCTCAGAGCTACCCATTCTTCTTCTACTGTATTTCTTTCCCCCATTCCTGTCAATTGTTCCCTTATGCTCTCCCTGAAACTCTGTACAACCTCTGGTTCTTTCAGTTTATCCAGGTCCCATCTCCTTAAATTCCCACCTTTTTGCAGTTTCTTCAGTCTTGTTGCAATCCTTGTCCACAATACGAGCAGCCCTTAGCGGCTCGCCATCTGACAAGTGTTCATGACGTCGCCTTTCCGGCCGAGATCTTTTTTAATATGTGACTTGTAAGTACTGCACCTTTTCGAGTCAGTACAGTCTTCTATTTTATTAATGTACTATATACCTAATGTTTTAGTACGGTTAGTCTAATTCTGAAGTCGACGCTCATAGTAGCGTCGAAACCAGGTCAATTTTTGATTAATATTTGTGACCAAGGGCTTATTTGTTACAATATAATACTGACACAGTCACTGAATCTTAGCAGCTATGTTCAAAGTTTTAGAAAGAACTATTTAGCAACTTTATATGAAAATACATTGAGCAGGATAAGGGAAGATATATGCGATTCATACATATGGATCTCTGTTGATGAGACAACTGACAGACAAGGTGAATATGTGGCTAATTTGATTGTTGAAAAGTTAGATCCTGAGACTCGCTCTGTACCTCATCCGATCTGCAGCAAGGAGCTAAAATAGAGTAATCAGGAAACAACTGCTCACTTTGTGAACAAAGCCCTCAGATTACTTTTCCGTAACAGTGTAGATGATGATAAAGTTCTTGTAATCTACACTGATGCAGCCGCATACATGATTGTTGCTGTTAAATTGTTGAAAGTATTTTACCCAGCCTTGCTCTATATCACATGTCTTGCCCATGCCATGAATCGTGTAGTTGAGACGTTACGTCTCGATTTTCCACATGTAGATAAGCTAGTTTCAACTATCAAAATTTTTTTTACTAAAGTATCTACAAGAATCCAGAAATTTCGAGAGGAACTTCAAAACGTACCACTTCCGCCAGAACTTTTACTCGCTGGAAAACGTGGCTAGAAGCCGTGGAATATTATAGCGAGCATCTGGAACACATTAAGAACATTGTTTTTACACTACTAGCCATTACAATTGCTACACCACGAAGATGACGTGCTACAGACGCGAAATTTAACCGACAGGAAGAAGATGCTGTGATATGCAAATGATTAGCTTTCCAGAGCATTCACACCTACAACGTGCTGACATGAGGAAAATTTCCAATCGATTTCTCATACACAAACAGTTGACGGGCGTTGCCTGGTGAAAAGTTGTTGTGATGCCTCGTGTAAGGAGGAGAAATGCGTACCATCACGTTTACGACTTTGATAAAGGTCGGATTGTAGCCTATCGCGACTGTGTTTTTTCGTATCTCGGCATTGCTGCTCGCGTTGGTCGAGATCCAGTGACTATTAGCAGAATATGGAATCGGTGGGTGCAGGAGGGTAAAACGGAACGCCGTGACGGATCCCAACGGCCTCGTATCACTAGCAGTCGAGATGACAGGCATCTTATCCCGTGCAGCCACGTCTCGATACCTGAGTCATCAGATGGGGACGTCTGCAAGACAACAACCATCTGCACAAACAGTTCGACTTCGTTTGCAGCAGCATGGACTATCAGCTCTGAGACCATGGCTGCGGTTACCCTTGACGCTGCATCACTGACAGGAGCGCCTGCGATGGTGTACTCAACGACGAACCTGGGTGCACGAATGGCAAAACGTCATTTTTTCGGATGAATCCAGGTTCTGTTTACAGCATCATGATGGTCGCATCCGTGTTTGGCAACATCGTGGTGAACGCATATTGGAAGGGTGTATTCGTCATCGCCATACTGGCGTATCATCCGGCTTGATGGTGTGGGGTACCATTGGTTACACGTCTCGGTCACCTCATGTTCGCATTGACGGCACTTTGAACAGTGGACGTTACATTTCAGATGTGTTACGACCCGTGGCTCTACCCTTCATTCAATCCCTGCGAAACCCTACATTTCAGCAGGATAATGCACGAACGCATGTTGCAGATCCTGTACGGGCCTTCCTAGATACAGAAAATGTTCGACTGCTGCCCTGGCGAGAACATTCTCCAGATCTCTCACAAATCAAAAACCTCTGGTCAATGGTGGCCGAGCAACTGGCTCGTCACAATACGCCAGTCACTACTCGTGATGAACTGTGGCATCGCGTTGAAGCTGCATGGGCAGCTGTACCTGTACACGCTATTCAAGCTCTGTTTGACTCAATGCCCAGGCGTATCAAGGCCGTTATTACGGTCATAGGTGGTTGTTCTGGTTACTGATTTCTCAGGATATATGCACCCAAATTGCGTGAAAATGCAATCACATGTCAGTTCTAGTATACTATATTTGTCCAATGAATACCCGTTTGTCATCTGCATTTCTTCTTGTTGTAGCAATTTTAAAGGCCAGTAGTGTAAATTGCAAAGGAAGAGTGAGCGTTACTTCAGCTGAAGATCTTCTAGAGGACTCAACAATTTGCAACGACATTGCACACATAAAATCTCATTATGAATTTTTGTTCTCTGTTATTAATGCTCACTGGTTTAGTCTACACGGGCCGCCTGTTGTAGCCGAGCGGTTCTAGGCGCTTCAGTCCGGAACCACGCGACTGCTACAGTTGCAGGTTTGAATCCTGCCTCGGGCATGGATGTGTGTGATGTCCTTAGGTTGTAAGTAGTCATAATCGATCTGTGATTTCATTCGGGTCATCATAATATATTTTGTTGAGTCTTTAAACCCTTTGTCTGTGCGATGTGCAGCTCCTGACGCTAGTTCTAGGGGACTGATGACGTCAGATGTTAAGTTCCGTAGCGCTCAGACCCATTTGAACCATTTTTTAGTGTACATGCAACTGCCGTTAATAGAAGAGATGACAGAAAAAATCAACTTGTTCCCAGGTTCTATTGGTATAAATGTTAGCGAGAAGCTAAGGACTGAACTGCAAAAAAAAAGAAAAACCAGGACTGACAGTCCTCGGCACAGAGGCTAACATCTTATCAAGTAAATCAACAGAACATGAGTGTACTGTCCCATTGCAGCTAATACCTTAATTTAAATATGTTCCGGTGATATCTGTTGACGTGGAACTCTCATTTTTGGCATGTAAGGTGCTATTATCACACAAGAGATGCGGTTTCTCAACGGGCGATCTGGAGAAAGTGTTAGTTATTTACCGTGACTGTAATTATGGATATGGACCATGATATAATGTGGTTTTTTGTCAATGTATTTATTTTTTTTAACAATGAAATGTGAGATTTTGGTCACCTACTTTCTGGTTTTTACAATTTATTTTTGTAAGTGATAGAACCTATTTTAAGTGCCTAATTTAAGATTTCTAGAACCTAAAGGTCCGAGGTCTAATTATCACATGCCCACAAGGGAATGTCTTGCACTCTGGCCTGTGGAGTTGTCGAACAACCATCTCCATATTTACTGAACAATGCGTTTTTATAGAACATGTGAAATGATTGATACACTATCTGATCAAAAGTATCCGGACAGATAGCTAAAAATGACTTACAAGTTCGTGGTGCCCTCCATCGGTAATGCTGAAATTCAAAATGGTGTTGTCCCATTCTTAGCCTTGATGACAGCTTCCACTCTCGCAGGCATACGTTCAATCAGGTGCCGGAAGGTTTCTTAGGAATGGCAGCCCATTCTTCACAGAGTACTGCACTGAGGAGAGGTATCAATGTCGGTGGGTGAGGCCTGGCACGACGTCGGCGTTCCAAAACATCCCGAAGGTGTTCTGTAGGATTCAGGTCAGGACTCTGTGCAGGCCAGTCCATTATAGGGATGTTATTGTCGTGCAACCACTAAGCCACAGGCCATGGATTATGAAAAGGTGCTCGATCGTGTTGAAAGATGCAATCGCCATCCCCGCATTGCTCTTCAACAGTGGGAAGCAAAAATGTGCTTAAAACATCAATGAAGGCCTGTGCTCTGATAGTGCCATGCAAAACAACAAGGTGTGCAAACCCCCTCCATGAAAAACACAACCAAACCATAACACCACCGCCTCCGAATTTTACTGTTGGCAAAGCACACGCTGGCCGATGACGTTCACTGGACATTCGCCATACCCACACCCTGCCATCGGATCGCCACATCGTGTACCGTGATTCGTCCCTCCACACAACGTTTTTCCACTGTTCACTCGTGCAATGTTTACTCTCCTTAAAATGTTTCAAATGGCTCTGTGCACTATGGGACTTAACTTCTGAGGTCATCAGTCCCGCCGGTCGGGGTGGCAGAGTGGTTCTAGGCGCTACAGTATGCAACCGCGTGACCGCTACGGTCGCAGGTTCGAATCCTGCCTCGGGCATGGATGTGTGTGATGTTCTTAGGTTAGTTAGGTTTAAGTAGTTCTAAGTTCTATGGGACTGATGACCTCAGCAGTTAAGTCCCATAGTGCTCAGAACCATTTGAACCATCATCAGTCCCCTAGAACTTAGAACTACTTAAACCTAATAACCTAAGGACATCACACACATCCATGCCCGAGTCAGGATTCGAACCTGCGACCGTACCGGTTGCGCGTCTCCAGACTGAAGCGCCTAGAACCTCTCGGCCACTCCGGCCGGCTTACTCTCCTTACATGAAGCGAATCGTCGTTTGACATTTAGCACCGTAATGTGTTGCTTATGAGAAGCCTCTCGACCATTGAATCCAAGTTTTTTCACCTCCTGCCTAACTGTCACAGTACTTGCAGTAGACCCTGCTGCAGTTTGCAATTCCTGTGTGATGGTCTGGATAGATTTTTGCCTATTACACATTACGACCCTGTTCAACTGTCAGCTGTCTCTGTCAGTCAACAGACGAGGTCTGCCTGTACGCTTTTGTGCTGTACGTGCCCCTTCACGTTTCCATTTCACTATCACATCTGAAACAGTGGACTTAGAGATGTTTGGGAGTGTGGAAATCTCACGTACAGCCGTATGACACATGTGACACCCAATCACCTGATCACGTTCGAAGTCCGTGATTTCCGCGAAACGCCCCATTCAGCTCTCTCACGATGTTTAATGTCTATTGAGGTCGCTGATATGGAGTACCTATAAGTAGATGGCAACACGATGAACCTAGTATGAGAAACGTATGTTTTTGGTGCTGTGCGGATACTTTTGATCACATAGTGTATGATTTCGTTCATGTGACTCTTATTTTCTTTGGCAGCTGATGTTGTAAGTAGTCATAATCGATCTGTGATTTCATTCGGGTCACCGTAATGTATTTTGTTGAGTCTTTAACCCCTTTGTCCGTGCTATGTGCAGCTCCTGACGCTAGTTTAATTATATTCATTTATTTGTCAGTATATGAGGCCTTCATTTGTCCTTTTGAGGTGTTGCCCTTCCTGTGCGCAATAGTCATGTGTAATATTTCACCATACGCTTTTATCTCCTTTTGGATATACACTTCCTCATGTTCATCATTCTTTGAAATTCCTTATTCCCAGCTCCTATTGCATTCTTAGTCGATGGTATTTGGTGCTTACTTAACATATATAGTTTCGTCCCTCTGATTATATGTGCTTTGTCCGACTCAGCATTACTATAACAGTAAATGAAGTCAGTAATACGATATTCTCTCTCTTCCACTCCTTCTTCTACTTTTCTATCTCCATCCATAGTGGGCGAGAGCGACTTTCCAAGAGAGGCTGATCTCATTGCAACTGTCGTAACTCTAACAGTCCTAATTTCCGTCGTACAGCCGTCCGCGTTTCAATAACTTCACGCTTTGTGAACGACAGCCTGCAGTATATGAACTTGTTTTTAAGATGGTGTACAACTTACCGACACTTGGAGTGCGGCCACTGAGCGGAGCCGGCCGGAGTGGCCGAGCGATTCTAGGCGTTACAGTCTGGAAACGCGTGACCGCTACGGTCGCAGGTTCGAATCCTGCCTCGGGCATGGATGTGTGTGATGTTCTTAGGTTGGTTAGGTTTAGGTACTTCTAAGTTCTAGGGGATTGATGACCTCAGAAGTTAAGTCCCATAGTGCTCAGGGCCATATGAACCATTTGAACCACTCAGTGGATGTGTGACTTATAGTTCGGAAAATGTTTGCTTTCTACCTCTACGATTGAGCCTGTAATGCTTCTTCGCCCAAATGAAACCTACTTGCCTCAGTGAAAGACATATCCAATGAAATTGATCAAAAATGGTTCAAATGGCTCTGAGCACTATGGGACTCAACATCTGTGGTCATCAGTCCCCTAGAACTTAGAACGACTTAAACCTAACTAACCTAAGAAGATCACACACATCCATGCCCGAGGCAGGATTCGAACCTGCGACCGTAGCGGTCACGCGGTTCCAAACTGACACGCCTAGAACCGCACGGCCACACCGGCCGGCAATGAAATTGATCAAAGGAATTTCAGTGTACTACCTTTTTCGAGACAGTCTCCAAAATGTGCTTGACTTTTTGACTTTCCTGGAGGAATGACACGATGAATTGCAGTTCGTTTCCAGGCATCGTTAAATTTTGCCTAATTACTTCAGCAGTGTGTTAGTGTGTTGAAGGACTTCTCCCTCCGGGCACAAAAAAAAAATGGTTCAAATGGCTCTGAGCACTATGGGACTTAACATCTATGGTCATCAGTCCACTGGAAGTCAGAACTACTTAAACCTAACTAACCTAGGGACATCACACAACACCCAGTCATCACGAGGGAGAGAACCCCGGGCACAGACAGGCTGTTTTGGGTAAGAGAAGTTGATTCTATTGGACACTGATTTCCATCAGCTATAGACCGTAGAAGAATGTACTCGGAGAAGTCGTACGTAGATTCCTGTTGTGGAAATTTTGGACAGGACAGCGTTTATTTTTCAGTGTTGTGAGTGATCGTCGCTCTTATGTTCTAGTGCCGTAAGGGTATCTTCAGTTTGGTTAAATTCTGTTTTATCCTGCTTTCTTGTAAAATACAACACTGCCACACAGGTTTCATTTTGTATCGTGATTTTATTATGTTCGCTGTTGTTGGGACCATGTGAGTCCACCAGCCTGACAAAAATACAGTTAGCGTCGTAACAGGAAAGACTACACTGACATTTTTCTTCTTCAGATTGTACAGTACATTTTCCACCGTTTCATTATTGCGATTGTTGTGGACGTTCTTTATTTGTGATACTTGTGAAAGAAATGCTTTTAAAGGTGACCGATCGCGTAAAGTGGGAAATCCGGGTTCGAGTCCCAGTCCGGCACAAATTTCCACTGTGGTCCTTAGATTATACAACTGGAGATAGTTCATATTTGGATCTGTGAATACTTTTCACTTCTATCATAGGAGCTGTAGTCTTCGCAGGAATTGCATAGTACCTCTTCACAACGCAGGGACTGCAATTTCTCATAAATGTAGCCCCATTAATGTATGTGATGAGCTGGTGAAAGTGCAGTCCCGTTCACTAGCTCGAATATTCAGTTCACAAATCTTTCAAATGTTTCAATTTTAATCACAAAAGAGGTTTAATGACTCTTTGTTGGAAACATCCCTTTTAGATATTCATTTCATGTTCGTTATTAATTGCAATTAGAGTAGCTGATTCGCATGAATGAATTCTCGGAGCAATAGGGCATACGTGTATGTTCCAGAGCGTTAAACTAGATGAATATATCGCCTTATTTGGTTATAATGTATGACATCTCGTTTTATCATTTACTTTGATTTTGTGGGCTACCCAGATTAGCGTATGTAGTAGCGCTTTCTCCATAAGCCTTCTTGACTTTTTGATGCCTGCCCACAGGCTGGAGTTTTAGAGAAACATTGTCGTCTGTTAATTTCTATCGTGATTTTTATCACTCGTCAGAGCAAATAAACATCTGTTAATCTCAGTCTTGACTTAGGAGATCCACTAACAACAAATGTAACTAGACACTCAACTAAGAGGTAATCTTGGTGGTTATAGCGCTGTCAACCAAATGATGATACATATTTCTGTAACCAATCGTTTACGATCTCTTCCATTGTAAGTAACTGTACCTAACTTAAAACAGATCGCTTCTAATTTATTAACAGCATACGATAACCAGCAGTTTGGTTGCCTTGGCCCTTTTACATTTTTAAAAGACAACGCACTTTTATAACAATGTTACTAACAACTTATGATCGTTCTGAGAGATCAAAATTATCGTTTCAAATACATGTTATTTACTTATCCTGCAACTGCACTTTAAAGTTCTTCAATTACTGTCAAATGACGACGCCATTTGGTGTAAGCACAGTTACCTGTTTCCGTGTTTTTGTACATAAGTATGTGGTTAACTTTTGTTCAGTTCTATTTTCCTGTAATGTAACCGACATGCCATATCGATTAGCCATGTGGTCAGTAAAATGTTTATAATAATTGCTTTCTTTGACATTACAAACGAGAACCTGACATTCTGTGCCACTCGGTGGGGTTTTAGTATAGGGTTGTTATCACTGCAAATCGCTTGTTTAATTTATTCAAATGTGGCTTTAGTTTAATTTCCTGTTTTATTTGTCTGCACGCAGCCTGAAGGTGTCAGAAGAAACGAAACCGGCCATATGAAAATAAATGTGTAAAGGTACAAATGAGGCGGCTTACATTAATCATTGAGAGTTGTTCTCAACTAAGCATGTAGAGCTCTCTGTGGCGGCGCTATAGTTGTGCACAGCAAGCAAACTAAATGATAAGTTACGCTAAACATTCCGAGGAAGGAACGAAATTTTCACTCGCTTTTCTTGTACGTTCTTCAATAAACACTGCATGTACGCTCCTCGACTCTGATCCAGAGCTGGGACCCAGATTTCACTCCATTAGCCGCTAGTAACTTACGGCTCTCACTCTGAGTAGTAAAGACGCGTCAGACGATGAGCACGCTCAATTTCCGCCATTTTCACGGTGCTCCCACGGCTGCAGCTTTGAAGCACGCTGGCAATCTGTCGCACGGTCGATACACATGCTCTCGCCGCCACAGATAGCTCGCCACTCTTTGTCACCGTTGATTGACTGAACCGGCCTAAGCGTGCCGGGAGGACACATCCTTATCACTGCGGAAACTATAGGAGATGGATTCTGTTGATTTAAATTTGCATTTATATCGATTGTAATGCTAATGTATCTGCATCTTACGTCTCAAGCTTTTTCGAATGTCAGTCGCAAACAAGGCAACAGAAAATGTGAGCGTTAATCATAAAGCATTCTTTATGAGCTAGAAAAAATCATGCAGCGGCCATGAAACATGGGGATGATTTCATTCATTCTGTATACACCCATCTTCCAGTGCTACGTGTTTTTACCAACAAAGGATGACTTTAGAGAGACCTTGGTTGGGGAAGTTTGCAGTTTGGCTGTTCAGGGAATATTTCAACTCGAAAATCAGCTTTTCGTAATTCGGGAAACGCTCGCTACGCTGTGTTTTCTTCATTCGAAGAAAGGGAAATAAGCCACTAGCTGCCACGTCACGAAAATATGATGGTAGACGAGTCGTTGCGGACGTGTGGGAGACTATGGCCTGTGTCCTGTGCACCTTGGACAGCTCCTCGCAACACTTCTTCATAACAGAGCCATCCGTAGCTTCGTCAGCAGATTTCGTCTGTTTTCTCCACAAGATCATAATCTGTTTTCACCATACTAGCATCACTTCGCCAGATGAAGATTAGCTTTTCGGATGTTTGAGGGATGGTGACTTCACGAGTATCCTGTGCTTGCCTTATTCCGTCGTCTTGTGGTCGTAGTGGTATAGCCAATTCACGTCCATGGTGATTAACCGCCTAAGGATATCACTGCGATTAGCCTAATGCAGCTGCTAAATTAACGCTGCACCCTCAGCTCAACGTGGTTTTTCAGTAAGTGTGAGAAGTCGCGGAAGCAAGCGGCCGGTGACCTGTCACAGTCAAAATGTCATGCAAGATGTTGATAAAGGTTCATGACTGATTTTCACTTTTCCCAAGGAGGCCTTAGTTGTGATTAACCGAGCACTACAGTTTCCATTTCTCTTGTGATCCCGCCAGTTCACAGACAGATGACATGGCAAATAAGTTTTCGCCACCAGAAGTTTTCGACCACACTGGAAGCTTTTGTCCTAGACACTCCGCCATTGACGCCGCATTACTACTGCACACTCCCACTACCCCATCACAGATTGTTGCAGCGTTGTTCGCCATTCTGTTTTTTTTTTTTTTTTTGCTCATTTAGAGGCGTGCTAAGAAATTACAGGACCTGGGTTTCAGTCTGTGCCAGGACTGTAAGCATGTAAATGCTAACAAACAAAATTTACTTAAGTTGACTTTATTTTTTCGAGGTGATAAGTAAAACATAATGACTACCACTCGTGAGTGAGGCTGACGTCGCATAGTATTGTTGGCTAGAAGATCTAGTGTGGTAGGCTCACAGACTGGCACATTTCCTTGGATTAATCTGAATGTTGCATAAATTACGTAACTGGACAGTGTAGGAAACTTCCATATAGAGCATGTAGAGATTCGTGTCTTAAACACAGTCTCACGTCACTCATGGTGTATGGTGTACGTTGTTCTTGGTACTGAGATGTAAGGGAATGGAAGGAAAAGTACTATAAAATGGTTCAAATGGCTCAAATGGCTCTGAGCACTATGGGACTTAACATCCATGGTCATCAGTCCCCTAGAACTTAGAACTACTTAAACCTAACTAACCTAAGGACATCACACAACACCCAGTCATCACGAGGCAGAGAAAATCCCTGACCCATCCGGGAATACTATGAAATACTGTTAGAAATAACACACAGCTCTCTCCTCGGTGCGGGTAAAATACTAGTGGTAATACTTTCCACCATAAACGAATGCGCTGTATTTTATACTACCGAGCTACCAAGCGATAATGAACTTACATATATTACATACACTCCTGGAAATAGAAATAAGAACACCGTGAATTCATTGTCCCAGGAAGGGGAAACTTTATTGACACATTCCTGGGGTCAGATACATCTCATGATCACACTGACAGAACCACAGGCACATAGACACAGGCAACAGAGCATGCACAATGTCGGCACTAGCACAGTGTATATCCACCTTTCGCAGCAATGCAGGCTGCTATTCTCCCATGGAGACGATCGTAGAGATGCTGGATGTAGTCCTGTGGAACGGCTTGCCATGCCATTGCCACCTGGCGCCTTAGTTGGACCAGCGTTCCTGCTGGACGTGCAGACCGCGTGAGACGACGCTTCATACAGTCCCAAACATGCTCAATGGGGGACAGATCCGGAGATCTTGCTGGCCAGGGTAGTTGACTTACACCTTCTAGAGCACGTTGGGTGGCACGGGATACATGCGGACGTGCATTGTCCTGTTGGAACAGCAAGTTCCCTTGCCGATCTAGGAATGGTAGAACGATGGGTTCGATGACGGTTTGGATGTACCGTGCACTATTCAGTGTCCCCTCGACGATCACCAGTGGTGTACGGCCAGTGTAGGAGATCGCTCCCCACACCATGATGCCGGGTGTTGGCCCTGTGTGCCTCGGTCGTATGCAGTCCTGATTGTGGCGCTCACCTGCACGGCGCCAAACACGCATACGACCATCATTGGGACCAAGGCAGAAGCGACTCTCATCGCTGAAGACGACACGTCTCCATTCGTCCCTCCATTCACACCCGTCGCGACACCACTGGAGGCGGGCTGCACGATGTTGGGGCGTGAGCGGAAGACGGCCTAACGGTGTGCGGGACCGTAGCCCAGCTTCATGGAGACGGTTGCGAATGGTCCTCGCCGATACCCCAGGAGCAACAGTGACCCTAATTTGCTGGGAAGTGGCGGTGCGGTCCCCTTCGGCACTGCGTAGGATCCTACGGTCTTGGCGTGCATCCGTGCGTCGCTGCGGTCCGGTCCCAGGTCGACGGGCACGTGCACCTTCCGCCGACCACTGGCGACAACATCAATGTACTGTGGAGACCTCACGCCCCACGTGTTGAGCAATTCGGCGGTAAGTCCACCCGGCGTCCCGCATGCCCACTATACGCCCTCGCTCAAAGTCCGTCAACTGCACATACGGTTCACGTCCACGCTGTCGCGGCATGCTACCAGTGTTAAAGACTGCGATGGAGCTCCGTATGCCACGGCAAACTGGCTGACACTGACGGCGGCGGTGCACAAATGCTGCGCAGCTAGCGCCATTCGACGGCCAACACGGCGGTTCCTGGTGTGTCCGCTGTGCCGTGCGTGTGATCATTGCTTGTACAGCCCTCCCGCAGTGTCCGGAGCAAGTATGGTGGGTCTGACACACCGGTGTCAATGTGTTCTTTTTTCCATTTCCAGGAGTGTATATAAGGAGCTATCGAAAAAATTTTAATGTCGTGTATTTGTAAATACGCAACGGACTTGTGATAATCCTGCACTATATATGTGCATGTGTGGTTGTAATCGTAAGAGTAAAGTGTTTTCATTTGTTGATGATTTATTTACGCCTCTTTTAATATCATACGTTGGTGTAGGCCCTGCGTACGATTCAGTTCACTACAGCTGCTCATGAGAAAGGAAGGCGTAAAACTATGGCAAGAAGGTATCTTTTCGTGTACTTTGCGTTAGCTCTTATACGGCCGGTTACTAAGCATACATAGATATTCATTTTTTTCATCAACATCGATACATGAAACGTCGCCTCTAATGAATACGTTTTGTACGATGGCTCAAATACGTCACAGTCATCTCTCTTAAAAGGTGGGAAACTAGCACATGACATAAAGAATGTGGTAGCCAAACACAGACATTTCGATGAGTTTGGGGGAATTTGGAGTATTAACGAAGTTGTTACCAAGAACCCCTAGTGGAAGCCATGTGTTTGCGAACCAAACCACAATGGCAGAAGAACTTATAACAGACCAACGAACTGTAGCAAATATAGGGAACAAACAGCAAGCAAAGATGAGCACTTTGCGAAAGACTGCTGTTTGATTTGTAACTTGGGAAAGAACATTTCAGTGCATAGCGATGTTCTGACAGAGCCTCGGACGCGTCGCTAGCTGCTGCTGCCTGGTGGCTTTGCCACTTTCTCCCTACTACGCTGCTGACAGCGTCGTGGATCTTCATTCCGAGGATCAGAGGATGACCGTATTTTGCAGAGGACACAAAGCGCACGTGGGCTACCTGGTCGCCCTTGCTGAGTCGCCATCTGCCGTACTCTTACGTCCATCTGCAGCGCGCTCTTCACAGTCTCGGCTGTATTACTGTTCCTTACAAAATGCCTTGTCCTGCTCTAGACTAGAACTTATAATGCCTTGTAACATTTCTCTTGTGGAAGCAAGTCTTAAGAAAAGTCAAAACGCGATCATACGATTTGTCGACCCGGAAAAGTGTTCGGCAATGTGAAATGGTGCAAGATGTTCGAAATTATGAGAACAGTAGGAGTAAGCTATAGTGTAAGACGGGTAATACTCAAAATGGACAAGAACCAAGAGGGAACAATATGAATGGAAGACTAAGAATGAATTAGAAATTTCGTCGGACGTGGACGTGTCCTTTCGTCCCTAGTGTTCAATCCACACATTGAAGAGGCAAAGACTGATATAAAGCAAATGTTCAAAAGTGGGTTTAAAATCCTGGGTGAAATAATGTCAAGAAGAAGATACGCTGATCACATTGCTATCCGCAGTGAAAGCGGAGAAGAATTGCAAGACGTTGTGATCAGAATGAACATTCTATTGACTACAGAGAATGGATTGAGAATAAATCGAAGAAATGCAATATCAGTGAGGACTAGCGGAAATGAGAGGGGACCACGAAGTAGAGAAATTGAGTGATGCTGATCAGCGCAGGCAAAGACGGCATTCCTGGCCAAGAAGACTCTGGTAGCAGTCTGGGGAAGAAGCTTCTGACAATATACATTTGGAGAACAGAATTGTATGGTAATGAACAATGGAACGTGGGAAAAGCGGAACAGCTTTGAATCGAAGCGTTTGAGATTTATTACTATTCAATGATGTTAAAAATTAGGTGGAATGATGCGAAAAGGAATCGGCGAAAAAGGGAATAAATGTCATACACTGACAAAACGGCATATGTTAAGACATCATGAAGAAACTTCAGTAGTACTAGATGGAGCTGTAGAGGGACGAAACTGTAGCCGAAGAAACGTACTGGAATACGTAAAATAAACTGAGAACGTAAGACGCAAATGCTGTTCTAACGTAAAGAGCTTGGCACAAAAGAGCACTTCGTAGTGTGCTTCCTCCAGCCAGTCGGAAAACTAAAAATGAAGGTGGAAGACCTCATGATGAATGGCCGGAAGGATAGCCAAACCTCAGCCGTTTCAAATGTAATCAAATGGAAACGTCACTCATTAAAGAGAAGCCGAGAGGTTCAAGCAGACTGCATGAAGAACACGATAGAATGCACTTAACTAAATAAGACTGTTTGGACATGTCTATGAGAAGATGTGGGAACAAAAGAATAGAATAACAGTATAAAGAAGCAAACAAAATTGATACGCATGCTGTAATATCTTCGGATATGGTTTCAAATGACACAGTAGCTTATAAAACAGACAACTGTCCCACTATCCGAAAATTTCCTTAAATGTTAGTATAGTTGAAGTTATAAACTGCACACACAGATAACCAACAATGAAACGAATAGCACTGCGAAGATAATGTCAGGTGATGTATCTAAGACTATTCGAGTAATGCAGAAAGGAAGCGGTTCTGAAGACTTTAGTTTTAATTGCCTGACACAAGCAGGTGACGTCAGAGAATGACATACCGTGCGGGCAGAATTATCGATGCTAAGTCGATGACCGAAAGCGCAGTAGAAAGTGAACGTCACGACAGTAAGTAAAGTCAGTCAAACGAATACCATTAAACTAATTCAGAGTAACTTAAAAACAACGGACACGATCTGAGCTCCGAATCAAAGTAAATTTCCAGAAAAGCGATGTAACAGCTGTACTCGGATATCAACGTAACAGAGGTATCAATGACGGGATGGAAACTGCAGATGTTCCTAACGGGTCGAGTAATAATTTTGTTCAATAAGCCAACTACCATCACAATGGTTCGTTGCAAGTTTTGGAAATGTGATCGTCGCAACCTGAACTATCAACCACGCAAGCACTTTTGACACCACTCATTGATTAGTTTTTCATTGAACTATTGCAGATGTGATAATCGAATCCACCTTAACCTGCGCTCATCGTGACCGGAGGTAGTTATCTAATAATTCAGTGTACTCGTAACGTTATTAACCACGCTGAACAGCGTTAAAGACACTAAGTTGCATCATATGTCTTACAAAGCAGTAAAGATGAAGACATTCATCTCTGCATAACACCGTTATTAGCTAGTCTTTAAGTTAGTGTGCTCCATGTGTTATACTTCAGATGTCAGTTATCATTACTCTCGAGGAAACACTATTAACAATTTTAATATCAGTGAGACAGCAAAAACATGAATGTCACAAAAACTACAATACTGGCATTAAACTATATATTCCGTCACTACGTTTAAGTGGCCATTGAGTAATTTCTTTTTGAGCAATAAAAGAAATATTGCTGTGTTGCTTATTTGATTACTTGACAATACACTTCCGTAACAGAAGTGTAAAATTTGATGTCATTAAAAAATTCCGTATTCTCATGTCATGCCGTATTTAGTTCGTGTGTGCTTCAATAATACATTTTCTCCTATGTATACATTGGTTTTTGGTGCTGATATAAATCTAGGATGCAGCTGAGTCTGAGGAATATAATACAACATATCTGGAATCGTAGTAACCTTTCAGGAAGATAGGAGGCTTTTTGCTGTTGGGTTTTGTGCTCCTCGAATAATCCAGCATGTTTCTTCATATTATTAAGCTACTCTCCGTCCAACCAATTCTGATAGTAGGTATTCGGTTAAATTTAGAGAAACGCCATTAGTGTGAGGTTCTCACTCTTTTAGATTTGATGTCTCTGTGTGAGGCGTCCTAAGCGACCAGAATATACTGAAGAAAACAGTTCGCTAGACAATGCATCGCTCTTAGGTCTTCCCAAATCATTTCAAAGGTAGAGACGTTTCATTAGTCACATCTCCCAGGTTTGCTATAATGCAGGATGAGTGAACCTGCAGACGAAATGATATATATCTTGCTGAGATATAGAGTTAACAGATATGTCACAATTTTCAATCAGCCTATTTTTGCCAAGTGTATGTTTCCTTTGGTGTGAGACACTGGGGCATTTCGCAACAACACTGAAAGTCATTAACAGATAATGAGACTGACGTGACTAAAAATCAGCATAAGTCAGCCACTTGTTATAAAACGCACAGGGAAAGTAATGCAGAATGGTACGAAGATTGGAGAAAGAGATATTTCATTTTCTGCGAGACTTTTCGGCAACGTCTCATGTAGGACACCTCCGCTTCTGATGGGCGCTTGGTCCACATTCGTTCTTTGAGTGAAGTGTGGGTATCGCTGAAAATCTTGTAGACCCCTTACCAGAATGAACCCTGTGGGCCAATGTACCCACACCATACGAAATATCCTTTCATATGAAACTTGATAACTCACGTTATCCATGAATCACGAGATAATGAATCGCACCTTATTAGAAAAAGCAATTTAACACACAAAGCAACTTTGGGTGTTTTATTGATTCATGATCATCATCATCATTTAAGACTGATTATGCCTTTCAGCATTCAGTGTTGAGCATAGTCCCCCTTATAAAATCCCTCCATGATCCCCTATTCAGTGCTAACTTTGGTGCCTCTTCTGATGTTAAGATTATTACTTCAAAATCATTCTTAACCGAATCCAGGTACCTTCTCCTTGGTCTACCCCGACTCCTCCTACCCTCTACTGCTGATCCCATGAGTCTCTTGGGTAACCTTCCTTCTCCCATGCATGTGACATGACGCCACCATCTAAGCCCGTTCGCCCTCACTGCTACATCTGTAGAGTTCATTGCCAGTTTTTCTTTGACTTCCTCATTGTGGACACCCTCCTGCAATCGTTCCCATCTACTAGTACCTGCAATCATCCTAGCTACTTTCATATCAGTAACCTCAACATTATTGATAAGGTAACCTGAATCCACCCAGCTTTCCCTCCCATACAACAAAGTTGGTCGAAAGATTGAACGGTGCATAGATAACTTAGTCTTGGTACTGACTTCCTTCTTGCAGAAGAGAGTAGATCGTAGCTGAGCGCTCACTGCATTAGCTTTGCTACACCTCTCTTCCTGTTCTTTCACTATGTTGCCATCCTGTGAGAATATGCATCCTAAGTACTTGAAACCGTCCACATGTTCTAACTTTGTTCCTCCTGTTTGGCACTCAATCCGTATATACACTCCTGGAAATGGAAAAAAGAACACATTGACACCGGTGTGTCAGACCCACCATACTTGCTCCGGACACTGCGAGAGGGCTGTACAAGCAATGATCACACGCACGGCACAGCGGACACACCAGGAACCACGGTGTTGGCCGTCGAATGGCGCTAGTTGCGCAGCATTTGTGCACCGCCGCCGTCAGTGTCAGCCAGTTTGCCGTGGCATACGGAGCTCCATCGCAGTCTTTAACACTGGTAGCATGCCACGACAGCGTGGACGTGAACCGTATGTGCAGTTGACGGACTTGAGCGAGGGCGTATAGTGGGCATGCGGGAGGCCGGGTGGACGTACCGCCGAATTGCTCAACACGTGGGGCGTGAGGTCTCCACAGTACATCGATGTTGTCGCCAGTGGTCGGCGGAAGGTGCACGTGCCCGTCGACCTGGGACCGGACCGCAGCGACGCACGGATGCACGCCAAGACCGTAGGATCCTACGCAGTGCCGTAGGGGACCGCACCGCCACTTCCCAGCAAATTAGGGACACTGTTGCTCCTGGGGTATCGGCGAGGACCATTCGCAACCGTCTCCATGAAGCTGGGCTACGGTCCCGCACACCGTTAGGCCGTCTTCCGCTCACGCCCCAACATCGTGCAGCCCGCCTCCAGTGGTGTCGCGACAGGCGTGAATGGAGGGACGAATGGAGACGTGTCGTCTTCAGCGATGAGAGTCGCTTCTGCCTCGGTCCCAATGATGGTCGTATGCGTGTTTGGCGCCGTGCAGGTGAGCGCCACAATCAGGACTGCATACGACCGAGGCACACAGGGCCAACACCCGGCATCATGGTGTGGGGAGCGATCTCCTACACTGGCCGTACACCTCTGGTGATCGTCGAGGGGACACTGAATAGTGCACGGTACATCCAAACCGTCATCGAACCCATCATTCTACCATTCCTAGACCGGTAAGGGAACTTGCTGTTCCAACAGGACAATGCACGTCCGCATGTATCCCGTGCCACCCAACGTGCTCTAGAAGGTGTAAGTCAACTACCCTGTCCAGCAAGATCTCCGGATCTGTCCCCCATTGAGTATGTTTGGGACTGGATGAAGCGTCGTCTCACGCGGTCTGCACGTCCAGCACGAACGCTGGTCCAACTGAGGCGCCAGGTGGAAATGGCATGGCAAGCCGTTCCACAGGACTACATCCAGCATCTCTACGATCGTCTCCATGGGAGAATAGCAGCCTGCATTGCTGCGAAAGGTGGATATACACTGTACTAGTGCCGACACTGTGCCTGCTCTGTTGCCTGTGTCTATGTGCCTGTGGTTCTGTCAGTGTGATCATGTGATGTATCTGACCCCAGGAATGTGTCAATAAAGTTTCCCCTTCCTGGGACAATGAATTCACGGTGTTCTTATTTTAATTTCCAGGAGTGTATCTCTTTACCACTTATATTACTTTCGTTTTGGAGATGCTAATCTTCATTCCATAGTTCTTACATTTCTGATCTAGCTCTGAAATATTACTTTGCAAACTTTCAATCGAATCTGCCATCACAACTAAGTCATCAGCATTAATCTCACCCAGCCAGTCTATTGTTTTCAACATATGATCCATAAATAATATGAACAACAGTGGAGACAGGTTGCACCCTTGTCTTACCCCTGAAACTACTCTGAACCGTGAACTCAATTTACCGTCAACTCTAACTGCTGCCTGACTATCCATGTAAAGACCTTTAATTGCTTGCAAAATTTTGCTTCCTATTTCATAATCACGTAGAACAGACAATAAATTCCTCCTAGGAACCCGGGCATATGCCTTTTCTAGATCTATAAACCATAGATACAATTCCCTGTTCCACTCGTAACACTTCTCTATTATTTGCCGTAAGCTAAGGATCTGGTCCTGTCAACCTCTAAGAGGCTTAAAACCACACTGATTTTTATCCAATTTGTCCTCAACCAATACTCGAACTTTCCTTTCAACAACACCTGAGAAGATTTTACCCACAACGCTGTTTAAAGAGATACCTCTGTAGTTGTTACAATCTTTTCTGTTTCCATGCTTAAAGATTGGCGTGATTACTGCTTTTGTCCAGTCTGATGGAACCTGTCCCGACTCCCAGGCCATTTCAGTTATCCTGTGTAGCCATTTACGACCTGACATTTCACTGTATTTGATGAGTCTCGACTTAATTTCATCCACCCCAGCTGCTTTATTACACTGCAATCTATTGACCATTTTCTCCACTTCCTCAAATGTGATCCTATTTCCATCATCGTTCCTATCCCATTATACCTCGAAATCTGAAACATTACTGATCGTATTTTCACCTACATTGAGCAACTCTTCAAAATATTCCTTCCATTTGCCCAAGGAGTCCACAGGATTCACCAGCAGTTTTCCTGACATGTCCAAAATACTTGTCATATCCTTCTTACCTCCCTTTCGAAGACTGCTAATTACACTTCAGAATGGTTTTCCATCAGCTTGACCCAAAGTCTCCAACCTGTTTCCAAAGTCTTCCCAAGATTTCTTCTTGGATGCTGCAATTATCTGTTTGGATTTGTTTCTATCTTCAAGATAACTTTCTCTGTCTACCTGAGTTCTAGTATGTAGCCATTTTTGATACGCCTTCTTTTCCCTTTTACAGGCTGCCTTGACTGCTTCATCCGACCTTTACACACTACTGTTCCAAGACATTCTTTAGCCACTTCTAGTACTGTGTCCCTGTACCTTATCATTCCTTTTCCAATGACTGTAATTGACTACATTCAACCAACTGGTACCTTCCTGAGATCACTGTTATGTACTTGTGCCTGATATCCTTATCCTGAAGTTTCTCCACTCTTATCCTCCTACATATGGACCTGACCTCCTGCACTTTTGGCCTCACAATCCCAATTTCACTACAAATTAAATAATGATCAGTGTCATCAAAGAATCCCCTGAATACACGTGCGTCCCTCACAGCCTTCCTGATTTCAGGATCTGTTATTATATAGTCAATGACAGACCTGGTTCCCCTGCCTTCCCAAGTATACCGGTGAATGTTCTTATGTATAAAAAAGGAGTTTGTGATTACTAAGCCCATACTGGCACAGAAATCCAAGAGTTGTTTCCCGTTCCTGTTGGCCTGCATATCTTCTCCAAATTTACCCATAACCTTTTCATACCCTTCTGTTCGATTTCCAATCCTGGCATTAAAATCACCCATGAGCAGAATCTGTCCTTGTCCTTTACTCTAACAACTACATCACTGAGTGCCTCATGAAAACTATCCATCTTATCTTGATCTGTTCCTTCACAATGCGAATATGCTGACACAATCCTAATTTTCTTGCTAGACACTGTCAAATATATCCACATCAGTCATTCGTTTACATACCTTATCGCAACTACGCTGGGTTCCATTTCATTCCTGATGTAAAGCCCTACACCCCATTGTGCCATTCCTGCTTTGACTCCTGACAGGTAGACCTTGTATTCTCCCACTTCCTCTTCTTTCTCACCCCTTACCCGAATGTCACTAACAGCTAAAACGTCCAGCGCCATCTTACTTGCAGCCTCTGCCAGCTCTACCTTCTTCCCAGAGTAGCCCCCATTGATATTAATAGCTCCCCATCTCATTACTATTTGTTTGCCAAGTCGTATCTTAGGAGTCCCTGGTTTGTCAGTTAGAGGTGGGACTCCGTCACCTCCATAATTCCGAGGCATTTTGCTCTGATTGTTGCCAGCATCATATTTAAAGTACCAGGGAAGCAGGTTGCTAGCCTTACTTGCCCCGAGTCCCATTGAGTTTTACCCTTAACGGTTGAGGGACTAACCGGTGGATTTGGTAGTCTTTGCCGTATGAGCACAAAGGTGACCACGACTCAGAATATGTCCGAGATGCCCAGCCTTATGCCAAAGTAACTGGTATCCCGACTGTCGGGACCACTTACTTGGCCACTCATACGTTGCCCTTGGTTCATGAACTAGGACATGACTACAGGAACCCACACCAATGATTCATAGTGATGAAAATATTTAAATACTTAACAATAGTTCAGCCGGCCGAAGTGGCCGCGCGGTTAAAGGCGCTGCAGTCTGGAACCGCAAGACCGCTACTGTCGCAGGTTTAACTAGTTCTAAGTTCTAGGGGACTAATGACCTCAGCAGTTGAGTCCCATAGTGCTCAGAGCCATTTGAACCATTTTTTTGAACAATAGTCCAAAAGGCTCTGAGCACTATGGGACTTAACATCTGGTAATCAGTCGGCTGGACTTAGAACTATTTAAATCTAACTAACGTAAGGACATTACACATATTCATGCCCGAGGCAGGATTCGAACCTGCGACCATAGCAGCTGTGTGGTTCCGGGCTGAAGCGCCTAGAACCGCTCGGACACCGAGGCTGACTTTTAATACTTACTGAAGAAGATTTATGAAGTGCGACTGTTGTCAGTTTAGCCATTTCCCTGAAAGAGGTACATTTGTTACAAATAAAATCCAATACACAATATTTTAAAAATATTCATGCAGTTTGCGTTCTTAATCCTATTTTACAGTTATTGTAAACGTTATAGCTGACAAGTATAAATAATACTGATTACCACCTGAATTTAACAAATGGATGTCAATGTATGTTTAATAAACTGTACAATACATTAAACAGCTGGTGCTAAGAAAAAGCATCACTAAATAAGATGCTGCCCAACGTGCTGCTTAATGTGCTGTTATTTGATAATACTTCCATCCTTTGTGACTTTTTTTTCTGAATCATCCAGATTTTAATCTGAATTGAAGTTATTCCTTGTAAACATTGAAATTGGGTAAGTACAAATATACTTGGGAATTGGTGCAAAGTAGACTTGGGTTGGAATGCGTGATCATACCCTGCATGTTGTTCGGTTGCTCTTATAGTTTTAATAATAGTTTAGATTTTGTTCCTCATAGCTTGATTACTATGTGTCATGTGTTGAAGTGGTGTTTGTTTTCTTACCTTTGCGAAATTTGGAGATCTGTGCGTTACTTGATTGGCGACCAGGTTTAGTACGGTCAAACATTGAACATTTACATTAACTTGAGGTCTGGGGCAGATTTCAGCATCAGACTTTCGATATAAATTGGGTAGACGAAGGTTGTAATGCTGGAATCGCACCAAGGAGCTCAACGGACCACAGAGATCATGCAGATAGAAATGATGGCGGTACAAGTTATAATGTAGTTGTTTATAATTTGAAAGAACCGCGCAGATTATAGAGAAATTGTTGAGTGAAATGTACTATCAGAAACTGACAGAGATGTTCCACTCCACGAGTTTGCCATTTACAGATTAGCAACAAGATTTTGTTGACGACGTGAAAGATATTTAAGAAATAGCTGATTAATGGTTTCTGTGAAAAATCAAAGCAATGAAGGAAACGACAGACAGTAAACGTCTTAATTTTACATTTCACGTTTTTGTGAGACGCGTTTCATTAAAAGAGAAAATACCTTAACATATTTAACAGGTATTTACAACACCAGCATAAACACAAACACCATTGTCACATAATGACAGCTCTCTGAAATCGATTTATTTGTTCACTGTAAGACTTTTGATACAAATAGAAAGGAAATATAGAGGTTTCGGTTACAGGCTTCTACGGATGATAGTGTAACTGGGGTGGTACAGGTCAGGAGGTCAGTATGTCACCACACTGGGTGGGGTAGCTGTACAATGACGAGTACATTTCTAGTGGCCATGCAATGTATCGCTATGAATTCATCATTGTTAAAACATTAATATATTTGTGAGTAAACTACAACAGTCATGACGATATTAGGAGAAGCCAGAGATCCTATAACGAAGCTGTTTTTTGTCCAGCAAAGACATGAAACTGTCAGCAGGCGGCGTGACAGATTGCAGCAGTGTATGGCCGGTTGGAATGGTGAAAGCAGGGACTTGGCAGGGCAGTAAGGAGTTTGCAGCTGCTTGGCTCCAGGCTCGAACTGCAGTCCACTGGTGGTGGCTGATATAGGCCGTCAGGTGACATGCCAGAAGGAGGGTCCTAGGTCAGCAGACTCAGGGCCACTGCTCGGATGTAAAATAATTAGGGCACCCACCATGCAGTGGCTCTGCCTTTCTACTGCATCAGTGCTATTATGACTTGGTCCCTCTGTTTGCTCTTAGCATGTGTTAACCCCCTTGACGTCTTATAAACATTACTAACCATATTAGCAGGTACAACCTGATGTAACTCTGCCTGGCCAGCTCGAACTGACCTGCTTCCACAGCATCTTGCATTAGCTGTTGGTGGTGTCTCAGTTTTACTCAGTTGATCTCTCAACAAAAAATTTGATGAGACTTGTCCCTCCATGAGCTTAAATGAGATGCAGTAGCTTATATATTTATTCCATTGCAGCCCGTTAGTCATAATATAAACAAAGGCTGTAATCATTCTCACACAGAACGCTACACAAATTATACAGTATGCATTGGTATCTCCTGCATAATATCATCTCTCATCATCATAATTAATTATGAATATTGAGAAACCCCACACATTCATTTTTCAAAAAATTGAGTTAGCTACAATTTTGTGCTCTAAACATAGATGTCGATCATAATATAGAGAAACCCCATATGTTCTGGCATTTTCTGTACTGTTATGCAACCGTGGTATCGGATAATCTAAGAGAAACCCCAACATGTACAAAAGATATGGATTTATAAAAATGTTATGTAATCAGCATTGTATTAAACAAAGAGAATAATCGATATGTGTCTGTAAATGGCAACAAAATGCATGACATAAGGCGATTTCCCTAGTATTCCTGCCAAAAGAACTTCAACCAACAGTGACATTTACAATTGGCCAACATGTGTCAACGAATGAACTATGTGTATATAATTCTTGAGGGTATTTTAGTGCTGTCATTGCAACTACAAAAATGCGTGTTTTTTTTCCACCAGACACATTTTGATTTATTGAGGTAAGGCATCATCAGCGGTCTGTAATTAAGTTATTTATATTTTGAATTGCTTTTAGATCGAAAAACAGTTCGTTAAGAATATATTGATTTGTACTTGCGGTGATTTTCGCTTAAATCGGGAAATGCCGTCTGCTAGCACATCGGTGATGTTTTATTGCATTAGACAATGATAATTTTGGTGTAATTTTCAGTTGTTCTGCAACACTATGCATTTGTTATGTTTTTCACAGCGCACTTTAATGGACACCACAGTTTTTGGTTGTTTTTGTACTTTTAAGTATGTGTTGTGTTTGTACTTATGTGTTCTGTTTTTTTCTGAACTTGTGCGTATTATGTGCCTCAGCGCTATTAGCAGTTTCAAGGCTCTTCCAGTCTGGCAAGGCGGAATGCATCTTCAAATCTTCCACTGATTTGTCGTGGATTTATGACCGTTTTACTCTCAGCTAAAGTTATACATGGCTGTGTATCCTGTCTCGGTGATTGTGTTACTAACTATTGACTGTTCTAACTCACGGCTTTAAGGTATATCGACTTCTTTTGTGTTGATTTTAATATTTCCCTTTGTTAGTGGTTCTGTGTCCTTATCGGTACTTGACTGCATCGGGATTTTGCTCTGCTATGTTATACGTCTTTACTACATGTGCTCGACACCTCACTGTACTGAATTTGGTACCTTGATTTGTTAGTGCGTTATTGCGCTTCTTTCAGTGTGGAACGCACGTTTCCAAGTTTGGTACATGTTGCACAGATTCCAGCCGTTTTTATGGCTCGGTTGTGAACGATTCTCCTCCGTCTGAATAACTGCATGCTAATATAAGCTTTGCTTTTCATATAATGCCAGAAATTCCGTGGTCTACCAGAATCTCGTTTTCTCCGAGAAGGAGATTTCTTTCTCTTATACTTCCGGCAGTTTATCTTCTCATCTCGTGGTACTCCATCATCAGATATTTTTAGTCTTACACCTATTACATGGGATTTGTGCTTTGATTCTCGTTGCAACATGTTGTCATGTGTACGAGAGTATTGCACATCACACGGCGTTGCCCGTGAAAAAATGAGGATATCATAGCTGCCACTTTACCAGAATAACAAGTGGACTTCAGTAAAATGTGGGGCATTGAAAGAAGCAAGCGATTGGCACATTGAGCTTGTGGGTCTTCCAGCTGCACTTAAGCTCTGTGTGCATGTGCACTATGTTCTATGTAGAGAGAGACGCCTGACTTCTCATCACGACTTTGTGTTTGCAAAGAAAAACCCTATGGACAAATAGTTGGTTTCTAGGTTGATGGCTTTTTAACCCTGTCCTTCAGCTACTCTTCCTCTTATCTGATGGGCGAACAGCGAGTTTACAGCCTGCAGTGAAACGGGAAAATCCAGCTCCATCACACCTATTTGGCACGTTGGCGGTAAATTGCTATACCTGTTTGGTAGTTTCCATTTAGTCTCGTGTGCCCCAATACCAAACAGAACTCAACCTGTTTCCCTTATAGCAGAAGGAAGAGAAAAGTGTCTGCTATATACTGTATCACTCTTTTAGCTCGTTATATTGATCCATTTAAGTAAAGAGCACGAACGGAATCGGAAAAGATGGGAAACACCGTTCTTTCCTCTTCTCTCATCAGCCCGAATGTCTTACGAAGGGTGTACAAGTCAACATGGTATACTGCAAAAATATCAAGGAGGCAGATCGTGTTGACATAACCAGAAGGAAAATTGTTTTGCTGCCAAGGGATTCTCCCTGTTTTTACTCATGTTTATACACGACATTAAATCTATAACGTTTATCGAACATAATGTCACACATATATCTAAATTTAGAAGCATAAAAGATTTCATTATTAGTCATACATAACACAATTCTGATAGGTTAGAGAAAGACATGTGGTAATTTTTCCCAATCTTGGAATAAAACATTACCATTATCCACACTCATTTGTAAAATAAGGCTCGTTGTTTGAATCATAAAGGGAGTCGTGGCTCACAAAACATTCTTAAAAGATCACTCCAAGGTCTCAAGGGAACGGATTCTTATTCTCCAAGCAGTCATCTTGAACTGATGTGTTCTCGTTACGCTGCTGAGCATATGGCGGTGAGGCGTTTCATTGAAGTGCCTGCAGGTTCCCTTATTGATAATTCGAATTTTATGGTTTCTGCTGGCAGTCACCATTCCCCGTGTCAGTATGATTCAAATCAGTATAGAATTAAGGGCCCAATATGAGTTTTATGGTCCTTTGACTGTTTGAGCATTTTGTGTTTCGGCTTTGAAATACGGAGATTGTCTATTTTAGAAAAAATAACTTGGTTTTTAATCCTAGGTTACTAGACCTTCGAAAATTCACTATCGTAGTAGGATGTAAAACACTGCATTTTGAACTTAATTTGGTATGTAGCATACCATTGCATGGCTAATCCATAACCTATGAATTGACTTCCTTTGAATAAAATTTGCAGTTGTAAACTTTACAGTGATTAGTGTAGTAGGGTTAATATTTCTCTGTGTGAAAAACTAGGCGGTAGTCGGTTTATTGCAGCCTTGTTTGGTTATTCATGATTTTGTCGGCACAACTAACTATACCTGAAGTGTCTGTTTCCAGGGATAGCGGCAGATGTAGCTATGTCGGACACGTTCCTTGGTTGCTGCTTATGTAGAGAAGTTTTTAGTAACTTTTTAGTCACAGCATCAAATGACGTCCGTAGCATGATCGTTTCACGATTGCTAGGCTCATTTTGCTTTGACCTATTAGATTCACTTGATGATTTACATTTTCTGCGTTTTAATTTCTTCATTGAGTACTGATATCTCTCCGCACCAGGTGGTATGATTCCCAGTGCAGTGTACTCACAACAGTGGCTAATAAACTAAGCACTCAGGGTTCATGTACTGCTTTGACACATTTAGTCGGGCCTTTGCAATTTATTGTTGTCTGCCGTCAGAGTGCGTAGCTGAGGTATCTCGCTCCGTTTGCTACATAATCTGTCGCCTCACAAGAATTATAACCGGATTTACATGTCCCAGTAACACTCGTGAAATAAAAGTGAGTCCAATTGCAGAATTTTTCTAAAGGTCGAAATTCATGTGCTTCATTGTATCTCTCACATTAACATCACATCTTTCTTGTAAATCGAGACCTATTACGTCTCTGCGTAACTCTACTTCTCTGTTTAATTCCACGATGTTGTGAAGCTTCATATACAAGTTATGAACGAAGGCTGATTACTACGTACCACAACGATCTAGGTGAAGTCTAGATGAACAATGTGATACGGGACATCTGTGATATATCTAGCCGGAAAACAACCTGAAATAGGCCGGCCGAGTTTGTTTCAATCCGATCTCCCTGTTATGCAACCGATTAAGTCGTGGGCTTAAAAGTCCTAATAGAGCTGTTTTTTTCTAATTTTACGTAATAATTTTGAGAAATTTAATGTAGTAAAATTAAAAACTAATTAATTTTTTTCCTTGGCTTTCTTACCATATGACGACTGAACTAGGAAAGTTTAATTTGAGATAAGACAGGAAAGGTAATTCGTGTCTGAATAACGTGTTCTAATGTCTATTCCTTTCATTAACCTCACACGGAATGTTCGGTCTCTAATGTTAGCGAAGGAATAAGAGGGAGAGAGAATATTAAAAATATCGCACGGCGTGCATGCTCTATAGCCTAGATGGCGTTTGTAGGCCAGTTTCAGGTTGTTTCTCGGTTTGCTGGACGATAAGTGTCTTTTATCTATTTCATCGTTTCGATTTCCCTTAAACCCTGGTCCTACGTTGTAAGCAGTTATCGTTTATGCCCTGTATACTGGATACTCTCCAAACAATTCCGCGTTTTGCAAATTCAGGTGGCTCAAATGGCTCTAAGCATTATGGGACTTAACATCTCTGGTCATCAGTCCCCTAGAACTTAAAACTACTTAAACCTAACCAACCTAAGGACATCACACACATCCATGCCCGAGGCAGGATTCGAACCTGCGACCGTAGCAGTCGCGCGGTTCCGGACTGAGCGCCTAGAACCGCTAGACCACCGCGGCCGGCGCAGGATTCGAAACTGCGACCGTAGCAGCCTCGTGGTTCGGGACTGAAGTGCCTAGAACCGCTCGGCCACAGCGGCCGGCCGCGTTTTGCAATTGGGTGACTTGTAGAGAAATAACTTTTTACGGGGAGTGTTCTCTTTCAGTTTCCCGTTCCTGATCTGAGAGTTGCTGATATACAGGGCAAAGAAATTTGGTTATAAAAAGATGGGACACCTTCAAAACTCCCTTTATAACTTTTCTATAGAAGGAATAAATACTTTAACATAGGAAATGGTCAGTCCCTACATATTTGTGAGCTCTGATGATCCTGGAGGGCTATGCTCCAAAGATATATGGATTGGTGGGACGTTATTGCTCCCATAAGGGACATCCAATACGTTGAGAGAAGTTTTGTGTATTCATATGTGATATTTTCAGGTAAAGGAATAAGGGTCCACTCAGACAGCTCCGTTTTTCTACGTAGGCATTATTACCCAGTTGCACCAGCATCAACAGAGGTTGTCCGATATATATTGCTCATTTTTTAAAAAACAGTTCCGGTTCCATAACGTCCTGTAAGATGTTTCTGAAATCTACACTTCTTAAATCGTTATTTTAATGCAAAACTGAGCATGAGCACTTTAAAAGTGTGAACAAAACGGATTTACTTCAACCACAGCAAAAGCTATGGTACCACACACACATACACAATGCCAGTATACACACCACAGCTATGCTATACATTCACTATACATACATTGTGCATACATAATGGTAAGATACTTTGACAGAATAGAAAATAATGATGTCACAGCATAGTCGGCAAAATCTTAGTTGAATGGCAACCAAACTAGAAATTGGTAAAATAAATTTGTAGCTTGTCTCAAAATGCAGATGAACCAACAACAAAAGACTGAGTACTTTATGTGTATCTGAGTGAAACTGCCTTCTGTGTAAATGCGTAAATAGATCCGTACAATGTGCCTATGAGGGGCAGCCAAATGAAAACCGAAGACACGCCACAACGTGATCGTGGATTTTCTCCATTTTAAAGTAACCACCACAGGTGATAAGACATTTTTCTCACTGGGAGGCGAGACGGTCAGTTCCTATTTCGTAGAACGCGGACGGCTCCTGACAGATCCACAACCACAACCACTCCATCACTTCCTCATTCGACTGAAACCGACGTCCACACGTGTATTTGTTCAGGTCGCCAAAGATATGAGAATCACAGTTTCTGGAAAATTTCTTCGTAGTGCTGCGCACTGATTGTGGCTCTACTCTCGAGGAACTCGACGAGTAAAGTGTCCCTGCAATTGAAGAAGACCGTGATCATGACCTTACCGGAACTTGTGTCAGCATCTTTGGATTTCATTTTCGGCGCAGATGTGGGATGTTCCCACTGTTAGTTTTGCCGCTGGCCCTCAGACTGTCGGAATACTGTCGGATGGAATCGTCCTGTTGCGTGAAAACACTCGCCCCCACACTACCAATACGACGAAGGTTATGCTTCAGCGTTTTAGTTGGGTAGCTCTGACACATCCTACATACAGCCAGGATATTTCACCGTATGATTTTCAAATCGTTGGTAAGTTTAAGAAAGACATAAATGGACGTTTCAGTCGGACGAGGAAGTGCAAGAACAATCGTCGGTGTGGATCTGTCTGTGGCCGGCGAAATAGGAATTGATCGTCTCGTCTCCCAAGGGGATAAATGTCTTAACACGAGTGGTTATTACTTTTGACTGGAACCATTCCATAGTCCTATGGTGGCGGATATTCGGGTTTCATTTCAATGCCCCTCATAATTAGCAGCCTGACTGAGTGTAGGACTTCACACAAAACAACACTCAAGGAAGAGCTAATCACAATGTCACAACATACCCTGCAATCAAAAGTATTTGAATTATTTATCAAGCTCTCTCTGGTGCCCCACTGCTCTTCGGCGTAAAAAAGAATTGTAGAATTAGCGGGCTGACGCAAAGATAAAACGATGATCGGCATTGCTTCCACTATGAACAAACACAAACTCTTACTACCTACCAATAGGTCGATCACTGCCGTTCTTTAACATCCTCGCAAAGGACACGCACTGACGATGTCATGGTCACCTTGCACGAGAAAATTGCCATTGGAGCTACCCAGATTGGTAAGAAAAAGGAAAGCGTTGGAATACTGATGTACCGTGAACCTTGCACCCATATACGTGTCAGCAACACACGCAATGCATGTAAATTAACATAGGGGGACTGTACAGCTCCAGTAATTTCGGAAGTGTCTGAACGTGTCAGTCACGCCGTACGTGCACAACCTTGTTTATGAGCGTCAGATGGCACATGCGTTTGGCACGTGTCTTGAAGCAATGTCTTGTCGCCAGAATTGAGCGATAAATAAATCACATAAACTATAAGTTTCAGTACATGTAAATAAGAACTAAATATATTGGCTTGAATTGGACATCCTTCGATATGCATGCAAAACAAGGAATAATAGTATTTAGTACGCTTCCGTGATAGCGTTGCATTATAAACCACATAAACCACGTAGAATCTACGCCATGTTTGCAGAATTAGCTAGTATTTCAGTCTGATAGTTTCTCGGACAGTATATTTCTTCTTCTTCTTTTTCTTCTTCATCTTCTTCTTCTTAATTGTCACTTTGCCCTGGAAGAATAGAAGCGTTCTATACATTCCTCCACCAGTCATTTTTGTTCCTGCTTTCAGTGTTCCATTCTCCTTTCCCCTGGCCTATCGATTCCATAGCCCAGTTGATATCATTCTTCCATTTTGTCCGTGGGCTACCTCAATCCCCTTTGCCTTCCAAAGATCCTGAGTTTGCTACTTGTTGTAGTCCTTCCTCTTTCATCCTAATTAGGTAGCCTGCCCACATCGACCTCTTTCCTTTTCATCCTTCGGACAATATCGGCATGTGAGTATAGGTGTGCCAGTTATTGATTCTTTTTATATTCTCCATTACTATGACTGGGTGCCCTTCTTGGAGCCAAATTTTTCTATCTTCTCTCGAAGACTAGCAGATTCAGTTCATCTGTTGTCCTTAATGTAAATGTTTCAGTGCCATACAGAACTACCGGCATCTTTACTCTCCATTGAAGTCTTGTTTTAAAATTTCTACAAACTGCTCTATTGCCCAACTCGCCTGTAAGCCAAATATGATCTATTTGCCCCTGTGATCCTTGCCTTAATCTCAATCTTAATTTCATTCTGCTCCCTAAAGTGCTTCACAAATATTGATATATGTCTGATCTTTTAATAAATACTTCATAAAATAGTAGTGGAATTTCATCACTGAGTGCCTTGAAATATTTCTGTAAGAACTTGTCAAGAGGTGCAAGTACTTTTTGTTACCACATATTACAACATTAACCGCATATGCAGGCGGATTTATTGTAATATCACCCAGTTTTACTATAGATTGGTACATTTTTAGGTGTTCTCTGTCTGTCTTTTCTAAAATTAAACTGATAAGTATTGGAGATAATACGTTACCTTGTCTAAGACCAGGTCTGACTTCAAAATGCTCTGACATTCCTGTGGTTATCTTTACTCTGCAGTAAGTTCTATCGAAACCCGTCTGTAATAGCTTTATTAATTTTTTTAAAAACTGAAACTATTTCAAGATATTGGTTATTTTGCCCTTTGTAGGCTGCCATAAGCTCCCCTGAAGTCAATATATACATTTATTGGTGTGTAGTAAGATGTGGTGCTGACACATATGTGGCTGCAGTAGAGAGCGAGAGGGGGGGGGGGGGGGAGGGGGAGAGACTGTACAACATCAGGATGTCATATAGTAACCTAGCTGTATTTAGAGTGAATTTTTGCGAGGTACTGCTTATCCTCATACACAGCTGCGTCGCCTCATTCAAATACAGCACGCAGTCAGGTTTCGGAATCCGAAACGCAATGGTATTTTGTGCAGCTCAACACCCAGCTACCAGTAGATTGAACACTTCTGCTCCTCTGCATAAGGAAGCATACAGACATTCTTATTTATCTCGTTTATATACGTGTGTCAAAGAGGAAACTGAGTTACTATAAAATAAATGATATCATGATATTTTCTGTAAGACCACACACACACACACACACACACACCACCCATTGCTAAAAACAGTAGTCTATAAGAAAAAGTGTGTATGCTTTCTAATTATAGCATGTATCGAACACGAGACTTTATTCTTAACTACTGTACAAATGTTATATTAATCTTCAACTTTGTAAATTCATTTTCATTCCTCGCTTGGGCAACTCAGTCCACAGGAACTAGAAGTACTCCTAGATAGGGTTTCCTCATGGGCTGTAGTTTCAAATACATTAGACCTAGAGAGAGCTAAATCAGATTTACTATGGTGCTAGCAACTGCAACACTCAATGTCACCGTGATCTGACGTCTACAATACGGATACTGTTCCACATGCTGCGCATCCAGCTTGTTGAATGGTGGCAGCTTGATTCCAATGTGTCGTTAAGGAAGGTAGGCTTCTGTTTGAACAACGACACTAGAGGTTCGTGTGGTTAGTACAGTGGTGGCTGTATTACACTCAGCAGAGGAACTCCTGTCATGGTAGCTGGTAAATGAAATGTGGGTCTCTTGAAATCGTCCATAGTCCCGTCGACTAACAATCCACTACCTTCCAACTCTAAACATCCTGTCCCCAAAGAGTTTTCTTGTACATGGCAACTAGATACTATTACGATATTGTGAAGTACTCAGTATGTTGAACGTAAACCCACTCGCCGAAAATAGGGTTCAGATTCAGTCACCTTATTTTTACATGAATGCATTAATGTAACACTCTGAACAACTGCATACTGTATTTGCTCCCATTTGTCGCAATCTCACCAGTTGGGCATATGGTCAGTATCCCACTCTTACATTGCTGAAGCCCGCTATTGGTCATCAACACGTGTCAGTCACATCTTCCCCCATCAGTAGCACTGTATCCCTGTCACTTGCACAAATTTTTCAACTGCCACTAACTTCACCAGGTAGCTATGCACTGTCTACCATCCAAACACTATATGTTTGCTGCTACCTGTATCCACACTGATACGAACAACCATCTATTATCAGTCGTCACATCCACCATTGCACCATGGTAGAAGAAACGAAAGTTCTGACTGGTCCGCTCCACTGCTAAGTAAATGTAATTCTGGCAATAATTAACTAAAGAGCTTATATATCGCTTAATAAACTGCTTCATGTAAATTCATTAACTTTATTCTTATAAACCACATACTACCCTAGCGAGTGCAATAGTCTTTTCATCGTTATTATTGCATCTAGTACTTATATCTGTGTTAGTAATGATTACTAATCCCGCTTCAAAATGGTTATGGAGGATTTGGTGTAATGCATGACTTCCTTAGTAATCTGTTGAAGCATGCTTGTGTTATTCAACATGCCCCTCTCCTAGTTCACAATCTGCATGGAAGCTACTCCATAGTTGTTTTATTCACCTCCACTAATCCCTATGCGGCTTCCACTGTTTTATTCTATTTGCTCATGTCGCTTGCTACTGCTGGCCAGAATATGCTCTTTGGTGTTCTTCCTCCAGCACCTATCAATTTCTTTTTAATCATCCTGGACTCTTGCAGTACCATACTGATCACTTCCTGCATCTGATCTCTTAATCGTGTGTGTGACTTAGATAACTTCCTGTGCTCTTTTGAGAATTCTCTCAGTATTCCATTACGATTTGATAACTGTTGCAACCCTGTAAACACATCGCCAAGCCCCATAATCCTGTTTCACAGTTCCCACACATTAAGCACTAAATTCAATGATCATCTGTGATTGGATAACACTGTGTCTTCTAGCCTGTACAATAGAACTGTTCTGTCCATGTGATTATCTTGCAGCCTCCCCCCCCCCCCCCCCCCCCCACACCTACTCTGCCTCTGACGAAGTCGTACAGCAGTGTCAAAACTAGAATTCTTCTTTATGGCACTTCTCTCGTAAGGCAACCTGGGGAAAGTGATAAATATCACCTCTCCTCCTCTCGGAGGCACGCTGTCTTTGAGCAGCACATCTTAAGATAATGTAACAGTCGCCCCTTGGATCAAGAGGTCAGTGGACATCGAGGTTCGACACGTGGTTATGTTACCATGTGTCGGAGGCTGACTTTTGAGGGCTAGTGAGTGTTTCAGTCTTACGCCCAAAGGCATCAGGAACCAGCGCCTCCTGAAATAACATTTTACTAACGTGTTTGCTACAATGAATATTATCTTCCCTTGTGCTCAAGAAACAGGCCACGCTGCCTGCCCAGGCGTCGTCGAGAAATGTTGAACAGACATCCGAAACAGCCTTTGTTCTTTGTGTCAGGTCAAGCACCTTGCCAGACGGAGAAGCAGCGAGGGAGTGGCAGTGGGACCCCCTGTGACGGCCCGTAGACACGCCACTCTGAACTCTAAGGCCTTAGTGTTCCTGAAGAGGACCCATCCTTACATCTGGTACCACAGAGTCTTTCAGATGGCGCTAAAGGTAGAATCCAAGGGTTCCCTCAGCACACAGTGTACAGCCAAGAAGGCGGTACACGTATAGCCTGGGAGGCGGCACATGGGTACCGACGCAACAAGTAGAAAATAGTAGCTTTCAGGTAGTCAGCTACGCCTTTCACCAGACGGTGAAGCTGTATCACAATCCATGCCATCAATCAAGATGCCACTGTCCTGCAGGTCCACCCTCCACTGTGACTAGGTTTCCCTTTCATGTAACAGTTGATTATTTCAATTTCTATAGAATATACTGAGCAAATCCTGTGGGTTCCTAGTTTCTAAAAGTATGGTTCAAATTTCAACATTTCTTAGTGACATGTTGTAGCACCACGGACACAATACTTCCTTGGGGTGTCCTTGTCATCACGCCACATAGTGTAAAGGAATGACAGTCAATTCCCATCGTTTCTCCTGATGAGTGTCCCCACAACTACAATAACGAACAACTCACACTAAAATGCAGTACAAATGTTATAATATAGCCAATGCCTTGACCTAAGTTCCTGTGTTGCCCTGTGCGTAGCACGAGTGTCTGGTAGCACGTACTTCTTAATCTTCCTCGGTTTCTTGCTTTGCTTTGGTACCGTTACTGGAAATTGCGATAATGCGTCTATAATACTATTAAATAACTTCACTCTACTTATATATGTCAACTGATGTTTTAGTACGATACTGAATCTTCTCATGGACCGAGTGGATCATCTCTATAGTCTCACATAGGCCATTATGTTTCTTCCTTTCGATGTGTATGGACTGGCACACCAACATCCATTAGCCAGCTCTGAATCGTTGAAGCTAACTTACTCGCTCTCCCACATGTTCCTGCCTTTCATACTGGCTCGTGAAACTCTTTCCCATACATCACGCATTCTTCTTGCAAATTTCTTCAAAATCTCGATGTCGGATCCTAACTTCAGTTCTTTCGTAGACCACTTCTTAGGGCGAAAGGCCTTTACTAGCATGTACTTTATAATTATATGGACTGACAACATAAGTAACGTATGTGACCCAGTCTGCGTGTTTGCTGTTGATGCTGAAACTCACCATCTTCGGTTCTGTTCGGTTAACCCGTTGTGCATGCTTGTGGATGAAATGGTCTCATCGGGAACTGACGAACATGAAGTGTACAGCAAAAGTGATTCATCAAATAGGGTAAGACTACGGTATGTTGATGATTTTCACTTATGGACCGTCTGACAGCAACTGAATAAAACACAATTTTAGTGCCATACGCGTTTCGCCTTTATTTTCTGCAAGGCATCATCAGTGGCAGGTTGCGTAGACAGTTTCTTACATATTACGCTCCTGTTGCATTTTTGGTCTTGTTCTTCTTCCTATGAGCGCCAATTTGCTGTTTTTTTCTGCATTCCACAGCACTATGCACTGAACGCTTTTTTTAAATTTAAAAAAATTAAATTTAAAAAAAGCGTTCAGTGCATAGTGCTGTGGAATGCAGAACTGAGGAGGACAGGACCAAAAAATTGAAGATGTCAATAGGGTAAGAAGTTAGAACTCTGATCAGGTGTTAAGGTTTCTGGCATATCAAACTTAAAAATCCAGTTATTCGCTAATGTCGTAGTTATTGTATCAGCTTTATGGATGGGGATTTCTGTCATAGATATAAACCTCGAAAAATTGTCAATCATTGTTTAGATGTATTCATTAGCAGATGGAGTTCTGTTGAACGGACCTAAAATATTAAACCTAATTACTTGAAAAGCTTGAATGGCTCTGCTAACCTTTAACGAGGATTCTTTTATGGCTTTTTTTAAAATCTCATTTTGTTCGTTGTATTTGTTCGCGGCGGACGTCCCATGACTGTCAATAGTTCCCGTAATATCAACTGCTAGTTGTTTGTCTATAAATTTTCCCATGGATTGTTGTACACATTTTGTTACAAAATATGGCTTCGTATAAACTGGACATTACTCCCTGTTGATATGCGATGTTCGGTAATAAGAGTAGCAGGTAATGGGTTCTGGCCATTAAAAAAATCATTAAATTGTAACAATAATGTTTCCAAAACTGGCTAATCATTGCGTTGCAGATGACTCACTTTACTTTTGTAATGGAGATTCACTGAAGTATGCTTGAGGTTGTGGTCGGTGTAAGACATATCTATATCCCCTTCGTGTAAATTATCCAGTGTGGTGATCATTAAGCTCTTCAGTTGACTCCCATCGTCCACACCGAAATTATCCAAGCTATATTCCCCATTTATGTCACTTACGCATGCAACCTTTTGTGTGCAAAACAACGCTTTGTATTTAACTATTCGTTATTCTGCAGTATTTCAGCCACGCATACTACTTCCTATGACAAGTCTATACCCACAAATACCAAAAACAAGTTTCTCTGCCGGCCGCTGTGGCCGAGCGGTTCAATGCGCTTACCGCGCTGCTGCTACGGTCGCAGGTTCGAATCCTGCCTCTGGCATGGATTTGTGTGATGTCCTTAGGTTGGTTAGGTTTCAGTAGTTCTAAGTCTAGGGGACTGATGACCTCAGATATTTAGTTCCATAGTTCTTAGAGCCATTTGAACCGTATGAAACAAGTTTCCCTGTGCCTGATGGAACGCTGTCCTGATAACCAATCTTTAGCGTGTAAGCATTTTAGTCAGCGACGCGTCGACGATTGGTGTACCTTGAGACATTGCTGCGCTTGCGGCGGTACTACCACATGGGAACGAAATTCATCTAAGTTGAACTGTATGCTGCGAAAGATCGATTCTGGTACGATGTTATGTAAGGAAATGAAGGAGGAGAATTGCAAAATATCCTCGTCCTTTTTGTGGCAACACCTGCATACGCTCAGGAAAGCTCTTAGTCCAAACGCTAAAACTGAGCTATGTTTCCTCCAATGAATCTATTTCATTGTTGCCCACTCGACATAATCTATAATGAGGAGATCCTAGTATCTTTCTACCAGAGAGATCTACTGTGACGACCGATATATGAGGCCCTGCATCAATTAAAAATCTGTCTTCCACCAACAAAATCTGTGTGGCCCAAGCAAAACGCCACAAGTAGCAATATGTCTCCACATCTAACTGAGCAGATTCTCATTTCATTGGGGACGTCTTTCGATGGCTGGTACGTCCCTGAACGTGTTTAACGACCTCTCTCAAGAACCACACTGTCGTCTCCGAGCCCTACATTCACGCGTTTGGCTAAATGGTTCAAATGGCTCTGAGCACTATGGGACTCAACTGCTGAGGTCATTAGTCCCCTAGAACTTAGAACTAGTTAAACCTAACTAACCTAAGGACATTACAAACATCCATGCCCGAGGCAGGATTCGAACCTGCGACCGTAGCGGTCTTGCGGTTCCAGACTGCAGCGCCTTTAACCGCACGGCCACTTCGGCCGGCCATTCACGCGTTTACTGACCCATTTGTCCACATTCGTAGAACTTCTGCTGACGACATTGTTTTTGAAGGTGCCCATTATGCAGTCACCTGTGGCACTTTACCGTCGAAGCAACCACGTAACGGTCACTTAGACCCTTGCTCGCGACATCTGTTTCCTCTAAATGTGTAGCTACTGTAATACCCCAGATCCGAAGAATTCTACATCCAGTCCCTACATAACCCTCATCAGGAATGCAACGCAACGTCACGATGAGAACCTAATTTTCAGCTTCTGGGCGTAACACCGTATTCACTTCTTCATTTCGTGTCATGTCATTTGTCTGAACATTGCGTCTTTAGATCCTATGTGAGAATGACGCGACCAACTCACTGCACTACTGAGTTCACGTGTTTAATTTTACCCTGTAGCAACAGGTACGGTTTGCAATACGTCTGCAGTAACTCCTCAGCTAATCGTTCGAATATTTGTGCATTCTACTACATTTCATGGTAGGTGACAAAAGGTTCAACTTCCTCAGTCACTTTTAAACTGGCCTTACAGAGTCATGTTTCGTAAGACCAACCTCCCAGCTTGACTGAAGCTGAAACGTCACTGAGAAATGCAGTTTCCCGCTCAGTTGCCTTGCCAGAAAACTGTATTATTGAGTTAGCTGTCGCAGGATCGATAGAAGGAGAGGGTACACTCCGTGTGACCTCAACTCGCTGAAAGTGCCCCAGACCTGTTCCTTGTCGGTCTGCAGTACTTCCGTCTGGCTTCTGTAATGTTTTAATTCTCCATTTTTCTGCTCAAGTGCAGCTTCCAATCTAACAATTAGTTCAGTCATAGCGGGAAGAAAGTCATTTGTATTAGAGGAATGAGTTTCCATCGGCATAGATACACAATACAAAAGGATTACTTTAATCCTACAACGCACCATAGCCCATCTACATTTATTTCAGTCCAGTGACAATGACCCGAAACATCTGATGGCCCAGGAAGATTACAAAAGACACACCTGACTGGTGTCAAATACTTCTCGCGACAATTGCCTCTGAACCCAGACGGGTCTGGAGGTTCACAACGCCGTACCAGAATTAGTATTAGGTTCAAATGAGCGTCTGTAGGCTCTACCATGGCCAACAAATTATACAATGAATCAAAACTGCCAGCCACAAGGTAGAAAAATAATTTTCATTCACCACCCTTCATTTTGAAATGCATACTGTAAGACGAGCGATAAAAGTTGCAGCGATGACAACTTGTCGATCAGTTACATACGATGTCAGCCACCTTTCGACACCAGTCTTACCGTGTACAGCGTTTTCGTGACGTACTCGGCCACTTCCGACGCCAGACGTTTAATGTCAGGTGTCATGAAGACACCAGTTGCAGTAGTCACCCGTTAGGTCAGGAGGTCAGTTGGCATCGAGGTCGGGCAAGTTAGGCGGTGACGGTGTAGTGAGTCGGAAGACGAGCTCCAAGGGATGGTGAGTGTTTCAGTCTTTTGCTCGAAGGGACCAGAGGCACAGCAGTTTCTGGAATAACACTCTATTAATGTGTTTCCCATAATGAATGTATTCCTCAGTGCTCAGGAAACAGCTTTCGGCCACAAATACTGGACGCAGTACGCGATCAGTTAGGATAGTGAGTGGCAAGTCAGACACCATTCTTGACCGTGAAACAGCGAGGGGTTGGCAGCAGGACCTCTGGGGCGGCCCGCAGATACGCGGCAGTGAACTCGAAGGCCTTAGTGCACTCAAAGAGGAACGTGCATTTAGACCTGTTCCCACAGCATATTCTGGATGGTGTTTGTCGTGAAGGTGGAAACACAGGTCTCCCTCAGCACACGCAGCGAACAACCGGGAAGGCGGTACACTTACAGCCTGATAGGCAACACTCAGGCACCCACCCTGCAAATAGAAGATGGCGGCTTGCAGTCAGTGGGCTAGGTCCTTCACCAGAGGAAGGCCCCGTAGGTCTTCGTCTCCTATCTTTCGCGGCTGTGATCTAGCAGGAGTGACGACATGGAGCGACGGCATGGAACTATGAAATCCACCCCAAGTGGCAGGTTGCACCCTAATAGTTGAAATCTTCAGACAGGCGCCCAGCAGTACATCACTGTTCCCCAGCAGCGCTGACCTCCAGCTAGCGAAGCTTTCATTCCGTACTTATCAGTGATGCAGACGGAATGAACAGCAACACTAACAACGAACTGTATGACATAAGGATATTTAAAACGAGATATCACGTCGTTGTAGCATGTTAGGCGGTCACTTGTTTTCGTTTAAACAGAGGTGTCAGCAATCCTGACAGCATCGTGACTTCTCTGGTATGTACGGGATTTCCTGTATACGTATTTCTCATCAGTACTAGCACGTCTTGGTGCGGCCAAGCTCAGATGTTGCATGTTGTTAATCTATATTGTAGAATTTGCAGCATGACGTTCTTGGTGCCGTCATACTGCACAGTTTGCACTCGCGCTATAGCTTTGCTCCCAGTGTAACAATAAGGTACGAATGTTGCTCTACTATTGCAATACTGACAATCTTCATGTGCTCAAGATTGTGGTTGTGTTTTTTGTTTTTCCGTTATTGAGTTTCGATTCCCTCCGAAGGGGCGGGCTGGCAGCAGCTTAGTACGCCGCTCTTCACCCTACAGAAATTTTTTAAAACATAAGAAGAAGACAATAAACAATAAAAGCAGACGATAAAAACGGTGACTTAAATTGTAACATGGCTGAAAGTTGTGGAAGTGAAAACATAAAACAAAGGGTTGGCGATGCTAATTAACTGCACAGGAAGCAGACAAGTAAAATAGCATACAGACATTAAAAAAAAAAAAACGGCGACAGTCTGGTTTCTGTCCGCAAGAGATATTAAAAGAATCATACCCAGCGACAGTATGATTGCTGTTCGCAACACTTCGGAAAAGACGCATAACACTTACTTAAAACACTGCACTAAAGAGGTGGCACGAAGATGACACACCACAGCCAAGGGTAAATGGGGGGACCCGGACAGATGAGGGGAAAAAAGGGGGGGGGAGATGAAAAAGCGAAGTGAGGGGGGTGGGGGCGGCCGAGGGAGAGGACTCATAAGGGTAGGCAGAGCAGACGGTAGAGGGAGTGGGGAAAGGCAGAGGAGGGTATGGTTGTGACACATGGTCTGATGTGAGGTTGGTACTTTTACCGTGTGCGTCGAGCAACAGCTTCAAAAATTTATTAGTGGAAACAACATTGCTGTGCAACAATAATAACTATAAATCCTAAACTAACAAAAGAACAAAATCTTATTTAAAACAACGTTAATGTGCTATAATAAAAACAAAAGGAAAAGTAGTCTGAAATCATAAAACACAACACGTATCAATTAACGTAAATCGGGTACAGATGGCGTTCCGGTAGAGACGCCGCGGACGCTGTAAATAGAGGTTACCACCGTGACTACTAGGTGGCAGTATGCATGCTATATTTGTTTCTTAGTAATAACCTCTGTGTGCAGGTGTGGTGCAAGTTGCTCGGGTATTACGCAAGTTGTAGTCGATATACGAGGGGAGTATATGTTTCCTTCAGACAAAGTTTTTTCTATACGAGGCGAGTATATGTTTCCTTCAGACAAAGCTTTTCCTTCTATCCATATATTGTATAGTAAATTAGTTTCAAATGCTTGACAGTAAGCCGGTTTTAGGACATATTAGCCTTGAGGTACGATAACAGGAGGGGCGACGTCTCTTCCTGACACTTGCAAGTGTTTCCGCATAGCAATTCGGTGGAGATACCTCATTGATATTAGATTTTATGAGTGATCTGAAAACATTCCATACTATTCAAAGGATACCAGTGTTACTTCATGATTTTCTAAATACATGCGTTATTTTATTTTTTACCTCGTTAACATCTTTATGGCTGTATACAATTCTATTATTTACAGTAACACACAAATATTTATGACATGCGTACTCATTAAACAGGGAAGGGTACTGTCAAGAGATGGCGAGCGGTTCTAGGCGCTACAGTATGGAACCGCGCGACCACTTCAGTAGGAGGTTCGAATCCTGCCTCGGGCATGGATGTGTGTGATGTCCTTAGGATAGTTAGGCTTAAGTAGTTTCTAAGTTTTAGGGGACTGATGACCTCAGAAGTTAAGTTCCATAGTGCTCAGAGCCATTTGAACTGTCAAGAGAGCTCAGTGGACAGATGAAAATGTAAGGAAAGCTGCAAAAAGCCTGGAAACAAAGGAAATACTATTCAGGGAGGCAGAAAGGCACCACAGTATTGTGGCACGAATCTTAAAACGAAGAGCAGAGTCCGCCAATCTGGAAAACGCACACTGGGTCCAATAGGTCTATTTGAATAATCACCCAAGTCAAATTAATGATCAGTAATTCTCTTAAATTATATTTAATGAAAATAAATATTAGTGACATTTAAATAAATGTTATCTGCTGTAACTAATATAGTTAGAGAAATTTATTTATGTCCATTTCTTTTCACAAACTTATATTTATTTAGACCACGACCACTTACAAAAAATGGTTCAAATGGCTCTGAGCACTATGGGACTTAACTTCTGACGTCATCAGTCCCCTATAACTCAGAAATACTTAAACGTAACTAACCTAAGGACATCACACACATCCATGCCGAGGCAGGAATCGAACCTGCGACCGTAGCAGTCGCACGGTTCCAGACTGTAGCTCCCAGAACCGCGCGGCCACACTGACCGGCCGACCACTTACAGTGCACGCATCTATTTCTGCATTTACACAGTAGGCGGGTACACACACATTGTTTTCTTTGTTGGTACCTCTGCATTCTGACACATCCTACTGATTTATTTTCCAATTTACAGATTTGGAGCCTCTCACGTAACATTTGCCAGACTCTACGATAACATCATTATTTTTTATACACTCAGAGAATCTTACCGCAGCATACATATGACATATGAGCAGTGTGTGTGTGTGTGTGTGTGTGTGTGTGTGTGTGTGTGTGTGTGTACTGTTATTGGTTGATATAACACACAGACAGACACACAGCTGCACGCATACACGCACACACACACACACACACACACACACACACAGATAATGCCAGCATATACACCACAAACCAACAAATGTGTGTGTTTGTGTGTGTGTACGTAGTCTATTAACAACTGATAATTACAGTAAAACCATTTATTCTCATACTGTATGCCTCATGATTGTATGCATTCAAATAAGCTCGATGCGGCTGAGGCATCAGTAAGGCATGGAATATGATTAGGGCTCTTTGAGCTGTGAGTCGTTGCTTCTGTGGCTGTGCTACAGCATACTGTAACAACAACAGTGTTGAAAGGTCAGGGAGACATTCTGTGGATAGCTACTGGTAGAACACACCCATGTCCTATGTCCTCATGTGTTACAATCACACCTGTGGACATGTTTGCCACTTAGTGGGTAGCAGCACGCAACTGTCATATTCCCAGAAATAGCCCCTATGTGTCTCTAAGACGAAACAGCGGGCAATGAGTCCAAATTGAGAATTATGGATGCAGTACATGTAGCGTAATTGTGGCGTATACGCCAGCATAAAATATTACATCAGCTGGCACAAAATATCATACTGGTGTGACGCTTACATGTATGCCATGATTAAGCCAAGTAGTCATACACAGACATATTAATAACATTTCACAAATGGATGAAATACTTACTGATTTACAGCACAGCTGATTCTTGTGTAGTGGGAGACTGGATGTACATTTCAAGAAGCAATTCCTCCAAATGCAATTCCACCAAATGTAACACGTTGTGTTGGTGGACTTCATCAGGTAATGCATCTTCTTATCATTCTGTTGCAATGATATTATTCGTAGCCAAATATTCCTCCATCTACAATCATATGCTCCTCCATTGTCATGCCTTTTTGTTTTTGATGCAGAAAGCTGTGAGCACGTTTCTTCTTTAGTCAACTTATGCATCCCCTCAGTTGAACACATGAGAACTGGACGTACACACAGACAGCGAGAAAATGACGAACTCGCACAATCGAACTGCAAAAATTAAAATCGCTGGAAGTGTGGGAAACACTGAGCTCGCACACCATTGGTGACCTGGAACTTCGTGACCTGACGCCATTCGCGACAGTTGAATGGGGATAGGAGAGAGGGAGTGCAGAATTCTGAAAATAATTTCATTGCTCAAGGGCCAGCAGTTTCAGGAATGGTCACGGTGGAATCAGCGATGTGCCTCTCTGCTTAGGTTTGCGAATGGTAGGGAAACATACTGCCACAACATTACACTTGACATTGACCAGCCTGAATTCTTGCGCTCGTAACAAGTAATAAATATGTGCACACTTCTACAAAGAGACATCTGGCACTACTGTGTCCTATAAGCAATACGCCCTCATTTCTCCACACAAAGCATTGGTCTCGCAGCCATATGCCAGATTCTCACGGCAACACGTTTATTCAGGCACCTCTAAAGGAGATATTGGAAGTGACTACGTCAGTTCACGATGGCAGTGAGTTGGGCATCCATATTTGTCGATGTGAAAGACTTTAGTTCCTAAAAGTGTATATTTAAATGTAAGGAGGCTCCATTGATTGTACAGGAATACACGTGCGTAATATTACACCCTACACTGATGACATTTCACAAGACCAGATAGAGTGCACGTTTATCAAATAATTTTCATCACTGCGTTTCACAAGATGGTGCTGGAATTTTGTACTACGACATGTGCATTGCATATATCTTCTTAGATCACGCTGAATACTTGTCAGACGTCGAAAGAAGTGAAAAATGAGTTGTCTGCAGCATGATAAGACGAATGTAATGTACGATGAAAAGAAGAGGAACAATAAGGCGAAGAAGAAATGAAACATAGCTCCAGTGATAATGTATCGGAGGTTATTCAGCAGTATTTCTGCAGTATTGTAGCATCAGGGACCCATGGTCTCCGCTGCCTCATTACACTGTAGTAGCATTTCGTTTAATTTCTTACAGCCATTTAATTATGTTTTTGTGGAGCAATGAAAATATCTGCTCTGCAGTGCATATGTCTACGGTATGCGTTTTGTGCTTTCTTTGGAGGCAAACTTGTTCTATTTACTCGTGGTATTTTCTGTTGACAACTGTAATTCCACTACACTCTTCTGCCTCGAGCTTGTATTCAGTATTGCTAGGTTCTGTCTAGGGTTTTGTTTTCCGGCAATGTTAGATATACGTTATCAGTGATACGCAGCAGTGCGGATGTGGCCACTGGTAAAGAGCGGGTTGGTGTGTACCCTGTGAATGAGTTCACTGAATGCAGTGGAGGAGCAGTACAATATCCCTACGAGGAGATTTTCCGTTAGTGTTGGCTACTATATGACCGTGCTATTGGATCTTTTCCTATCTCACGTGGGTGACTCGACATTCCATGTTGTCAGCACAGAGGCTTTGCTCATATATAACCATCTACGACGATTTGCGCCTCCCTAGGAGGTGGCAACATGGGGGAGTTAGATTGTGATGGGTGAAAAACTGAATCCCACATCTGTAGTTCGGCAGTATAAGACAGTTTGAGTATCATTTACAAGTGCAACATGTAGTACCCCTCATGTCAGTTTAATTTTCTGCATTTTGTTTTCACGTTATTGTGGTTTCAATAGCCATGAGTGTATCTAGGGAGTAGGGATCAACTTTAGACACTTCCGTAGAAGAAAATGAGTTACCTGGGCTTCTACTACCTATCCCTCAGCATAAGACAATAGCGCCTTAGCATTTTCTGATGTACAGTAATGATTGAACTTCAACTGTGGAGGAAATCACGATGATATTATGCTTTGAAGTTTTACATGCAGATATAAGAATTTGATGCTAAAGGATGCAACGTTCTGTAGAGCAGCAGTTCTTGTTGCACAGTTTACTGGCTGTTAAATACGTGTTCTTACAGGCGTTTTCTTTTGCACTGGCACTGAACTCTCTTTCGGCGAATGCATGATTGGGTAATAAGAAGACATTAAATAATGGGGTGAAATTAGTTTCTCAGACTAAGCACATATTCATTATATCTCGCAGAGGCATTATGACGTACGCATAGACTAGCGAGCAGAGCTGATAACACCGAAAACATACAGGGTAACACTGAACTGAACCGACGTTTGTTCTGGAAAATATACGGAGTATCTTGGTATTAGGGCCACATGGCCTCCACTGTCCCCTTGCGTAATCATCATTTAATTATAATTTATTAAATTTATTAAGCACGGTATCTTTGTTTCTGTGAGATAATCTTCAGAACAGTGGAAAAGAAGTAATAAGATGCCACCAAAATGTGCAACACAAAACACAAAGTAAGGCAATGACTTACTCTCAGGTGAAATACGTAGCGTTCTATCACTATATTCAATCCCATTCAATCCGTTCTGCCAGTCTACAGAACATCATGTAAAAAAAAAAAAAAAAAAAAAAAAACTGAGTGTGTGAAATCTTATGGGACTTAACTGCTAAGGTCATCAGTCCCTAAGCTCACACACTACTTAACCTAAACTATCCTAAGGACAAACACACACACCCATGCCCGAGGAAGGACTCGAACCTCCGCCGGGACAAGCAGTGCGTAACAAATAAGGAACTATTCAGGAACACGTAATGTTCAAAATGTCGACCATCACCACAGAAGAGTGTAAAGCGACACACCATGAACCTTAAGAATTCGTACTTAACAGCCAGTAAACCGTGCAACAAGAACTGTAGCTCTACAATCTTATATCTGCCTGTAAAACTTCAAAGCATAATATCATCGTGATTTCCTCCACAGTTGAAGTTCAATCATTACTGTACATCAGAAAATGCTAAGGTGCCATTATCATATGCTTAGCAATACTTTGTAGAATACCAGGTAACTCATTTTCTTCTATGGAAGTGCATAAACACTCTTGTTGATCCCTGCTGCACAGATACTCTGATGACTATTAAAACAACAATAGCATGAAAACGACATGCAGAAAATTAAACTGGCATGAGGTGTACTACGTGCTTGCATATGTAAATGATACTCAAACTGTCTTATACTGCAGAGCTACTGATGCGGGATCCTCTTTTTCACACATTGCTATCTAACTCCCCCATGTTGCCACCTCCTAATGAGGCGCAAATCATCTTAGATAGTTATATATGAGCAAGACCTCTGTCCTAACAACGCAGAAGCTCGAACCACCACGTGAGACAGGAAAAGGTGCAACAGCACTGTGATACCGTTGCCAACATGGACGGAAAATCTCGTCCTAGGGATGTTGTACCACTCCTCCACTGCATTCAATGAACCCATTCAGAGGGTACACACCAACCCACTCATTACCAGTGAGCACATCCGCACTGCTGCGCGTCACTGATAAGTCAATAATAGAAGTAATATGGCGCAATCTAGTACTTCTACGACTCCGACAATCTAAACAACCATGTGAATGTGGGTCTTGACCCGTCTCGTAAACTAGGCGGTTTACATTCCATCAGAAGAGGTCCAATGGGGTCTTATCGAGTCAGCGACCTGGCCGTGGAACTGAACTACAACGACTAATCCATTGTGGTCCAAACTGTATCACGCTGAGTACCATGAGCGAATGAAACAAGTTTTTTCCGAATAAGACGCACGGTGCATACCGTCGAGATTTGCACTACTGTCAATGTATCTTCCGTGCAGCACAGGTGCCAATATAAATAACGTTAAGAAATCAAATGATATGCTATTACGCTGTAACGAGTCACCGTAGACCACGGGGCCCTCATACGGAAATCCTCAGAAAATATCCCTGAACTGTCCCCAATATTTTGTATACGGATTTCCGGTTCATACCATGTATTATTTTGCTTGTTTTCAGTCTTTGTTGTCACACGGCTTAATATAGTGTGACGATCTTCAGCCATTAGAAAAAGCCATCATGAGTTATTTATGGACATAATGTAAGTTTCTGTTTAATAATCTGACAACTTACAACGCAGTAGGTGTACTAGAGATGGAATTTGGGGTTGAAAACATGATACCGTCTGAAAAGCGCAGCAAAATCTGTTCACTGCAGGCAAGACTGGGGAACCATCTTAATGTTGGTAGTACTTCCCTCATTACTATGCAAATAAGTTTGCTGCTCACTGCTACGTAAATTTGCAGTATGGTTCTACTAGAGTTGACGAATGTTACTAACAAAACACCCTGTTTCAACCACAAGTGAAGTGCACTGATTCCAAAAGGCATTACGTCAGGTTCTGTTAACTCCTTTAAGATAAAGTACATAACGAAAAGGATGGTATACTTGTAGTAGGATCTACTGTTTAGGTACGAATAATTCGACATGGATTGATTGTCCTATTATGACATTTAATTACTGGAATTCATTTAAAATCCTAAAACCAGTTCATATACTGAGGATGCAGCTTTTTCTTACCCGATACAGCCCTATTGATTTAAGTTTCCCATTTTTCATATAATTCACTGTCATAATCGATGAATGGTATTTTTTCCTCACTCAGTCTGTCATCCAGCTTCTTTCACTGAAATGTTGATTGTTATTATTAGTATTATTATTATCACTATTACGTACTATAGTAATAATTATTATTATTAATTTCAATATTATTTTCATTCTTGTATTTCTTAGTGAAGTATTTCGTCATTTTAGAATTACGTCTTAATAAATTTTTAAAATTTTATGACTGGAATTCTTTGCCTATTATCCTTCAGACAAGTCAAACTGAGTAAAAATTCCTCAAAAACGGAATATTGATATATTCCGACTTACCACTGTGTCTGTTTTATGATCATGCAGTGTGAGCTGTTCCATCGCGGCTACAGAAAACCGATAAATAAACCAAATACAGCTGTCAGAGTCAGTATCTTAAAACGATAACTGTAATCTGGCTACCTTTTAATTTATTCAAAACGAATGAATATTGATGATTAATAGTTATGCATTGTCACAACCGACCTGTGACCAAACATTCATCAAACACTGTTTGGATTAATACGTGTTATTAGACAATTTAGATCTGTGCAGAATGACGACGAGGTAGTTTTTCCGTACGTAGGCGACGTTTTATTCGACGTGGTTTTCCAGATTTGTCGGAGAGAATCCGTAGCCAGAATAGTTCTTTTGTTTCCAGCGGAAATTGCTCCACTCTGCCACGACCTCTCAGCAGCGTCCCATCGCTAACATCTTTTGCTGCTTTACCGCTTTCTGTAACGTGATTCTGTTTGTGCGTTAGGGGCTTCTCTCTCTCGCTCCATGTCTTCCAGTAGCTCCATTCTTCCTTTCTAAGAATAGCGTCAGCTCTGCAGCAGAGGTATATGATATTGAGTATACTTTGTTATTTCTCATTCTAAGTTACTTCAGTGTCTATTTCCTTCCACATCTCATTTAAGCGTTACAATAAGAAAATCACAAACAGATCTTAAAAGGTTAGCAGCAGGAGAACAAACGTAAATAGAATGCTAGAGAACTCGGATGGATTAGACGATACATAATGGGGTCTGTAAGAGAAGTAAAAGACACCAGAGGCCAGGCAAACCAGTCAAACTGCTGACGAAGTTTATAAATTTATGTACCACAACAACTCGATAATGATGAGCTGACTGGTCCATGAACAGCTATCAAAATTTTTGAAAACTACTTCTGTGATAGTAGTATCGTATATTTTGGTCTCGGAACGGTGACAGCATTCCACCAACCACTAACGAACACCTGAATCGTTGGCTTCTCAACTTCATGTTGCCCAAAAACAGCAGACCATCAGCTAAGCACTTGTCACCTTTTTGGAAGTCCTTGTGGCTATACCACTTTACATTCAGACAAATGAGCATCAGGAACGTCTGTGCACACTACTACGGTTTCAGAACTCCACTGTCAGCGAATCCTACGATTCTGCATGAAACTGGCTTCGTCTAATTCGATGATATCCAGATGTTGATCTTGGCTGATACAGTACTGACTCAAGCGAACAGTTTCCTGGCCTTGGAAACATTTCGAAATCATTCAAAAAAATGGTTCAAATGGCTCTGAGCACTAAGGGACTCAACTTCTGAGGTCATTAGTCCCCTAGAACCTAGAACTAGTTAAACCTAACTAACCTAAGGACATCACACACATCCATGCCCGAGGCAGGATTCGAACCTGCGACCGTAGCGGTCTCGCAGTTCCAGACTGCAGCGCCTAGAACCGCACGGCCACTTCGGCCGGCGAAATCATTCAAATGGCACCTGAGCGTAAGTTCAACGCTGCTGTGACTGTGGGTTACTTTCATCTGATTTAGGACATCCGTGGTTTATATAACCCAAAACGCCATGCAAGCGGTATACCTGCGATATTCTGACAATTTACAACAGTTCTACGTTCTGCTTGGAATCGAAAACAGTGTTGAGGTACAGTGGATCTCAAACTTATCGTTTCCTTGTCTTTTAATCGCGGGCAAAACAATCTGGAAGTATTTCAATCTTCTACAGGTGTCTAAACTTACCTTTTAGGATACTATTTACCTTCGTTAACACCAAGATATTTCTTCAGCTTTCTGCCGCTATTTGGACATCACCCCAGTGTTTGCACATGTAATTGATCCTGGGGCCTCGTGGCTACATCCCAGCTACATGACGCTTAGAGTGGCCGTTTGGTTCTAGGTGCTAGAGTCTGGAAACGCGCGACCGCTACGGTCGCAGGTTCGAATCCTGCCTCGGGCATGGATGTGTGTGATGTCCATAGGTTAGTTAGGTTTAAGTAGTTCTAAGTTCTAGGGGACTGATGACCTTAGAAGTTAAGTCTCATAGTGCTCAGAGCCACTTGAACAATTTTTTTGACGCTTAAATACACCACATGTTATTTGATTAATTTACACATAGCGGACACTTTGCTCGTATTGTTACAGTAAGATGTGGTGATTTTGTAACAATACCTGCCCCTCGTGGCATGGAACTTATGGTGTTTCTCATAATACTGAAATAAGCCATCACATGACGAATTCTTTTCCTATTTGCATGTATAATGAAAGATATACGACGGTTTATTTTTAATGCATTAATGGGATATTTATGGTTATTGCTCACCGTGTTGATCCATTGTGCATTAAGCTGGAAATTTACATTCTAAACTTATTAATTACATTTAAGTGTAGTGTTAGTATTCTTCATCTTTTCGATGGAGTGTGACATATCTGAGTAAGTATGCAGTTGCTTATTGAATGAATTCTTGCAAAATGTTGAGGCGAATTATTTACAGAAGAATGGAAAACCTGGTAGAAGCTAACCTTGGAGAAGACAACTTTGGATTCCGGAGATATGTAGGAACACTCGAGACAATACTGACCATAGAACACAGAAGAGGAAGAATGGTCGAAGGACGTGAAGGGCAGCCTTATTTCAGAAGGGAGCGAGATGGGGTTGTGGCCTATCCCCGATGATATTCAGCCTGTGCACAGAGCTAACTATGAAGGAAACTAGGGAGAAACTTAGAAAGGGAATTATATATCGAGAAGAAGAAATAACTTTGCTGATAACGTTCTAATTCTTTCTGAGACTGACCAGGAGTTATATAGGCAGTTGCATGGAATCTATGGTGTTTTGAAAAGCGATTATAAGATGAACGACAACAATTATAAAAAGAAGGGAAATGGAATGTGGTCGAATTAAATCAGTCGATTCTGTGGGAACTATATTTGTATATGAGACACTAAAAGTAGTAGCTTATTTTTGATATACGAACTGATGGTGGGCGGAACAGCGGATGTATAAAATGAAACTAGCGATAGCAGGAGAAGTGTTTTCGAAAAACAGCAATCTGGTAGCACGTAATATCAATTTTAGAGCTAGGAAGTCTTTTACGAGGTACGTGAAACGTGGAAGATAGCCAGTTCAGACAATAAGGGAATAGAAGCATTTGACATGTGGTGCTACTGAAGAATGCTAAAGATCGATAAGTAGATCGAATATCAAATGAGGAATTACTCATTTCAACGTAGCAAAAAAGAAGTTTATGGTACAACGTGACTAAAAGAAGGGATCGGCTGATGGGCATGAAGGCACTGTGACTTTGGTATTGGAAGGCAGTGTGGAGCGGTGGGTTAAAATTGTAGAGGGAGATCAAGGGCTCAATGAAGTAAGCAGGTTGCCAAGATAATAACGGTTGCGCATGGAGACTGGTATGGAAATCCGCATTATACCAAACAGCTGTTTATTTTTGATATACGAACTGATGGTGGGCGGAGCAGCGGATGTATAAAATGAAACTAGCGATAGCAGGAGAAGTGTTTTCGAAAAACAGCAATCTGGTAGCACGTAATATCAATTTTAGAGCTAGGAAGTCTTTTACGAGGTACGTGAAACGTGGAAGATAGCCAGTTCAGACAATAAGGGAATAGAAGCATTTGACATGTGGTGCTACTGAAGAATGCTAAAGATCGATAAGTAGATCGAATATCAAATGAGGAATTACTCATTTCAACGTAGCAAAAAAGAAGTTTATGGTACAACGTGACTAAAAGAAGGGATCGGCTGATGGGCATGAAGGCACTGTGACTTTGGTATTGGAAGGCAGTGTGGAGCGGTGGGTTAAAATTGTAGAGGGAGATCAAGGGCTCAATGAAGTAAGCAGGTTGCCAAGATAATAACGGTTGCGCATGGAGACTGGTATGGAAATCCGCATTATACCAAACAGCTGTTTAGAAAAACCGACGTAAGAAAAGTAAGTAAATAAATAGAAGAAGATAACAATTACGAGCTTCAAGTCACATTTGTGACTTGATTCATATCCTTCCTAGTAAATGGAGCTCCAATACACTTACGACATCGTCAGAAATAACAAACTCGCACGCGTTTCGCCAATAAAATGTGGCCAGTTTTTATAAGGAATTTTTAGTATGACGGTATAACCATAAACATCATATTGTGATACTCTAAAACAGTGTAGTGTTTTTTCAAAGCTGGTGATTGTAAATGGTTGTGACTTCAGGGAGTAGGCAACGAATTATAGTTGTCGTGTTATGGAGGGGTTGTCTAGTAACGGAATCTGATATTTATTATGCTATACATCGCGATGCAGCCTCCAGTCGTTACTAGATTAGCGGAGTGTACAAGTTGCCAATTGTATGCTATTCTCACATCGCAAATCACTTGTTAATACATGATATGGGACTGTTTAGTACAGGTCTAAGCGACTTTACAATAAAATGGTGTCTCCTTTAACCCTGACCGAGCGAGGTGGTGCAGTGGTCAGCACACTGGACGACGGTACCATCCCGCGTCCGGCCATCCTGATTTAGGTTTACCGTGATTTCCCTAAATTGCTCCAGGCAAATGCCGGGATGGTTCCTCTGAAAGGGCACGGCCGAATTCCTTCCCCGTCTTTCCCTGATCCGACGAGACCGATGACCTCGCAGTTTGGTCTCTTCCCACAAAAAATCCTTTAACACTGTGGAAGACTGTCTACGTTGACAAAGGGTGTATCCTGCAGATTAGTGTCAGGTAATTCTACTTCTAGCACTAAAGACGTGTTTTTTTTTATTAAGGGAGTGCTAAGATCACAGTGCAATCATAGCCGTTATATTAAGAGGTGATCTGTTCGTAGGTATTATCCGTTTCAGTATAGATTTTTGCTGTGTAGGGCCTCACTTTAACAAAAATAAACAGCTACATGCTTCCGGCGTACATTATTATACATCACTTTTTAACTCCGGCGAAGTATTCATGACAGTGTACCTCTAATGCGTTGTAAACTATGGGGAATATTCAAAATGTCTACTTATCTTCTATGCCATGTCTAAAGTGCCATATAAACTAATACGTATTCCTATTTACCACAGTATTACAGGGTTTTATTACCGGAACACTTACAAGATAATATCAAGTCTGGTAAAGAGACTGCATATACAGTGTTTGCCATTGCGTGCATACTGTCGCACGCCGAACCATAACATTCAATTAAAGGGAAATTTTGGATTGTATATTTAGTAAAGTACACATTAAAAAAAATTCTGTTTTAAAATGTTATTGCTTTTCCGTACCTTTCGAATACCCATAAAATATGTAACGACATTTTAGCTGTGTTGAGCTGTGGAACAGAGCACAACAAATGGAATCTTTAGAGTATATAAAGAGGCTTCATAACGCAAACTGATCAGTATATTGTGGTAGCAGAAAGTGTCAACATACCTCACATCAAAGTGGTAAACGTGCGTCATAGACTGGGGAGAACATAAGATCAACTAACGCAAAAGCTCTGATGTGTGCTTATTATTAGTGAACATGGATCATATTTTACTGACACAGCTAAAATAAATTAGACCATAAGTGGAACGGTCCCTATCAAGAAATATTTCAGGGTGCCTACGCCTATTAGCGAACCGTTATGTCACAATATTATGATAGTTGAAACCTGTCAAAATCAAGTAAAGAATGGACTATCTGTTTCTTTAAATAAGGATATCTGCCGTGAATTTAACAATTACCTACGCTGGAAATACTCTAAGTTCGTCTATGCGAGGCACAGGATCAAGACAAACATACAATTTGCCATACATGCAAGCGACGTTGTGGCAACAAGAAGAATACGAAAAAAAGTTGGTAAAGAAGCGCTGGAAACCAGATCGACAAAATATAAAAGTCCTTTTGCTAAACCACATGAAATGGAATAGACCAATGTTCACATGGATGCTCTAATGGTCCACCTGCATGGAATATTCTAACGGCTTCAAGTATACGACTATTACAATATAGACCTAAATATATCACACGATTTTGCTTCCTTTTTTTTAAATAAAATCTAGATGTGTGACTACCTAAAATCAAACCACGACCTCTGTCTGCAAGAACACTACCGTCGAAACGGCATTGTTGTTGTAAACAATGTTAAGGCAGTTGGAATATAATGTTTATCATGGACGAACACCAATTGTAGACATATATAACTAATTTATATTTCAAGTCCCTAGCAAAGGAGTGAACTAAGTTATCGGTAACCGTCACATTGGTTTTATGAAGTGCCCTGATATGGGTCTACAAGGAATTTTGAATCTTTCTTGGCCGAACAACATGGTACTGACAGAGTAGTAATTACGATTCATAACTATAGATTGGGCGGCCTGTTTAACCCTGTGAGAGAGTCTCCTAGTATGTAAATCCCAACGTAGAGTGTTTACAATATGCTTCGCTGCATCCTGTGTCAACCGCTTGCTTGTGTCGTAAATTATCAGATAGCTTACAAAACCGCTGCGGTGTTGTATAAGGGGTAGTCAAACGAAAAGGAGACACATGGGGAAGAGTAACTATACCGTTCATTATTTCAAAAGTAATCGCCACAACTGTTAGTTCATTTGTCTCACTGTGAGACATGCCAGTGAACGCCTTCAAGGAAAACTGTTTACAGTTGTCTGTGGAACCATAGATGTACCCATTTGTGTACCTCTTCGTTTAGACCAAATTGACGGATATGATTATTTCTGTTCCCAGTGAAACTTCCGAATCATATTAGACAACTTGCCAACAAAATGCCCACCCACATGTTTCCAAGTTTGTTTCGGCTACAATGTAGAAGTTTCGTTGGGAACCCCTTAACACCCTATATGTAGTATTCATCTCTCCCCATGCAATTGACATATTTTGGAGCCCTGAAGGAAGACATTAGTGGCCGTAGATTTGCTTCAGATGAAGAAGTGCACGTGTGGGTACGATCATAGTTCCATAGGGACCGCAAAAATTATTCCATGAATGCCTTGCCCACCTTGTCTCACAGTGAGATAAATCTATTAAAAGTGATGGCATTCACATTTGAAATAATAAACAGCCAGGCCAATTGTCCAGTCCGATTGCTAAATTTTCGCAGTATTCATTTTTCTCTTAATATCATTTAAATCCTTGGAGTAGAGTAATCATTACAATTTGATAAATTAGGTATTACATCCGTTCATCAATTTTAAATAACGCAAATAGAAAAAATAATAAACTGTATAAGTTTACAAAGATATATTTCCTACATTTACATACTGTTTCAAGACTACTAGCTCGATATTAGTACTGATAACTATTGTTTTTAAAATAATGTTTAGGAGTATGGCCTAGTTGTTCCTTTACAGTAGGCAGCCGCAAACACTTTTCCGTAGAGGCATTGTCCCTCTTGTCTCACAATGGGATAAATGCATTAACAGCTATGGCGACTACTTTTGCCATACTAAACACTTTACTTACTTTTCGAACTGTCTCATTTTCATTTAACTATTCCTTATATTTAACTGTATTCTGCATTTTGTACGCTGGGGCAATAAGAACACACAAAAGCTGACTTTTGTACAGGTATGACTTCCAGATAAACAATAACAACAAAGATAATGAACTGCGTTCTATCTGGCTACAGTTTCCATTTTTACCTGTAGAAAGATGTTATATTAAAACTGTAGAAATCTATTTTTCTCAACCCATGACAATACTTTCAACAGTACCGTCAAATACAGATATTACCGAATTAGGGCCGTTTCTCATAAAGAATGTCATAAGAAAAAGAACCAATAGGCCTCTGTCAAACAAACATAAACAGTTCTTTACTAAACGAATTACTGCTTTAAGAACAGTTAATGTGTTACGTGTACATAAAAATAAAACTGAAAATGGCAAAGGTCGGAGGCAAAAAATGAAAACGGGAGTATTGAGCAAACCAGTTCCTCAAACACTGTTGCCAGGTGTTACATACATCTTGGATCTATACAGCATATACATAACTCTTTCGACAGCTGCAGCTAATCAGTATTCTGTGTTACCAACAAACAAGATGCCGCCTTGTAACGAGGTAGATTATTCCTAGTCTTTATTTCCTTGTAGTGAAGTAAGCGATCTTAGAATGAATCTTGCTCTGTAGCCCGGAGGGAAAGTAGGTTTTTGCTCTTGGCGTACGGTGCATGTGTTATGTACATATCCTATAAAGCAAAAGAAACAGTATTAAATTTTATTCGGTCTTTTCCATACCCCATATAAAGTTTTGTATTAAAAGTATCACTTCATTATCTTCACTATCTTAAGAGATATAAAATTTTACCTAAAACCCATAATAATTTTCCTGGTACTAGCAAACGGAGCTACGGATTGTAATGTGTTGAGACACAATCTCATCTGAAACTATAGCTGAGAATATTAAGCACAGATAAATTGTTTTTCCAGAATTTTCTTTGCTTTGTTTACAGTAGCAGGATGACATGAAAGTAATCGTTTACAAATTATTTTTTAACTATGTTTCGTTGTGCATGTGTTGTGGAATGATTGAGAGAGTGTGCGGAGGATATACGTAAAGTGTCGATGTTTTATTTTACTGAAATCTATGCATATGTATGCGTGGGAAAATCCTCTTGCTATCATGTGTCCAGTGCACATGCATTTCTACAAAAGCAGCCAGAAGAAAGGTTAGGTGTTCAGTCATTTCATATTTTGTACCTGGGGTAATTCGGGCTTGGATTTATTTTATTTAAATTTAGTTTTGTAATTCAGAAGTTTTTTTCATAACCTTCTTTCAGTAGCCCTATTGGTTGAATTACGGATTACCGCGAGCATTTGATGGCAGTAACTCCTCAGATTGGTTGTCCAACTCATCAGCCAACATGACCTAAGAATTCCCTGATTTAGTATAGCGCTTTGTATTGCAGTCTGTGTTTTGAAGAGTCGCTCGAGAACCATCTTATTGTGCGGAACATTTTCAACTGGTCAACACAAAATTTCGGCTAAGATGAAGAAAATCATTCGTTATGGCGAGTCTTTTACCGTAAATATGAAGCGACTACAGTTCAAAGCCTTTTAATAGGGATATTAGAAAGTTTAGAGAATTTGTTTGAAAGTGATTTACGTATGAACCTTCTTGTCTTTCAAGAACTTCCCGTGGTCTGTTTTGGGAATATCTTCGGAATATTATGGGGAGCACTTCTTTTTAAGGATACCACTGAACGATGTGACGAACATCTGTCGGTCAGTGACTGTTTAGGATATGGAATTTATTCGGGCTGGATTTGTGAAATTCTGACTGTTTTCATCTGAAGACTGGCATTAAACAGTAGTGAACTTGCAATGCTAATAGATTTGGCAAGAAATACGGGCTCCAAAGCTTGACTCGTTTCAGAGCCGTAAAGCCAGGTGTATGATCTTTAAACCCTTTATGGAAGCTATTGGAATCCCAGTTAGCCAATATTTTCATCTGAACTTACAGATACTGCCTCTAAGATTCAGATATGTCGCCCTTGTTTGATAGGTATTTAGTCGACCTTTCCTCATCGGTGCTTTTCGTCGACTGAACCATACCTATCAACACAAAGTGAAGGAGATGGGCTTCAAAAATCCAATCGAAGTAAGTGGAGTGAAATTTCTGTACGGAAACCTCAAATATGTGCTGTTACAAAGAAAAGAATCCGCTACGCCGCAACCATTGCTAGGTAGTCATTGAGCGGGATTTTGAAACATAAAGCTTGTTAACATAAAGCTGTATTTCTGATAGCTGAATTCCGCACACTCACCTACGATACACTCTGTAACGTTTCAGCGTGCTGCATCTACATCACAAGCCATATGTCTTGTTAGTATATATAAGGCGTAGCCTTGACTGCTTGCATTTTTGAAGGAAGTTTTTCTGGGTAGACGTTTTGAAGAAGAAGGTGAAGAAGTGCTATTGCTAGCACTTCGTAGATACTCTGGGTGGGTGAGGGAATCCAAATAACAGTTTAATATTGAGGGAACCCACCAACATAGGGTATGTTAACGAAAAACAAAACAAAAATTCTTGTATAAAAGCTGTATAAATATTTACATATACATTTACATACAAAAAAATCCTTTCTTTATTTTTGTCTGGCGTAGCTTAGATGGTATTCAGTTTAATTTCTACTTACTGTACCGCTCATTAGTTTCAATAAACCATGCAAGTTACCTAATATTTCAAGTATGAACAGAAGCAAAACTTTATTTCTGTAAAAATATAATTGTATTCATTATACATAAGTAACTCAGAAAGAATAATTATATTTTACTTTCATCAAAGTATATTTCCTTGAACTTAATGACTGTCTCACAAACTCTCGATAGCCTTTGTAGATACCGCGAGTTTATATGATTCCACACAATCTAAAAGACATACTAGAGAAATTCATTACTTGTTTGTGAACTTTACGGATAAGACTGTTCTCTTCAGTCCACACCATTTTAACAGCAATAAAATCATGGCTTCGGGATGGTCACACAACATGTTTGGGGACGTTGTGTTTTTCCTGTGACAAAATGTAATTCATACGGAACGCCGATCAATATATTGAGTTACTGCCCTGTTCTAAGAATAAAACTTTCCCTATTAAGACCGATCTACATGGAATCATACGATACTGAAATAAGTAATAATAGTGCTTCTGGCCGGCCGCAGTGGGCGAGCGGTTCTAGGAGCTACAGTCTGGAACCGCGCGACCGCTACGGTCGCAGGTTCGAGTCCTGCATCGGGCATGGATGTGTGTGATGTCCATAGGTTAGTTAGGTTTAAGTAGTTCTAAGTTCTAGGGGACTGTTGACCTCAGAAGTTAAGTCCCATAGTGCTCAGAGCCATTTGAACCATTTGATAGTGCTTCTGATCCACACAACCTTCTATTTTCACATTGTCGACAACTATATCTCTTATAAAACACCCCCAAACCACAGTAGAATCTCCATAGTTCTTAACTGTAAGTAGAATGCACCACTAAGACAACCGTCTCCTTCAGATCGACGAACAAAAAGCCTCCTTCTGGTACCAAAAACTGCTGATTTCGATTTCTCTAAATCTCAGAATAAGACTTTCGATCTTTCTTAATGTGTCTACTTACTATATTTCCTAGCCCATTCGAGTCTCTTCTCTTTATTTACGGGCTTCAGAAGGGGTTTCCTCGATGCCACACATTCTTTCAAGCTGGTGTGTCTCTCTTTTACCGTCACAACACATATTCCATTTGTTGTTCATTATACAGATTCTGCCCGAATTTGTGCTTCTGTTTGGACCACATTTCTATTACTATTAATTCTGATGGGATTATAATAACTTTTAGTCGTTCTACGGCGTGGTCCTAATCTTGGTAGGTATTTATTTCTACCTGTTGTCTTCTGATGGCAAAGGGCGTATTGCATTCTCCCCAAAGACACGACTTATTATTTTGTAGTCTGGGGCGTAGATAAACCTGCCTTGACTAAGTGCTACAATTACAGCACATTTGTCTATCGATATCTACATTCTTCCAGCCATATTAACATTGTATTCCCTGTCAGCTGTCTCTAAGGAACTATATAGCGTGTATCGTATCATTGCTACCAGTTCAATGTGGACATCACAGCACTACAGCAAACAGCCGTTTGGAATATGCAAACAGACGTACCTCAGTTCATGTAACATTTTAGTATGTGTTTCAACACTCTTCTGGGTAGTATTGCATGTAGATGAAAAATAACACATTAACCATACATACTTACTAATATTGTGCTATGACTTAGGTTACTCAACCATAGCCATGTTACTGAATAGTATCTACAAAGAATTATACGTCAGTTATTAGGTTTATTGAAGTTAATGAGCGGTGGTGTACATTTTAAGTCTACATTGGGATCAAATGGCTCTGAGCACTATGGGACTTAACATCTATGGTCATCAGTCCCCTAGAACTTAGAACTACTTAAACCTAACAAACCTAAGGACATCACACAACACCCAGTCATCACGAGGCAGAGAAAATCCCTGACCCCGCCGGGAATCGAACCCGGGAACTCGGGCGTGGGAAGCGAGAACGGTGCCGCACGACCACGAGCTGCGGACTACATTGGGATCATTTAATTCTTTTTCCAACCAGTAATTCTATACTTACCAAGAGGGTATGTGCTCAAATTCTGTAATTTAAGAAGCAACACAGCTAATTGTTAACGTGTCAAGGAATTCTGAAGTGTGCATGATTTTTTTTTTTTTTTTTTTTTTTGTAAACTATGTGCCTTATCATGTTAGGTGTGTCTTACCAGACCAAAGAATTAGGTACATTTCAGAATTCCTGTAAACTATCTTCCTTATCATTGTAACAATTGTATCTGTGTCTTCTTACAATTCTTCTAGCTGAGAGCATCAAGAGATTTTAATTTTGCATTTTGTATCCAACATTACACTATTACTAAAACTTCTACGTATTCGAGGGTTACGTTGGCAACTCCTCCCCCTCACATTCTTCTGGAGCTTCTGTATATTATTTTGAGTTTACAACTTTTTCCAACCAATTATCAGTACACAGATTTTCATGTATCCTTCAACACAATGAATGTCCTCGAATGCAATATTTTCTGTAAAATCTTAAATTTATGGGAACTTGGCATTGCAATTTACAGTAAATGCAGATATCGTTATTCCCGTGATGTATCCAAATTTTTCCCTACATTGCGAAGTAATTTCTCATGTTTGCTTGCAATCCTCCAGTGGCCTGCCCTTTCCGCTGTAGTTGTCTATATTCTACGTTCATGGCCATTGTTTTTGGTATGTACTACAGTTTATTGTAAATAAATTACTATTTATGTACGATAAAACTGTTTGGTCAGACATAATTAATGCTATGCCCTATAGTGGCGTGAATGTTCGGATATGACGCAATGAGAGGCCGTTTTACTCATTTGTAAGCAAAAGCTTCAGTTCTGCATTAGATTTAGACCAGTTTGTTTAAGAAAAATGGTTCAAATGGTTCTGAGCACTATGGGACTTAACTGCTAAGGTCATCAGTCCCGTAGAACTTAGAACTACTTAAATCTAACTAGGCTAAGGACATAACACACATCCATGCCCGAGGCAGGATTCGAACCTGCGACCGTACTGGTCGTGCGGTTCCAGACTGTAGCACCTAGAACCGCTCGTCCACCACGGCCGGCCAGTTTGGTTCCACTGGTTGTATCTTCTGTAATGACTGTCATATGTATTTCTGTATTCAAAGCGTGGGCTACATTCGCCTTACCTTATATCGATGTGACCACACAGATATTTCGTGATTTTATATGTATCTTCTACGGCTGTGTGGCACCGATTGCGAACACAGTTACTTTACCGAATTTTTAATCTTTTGTACTGTTTTTAGTACATATGATGACTGTTCTGTTGTTGGAATCGATTTGCAATAAAATTCAGATTCTTCGCGACTGATCACTGTTCTTCCATCCTGAATGGTGTGTTTGTTTACAAGACAACATTTTTTATACTGGCAATCGCGATTCTCTTCATTTAGATACAGGCTACATAGCACTGGCAAGTGCATTATACATCTAATCATATTGTGTATTGGTCAAATAAACGCTGTAAGTATATGTTGTCATTATGATTATGTTACAACAAACGAGGGAAACAACAGCACATATCTATACTTCTATAGATGAAGGATGAAATATTCCAGGATTATAGTAATATATACAATGTGGTCAGAAACAATCTGAAACGTTTGTATGAGGGTTGTACTGGAAGTTGTGGTCTGAAATCAGTTTTGACAAAAAACATTCGGTACGTTGCAACATTTTCGTGTTATTTAGCATTGAAATTAGCCACTGAGGTAGTCACGTGCACAAATTCAAGCAACCTGCCAGAGACAATGTCGCCAAATATGTATTTTGATTTCATCAAAAGGAACAAACGTAGCTTTTGCTCACCTAGCTTAAATTTATCTCTTTCGAGAAAGGCACATTCTAACTGATAATGAGCAGTCGAGCGAATTGTAAATCACGGACCCACAGCTGTCTGTGTATCAACGCATTTTCGCCTGGAAGTGCTTCAACTAGCGCGCGCTACGACCTGGTTTTCTAACGTCAAAGCGAATTATTGGCGCGACGTATTGAATTTTTTTCTTAAGAGCTATTTCTGAGCAGAACGTCCGCTGCAACACTGTTACAAGTTTTTCATGCTATTTCCTACCATACCGTATACTGCAAAGATCGATAAGGGTCCTTTACTCTTCCCTCTGTGAGAATATTTCACTGATTTACAGAAACACTTAAAAAAGGCACAGTACAGAGGAAGTATTTGGAGTCTGCAACATAGCTGTGTGGCTTTAATGTGAACACTGGATATGAGAATGAGATGAGAGCACATATTTGTACTTTATTACAGAAAAGATGAAACATTCTCAGATAATTGTAATATACAGCGAGATGACAATAGTCACGTGATAGCGATGTGCACATATACAGATGGCGATAGGAATTCCACTTTGGAAATCATTAGGGAATGCAGTATTCAGAGATCCACAGCGTCAAGAGTGTACTGAGAATACCAGATTTCAGGAATTACCTCTCAGCACAGACAACATAGTGGCCGACGGCCTTCACTTAACGGCCGAAAGCAGCGGCGCTTGCTTAGAGTTGTCGGTGCCAACAGACAAGCGAGTTTGAAATAACCGCAGAAATTGTCGTGGAAGGTACGATGAACGTATTCGTTATGATAGTGTGGCGAAATTTGGCGATAATGAGCTATGGCAGCAGAAGATCGATGAGAGTGCATTTGCTAACATCACGACATAGCCTGCAGCGTGTCACCTGGACTTGTGACCACATTGGCTGGACACTAGACGACTGAAAATCATGACCTAGTCAGTTGAGTCCGTATTTCAGTTGGTAAGAGCTGACGGAAGGCTTAGAGTGTGGCGCAGGCTCTACGAAGCCATGGACCCAAGATGTGGACAAGGTACTGAGCAAGCTGGTGGTGGCTCCATAATGATGTGCTGTGTTTACATGGAACGGACTGGGTTCTCTACTCCAACTGAGCCGATTGTTGACTCGAAATGATTATGTTCGGCTGCTTGGGGACCATCTGCAGCCATTCGTGTAATTCACGTTCCCAAAGAGCTGTGGAATTTTTGTGGATGACAATGCGCCATGTCACCGTGCCACAGTTGTTCGCGACTGGTTTGAAGAACTTTCTGGACAATTCGAGGGGATGGTTTCGCGTGCCATTAAACATTCATAGGATATAGTCAGTTCGTGCACAAGAACCTGCACTAGCAACACTTCCGCAATTATGGACGGTTATAACCGCAGCATGGCTTAGTATTTTTGCAGAGGACTTCTAGCGACTTTTTCAGTTCATGCCACGTCGAGCTCCTGCACTCCACCAGGCCAAAGAAGGTCCGACGCGATATTAAGTGATACCCCATGACTTTTGTCACCACAGTGTATATGACAGAAGTTCTATCCTTTATCAAAACATTGTATGACCATTGTAGTCCATATGTGGTTACTGTACAATAGTTTTTCACTTTCTTAGTGTTTACTAAACAATTCTGTGAGTTCTATACAGCTGAACCTTGCAAGGGACAGTACGCCAGGCTGCAGGAATGTTGATAGCGCCTTATACCCGGAAACATCCGAACAACTAAGAAGGGAGCAAGTAAACAAGGCCGCGCTCTCCAAGTGACAGAAGATAAGTGATATCCCAAGCTGTATGAGGAAATAAAACATTTCAATATCATTGCAGGTGAAAAAATCTCTCACTGTCTCTGTGAATAAAAATACTGAGAAGAGACTGATGCCGAGCAGCCGATAATTGTGATATCTAAACTTATGTGAAAATTGGTGTGGAATATACTGAGATTAAACAAAGTGTAGACATAGCAACCGTCCTCTCTATGGATACACAGACTATGACAAGACAAGATGAGTTGCGGAAAGGTGCAGGATGACATCCAGTGGAGTGGTCAGACACTGATTAAATGTGGTTTCACCATGACTCGAAACGACACCTTATCAGATCGTGGCGTGGGGTACGACACACAGTGCGTTTATTCAGGTGCACTTCTGGAAGCTGCCCGCACTTGCACGGTATGAGAGCCATTCCAGTCTGGACCTCAGAGGTGGCTATATGTTGCAGCAGATGGCACGTATATTTATTGGCTGACCTGCCACGTGTGGCATAGCACATCTGAAGTGTTGTTGCATTTGGCCCGTACTGATGGCGTTTGACTCTACTCGGAGGCATGTGTCAACACTTCGACAGGGGAGCCGTAGGGGCCCAGAAGGGTATTTGTTTTGACATGTAAACGTTCCTGTCCCCTTGTATCCTACAACACTCACGCAGCGGTATTTACTTGAACGTTAAAAGTCTTTTATGTAAAATAATATTCGTGCGCGTTTCTACGACGATCTTGAAAAGTAATCTCTATAATGTTCTCTGATGCGAGCAAAAGCTCCGTATAGCAGCTGTGTTTTTTAAAAAGTTTGTAATTCATGTTTCACATTGCTAAAATCTATAATGCACTAAAATACACATCAATTATTGTTTACTGAAAAGCAAACTACTTCGCATTTCTTGCTATAGTATACTTAACACAGTGCTGCTGATGTCTGAAGCGTGTTTTGTAATATAATGCATGCTTGAAGAAATGTTCATAAGTAAATAGACCTTATGTCTTATCTGGTTTTCTGTCTCACCGTTCTTCTACTGGGCTGTATCCATCTTACAGTCATAGTGTTGACCTTACTTTGGACAGCCATGTTTGACTGTGCAGTCATAGAGTGTTGGCCATATTGGGTATAAATTGTGATAATTAATATAAGGACCTCTCTTATCTATACTACTATACAAGGATAAGTCGTTGTTTAATATTGTTATCATGTATCACAAAATGAACTTGAGCGTTTTTCTTCATGTTTTTACACCATACGCTAACAAACATTAGGACGGACATAGACTACAATTTTTTTAATATACGTCGTATGCACTTAGATATCGAAAATCTACACCACTATCGAATGAGAAGTCTATATTTAAGGTTTTTACAAAATAACTCGAAAATTTCTGGTTCGATTTATTTCAAATTTTTTCGCAGTACTCTAATAAACGTTCGGTCAGGTACAGACTACATATTTTTAATATATGTTGTACGGAAATCTATATTCTCTATATATTGTTAGCAAAAATCTCGGAAAGTTCTTGAAAAAATCCCTTCAAATTTTTACATGTTTGGTCAAGCATAGGTCGTTTAACGAAACCACGATAAGCACTTTGCTGATTCACCTCAAATGTTTACATGACGCTATAACAAATATTCCGGCGGACATAGGATATAATTTTTTAAATATAAATAAGTTACAAAGGGCTGACGTTGTTAACAACGATGTCGATAATTTCTTGACAAATTTATTGAAAATTTTCGCACTATATTCCATGAAATATTCGGACAGTCATATGCTACTGATTTTTAAAATATATACTAGGCTAATTCCATAAGTCACGGTAACTACGGTATATTGTGTTAACGCGTGGCATCACCGCAATTCCAGTAAATACATTCAGAAGTCTGCGGCAAACATTACTGAAGTCAGCCGACAAACTGCGACCGCATGAAATGATGGCTCTGTACCAGAGCCTGAAATACTCATTGTCAGGCTGGTCGCGCTAGAAGATGGATGCTCCCACACGCACCCTACTCACTAGACTTCAGTCCATTCGACTTCGACCTCATTTCACAACTGGGGAAACGATTGCATGGACGCGATTTGCAACAAGGCAAATGTCCTCACGGACATCACACACATCCATGCCCGAGGCAGGATTCGAACCTGCGACCGTAGCAGTCGCGCGGCTCCAGACTGCGTGCCTAGAACCGCTAGACCACCGCGGCAGGCCCTTCCCCATCGTTGGTAACGCTGTGTGTATGCGCTGGGGAGCCATTTTGAGGCATAGTAGTAGATTTTGATTCATTTTTGCTACATTTGTACTCGTACATAATAAATTTACACTCAGTTCCAGTGTGTGTGTTTCATTTAAACCTGTACCGTGACCCGCAGTATTGGAACCACATTGTATAATTAATATACAAAAAGGAATCATTGTTAGCAAAAGTCTCAAAAATTTCTTGATCAATTTACTTTAAATTTCAAATTTTTACGTGACGTCCTAAGAAATAAACATATAAAAAGGAAGAAGTTCCTGACCGACTGACTTAAAATTCTTGCCACTGTCGTTCGAGATCCTTGTGTAAGTTTGCATCAAATCCCAAGGGAGTCTGGCATGAGACAGAGTAGTGCTGTTCGTGTTCCGCATCACCATAAATATCATTCTTACCATATCGGTCTCCGACAAGAATTAACTGGTACGGATTGTATGTGTCGCATTGAATTCTGACGATGGGCCCAATTTCAGGTTCGGAGGGATAACACGTTTATTAATTTGATTTTATTTACTGACGAGGCTACATTCACGAACCATGGAAATGTTAATTTGCATAACATGCATTATTGCGCAACGGAAAATCCGTGTTGGCTGCGGAAAGTTGCACACCAGAATCCGTGGTCGGTGAATGTATGATGTGGGATTATCGAGGACAGAATTATAAGCCCCTATTTCATCGAAGGAAATCTTAACGGTAGGAAGCACACCACATTCCTGCAAGAAACATTAGGTCTGTTATTGGAAAAAATACCTTTAGGAACAAGGAACAGAATTTGTTATCAACTCGCCTCGTGTCCGGCACATTTTTCGCCGATGGCTAGAAATTAGTTGCAGGGAATATTTCCAAATCGTTTGATTGGGCGCTGAGGAGATGTGTCGTGGCTGGTTCGTTCACCAGACTTGACGCCACTGGATTTTTTCTTGTGGAATTCGTAAAAGACATTGTTTATAAAGACGTTCCAACTACACCTGAAGATATGCAAGAGAGAATTCTAAGAGCATGTGCTCCGATAAGTGCCAAAGTGATAAGTTATACCACTCAGTCCGTGATAAGAAGATTGCAGCACTGCATTTTTAGCAATGGTCATCACTTCGAACACCTTCTGTAAATGGGCGTTCACGCCAGCTTTGGGACCTTCGATGACCTTCAAAGCCGGCCGCGGTGGTCTCGCGGTTAAGGCGCTCAGTCCGGAAACGGGCGACTGCTACGGTCGCAGGTTCGAATCCTGCCTCGGGCATGGACGTGTGTGATGTCCTTAGGTTAGTTAGGTTTAAGTAGTTCTAAGTTATAGGGGACTGATGACCACAGAAGTTAAGTCCCATAGTGTTCAGAGCCATTTGAACCATTTGACCTCCAAAGACCTTATAGTTACACATCACTGGATTCGCCTCGATAGAAACAAAAAACCAACGTCATATTATGGGCCCCGTGGTCCTATACAACTTTTGCTCCACAAACATTCCAACTCTTATCACACTTTCGGAGTTATTCTAGGTGGTAATAGTTAGTGACTCACTCTGTGTAAATACATATATAACAGTGTGTATAACAGCATATATACGTACATAACATAACTATATAGGTAATGTGTAATAGGCAAAAGTTCTTAGTAAAAGTCCTCCCACTACTCCTGCTCTTTGTATATAATTTCAAACAAAAGTTGTATAGCCGCGTGGGATTAGCCGAGCAGTCTTACGCGCTGCAGTGATGGACTGTGCGGCTATTCCCGGCGGAGGTTCGAGTCCTCCCTCGGTCATGGCTGTGTGTTTGTTCTTAGGATAATTTAGGTTAAGTAGTGTCTAAGCTTAGGGACTGATGACCTTAGCAGTTAAGTGCCATAAGATTTCACACACATTTGAACATTTGAAAAGTTGTATACACAGAAATGTACTATTTTGTTTCCTTCATCACAGGCGGTTTTAACAGAAAAATACCTTAGGATTAAAACACTAATATGGAATCTGAATAATCCGTAACTTGGTAATCTTAACCGTTCGCAGATAAAACGTATGCTAAATGCTGTCACTGAAGCGACTGTCCTCACACATCCACTGCGGGAGAGATCTCTGACGCCTCAAGAGATTTCCCAATTTATTTTATGCTACTTGAGTTCCCAATAAGTTTTCAAGTTTTCGTTGGATATAACTGTGAAGAAGCCTCTAGTTCATCAAGAGTGGTAGATGAGGTGACATGCAGAGAAAGAGGAGGGGGGGGGGGGGGGGGTAGGAACTGTACATACAGAAAGTGAATGAGGAGATGGACAGAGAGAGGAGGAAGGAGAAACTGGAGAGAGACAGGGGGAGAAGGAGATTGACCGAGAGAGCGCTAGGCGATAATGATTAGAGAGAGGGGAGCAGAAAGAGATCCGGACGTATATCCGATACCCATACATAAAAAGCAACTGCGAAGGATTACTAGGGTCGCTAGATCTCTATGTAAATAACTGATCTGATCTACAGGGTGAGCAGAAATCTGCTGCTGTTTGCTGACGACGCAGTGGCGTAAGGAAAGGTTTCGTTGTTGAGTGACTTTAGGAACATACAAGATGATTTAGACTAATATATAGTTGTAATGAATGACAGCTAGCTCTGAATGAAGAAAAATGAAAATCAATGGAGATGAGTAGGAAAAACAGTACCGTAATGTTCGAATACAGATTCAGGAGTGTGGTACTTGACTCAGTCTTGTCGTTTAAATATCTAGGCCTACCGTTGCATAAGTGATGTGAAATCGAATGGGCATGTCAGGATTGTAGTTGGGGAGGTGAACGGTCGACTTCAGTTGATTTAGAGAATTTAGAAATTTAAAGGCGTGCTGTTAGGTATGTTAGCGATAGATCTGATCAATACCGAAGTATCGCATAGATGCATCGTGATCTCAAACGTGAATCCATGGAAAGGTGACAACGCACTCTTCACGAGACACAACTGAGAAAATTTGTACTTTTAAGCTGATTGCAGAACGATTCTACTGCCGCCAGCCTTACATTTGACGAAAGAACAACGGAGATAAGATTAGAGAATTTTGAGACTGTTCAGAAGAATCTAGACAGTGCCGTATCCATCTACATTTGCGAGCGTAATAGGACAGGAAATGGTATACTGAAACTGCCATTAACTACCCTCAAGTGGTATTTTACTTTTCAGCAAGGTATTTCAACAACTGTCTTATACTGCTACGTCAGTCATCAGCATGCTGCAGAATACGCTTTTCCAGGTTAGGTTTAAGACATCTTGATCGTTACCAGTCCACAGAGTCAAGAAAACAGTTTCCATAATTACCATACCGACAGTAGCGAAATATTTTAGTACTACTGTCAACGATTTTTGAATGTTCTTAGACATTGTTTCACACCCTTGTGTCCGTTGCCAGCCGCACCATCGTACATGTAAATTACGTCCATTCATTCACGAAAAATATAAATATGTGTTGTTCAGTATTCCAGTGTCGCTATAATACGGCACTGTCCTGGGTGATTGTATTCAAAAGCGAACCGTCCAATCAGGCATATCGAAACCTGCCCTGAAATAGTTTATTTTGGGAGAATACACTGCAAGAAACACAATGTCAGAAGTTTAGCTACAAAGACGCTGCAAGAATGTTTTCAGAAATTTGATGTTTGCCAAATTCCTAGCTCAACAGACAGCTGGAGAAGTGTAGACCCCTGCAGTAGTTGTAGCAGAGAGTGCATGCGCAACATGGCTTTGCACACATCTTTGGCTGACAGCACATCGGTAAACGGATCACACGGCACAACGCAATCGTAATTTGTAAAGCGAATTTCAGCTTCCGTACATAGTTCACAATTACGATTCCCTGCAATGTGTAATTATTTAATATCCATAATAATGAGAAGATGTGGTATCGCTCAGTGTTGCAGACAGAGATAAGCAGAGTTGAATGCCTTTGTGATGTCTTCTCATAGGCTTTCTAATAGCATCTTTCTTTGAATTTCACAGCAAACTGGAATGTAGTTACTGCGTTCAACAACGCAAAGATGAAATGCGAAGAATGTGGTATGGAATCGAAATCGACTATTTCCGCTGAAGACATGCTAACGTGTTATTTGTTAGTAATATCTTTGACATTAATTCCAGCCGGCCGCTGTGGCCGAGCGGTTCTAGGCGCTTCTGTCCGGAACCACGCGGCTACTCCGGTCGCAGATTCGAATCCTGCCTCGGGCATGGATGTGTGTGATGTTCTTAGGATAGTCAGGTTTAAGTAGTTCTAAGTCTATGGGACTGATGACCTCAGATGTTAAGTCCCATAGTGCTTAGAGCCATTCGGACCATTTGGATATTCATTCCAGCAAAGTCGACTTTCGTTAGAAATTTTGGAAACATTAGAATAAACAGAAGCTAAGTCGCACGCTTCCATGAACTGTGGTTGTAATGATGATCGTTGAGCTAATTAAAGTCCAGAACAGAAAGTAGTTCCACACCCAAAGAGCACATGTATAGAAGTAGTTTTAGTGACAAAGAAAAGGCTGTAAATTTTTTCATTCATCGAAGGAGGAAGAAAACGCTTAAACTTTAACAGTGTGCAAGGCAAGTTGGGTTTCATACAATCCAAACAGGAATTTATAAATGGAAGAAAGATTTGCACGCAGTAGGAAATATTCGCCAAATTGAACCTCGCAAAAGTGCTAAGGAAGAACATTTCTAAAGATTTAGAACCTGTTCGTGACAGGCAGTGCACCGTTACCGAGGGAGATATGCGAAAATGGGCGCTCTGAAATGCAAGTGTGATGAACTTTACTGATTTCCATATTGAGGAGATTATACGGAAAAGGAAGTCGCAAAATTACGAAGTTTACCTCAAGTAAACGTGTAGAGGAGATGTCGTTAATAGGTAATAGTATAAATTTGTAGCTGACATGAAGACGAAGTTTCTTCTTATCCGCTAAAAGCTGCGTATAAATCCATTCAGGTTTCGTGCAAAGATAACTGTCAGACAATATAATTTCCGAGAGCTGTTCGTAATTTCATGTTTATCAGAGGAACAGTATTATTAAACTGCAGCCATTTGTGCGTTGTCAGGTGGCATCAACACATTTTACGAATGTGATCAAGTATGCCTGGTACACAGCACAATATGGAGAACAACGGCCACTACCGTTACTCCATTCCACTTCCGTTAAAATAAAACTAGTATCTGCTACAAAGTGCCTGAATGAATTCATTCTCCCTTTATGAGGTGTTTCTCGTTTAAAGAAAAAGTTTCTTTTCGTCTTACAGTAAACACTTTGCACCATAGTGACGACTGCAAGCTATAAAGGCGGAAGTGATCCATTGTTAGCAAAGTACACATTATTCAAAAATTATTATAAGAACTTTGCCACAGGAATAGTTATAAAATATTAAGTGTCAACAAATTAAAGTTTAGATTGATCGAAGTCGTCTGGTCCGCAGCTCGTGGTCGTGCGGTAGCGTTCTTGCTTCCCACGCCCGGGTTCCCGGGTTCGATTCCCGGCGGGTCAGGGATTTTCTCTGCCTCGTGATGACTGGGTGTTGTGTGATGTCCTTAGATTAGTTAGGTTTAAGTAGTTCTAAGTTCTAGGGGACTGATGACCATAGATGTTGAGTCCCATAGTGCTCAGAGCCATTTTTTTGAAGTCGTCTGAATGTAATATCATACAGCGCCTGATTTTCGTTCTTCTGCGAATCATTTCTGTAACAATTACATCTTCAACAGTTGAGCTGCCAATATGAACTGCAAGTTATTCAAAAAATTATTGATGCGAGACATTCCTCGTAAGGCTTAAGTGTTAAAAATTCACCTATTTGCACTTCGGACTTCGCGCTACACGGGGCTTCGTTCTTTGGTCACGGCCACGTCTGCTGGTTGGACGATTCGAGCGCTAGGCAGGAAGGGGTGTAAACACCGCTGGTACAAGCGGCTCTTCATCCGGCAAAAACGAGTACCTTCAAGAATATAAAAAAAAAACATGCAATGAATCTCTACCGGTAGGAAAAATTTGAGAATAGGTTTCGTCATGTCGAAATGGACTGACACGTTCCATGACCTTGGAGAGTTGCCTCTCACTTTGGTCCTACGGTACTAGACGCGTACATAAAAAAATACAACTCTCTCGTCAGAAAACAAAATATGAATGTCTTCCAGCGTAGTGGATGGATTAGGCAGCTGGTGTTCAAATGACGTAATGCTTTGGTCACCCAGGCACATAAACATAATATCTCTCGTACATTAGTGAAATGTTGAAACATGAGATAATCAAGAGAAAGTCCCAAAATTAAACTGCATATTTAAACATAACTGCATATGAGAATACGACCATACCAGTGTATGACAATGGCACGTACACTCAAGTGAGCTTGATCTAAATAATCACCCCCCCCCCCCCCCCACCACCACCATCACCAATGTAGAAAAATAATGTAGACTACTCAAAACGAAGGAGGCCACAGGGTCTCGCGGGACTCCTACTATATCTGACACTAAATACGCAACAGATTAGACATATTCAGAAGGCCATTTCTATCAAAACCCTCCCAATAAAATTGGGGTAAAGTACTTTAAAACATACTATAAATTCGAACATTATGACGCTCCGGGAAGATACAGAGCTTTTCTCAAAAATTGATTATGGTCTTAAATGCCTTGTAAACCATCTATCGTTTGAAAACAGTAGATACAAGGGAAGAGGCACATTACCTCGCCACTAGTTCATAAAGGTTAAAGAAACTGTATCACATTGTCGACTAATAACGAAGCTTCGATCATTGGGAGAATGTTCAAAGATACATGATAAGCACTAAGAATGTTTATCTAACAGAGCCCAGTACGTAATACTGAATAATGGATATTGGCATGAAACATACATAGGTATTACGCAAACCAAAATACAGTGTGTGGTAGAGGGTATCCTGTACCACAACTAGTCGTTTCCTCTCTGGTTCCACTAGCAGAGAGAGCGAGGAAAAACCACTATTTATATGCCTCCGTATGAGCCCAATTTTTATCGTATCTTATCTCCGTGGCCCCTACGCGAAATGTATGTTTGTTGCAATAGGATCGTTCTGCAGCCGGTGTCAAATCGTGGATCTCTAAACTTTCCCAGTAGTATTCTTCGAAATGAATGTCTTCTTCCCTCCAGGGATTCCGACTTACGCTCCTGAAGCATATCCGTAACACTTGCGTGCTGATCGAACCTACCGGTAACAAATCTAGCGGCTCGCCTCTGAATTGCTACGCTGCCTTGTTTCAGTCCAACTTGGGGTAGTTTCCAGACACACGAGCAGCACTGAAGAATAAGTCGCACTAGCGTCCATTATGCGGTCTCCTTTGCAGATGAATCACTCTTTCCTAAAATTCTCGAAAAAACCGAAGTCGACCATTCACCTTCTCCACCACAATCCTCTCATCCTCGTTCCATTTCATATCGCTTCGCAACGTTGCACCTAGATATTTAAACGACGTTACTGTTTCAGGCAGGACACTACTAATACTGTATCCAAACATTACGGGTTTGTTTTTCCAACTCATCTACATTAACTTACACTCTGTAGGCGCCCCAGTGGTCCCGGTCGCCTACTGTGGACTGGATGGCCGAGCGGTGACCTCTCAAGTTGTCAGGATGCTGGGAAATTGCTGTAGAAGCGTCAGAAACGCCAAAGAAACATTATTAATTCATAACACCTTTATTTCTGTCGAGTACAAAGTGGCTTGGTGATATCAACGACCTTCCCCGAGTCCTCGCTGACAGCAGCTTCGGACCGCACAGTCTTGCTAGCGCAGCGCGGTGCTGTGACGTAGTGAAGGAATGTCCTTATTTCGTGCTTCGGCCGCGCGTGGCTGGTGGCGCCCGGCCGGCCGGCTCGGCGGCGGACAGCAGGCCTTTGCGCGTAGAGGCTCCGGGTTGGAGTCCTGGCGCTGTCGGCACGAGAGGCGTTCTCGTAGTGCGGAGTGTACTCTATCCAACCCCGTCTTCTTCCCTGCTCCGCAAGATCTCGACGACGGCTCACTGATGTGGTCCGCATTGGCGGCGAGCGAGTCTGCCGCGATGTCTGCTAATCCTGGGTTGATGATTGACAGCGGCAGCAGAGAGGACCAGGACTGGTACTGTTCCCTCATGTCTGCTGCTGGATGGGCCGCCCCTACTTCAACATCTCCTTAGTAAATATTAACATGTCGATCACCGAGCTGAGCGCTACGCAGCGACCCAGTACACATCTAACTGCAAGTCTAACTGCGAGTGCCTTGTTGCTATCAAAGCTGGTGTATTTAAAGGAAGCACGAGCTACGTCCTGACGTCATGCTCGTTTATAATGAACGCATTCGTCCCACTTATACTGCTGATTCATCTGTCGTACTCGCCCCTTAGGTGTTCTTGCGACAGAGTTACGTGTTGTTACGGCAGACTTACGCGAAGTTGTGAAATGCAGTACAGCTGATGCTATACCTCTGTCTTGCACTCTACGAAAGTCTCCATCAAACACAAACCCGCGTGCTAGGCAATTCTCTCTTGCTTGTTGTGTGTATCCAGGCCACTGCCCCTGCATGACGACACATTCCGATATATGTTCAATGCTCTTACCACTTGACTAACTTACTGCCTCTGGCTCTCGGCATAGGCAACGAAACTTTGATAATATTCCGCGTTTCCAATTACATCTACAGGGTGTTTCAAAAATGACCGGTATATTTGAAACGGCAATAAAAACTAAACGAGCAGCAATAGAAATACACCGTTTGTTGCAATATGCTTGGGACAACAGTACATTTTCAGGCGGACAAACTTTAGAAATTACAGTAGTTACAATTTTCAACAACAGATGGCGCTGCGGTCTGGGAAACTCTATAGTACGATATTTTCCACATATCCACCATGCGTAGCAATAATATGGCGTAGTCTCTGAATGAAATTACCCGAAACCTTTGACAACGTGTCTGGCGGAATGGCTTCACATGCAGATGAGATGTACTGCTTCAGCTGTTCAATTGTTTCTGGATTCTGGCGGTACACCTGGTCTTTCAAGTGTCCCCACAGAATGAAGTCACAGGGGTTCATGTCTGGCGAATAGGGAGGCCAATCCACGCCGCCTCCTGTATGTTTCGGATAACCCAAAGCAATCACACGATCATCGAAATATTCATTCAGGAAATTAAAGACGTCGGCCGTGCGATGTGGCCGGGCACCATCTTGCATAAACCACGAGGTGTTCGCAGTGTCGTCTAAGGCAGTTTGTACCGCCACAAATTCAGAAGAATGTCCAGATAGCGTGATGCAGTAATTGTTTCGGATATGAAAAATGGGCCAATGATTCCTTTGGAAGAAATGGCGGCCCAGACCAGTACTTTTTGAGGATGCAGGGACGATGGGACTGCAACATGGGGCTTTTCGGTTCCCCATATGCGCCAGTTCTGTTTATTGACGAAGCCGTCCAGGTAAAAATAAGCTTCGTCAGTAAACCAAATGCTGCCCACATGCATATCGCCGTCATCAATCCTGTGCACTATATCGTTAGCGAATGTCTCTCGTGCAGCAATGGTAGCGGCGCTGAGGGGTTGCCGCGTTTGAATTTTGTATGGATAGAGGTGTAAACTCTGGCGCATGAGACGATACGTGGACGTTGGCGTCATTTGGACCGCAGCTGCAACACGGCGAACGGAAACCCGAGGCCGCTGTTGGATCACCTGCTGCACTAGCTGCGCGTTGCCCTCTGTGGTTGCCGTATGCGATCGCCCTACCTTTCCAGCACGTTCATCCGTCACGTTCTCAGTCCGTTGAAATTTTTCAAACAGATCCTTTATTGTATCGCTTTTCGGTCCTTTGGTTACATTAAACCTCCGTTGAAAACTTCGTCTTGTTGCAACAACACTGTGTTCTAGGCGGTGGAATTCCAACACCAGAAAAATCCTCTGTTCTAAGGAATAAACCATGTTGTCTACAGCACACTTGCACGTTGTGAACAGCACACGCTTACAGCAGAAAGACGACGTACAGAATAGCGCACCCACAGACTGCGGTGTCTTTTATATCTTTCACATCACATGCAGCGCCATCTGTTGTTGAAAATTGTAACTACTGTAATTTCGAAAGTTTGTCCACCTGAAAATGTACTGTTGTCCCAAGCATATTGCAACAAACGGTGTATTTCTATCGCTGCTCGTTTAGTTTTTATTGCCGTTTCAAATATACCGGTCATTTTTGAAACACCCTGTACATCTACATGACTACTCCGCAATTCACATTTAAGTGCTTGGCAGAGGGTTCATCGAACCACAATCATACTATCTCTCTACCATTCCACTCCCGAACAGCGCGCGGGAAAATGGACACCTAAACCTTTCTGTTCGAGCTCTGATTTCTCTTATTTTATTTTGATGATCATTCCTACCTATGTAGGATGGGCTCAACAAAATATTTTCGCATTCGGAAGGGAAAGTTGGTGACTGAAATTTCGTAAACAGATCTCGCTGCGAAGGAAAACGTCTTTGCTTTAATGACTTCCATCCCAAATCGCGTATCATATCTGCCACACTCTCCCCCATATTACGTAATAATACAAAACAAGCTGCCCTTTGTTGCACCCTTTCGATGTCCTCCGTCAATCCCACCTGGTAAGGATCCCACACCGCGCAGCAATACTCTAACAGAGGACGAACGAGTGTAGTGTAAGCTGTCTCTTTAGTGGACTTGTTGCATCTTCTAAGCGTCCTGTCAATGAAACGCAACCTTTGGCTCGCCTTCCCCACAATATTATCTATGTGGTCTTTCCAACTGAAGTTGTTCGTAATTTTAACACCCAGGTACTTAGTGGAATTTACAGCCTTGAGAATTGTACTATTTATCGAGTAATCGAATCCCAACGGATTTCTTTTGGAACTCATGTGGATCACCTCACACTTTTTGTTGATTAGCGTCAACTGCCACACCATACAGCAATCTTTTCTAAATGGCTTTGCAACTGATGCTGGTCTTCGGATGACCTTACTAGACGGTCAATTACAGCATCATCTGCGAACAACCTAAGAGAACTGCTCAGATTGTCACCCAGGTCATTTATATAGATCAGGAACAGCAGAGGTTCCAGGACGCTTCCCTGGGGAACACCTGTCGATAGCGGCCATTACTTCGTGCGAATAAAAAGCTAGCTGCGTTGCACAAGAACGATGTTTTCTGAAACCATGCTGATTACGTATCAATAGATCGTTCCCTTCGAGGTAATTCACAATGTTTCAATACAGTATATGCTCCAAAACCCTACTGAAAACCGACGTCAATGATATAGGTCTGTAGTTCGATGGATTACTCCTACTACCCTTCTTAAACACTGGTGCGACCTGCGCAATTTTCCAATCTGAAGGTACAGATCTATCGGTGAGCGAGCGGTTGTATATGATGGCTAAGTAGGGAGCTATTGTATCAGCGTAATCTGAAAGGAACGTAATCGGTATACAATCTGGACCTGAAGACTTGCCCGTATCAAGCGATTTGAGTGGCTTCGCAACCCCTAAGGTATCTACTTCTAAGAAACTCATGCTAACAGCTGTTCGTGTTTCAAATTCTGGAATATTCCATTCGTCTTCCCTGGTGAAGGAATTTCGGAAAACTGCGTTCAATAACTCCGCTTTAGCGGCACAGTCGTCGGTGACAGTACCATCGGCACTGCGCAGCGAAGGTATTGACTGCGTCTTGCCGCTTGTGTACTTTACTTACGACCAGATTTTCTTCGGATTTTCTACCAAATTTCGAGACAATGTTTCGTTGTGGCACCTATTAAAGGCATCTCGCACTGAAGTCCGTGCCAAATTTCGCGCGTCTGTAAATTTTAGCCAATCTTCGGGATTTCCCGCTCTTCTGAACTTCGCATGCTTTTTCCGTTGCCTCTGCAACAGCGTTCGGACCTGTTTTATGTACCATGAGGGATCAGTTCCATCTCTTACCAATTTATGAGGTATGAATCCCTCAATTGCTGTTGCTACTATATCTTTGAATTTGAGCCACATCTCGGCTACATTTGCATAGTCAGTTCGGAAGGAATGGAGATCGTCTCTTAGGAAGGCTTCTAGTGACACCTTATCCGCTTTTCTAAATAAAATTATTTTGTGTTTGTTTCTGGTGGATTTGGAAGAAACGGTATTGAGCCCTGTGAGCCTTGTGATCACTAATCCCTGTATCAGTCATGATGCTCTCTATTAGCTCTGGATTGTTTGTGGCTAAGAGGTCAAGTGTATTTTCGCAACCATTTACAATTCGCGTGGGTTCGTGGAGTAACTGCTCGAAATAATTTTCGGAGAAAGCATTTAGGACAATCTCGGAAGATGTTCTCTCCCTACCACCGGTTTGGAACAAGTATTTTTGCCAACATATCGAGGGAAGGTTGAAGTCCCCACCAGCTATAACAGTATGAGTGGGGTATTTATTTGTTACGAGACTCAAATTTTTTCTGAACTGTTCAGCAACTATATCATCGGAGTCTGGGAGTCGGTAGAAGGAGCCAATTAATAACTTAGTTCGGCTGTTACGAATAACCTCCACCCATACCAATTCGCACGGAGTATCTACTTCGAGTTCACTACAAGATAAACCACTACTGACAGACACAAACACTCCACCACCAATTCTGCCTAATCTATCTTTCCTGAACACCGTCTGAGACTTCGTAAAAATTTCTGCAGAGCTTATTTCAGGCTTTAGCCAGCTTTCTGTACCTATAACTATTTCAGCTTCTGTGCTTTCTATTAGCGCTTGAAGCCCAGGGACTTTCCCAGCACAACTACAACAATTTACAACTACAATTCCGACTGTTCCTTGATCCAATCACGTCCTGTATTTGCCATGTACCCTCTGAGATTGCAGCCCACCCCGTATTTCCCGAGGCCTTCTAACCTAAAAAACCGCCCAGTCCACGCCACACAGCCTCCGCTACCCGTGTAGCCGCCAGCTGGGTGTAGTGAACTCCTGACCTATTCAGCGGAACCCGAAACCCCACCACCCTATGGCGCAAGTCAAGGAATCTGCAGCCAACACGGTCGCAAAACCGTCTGAGCCTCTCATTCAGACCATCCACCCGACTCTGTACCGAAGGTCCGCAGTCGGTTCTGTCAACGATGCTGCAGATGGTGAGCTCTGCCTTCATCTCGTAAGCAAGACCGGCAGCCTTCACCAAATCAGATAGCCGCTGGAATCCAGAGAGAATTTCCTCAGAACCAAGGCGACTCACGTCATTAGTGCCGACATATGCCACCACCTGCAGCTGGCTGCACCCTGTGCTCTTCATGGCGTCAGGAAGGACCCTTTCCACATCAGGAATGACTCCACCCGGAATGCACACGGAGTGCACACTGGATTTCTTCCCCTCCTTAGCCGCCATATCCCTAAGGGGTCCCATTACGCGCCTAACATTGGAGCTTCCAACTACCAATAAGCCCACCCTCTGCGATTGCCCGAACCTTGAAGGCTGCGAATCATCCTCTGAAACAGGACAGGCAGCTGCATCTGGCTCAGCCAGAGACAGTACCTGAAACCTGTTTGTCTGACGCACCGGGGAGGCTTTTTGATCAGCCTCCGGGAACGTCTTTCGCTGCCTGCCACGCCTTGGAACGACCTCCCAATCAACCACAGGAGAGGGCTCAGCCCCACTGCGGGCAGCAACCGGGGCAACCACAGCGGCAGACCGATCTGGGGACAGACGGGGCGAGGTTGACATCTCCGTGATACCCAAGTCCGACTCCTCACAGTGGTGACCATGGGCTACAGATTCAAGCTGCGCGACCGAAGTCAGCGCCGCTTGCAGCTGTGAGCGAAGGGATGCCAACTCAGCCCTCATCCGATCACAGCAATCACAGTCCCTGTGCATTTTAATCGATGTTGAACAACAGTTACTGAAACACGAGTCCGTGCCTAGATAACGCTGGGGAAACACGCAAAGAATGCATGAACTAACCTGTACAAATGCCTAACGACTGTGCTACAATCTGCCTGAATTTACGATTACAGTAACTAAAACACAAAATTACACCTCCTATACGAAATTCACACGCAATTTAAGTAAGAGTCTACGAAGTAAACACTAAAGCGCGATGCTACAACTCTCAAATACTATAATACGCCCGAAATTTATGAATTAAACAATGCAAGTACCCAAAAACACGCAAAGAAATTAAGAATTAAACTATGTAACAAATAAGTAAGCTAGGAGTATACGACTTGCTGCTGGCAGCTGCTTATCCAACGGCGGCAGGGACTATTCCGCGACACTACAACTCTTTTACATTAAGTGCCAGCTGCCATTCATGACACCAACTACAAATTTGGCCTAGGTCATCTTGTATGAATCTACAGTCACTTACCTTGGGCACCTTCCTGTACACCGCAGCATCAGCACAGATTTCTGCCCACCCTGTCTGCCAGATCATTTATGTATGTAGAAAATACCAACGGTCCTACACACTGCTCTGGAGCACTCCTGATGCAGCCCCTGTCTCCGACGACAACTCGACGTCGAGGACAGTATACTGGGTAAGTCTTCGTTACAGTCACGTATCTGGGGGCCTATTCCGTATGCACGTACCTTGGTTAATAGTCTGCAGTTGGGTACCGTGTCGAATCGAGAAATATGGAATCACCCTGTTGCCTTTCATCCATAGTTCTCAGTATATACGTGAGAAAACAGCAAGCTGGAATTCGCACTAGCGATGCTTTCTAAATCCATGCTACTTCGTGGACAAAAGCAATTTTGTCTCTAGGAAATTTATTATATTCGAGCTCAGAATACGCTCTAGAATTCTGCAGATATTCGATGTCAAGGATATCGGTCTGTAATTTTGCGGGTCCGTTCTTTTACCTTTCTTATATACACGAGTCATCTGCGCTTTTCTCCAGTCGCTTTGATCTGTGCGCTGGTCAAGAGATTCGCGATAAATGCAAACTAAGTAAGGGGTATATTACATGTCCATCGCAGAGTGAAAGTAGAACTACGAATGTTTTAATGTAATCAAGGTGTCGCAGAACGAATGATCAGTATTCAGTGATGACAAGAATGATCATTCGAAGCTAAAAAGACTAGTAAACAATGGCTCCAAAATGCAAACTTTCAAAGCTATGTGGACTTCTTCTTTATTGATACTGTGAAACAAATCTTTCCTACTGAAAGCTCGTTGCTTTCAGTTCTTTGAGTGGTGGTATTATGGACCCAAACAAGAAAAAAAATTCCCGTAAATACAGGCCTTATAGGCCATACGAGCAATGAACACTTGTTCATCTTCGCTACTGCGAAACATATCTCGTCTACTGAACAGGTGCTCATAGCCCCTAAGGTGTGCATTTTAGAATCCACGTTTGGAAAGAAATTTTTCGTTTTAGTGTTAGTCTATACTCCTACCCCAAAAAATTGAAAGCAAAGAGTTTGCGGTAGAAGAGATTTCTTTCGCAGAATCGAATATGGAGAAGTGCTCATAGCTCTTACGTTATGCGTTATAGAGCCCACGTTTACTAGATATTATTGCTTCAAATTACCGTTCCCGTCATATTCGTGAGTATGGACCACTCCTTCTGGGACACACTGCATACTTTAAAACATTCGTACTTCTATTCCCTCTCCGTGTTGCACATGTTTTGTTCCATTCTTCCTGGGACACCTTGTGTAAACAGTTGTCAGACAGTCATCAGTATAATCAAACTGTGGGCTGGCGATGTTGTGTCTGGAACCGCGTGATCGTTACGGTCGCAGGTTCGAATCCTGCCTCGGGCATGGATGTGTGTGATGTCTTTAGGTTAGTTAGGTTTAAGTAGTTCTAAGTTCTAGGGGACTGATGACCACAGATGTTAAGTCCCATAGTGCTCAGAGCCATTTTTTGGCGATGTTGTTTGCAGGAATATACGGTCGCTGGTTGATCATAAGGAAATGTGGTAGAACGACGTGGACAGTATATTCACTTACTTTTGTGAATGGTAACTCTAGTTAAAAGTGAATCAAAGGGGGAGAAATTGCTTTGGCAAAAAGAGAGACACCGTAGTGTCTAACTGAAGATCAGTGTCGTATTTCTGGAGACGGATGCATTGTTTATGTATTTTGAGGTAATTCTCGGGAGAAATGTGGAAAGGGTCACCCAAGAGAATCCAGTACTAGGAAGGGGAATGAAAGACTTCGATATGCCGCAAGAGTTCTGGCAAACTGCCACGCATCTACAAAGTAAAGTGCTACGAATTCACGAGTACTGTTCTAACTTTTGGATTTCGTCCGTATCTAATGGGTATAGCGGCAGACATTAAGTGAATTCAGATACAAACCTCTAGGTTCCTAGCAGAACACCATTATCCATTAAATGGATAATGCAGATATACAGGAACTCAAATCGAACTACTGGAAAAATGTCACATGCTTCTTGTGAAAACACCTAAGGCAATTTCAGGAAACCGGTATCCGTGCAATACTGCATCACAGTTTTTGTAGAGAAATGAAAGTAACTAATATGCACTACAAAATTATGCTGACTGTAGTGCCTTGCTCAGGTAGCTACCATCAAAATATTTTAGGTAATTAATTAGTCAAAGTTATTGACTGGATTGTGACTTTCAGTTAGTAACAATTCCTTCAGAAAATGGAAAAGCAAAGACAAGCAATGTACAGATACTTAAAACCGTTAACCAAGCTGCACTTTTACCAATGACTTTTCAAATTCTATGCTCTGAAAACATTATTACAATTTTCAAGATCGTAACTTTTATTCAGCTTATTATTTTTAATGAAATGAAAAACGATCGAGGGTAGAATATTAACAGAATTCTCGAATAAAAATCTGCTCACTACAACAAACTATAACGCTGAAATTAAATGTTCTTTCACTTTGATCTATCGAGACTTTCACTCCTTACATAAAATTACAGAACAAGGTGAAAGTTTTGCCTTGTTGTAGTTTTCGTCGGCATAATGAGATTCTGCTTGCGTTATCGAAGCGGTGATAGTGGACAACGACTCACACTGCTTCTTCACGGCTCGCCTAGCAACACGCCGCGCGTCAGAGCGATTGTTCCAGCTGCAGCCATGGCTCACGGAAATTCTCGAATCCACAATTTGACGATTGCGGATTCGACTTATTAGCGTGTACATAAAAGCTGACAAAGATATCAAGCTGTTTTAGCACCACGATAATTTGTATATTCGCAGTCATCGAAAAGCGCCTACACCTTTCAAAGTGTTGAAACTGTCTACCTTCCATAGCGGTTGCGCTAAGTACTACCGTCGGTGCCAGGCCAATATGCCAATCCGACTGCAACATTTTCGTGGTATTAATTTTTCACTTAATCTGTAGAGCAGTCATTATCATTTGATAAATAAGATATTACGTCTTTCCAATATTTTTAAATAAGGCACATATAAAAAATAATACATTTGATAGGTTTAGAAAGATTTCTTTCCAACCTCTACATATTGTTTCAAGACTAATCGCTTGACATTCGTACTGAAAGCGATTTTTTAAAAATTATTGTGTAAGTCTATGGCATAGTTGTTCCTTTACAGTAGGCAACAAGGAACACATTTCCATACAGCCACTGTTCTTCTTGTCTCACATTGGGATAAATGTATTGGGTGACAAATACTGAACTACGTAAACAAAATCGTCATATTTCTGAACGGTTTGCATTAGGACATTCAAGGTGCACGGCTAGCCGCTAGGCATGATGGGAATAATTATTAGTATGCGCATGCGCACACTCTTTGTTGTTATCGGCCATTTGCACGTGAAAATGTCGCAGTATAGCATGCCTCAGGGTATAGCGCTTGTGGAGGCTTGCTGTGCGAGCAGTAACAGCCCAACTGCGGCTCAAAGGAAGACTGGGACCGAGTTCAAGCTGAAGACAACCGGTCCACGTGTGCTAACAAAAAAATGGCTCTGAGCACTATGCGACTTAACTTCTGAGGTCATCAGTCGCCTAGAACTTAGAACTAATTAAACCTAAGTAACCTAAGGATATCACACACATCCATGCCGGGGGCAGGATTCGAACCTGCGACCGTAGCGGTCGCTCGGCTCCAGACTGCAGCGCCTAGAACCGCACGGCCACTCTGACCGGCAGTGTGCTAACAATCAAGAATTTGATTCACAAGTTTGAAAGAACAGGTTGTGTTCGTGATGGAAGTGTTGGCAATGTCGGTCGTCCATAAACCTGAAACGCCTGAATACATCGAGAATACACGCACTGTGTTTCAAACCAGCCCCAGGAAATCAATCAGACAAGTTGCACAACAGGTGAAAATCAACCAGGATACACTGCGACACATTCTTATTGAAGACTTGCATCTCTTCCAATAAAAAATTCAAATCTATCAGCCATTGAGCCACAGAGCCATGAAACAGCAGTTAAACAAGACTTTCGCATGATCATGCTTTGGCTTAGCGACGAAACCCACTTTCATTTGGATGGGTTCGTCAAAAGCAATATTGGCACGTTTGGGTGACTGAGAATCTCCATTTCGCTATCGAGAAGTCTCTTTAACGTCAATGGGTGGCTGTGTGGTGTGCAATGTCCAGTTATAGACTAATCGGTGCGATATTCCTTGATGGTTTACCAGAAGATATTCCTTGATGGCATGGTGACTACGGAGTGGTACGTCAAGGCTTTAGAAGATGATTTCACACCCATTAGCCAAAGAGATCCTGATTTCGATAAGACGTGGTTCATTCAAGACGGAGCTCGACCCCATCGAAGAAGGAGAGTGTTTGATGCCGTGGATGAGCATTTTGGGGACTGCATTTTGGCTCTGGGCTCCCCAGACACCACTGATATGGGCCTCGATTGGTCACCATATTCTCGAATGGGAACACATGCGACTCCTTTTTGTCGGGCTATATTAAATTGTAAATTTGTGGTGAGATCTTATGGGACCAAACTGCTTAGGTCATCGGTCCCTAAACTTACACACTACTTTATCTAACCATAACTAATCTACGCTATGGACCACACACACACCCATGACCGAGGGAGGACTCGAACCTCCGACGGGGTGAGCCGCGCGGACCGTGACAAGGTGCCTGAGACCGCGCGGCTGCTATATTAAAGACAAGGCGTATAGCAATAGCCTCAAAACCATTGCTGAGCTGAAAACAGCCATTCAGGAGGTCACTGACAACATCGATGTTCCGACACTTCAGCGTGTCACGCAGAATTTCGCTATTCGTCTGTGCCACAAAGTCACCAATGGTGGAAGCCACATCGAACATGTCATAACCTAAATACGGGTAAGTGTAGTGACATTTACATGTTAAATAAAGTGTGTGCACGCTATAGTTCGTAACTAATTTAGGTTTTTTTTCATACAGCGCAATAACTGCCACCCTGTCTAAACAATTACGGCGATTAATTTTGAAATAATAAACAGTTAACTAACTTTTTTACAACAGCCTTGTTCTCATATGACTGCCTCTTATACAATTCTCGGGTTATCACCATGTAACACTGTGCAAACGATGCAATAGTTCCTCGAGATAACTGTGTGACTTGCTTGCTTCGATGAAATGTTGCGGAAATGACACAGCCCGCTGCAAAGGGGGACTCGCGGAAAGTAAATTCGACATGTCCGTCAGAAAAATGTGGAGAGTCACGAAAGGGAGACACACTTGTCAATCGCAGAACAATGCAGTCACACTAGGTTAGCATCTTTACGAACAAACGGTAAATAAACTTCCGTCTACGTATTTGAAACTGACTATAAGGCAAGGAATCTGTCCTCAGCATCAGTATGTTTGTTTCAGACTCACATGTATGTGTTGACATAGGTGCCAAGTGATCCGCAAACACACTATTCGAGTCGTACACGTAATAAAGAAGGCATTTTATTGCGAACCGAAATGAATGGGAACTTCTTGAAGGTTTAGCCACCTGCCGTTAATTAGAAACTCTGGAACAGTCACGTTTATGAAACGGTAGCATAAATTACACGGTTTCAGTGAACTGGGAAGCGCTGTTGCCGGTGTAGATGTTTATTCAGGCGTTAACAGCGCAAGACGGCCACAGGTGGCGGCTACGTGCCCTCCGGTGATTATCGATAAACATTTACATTTGTCCGCCCGCAACCTACTTTGGGAAATTTCATTTCAGCCCGCTGTGTTCATCAGCGACTTGTGTTTCGGTAAACAGCTTTCAGATAATCCGTAATAGTGAAACTATTATATGTGTATCGAACGCCCTTTCATACAAGAGAGACCGTGTCAACACTTACGGATGCCACTACGCTTCACCTAAGACTTTTCTGCGTCACTCCCACGTCATTTAACACATTATTTCACTTCATATTCTACGGTTGATGACGGAACCAAGGGCAATATGTCAACATAACCCTTCCTTCTAGTGCACCTCGAGAAATAACCATAACAGGAAGATTAGAGGCAGCCTTAACAACGTTCGCAGTTTATGTGTTCTATTCGGAACTGAAACAGGAAATTGTAGTAGAAGAGAGAGTGTCCTACGCCACAAACCGAAACGTGGTTCGCTAGTTATAAATTTAGGTGTCGATGTAGATATAGGAAGCCGGCACAATTTGAAGTGGGTAATTCTTCTTTCTTGGCAGTGAGAATGAAATGTGGTCGCACTGTGTGACCTATTTAGCTCTGCTGTAACTAAACAAGCCGTCTATTTGTAAAAAAAAAAAAAAAAAAAAAGACAGCTATAATGTGGCAGATAGTTTAGTTACCTGTTACATCATCAAGTGTAAATACATGCTAACAACTTAATCAAAACTTTCAAGTAGAAAAAAAAAACTACGCTATTTGTTATATCCTTGATGTTGAACGGCGATGTTCAGAAGGGAGCGTGCAGCACGAGTTCGTCAGTGGAGTTGATCTTATTTTCCAAATTTCGGTGTATTTTTTTCAGTTATGTTAACAGTAAAAATTACGTGTGTTATATTCAACTCGTCATTACTTATTCTGCATTTTACGCCTACCACACGTTTCACACTGCTTGACAGAGATTACTGATAAAGAGATTATTAACTACAGATGAGTTAAAATGTTTCACTGGGATTATCACAAAAACTGCTACATTATTCGCCGATCGTCGGGGAAATTATTTACACTGCATGTCCTTATAGACACAATTACAGTACGAAATTTTAATGCCTAAATGTCTTCATGTAATCAAATCTCTATGACGTGGGTTTGGTCACTGTTATCCACAATATTCAGGAATTTCATGCTGCTCCCAACCTCTATTGTACGAGTACCGGACTGTTTTTATGAATGAACAATAAACTGCTGAACTTGTTCATGCATTAATGCTAGAAAATCTGTTGCACTGCACACTTTTCTAATTTACTATTTTTCCTCAACACGCGTTTTGTTAACCGTACCTAAGCTTACCAAACAATGGCTGGCGTTTAAGCTGTAAATAAGAATTTCCTCGTACGTTTTTGTTTACTCCGATACTTGAAGAACCATCGTCTGCGGGCACGCCCAAGGACAGTTAGACTTCGTTTGATTCGACTGCAGCAAGGCTGGAGGACAGTTACTCAAGACGACGACAGTGATCAAAACCTATTTAACGAAAATCAATCAAAAAGTATGCAGTGTTACGTTATTTCTAGTATTAATGCATGAACAAGTTCAATAGTACAGTGTACTTTTATAAAAGCAGTCCACTACACGTGAATAGCGCTTGGAAATAGTATGACATTTCTGAATATTGTAGTGAACAGTGATCAAATACACCTTACAGAAATTTGATTACGTCAAGACATTTAGGCACCAGGTGATTTCGACTATAAAGATATTCAGTGGAAATAATTCCCCTGACATTAGGCGTTTGACTAAGAGTAGCGTGAAATTACACTACTGGCCATTAAAATTTGCTACACCAATAACAAATGCAGATGATAAACGGCTATTCATTGCACAAATAAATTACACTAGAACTGACATGTGATTAGATTTTTACGCAATTTGGGTGCATAGATCCTGAGAAATCAGTACCCAGAACAACCACCTCTGGTCGTAATAACGGCCTTGATACCCCCGGGCATTGAGTCAAACTGAGCATGGTACTGCTGCCCATCCAGCTTCAACACGATACCACAGTTCATCAAGAGTAGTGACTGGCGTATCGTAACGAGCCAGTTGCTCGGCCACCATTGACCACATGTTTTCTATTGGTGAGAGATCTGGAGAATGTGCTGGCCAGGGCAGCAGTCGAACATTTTCTGCATCCAGAAAGTCCCATACAGGACCTGCAACATGCGGTCGTGCATTATCCTGCTGAAATGTAGGGTTTCGCAGGGATCGAATGAAGGGTAGAGCCACGGGTCGTAACACATCTTAAATGTAACGTCCACTATTCAAAGTGTCGTCAATGCGAACAAGAGGTGACCAAGACGTGTAACCAATGGCACGCCATACCATCACGCTGGGTGATACGCCAGTATGGCGATGACGAATACACGCTTCCAATGTGCGTTCACCGCGATGTCGACAATCACGGATGCGACCATCATGATGCAGTAAACAGAACCCGGATTCATCCGAAAAAATGGCGTTTTGTTATTTGTGCACTCAGGTAGGTCGTTGGGTACACCATCGCAGGCGCTCCTGTCTGTGATACAGCTTCAAGGGTTGATGTCTTGCAAAAGTCCCCATGTGTTGACTCAGGGATCGAGACGTGGCTGCACGATCCGTTACAGCCATGCGGATAAGATGCCTGTCATCTCGACTGCTAGTGATATGAGGCCGTTGGGATCCAGCACGGCGTTCCGTATTACCCTCCTGAACCCACCGATTCCATATTCTGCTAACAGTCATTGGATCTCGACCAACGTGACCAGCAATGTCGCGATACGATAAACCGCAATCGCGATAGCCTACAATCCGACCTTTATCAAAGTCGGAAACGTGATGGTACGCATTCCTCCTCCTTACACGAGGCATCACAACAACGTTTCACCAGGCAACGCCGGTCAACTGCTGTTTGTGTTGAGAAATCGGTTGGAAACTTTCCTCATGTCAGCACGTTGTAGGTGTCGCCACCGGCGCCAACCTTGTGTGAATGCTCTGAAAAGCTAATCATTTGCATATCACAGTATCTTCTTCCTGTCGTTTAAATTTCGCGTCTGTAGCACGTCATCTTCATGGTGTAGCAATTTTAATGGCCAGTAGTGTATTTTGTGTTCCTCGCTAGACTTAATGAAATGTCCGGGGAAAAAACCGAGGAAAGTATTTGTTTTTTTCGAAATTGAGTCATTGCTACAACCCGACTCAGACTTATCAGAGATACTGAGAAAAGAACCAACAGACGACTCCAGAGATATGGGCATTCAAAGTTTTTCCGTAAAGGGAGAGAACGAAGAAAGTCACTTTTTAGGGGAAACAAGCAATCAAGTTAGAGGCGAGTCATAGGAACGCGCTTTTTAGGGGAAACGAGCAATCAAGTTAGAGGCGAGTCATAGGAACGCGAGAGGGCAGAGCAAACATCAGAATTCTGACCCAGTCTCCCCTACCCCTTCCCCCCGTTTCCTCGCCGGTGAACTGGAGGCATGAGAAAACAAAAAGTAGATGACTGTGTCCATAAACTTCACATAAGTGTATCCTTGCGAAATTTAACTACCAATAGCGTTTACTTTAAGCGGTAATTTACGCTCCATTCGTTCAATATCCATGTTCTTACAATAGGCGAATCCTTTTTTTTTTATGTTTATCTTGAATGAATTACGAAAAATGGCACAAATGAAGTGACATCGTTCTATTTTCACTTCATCACACATACTTAGGATGAGGATACTGAAGAGATCAACACGGTCAACACACATGGTCAGTGATCAGGGATATTACAGGGACTGCCGCACGGGATTAGCCGAGCGGTCTTAGGCGCTGCAGTCATGGACTGTGCGGCTGGTCCCGGCGGAGGTTCGAGTCCTCCCTCGGGCATGGGTGTGTGTGTTTGTTTGTCCTTAGGATAATTTAGGTTAAGTAGTGTGTAAGCTTCGGGACTGATGCCCTTAGCAGTTGAGTCCCATAAGATTCCACACACATTTGAACATTTTTGACATCATTCAGAACAAAGGAGTCTAGCAAACATGAGCTATAAAGTGCATACCGGTACTCTAAGAGCTGTGAGCATTTCTTGATTTTCGGTACTGTAAAACAAATATCTTCTACTGTAAGCTCCTTACTTTCCATATTTTGGATGGAACTAGTGTGGACTAAAGCAAGAAAAAATTGTCTAACATGGCCTCTAAAATGCATATCTTAAGCGCTGTGAACACTTGTTCACTGGAAGAGATGTGTTTCACAGTGGCGACGATAAACAAGTGTTCATAGCTCCTAAGGTGTGCACTTTAGAGCCCACGTTTACTGGAATTTTCTACTTCGAATGATCGTTGTGTCATATTCACTAATATTGACCATTCCTCCTGGGACACCCTGTACATTTAATGATTCTACTGGTAGTGAAAATAAAATTGTCATCGTCTTCCCCTTCATTCATTATGTAAATCTCATTCAAATTAGTGGCCTGAAGAGTAACAAAATTACATTACATGTGAAGGGTTATTCGACCTTAAATTGCAATAAAAATATATGATTATGGAACGCAAAGACACTGATGGGAACACCTGGATATTTCGAGGGAATTATCGAAGCATCCAGATGTAAGCATCTCCTTTGACCGTTGTCAGTGTTCATCATGAAATGGAAAGCACTGTTTGATTCGTAGTACGTTGCAAAATGCCCTTCAAAAATTGAGACTATTAAGGTAATATATGGTGGGGCAAATAAAAGTGGCCAGGAAGAGTGGAAACCATTTGTGGCTGCATTAACGGTGGAGGCAAAGACCTACACTTACTTCCAAGAGGATGGAGAAACTGACAATGCAACTCTGATACTACTGTCATGAATGATCGACAAATGAGTAGGTGATAACACGTGTGACAGAGTTATTAACAGAGACCAGTCTACTCACTGCCGTAGCTGGCCACACAATCCACTTAATCTATCAGTGTGCGATTACTTTGTGTGGGGAGCCCTAAAATCTAAGGCGTATCGTAACAACTCTCATAGCCTTCAAAAACTGCAGCAGAACATTTCGGATGAGATTGCACAAATTCCAGGAGTCCAGCTTCGATCCGCCTACAGTAGCTTGTTGATCAGGGTCAAAAAGTACCAATAGATGAATGGAGTTCACTTTCAGCATCTGATATAGTCAGGGTCGTGCTGTATTTCCTTTCTTCTGCCGTGTCCCTTTGTCCCCGGGAACTCTGTTCTCCGGGCCACTTTTATCTGTCTCACCCAGTATCATCTGAAGCCAGCCACGACCGGATGCTTAAGTATCTATGGACTTATCTCAGAGGAATGCAAACTGGAATCACAAGGACAGCATAGCAGTGTTAACCAATGGGCAGGCTATTTGAACTGCACGTACTTAATAATAATGGTATGTTAACTTCAGAATTCATGTATTAGTGGTGATTATTATGGAGTTCTTGCGCCTGTTTCACTTGACTTGCTTGTTTGTTTCCCGTTGCAGAGTGGCGTTTAACTGCATTTTGGATAGCTACTTCATTCTAAGAACACGCTGGATGTCAATGGCGCTATTTCCACATCCGATGTACTCAACATAGTTAATGAAGGAAATAAAAAGTATTGTATGTTGTTGTATATTGATGTAATCACAGTGAAAACATTAAAATCGTTTTTTCTCGAGTTTCATCAGAATTGGCTTACCTTGTTCTTTCCCCTGGCCCTCCAAATCAACTCCAAAACTCAGCCAGGCGGAACCCGAACACCGGCCTCCCTCGCACGAACGCCTTACTCTGATACTACTGTCATGAATGATCGACAAATGAGTAGGTGATAACCGCCACTCTAAAAAAATGAATGAAAATCAATAAAATAAAAATTATAAAAAAAAGTGTCTATTGCACACAGGTAGCCTGAAATTCGAAACAACTTGTTTACAAAGTGCATAAATAGAAAAAACAGATGGGGTAACAGTATCTCCTAACTCGCCAATATTAAGTGTTCATCTGCGTCTTAGAAAGACAGTCTTCAACGTAATGCCTCTGCCGCTTGGTTTACATGATGCGGGGTGTAATGATGTGATCCTGATACTATGAAATAAACCGTTGTTTGGTTGTATAGTCACCTCTAGAGTTTTGCTAAGAATGCTTGAGGACCTATGGTTGCAAATGATTTTGTTGTATACATTAACACATAGTTTGACGAATGATTCGTAATTGAGTTGACAGTGCTTTCATGTTATTATTCCTCACTTCATTTCATCTCAGTGCAACTCGTCTCACCTCAGCTCACTTCATGTGATCTCAATCGACGCACATGACCTCTCACCCCTCACACAAAACACCACTCAGATCCACTTAACACTCACCTCAGAACCACCTGACTCCTACCTCAGACACACTTTACACCCATTCCCACCTACCTCAGACTTACCTAACACCCATTTCACACCCACCGACTCCCAACTGAGGTACACCTCACGCACACCTAACATCCGCGTCAGATGCATCTCACATCCAACCCTCACCATTCGCACACCCCTCATCGTCTCAGCCTACACTTGTAGCAGAAAGATGAATGAGCTATTCACCATCACTTAGTCACTGTTGAAAATTATTTTAAATAACTTAAACCTAACTAACCTAAGGTCATCACACACACCCATGCCCGAGGCAGGATTCGAACCTGCGACCGTAGCGGTCGCGCGGTTCCAGACTGAAACGCCTAGAACGGCTCGGCCACCCCGGCCGGCTAACTTAAGAAGTTCATGGCTCTGACAATATGTAAGTAGGCTGTTTGGGTTTTCTTATTGGTAACGCCACGTAGCGCTCTGTATGAAAATCAGTGGCTGTGCTGTGTGCAGTCTGTGGCTAGTTTGCATTGTTGTCTGCCATTGTAGTGTTGGGCAGCTGGATGCGAATAGCGCGTAGCGTTGCGCAGTTGGAGGTGAGCCGCCAGCAGTGGTGGATGTGGGGAGAGAGATGGCGGAGTTTTGAAATTTGTAAGACTGGATGTCATGAACTGCTATATATATTATGACTATTAAGGTAAATACATCATTGGTTCTCTATCAAAATCTTTCATTTGCTAACTATGCCTATCAGTAGTTAGTGCCTTCCGTAGTTTGAATCTTTTATTTAGCTGGCTGTAGTGGCGCTCGCTGTATTGCAGTAGTTCGAGTAACCAAGATTTTTGTGAGGTAAGCGATTTGTGAAACGCATAAGTTAATGTTAGTCAGGGCCATTTTTTTGTAGGGATTTTTGAAAGTCAGATTGCGTTGCGCTAAAAAATATTGTGTGTCAGTTTAAGGACACTCATGTATAATTGTTCAAAGGGGACGTTTCAAGTCTTTAAATAGAAGTCTTAAACCACTATTATGTAAGTTAGTTATACTCTATTCTCTACGATCAAACACAAAAGACTCTGAGGATGACGTGATTCTGGCCGCCTTCGTGTCATTAGGTTGCGGTATGGAAGGGGATGGGGCCAGTATATTTGTTTCCGTGTAACTGTAGGCTTTCTAGACCTTGGAGCCGCTATTATATATTCAGGTAACTTCACAGTTCACCTTACGACGCTGAGACCAGACCACTCCATTCCTCCCGCCAGTAAAAATCCCAGACAGTACCTGAAATTGAATGTAGCCCGTTCGAATGGATGTCAGACACGCTGAATGATCATCTATACGTAGGGACCTACTTCTTATTTACGTAATTAGTTTCCCATTGGAATTTCAGGTTTGAAGAAGGCCTCGCATTGGCTATTAAATACAGACATCCCATTTTATCTTATTTGGTATTGCATCTTCGGAACCAACGTCGTTTCGAGAATGAATATCAGTATTATGCAATAAGGTAACAGTTTTAAAAAATAGCCTAAATTATCAGGACATAGAAAACTCAATGCAAGAAGTAATTTCGCATGTTAACATTCAGTCTCACAATACGTGATCATTGCATGCAGTTAGGAACTAGCGTGTATGGTTTTTGCGCCTAATACTTCGTTTTCGTTATCTCAATAACATTTTTTTAATTTTTTAACGTACATTTTAACTTCTGCTTAATTTCGTAAAATTTAGAGAGTCAGCAGTTACGACTGTGGTAGAGTATGTGAGCTGCTCTCCTTAAAGATGTGATTGATTTCACCGGTGCGTAGATGGTATCTATAGTATTTAGACTGCAGCCAAAAGAGAGAGATTCTCTTAACCGTCAATGAGTGAAGATTTTAAAAGTAACAGATAATATGACTGGTGTACTGTAAAATTAAAGCTACCCAAGGCAGCATATCCTGTTGTGAAACTTAATAACGCGCCTAATGTAAGCAGTTACCTGAGACGCTAACTGTAAGAAAACCCATAACAGACTTATAATATAGCAACAGACCATGAGATCACGCACAAAATAATGAGCGTAAAAGGCAGCTTTTATACATTACCTATACAGTACGTACATGGAAAGTAGACAATCACATTATTTTATGTGTCAGTGCCAAAACTCTCAGCGGACTAACAGAAGAAAATAACAGAAGTTTGCAAACGTAAGGCAGTGCAGTGCAAACGTAAGACAGTGCAGATCACAAAATTAAACTTTGTGACTAGTTTAGAAACGTCACAGCAGCATCGTTAGTGGGCGGCATTTAAATCGGTGTTAGTACCAGAGGAGTAAGAGCAACGTAAACTTGCTCAGTGGCAGCGAATCTGGTTCACTGTGGATATCGGCAAGTACATTTACAGATTCCTGCTCTCTGTAAGTGTTGAACTGCTTGGAACAGAAGTGATATGGCTCTTACTGCAGGATGGCACATTTCATGGGACTAAGTGCCTCTTATCACGATTTCCTCAATGAAATCAGCAGGCGAACGGGATATACCGGGTGATCAAAAAGTCAGTATAAATTTGAAAAGTTAATAAACCACGGAATAATGTAGATAGAGAGGTAAAAATTGACACACATGCTTGGAATGACATGGGGTATTATTAGAACCAAAAAACAAGAAAGCTCACAAAATTTCCGACAGATGCCGCTGGACAGCAAAACTGCTTCCGTGAGGGGTGAGAGGTACGCCGATATGTTACAGAATTACATCGTCCCCAGCCTGGCTGATAAACACCTCCTGGAACGTACGATGTTTATGCAGGATGGCGCTCCATCCCATATTGCTAGACACGTGAAAGCTCTCTTGCTCGCGTCGTTTGGTGATGATCGTGTGCTCAGCCGCCACTTTCGTCATGCTTGGCCTCCCTGGTCCCCAGACCTCAGTCCGTGCGATTATTGGCTTTGGGGTTGCCTGAAGTCGCAAGTGTACCGTGATCGACCGACATCTCTAGGGATGCTGAAAGACAACATCCGACGCCAATGCCTCACCATAACTCCGGATATGCTTTACAGTGCTGCTCGCAACATTATTCCTCGACTACAGCTATTGTTGAGGAATGATGATGGACATATTGAGCATTTCCTGTAAAGAACATCGTCTTTGCCTTGTCTTACTTTGTTATGCCAATTATTGCTATTCTGATCAGATGAAGCACCATCTGTCGGACATTTTTTGAACATCTGTATTTTTTGTTTTCGGTTCTAATAAAACCCCATGTCATTCCAAGCATGTGTGTCAATTTTTACCTCTCTATCTACATTATTCTGTGATTTATTCAATTTTCAAATTTATACTGACTTTTTGATCACCCGGTGTTTATTATATCTGTCACATCATGGGATGTTTGGGAGGCGACAACATAACAGATTACATGACATACTATAACGGTGTAATATGAAGTCCGCCTCCGTAGCTAAGTGCCCAGAGTGTACTTCAATGTGGAGGACGCGGGTTCGATCGTAAGTACCGCCAAGGGTTGTTGCTTACTGAGAGGACTGGAACGGTAAGCACGAGATCTTGTGACGCCAGTTGATGAGCTTTTTGATTGAGAAGTACCAAATCTTAGTTCTGAGAGGCTGAGAATAGCTGTGAGAGCAGTGTGCTGACCACATCCGGAAGCTACCACTGGCAAAAGTTGACATTCTCTTCAACCTAGCGTGGGTCATAGTCTTCACCACTTGTCGTTGATATCAACAGTACCCTCATTTTCTAGTGTCGGGAACGGCAGCAAAAATATGAGATAGGAGTCATATGATGTTTGACATGATATTTAATTTTTAGGTTCTTGTTACCTTGTGAGATCCCATACCCATTAACAAGAGCAGTAGATTTTTCTGTCTGGCTGTCAGTGAGGGGAGAGATTAGAATTACAATTCCCACCAGCGACGAAGTTATTCGAGAAGGAATGTAGGTTCAGAACGGACATAAATTAAGGAAATTGGCAGTGTTTTTTTTTCAAAAGAACTGTCCGAAAATTTACGGTAATCCTTTTAGAAAAATCACAGAAAACCTGCTTCTTGCTGGAAGGTAGGGTATTTGAACGGGGGTCCTTCTGAATATGAGTCCAGCGCCTTAACTACTACTTCACGTTTGGTGTACAGGATTATAGCGACAGAGACACCTGCTTCCAAGAAATCCCTTATAGTGTAGCCAAAAAACAGTTTTGCTGTTCAGTAAATACGCAATAGCTGGAGATAATTTGAAATGGCACTAGGCTCCCAAAAAAAAGTTAAGTGAGTTTGCGACGGTTTTTGGCCTATGATAAACTTTGAGAACAGAAAAACAAAAATTTTTAGACTTTTCCCACTTTTTCGCTTCTAACTCGGAAAATTTCCAGAATACCAAAATGAAAGAGCATAATATTACAGGTACAATGGTCTGCTAAAAAGTTAAAATCGGTTGAGCCGTTTAGCCACAATCGATCGCAAAAAATCGTCAATTTCTAGCAACTTGACGCGAAAGTGATCTTCAGTTTTTACCAGCTTGGCGGAAAAGTGAGTTGTACTTTTGTTCCAACGCCTGTCACTCAAAACACCTACTCCAGATGAGAAGAGTAATGCATGAAAATTGTGGAGTGTTAACTTGTGAGTAAAATGAGCTCCTAAATATTAAAATTCACTCACTCGTTTGCAGAGAGACAAATAAAATGTGAAAACATTCGTTGCGCTTAGTTCCTGCTAAGACATTTTTTGTGAAGTTACTTTACAATATTCTTACTTTACAATATTCAATTTTATGTGCATTTTAGTTAGGTTCCTACCAACCTAGGACGTTATCTCCGTGTTATAATTAATTAATTAACATGCTAGTCCAAGAAAATGATAAACCGATTTATAAAAAAAAAAGCTATATGAAAAGAAATATTTTGGTAATGGAGAAATGCTTCAGTTAAAATATAAAATTGTAGAGATGAATATTTTTCAAACATTAATTAAGCAGTTATTGTTCTGTACTGACATTCATCGTTAGTTTCTTTTTAATGTTTTCCTGTGTTTCAGGGAAAATGGTCCCTGTGACGAAACGTCATCTTGCAATTCTCCGTCTCCTTCTGGCACAGGATCTAAACCTATTTCCTCCTCAATGATGTCAGTCTCATCATCCATTTGCGTCGTATCAAGGAAGATGTCGTCTTCCGTCAGAGAGTTAAGGATTTAAAGTCCCTCGCAGTTGTTGCATATAACCCAACACTTATATAGACGCTTTCTACCAGGAACAAGCTGCTTGGTACCCCTTCTTGTTGTGTTGAGCAGTTCAGGGGGCGCTGGTGGTTGGGTGATAGCGATTGGTATCAGACGGTTGTCTTGTGGTCATCCATCCTCATTGTAATGAATCCATCTGGTTGTTCCTCTAGATTTGAACCTGTAAGTAGACCCTAAGGGAGTGCTGGCGAGCGGAGGCTTCGGTGAGAGGCAAAGAAGTTTAGCTGAATTTATAATATTTTGATAAAACTATCTGGAACAGTTGCAGAAGAATTTGGAGCTGCCACCCCCGTTCAAACACACAATGAACTTCACTCCTGCTTCAGTGGCCTTATCGGGAGTGGCGTTGGAATACATGGAGCCTGAGGCGACGGGTTGAAGGTTCATGTTCCTTTGAAATTTGTTTATAGATTTCATTTTGACCCTTTGAGAAAGTGTAGAGGTGACGTCACACCCACTGAGGGCGTGATGAAATAGCTCATTTATTTTATCTTCTTCAGAGAGCTTAGAACTATTGAAGATGAAGTGGATGTATCTTGGTTGCCTTATCCAGGTTTCATTAGGAAGATATCGGAAACGGGATCTTCATGCTCACAATTCACAGCTATATGGTTAGTCATCAAGACCAATAAACCAGTATCTTCCCCGGCAAATGAAGACGTGGCCTCCCTGTCTCGAATTTTCTATGGCTATGCCAACAATCAAGGGGACTGCGTCGTCAATGGACTACTTACCCTGATATCCCTCACCATATTATTTTTCTTTGAAAACTGAAATAAGATGTTTCCTATCAAGTTCATTTAGTCAGAAATGTTATTATGGCATAGTTGGTAAGATTGTACCATCAAATAAAACAGAAGCGGATGGTTCTTCCCGCGCGATCAGAAGATTTTGTACTTTTCTCAGCTCTCTTCTCAGGGAGTCCATCAAATACTATAGTTCAATTGGAACCAAAGTGTTTTATCACGGAGTTCACGTACTTTTTGAGGACGAAGGATAACACTTCATCAGTGTTCCATACAACTTAGTGTATATAAACCCTCCGTCAAGGACTAAGTCTATGATGCCTGTGATTTTAAAACTTATAGGATTTAACAGTAAAGAAGGTCATCAACAAAAGTTAGTAGATATAAGGCTAATTAAAAGGTAAATCATGACCCGATCTGTTGTGGTGTCTTCATATGGAAGGGGATTGGCCGGAAAACTGTATCAGGACTGACAGCGACTGTTTCGCCATTCATCTTGACTGTACGATGAACGGCTCATAGTTCATTATCTGGTTCTTCCTCAAGAACTAAACTTCCTTAAATTTTGGCCGGCCGGGGTGGCCGAGCGGTTCTAGGCACTACAGTCTGGAACCGCGCGACCGCTACGGTTGCAGGTTCGAATCCTGCCTTGGGCATGGATGTGTGTGATGTCCTTAGGTTAGTTAGGTTTAAGTAGTTCTAAGTTCTAGGGGACTGATGACCTCAGATGTTAAGTCCCATAGTGCTCAGAGCCATTTGAACCAGCCGACCTTAAATTTTGTCCCTTAAATATTTTCCAGCTTTTTTTTCCCTTTTGTTAGATATTCTTTGAACGACCGTCACGAACGTAAGTAATTAACAGAAAACACTATAAATTACCTACTTGAATATTTAAATTAATAAACAGAACTAATATCCCATGTAGGTAGGTACCTAACTAAATTGCTCTGCCGTCTAATGCACTGCTTTCCGGGCACGAATCCGCCCGGCGTATTAGTGTCGACGTCCGGTGTGCCGGCCAGCCTGTGGATGGTTTTTAAGGCTGTTTTCCATCTGCCTCGGCGAATGCGGCCTCGTTCCCCTTATCACGCCTCAGTTACACTATGTGGGCAATTGCTGCGCCAACACTTTCTCCACGTACGCGTAAACCATCCTTACTCTACCACATAAACACTAGGGTTACACTCGCCTGGTGTGAGACGTTCCCGGGGAGTCCACTGGGGGCCGTACCGTACAACAACCCTGGGTTCGGTGAGGGGCGGCGGTGGGGTGAGTGGACTGCTGTAGCCTGTTGTGGGGTTGTGTACTACTACGGGCTACGGCGTGGACGAATCCTCTCCGTCGTTTCTAGGTCCCCAGTTCCATAGAGTACAGTACAATACAATAATACACTTACCTAAACTAGTTTCGGCGACAAATATGACCATCATCAGTGGGTTTTTTAATCTAAAACATGCAGAAATTGGCATGGTTGTACAAACACAGTAAAGCATTATTACAGTTTTACAATTTGTCTTTTGACATATATTTACTGTGTTTGTATAACCGTGCCATTATCCTCATGTTTTAGATTAAAAAATCCCACTGATGATGGTGATATTTGTCGCCGAAACTAATTTCGGATAATAAAGAAATAAACAAATAACGAGGTGTTTTGCATCAAGGCGGACTCAATTTCTGATATTACTGTTTTTCAATGCAAGCACGGACCAAATGGAATACTTGCAAGATAATATTATTGTTTCAGCAAGTTCCTTACTTCTCATATTATTCGCCAGTTGGCAAGTAATAAACGTGCCGAAAAGTTGCTACACATCGGCCAGTTTCATAATCGGAGCACAGTTTATCAGGATATTTGCGTAGGGCAGCTGCATGTATTATTTTAAACACATAACTAATTCATGTATTGTAAAATCACCATCAGGCCATCAGGGGTTCCGGTCTTCTTAATGCATTCGCAGGCCGTGCTAATAAAACATAAAATATATGAACCTGATACACATCTGTGATTATTCGTAACGATACAGTCAGACAGACATCAAATAAAGAGTTACTGTAATTAAAGTTCCAGTTTGAAAACGCTACAAAATGGAAACACTATTTAGAACAATCACAAATGTGAGTGGAATAAGGGGGATATATTATGGAAACAAAAAATTAACGAAATATGCAAAATAAAGCTAGCAAAGTTGTTTTACAAGAACGGTGACCGCGCGCCAGTAACATTGCAGAAGTTGCGAACACCTGAGTGTATGGAAAAAAGGCATAAGAAATATGAACCCGATACACATCTGTTATTATTCGCAACAATACGGTCAGGCAGGCGCGAAAAAAAGGATTATTATAATTGAAGTTCCAGTTTGAAAACGCTGTTAAATGGAACCACCGCTCAGAATGACCTGAGACGTGAATGCAAAAAGGTTGGTTGATTTGGCGGAGGGGATCAAACAACGAGGTCACCGGTTCCCATGGATTAGGAAAGTACGTGCGAGGAAGTCGGCCGTGCCCTTTCAAACCAACCATCCCGGCATTTGCTTGAAGGGATTTAGGGTACTCGAGGAAATTCTAAATCAGGATGGCCAGACGCGGGTTTGAACCGTCAAAATGGTTCAAATGGCTCTGAGCACTATGGGACTTAATATCTGAGGTCATCAGTCCCCTAGAACTAAGAACTACTTAAACCTAACTAACCTAAGGACATCACACACATCCATGCCCGAGGCAGGATTCGAACCTGCGACCGTAGCGGTCGCGCGGTTCCAGACTGAAGTGTCTAGAACTGCTCGGTCACACCGGCCGGCTCTGAAAACTGGGACTTGCAAAGTCCCATGCATGTTAGAGAATTTAAATGTATCACAATTAATCGTGAAACAAATAAACCCTTGAGACTAAATGAAGAATTTAGTGTATACAACAGATTTACTAGCGCTTTAAATTAATTTGGACTTAGTAGTAAATTTTAAAGTGGGATATTGACATAATATTTATCATTCGAAAAGATTAAATGTAATAAGAAACGGAAGATTTAAATGCAAGTCTGTAGTTCATTATAAAAAGCAATGGAATAATAAAGCACTCAAAATAATTATGAAATCATCAGAGTTACTATGACATACTTTCCCATTGGAATCGCAAACCTAAGACTATCAGTTGGCACAGTTACTCATTGTCGTGGGGTTGCTTTATAACGTCGCTTCTGACTCTGTTTAACGTATCGCAGGCTGACTATATGAAAATAACGGTGACTATTTGTGTGAATCAAGAACCAAAAGTCTCAAAGATCTGAGAATGCACTGAAGAATAATAGACAGTGGAACTTATCATGAAACTGGACAACAATCTCTTACTTGTCTTAACATGCTGGAGACAAAAGCGATTCTCACTATAGTTTTTGGCATAATAGAAGCAGAGTGAAGACACCACGCCTCACTGCCATGAATTCGACACTACTATAAGCACAGCTGAGGACTTGAATATTGGACCCCAGTCAGCTCCTCTAGACAAATAATCACCTACTCAAACGCATTCATGACGAATCCTAAAATACAAATACTAATACAAATCTTAAAATACAGGGTGGTGCACGAAATGTGTTACCAATTGTTTCTTTCGCAATTTACGACGCACTTTAGATAGACTAGGAGACTAGTAAGCAGCAATGGCTGACAATGGAAGACTGACGACACAGCAACAATTGTGTTACTTTTTCATGAAACGATAAGCCTTGTTGTGAATCAGAGGCGTTTTCGACAAAAGTTTGACACACGATAGGTCCCCTGCAAGAAGACCATCCACAGGTTTTACGATAAATTTGTACAGGAAGGAACAGTATTGGAAGCGAAGCGACCTCGGCCTAAGCCTGTTTGTTCGCCGAAGAAAATTGAAGCGGTACGAGTTGCTGTAGAGGGAGGTCCCGGGAAATGGTGTAGAAAGGCAGCAGTGCAACTGGGAATATCCAGACGCTCCGGTCAACGCATTCTTAAAAGTGACCTTCATATGTACCCATACAAGATGATCTGTGCACAGAAGCTCACTGAAGAACACAAGCAGCAGATACTACTGTTTGCTCAGTGGGCGGAGGATAGGGAAGAAACTCTCAACAACGTTTGGTTTTCAGATGAGGCGCATTTTCATTTAGACGCTGTGGTTAACAAACAAAATGTACGCTTTTGGGCCACTGAAAACTCACAAATGCTTCATGAACGACAACATTATGCTCCAAGGATTACAGCGTGGGCAGTAATTTCCAGTCACGGACTTATTGGACCCTTTTTCTTTGAAGAAACTGTGAACAGTGAGCGTTATTTGAGCATGCTTCGCAATAGCTTCATTCCACAGCTCCTTGCTACTGCCTTGCCCTTCAACACGCAGTGGTTCATGCAAGATGGAGCAAGGCCACATAATGCTAACACTGTGTTGGAGCTTTTACAAGAGCATTTCGACATGCGGATCATTTCATTCAGGTTTCCAGGTCGCTTCAATGACGGACAAAATTGGCCCCCCAATAGACCAGGCCTCAATCCATGTGACTTTTTTCTTTGGGGGTGCCTAAAGGAAAAAAATTTCCCGAAACGTCCACGTGATTTAATGGAGCTCAGAAGACTTATTCTTCAAGCTTGCAGTGAAATTATGGAAGACATGTGCCGTAGGGTAATCACTAACTTCAGTGTTCGTTTGAAGGAAGTTGGGAAACGAAATGGTGGACATATTGAGCATGTGCTGAGTTAGAACAAATCTCCATGGACGGCTCTTCATTGCAGTATATGTTCCCTTCAGATTGTATTGACAATAAAGTTTATATTCAAAAACAAAATGGTAACACATTTCGTGCGCCACCCTGTACATATCGTACATATCATGTACCAATATGCAATCTCTCCACGAAACAGTCAACCTGATAAGAAGTAAATTGTGCTTTCTCAGCTCACAGTCAACATTACTATATCAGTATATTCATTTCCCTGTGATACTCCTGTTTCATCAATGCATTTAGCTGATGTCGATGCATCCCAGTAAACTCAAAGCCTCCTTCAGGGCTGTAAATTGCTCATCACTTTACAAAAACGTCAGCATTATCAGTGATGGTATCCTTTCTTATTCCGTTGACTCATTCTAATCTAAGACACTCGTCCGCTCCTTATCCACAGATAACCTATCTTAATCGTAGACGACAGATGGATTTTACTAGGACTTTCTGACCCACGTGGTATTCTCTTAACCTGGCCTGCTTGTCTTGATGTTCCTTTCACTTGTCTGCTGAGTGTTATATTCTTCACAACATGTGATCGACCAATTCTTTGTCCTGTTGTCACAGTCTTTGTGGGAAATTCACTATTTCCTTCGTATTATGTATTCTTTAGGTTAATCAAAGTTGGCAGCAATGTGATATTGTGTGGAATCTCATTGATTACATCTTGACAGTACTTCCATATTCAGTCCAATGCAGTATGTTGTTTGATGCCGTACGTTCTGCACATGTTTACAAGACCTGTCGTTGTACATCCTGCGGTGTTTGAGCTCAGGTGGTACGATCAAATATAAATATTCTTAATCCTATGACTCCTTAGTGTTGCTTTCCACTGTTCGGAGGCCAACATGGGGCCCTTATCCGTGATTCCATAATCATTTTATCTATGCAACTGACTTATGTGAGGAATTCCTTATATAACGCCTTGATTGCTGTCAGTGCCTTTGCTTTTCGCAGTGGTGTGAGTGTAATAAATTTAACTGTGAGTTCAACCACCACCAGCATATAATGGAACCCATGTTGTATCCTTGGGAGAGGTTGCTTTAAATCGATTGGGCCGAGTTGTCTCTATTTCCTGGGCGCAGTTCCGTAGAGGGATTTCCGGGTCTCCGGAAGGCTTTTAACGCTGTACCACACAAGCGGCTTGTAGTGAAATTTCTTGTTTATGGAATATCCTCTCAGTTATGTGACTGGATTCGTGATTTCCTGTCAGAGACGTCACAGTTCGTAGTATGTGACAGAAAGTAATCGAGTAAAACGGAAGTGATTCTTGGCGTTCCCCAAGATAGTGTTATAGCTCCTTTGCTGTTCCTTATCTACATGACGATTAGGGAGACAATCTGAGCATCCGTCTTCGGTTGTTTGCAGATGACGCTGTCATTTATCGACATGTAAAGTCATCAGAAGATCAAAAGACTTTGCAAAACGATTTAGATAAGACATGTGTATGGTGCGAAAATTGACAATTGACCATAAATAACGGAAGGTGTGAGGCCGTCCACATGAATGCTAAAAGGAACCCGTTAAACTTCGGTTACACGATAAATCAGTCAAATCTAAAGGCCGTAAATTCTACTAGATACCTGGGAATTATAATTACGAACAACTAAAATTGGAAAGAATACGTAGGAAATGTTGTGGGGAAAGCTAACCAAAGACTGCGTTTTATTCGCAGTACACTTACAAAATGTAACAGATCTACTAAAGAGACTACCTACACTATGCTTGTCCGTCCTCTTTTAGCAAACTGCTGCTCGGTGTGGAATCATAACCAGATAGGATTGACGGAGTACATCGAAAAAGTTCAAAGAAGGGCAGCACGTTTTGTATTATCGCGAAATATGGGAGAGAGTGTCACTGAAATTATACAGGATTTGGGGTGGACATCATTAAAACAAAGGCGTTTCTCGTTGCAGCTTGATCTTCTCACAAAATTTCAATCACCAACTTTCTCCTCCGAATGCGAAAATATTTTACTGACGCCGACCTACTTAGGGAGAAACGATTACCTTAATAAGATAAGCGATGGAAAGACATAGGTGTTAATTTTTTCCGTGCGCTATAGGAGATTGGAATAATACAGAATTGTGAAGGTGTTTCAATGAACCCTCTGCCAGACACTTAAATTACGGAGTATCCATATAGATGTAGATGTAGGGGTGCCTGACTCGCTCTGGTCGACGGTCTTGCCTTTTTGTGTTCGTTGAACATAGACAGAAACTTCCTGATCCATCTTCCAACGTTATTAATGATGATGAGGTCCCATACTCCGAGGAGCGTAGAGGGCGATGTGGGAGAACCGCAACGCCGTACTAGGCAAGGTCCTAGCGGAGGTGGTTTACCATTGCCTTCCTCCGACCGTAGTGAGGAAGAATGATGATGATGAACTCGATACAATAACACCCAGTCATCTCGAGGCAGGGAAAATCCCCAGCCCCGCCGGGAATCAAACCCGGGACCCCGTGAACGGGGAGCGAGAACGCTACCACAAGACCACGAGCTGCGGACAATGTTATTAAGATGACGTAGTATTTTGTAACTTGAGGATATTCTTATTTAGTCCAAAATGGGCGTACGTTAGGTGGATATACCAAATGGTATTATTTATTAGCTCCTCAGCTATAGAAATAACACACAGTGAATCGAGAAAATTTCTCCAATGGAATAAGATTTCATTTCTTAGAAAACCGAATTGCCTGATAGCTGCCTAGCTTCTGTTCTTTCATTTGCTTTTTAGCTGCAAGAGTGCCGGATCTTTGCTTTGCTCGTTTGCTATCTCCCTTGTAAAGATGGTTATGTATTTCTCAAGAACTACCTTTCTTAAGTAAAACAAGCTAAAATTATAGCACTCCTGGTATTCGTTTATTTCACACACCAATCCCATTGGTGACTGGGACACTGCATCCGCTATGACATTCGTTTGCCCTGGCATATAGGTGACTGAGAAATCAACTTCTTATAACTAGAATTACCCATTTAGTCAGTCTTCTGTGGGTCAGTTTTCTGCCAGCAAGAACTCAAGGGCCATGTGATAAGTGTTCTAGTCTTGCATCTGTAAGGGGAAATATCTGAAATTCTTGAAGCCCCGTACAAGTATCAGTGATTCTCGATAGCTACAAAGGAATTCTTTTCGCTCTTCATCAGGATACAGCTATCAATGGCGATGGTTTTGTGTTCGCACTTTCCATTTATCTCGAATTCCTGAAAACTAATAAGTCTGAACCCAGTCTTAGCACTGACAGTGGCCATGTAAAAGTCTTTCGTTAAATTGAGGTGTGGCAGAATCGGTGCCCTCACCAGTGTGGTCTTTAATGACTCGGAACCTCTCTCAGCACTGCGTCCCACGCCATGGGTGTTAATTTTCCCGTATGTACACAAAGCCATCGTTTTTCTAGGTTGCTTATCTGTACGAAGCGCTTATATAAATTAATGACACATAGAAATCCACTCAGTCCTTTCCTGTTTCTTCTTGTTGGGAGTTGCGCGATGGCCTCGATCTTATCCGAACATGGTCATATTCGTTCCACCATAATAATATCACTAAAGAATTGTATTTTGGTTGTGGCAAAACATGATTTTTCGATATTTGTGTGTACTACTTGATTATTTTAGTCAACGAGTAGTGTATTATTCAGTTGATTTCTCCCATAATAATCGATCATTGATGTAACTTATCATATGTTTTTTTAATGACTCATTAAGAATTCTAACATACCCATGAATGGCATTTTTCTTCTTTACAGCCAGCAACATAATATGTCAGTATATGACATGATTATTAGAAAGATGTACCAGAATAGCTGCTTATAATAACTAATATTTATTCACGACGGACTGTTTTGGCATTTATTTGCACTGTCAAGTAGCTGCGAATACAATTTTGGTGAGAATATGTATAAATGTGAATGTCATTTATATTTAAGCGACTGTATTGTACTCACGTCTGCATTGATGTGACGTCCATATTATATCATTAGTGAACTTTCTTATAACAGTCGCCGGCCGGTGTGGCCGTGCGGTTCTAGGCGCTTCAGTTTGGAACCGCGTGACCGCTACGGTCGTAGGTTCGAATCCTGTCTCGGGCCTGGCTGTGTGTGATGTCCTTAGGTTAGTTAGGTTTAAGTAGTTCTAAGTTCTAGGGGACTGATGACCTCAGATGTTGAGTCTCATAGTGCTCAGAGCCATTTGAACCATCTTATAACAGTCACAGTTTTCGTAAGATGGTAAATGATGTAAACCTATTGAAATAACACGTTAATTATGCTTTGACAGTAGTTTCCATGGAAATGAGTCTGTCCTACTGCTGTTCCATTCCTGTCATTGTTCCTATTATTATCATAGCTATGTGGAGGACTCTTGAAATTATTTTCGTGATTTTTCTTTCTCATCCTTGCACGGTGTTCGTTGGAAGCAAATTCCTGTTCAGTATCGACTGACCTTGCCTTGGCCGCAAGGAATATCTAAGAATTGGTTCTTTCTAACAGTACCATCAGGAAACTTCCCTGTGCTATTGCATCCATATGGTATTAAATACTTGCGCATTATCATTTCATGTGTAACCCAGACTTGCACCACACAGGACCACTAATTTTTGAAGAAAGCATGTCTAAATTCGTAGTATGAGATAAAAGTGGTTACTGTTCCCGCAATATTCTCCTGTGCTGCTCCTCTGACTCGCATGCTACCGAACGCTATCTTGTGTGCATAAGGCGATGGCAGTAGTGATGACTAGGCCACGGATTTTTAGGTCGTAAAAAGTGTGTTTTAGGCACCTAAAATAGGCTCCTTCAGTAGTTCATTTAGACTATATAAAACTTAAAATAGGCTCTAATAAAAATGATACAGAGAAAATAAAAATAAATTAAAATACATAGTGTTGACAGTACGAACATCTTATTAGTCATTAAAACAAGGAGATTGAATATTTACACAGTTACAGAGCACAGCAATCTACAACATTAATGTTGAATAAAACTCCAAATATTTTTGAGTTCCTGCAAGATAAAGATCTCCGTAAAAAAGATGTGGCAATGGTTTAATTAATACATTTGTAGTTTCACATATTCTGACCATAGTTGGCTTCTCAATAAATAACCAAAATCTTTTGTAGGTTTTCTAGTGTAAAACTGTGGTGCTTGTCAGTCAGAATCAATTTATACGCTGAAAAAGAACGTTCTACGTCAACAGATGTGACAGGGGCGTACTTCATTTTCGGCACATGTTGGACAGGAATGCTGCAGTCAGGAGTGCTGGATTTTCCATTAAGTATGTCGGCAGCTGCACACAACTCTTTCAGGCCAGTGTTCTTCTGCAAAACCGTTTGCATTTTTGCCCGAACGTTTTCCCCTACTTCACCTGGAGCTTCATTAATTTTCATTTGACTTCTTCAAGGAAGGAAATATTGTCGTAGATAGGTCTCCCTGAGCCTTCTAATTGTGAAATTATTCTTGCCATAAATGTGTAGTGGGCCCTAATGTAAGATAAGTCCAGTTTTAAAGAAGAATCTTTGAGTAACTCAATTGCTGCAGTTACGGATGCAGCATCCTCCGGAATATTTACAACCACCTTCTGGACAGCTGAGAGATGCGTACTGTAGTATTCTGCTACTATGAGCCACGTGCCCCAGCGGATGACAACAGGCTCTGGCGGCAATGGGATATCTGGAAGCTGTTCTTCGAATGCCTGTATTCTTGATGGTGCCTTAACAAAAATTTTCTTCACCATAGATATTACTTTATTTACTTTAGGAAATTGTAGCCTTACTTGCTCTGCTATCGGTTGATTCCATGCACTACACAAGTTACGTGCAGCATCAATGGGTAGAATACTTTTAATAGTTGAAACGCTGCTATCATATATGCAGCACCATCAGTGACGGCCAGAAGCACCTTATTCTCATCCACTCCGTTTGGGTATAGCACCTTAAGCCCATTGTTCAGAAACTGTGCTATTGTTTGTTGGTTAGTTTTTGCAAGCTGTTTTGAGTAAATCAAATGAGCCCTGGCTGGAGCATCTGGATCTAGCTTGCCAGTAATCAGGTTTGCAACTTAAAGGCCAAGACTGTCAGTAGTTTCATCCACAGGAATACATATACAGGATTCTCCAACATCTTCTCGGATTCTGTGCAATGCAGCATTGCAAGGTGAATCCACATAATTCTTACGTAAAGTTGACTCTGCAGGAACAGACTGATGGTAGTACTTCTCAAGAAAACTTCTGCAGATAGGGTTTTCTAGTTTCCGAAAGGGCATGTTTGCTGCCACAGGTGCATGACACAAATCACTGAAGAACTTGTTTTTTTTAGGAGGATTCACCAGATTTATTGGTTAAAAGGCTTTCCTTCAATTTTGACTTTCGTTCAACATTAGCTTTATGTGCGATTCCATCTGCATGCTGAATTAAGTGAGATTTCTTAACACTCGAAACCTAATACGAGAGAACAGGGAAATGCAGTTTAGAATCATATATAAAGAGTATTTCGTATTACTAAAGGATAGCGATAAAAAAGAATCCTAAGTGACTGGAAAATATGAAGTCTAAGAAAAACATCAATTAACCTCCTTGTTGCATGTTTGGCAGAAAGTAATTTTCCCACCTGTTGTATAATGCGTAAAATCTTGCAGCCACTGCCTTATAGGAGTAGACTTAGAACTAGCAGTTTCCTACGAACGAAATATTTTCAGATATAACATTTAGTACTCCCACGTTCGATTCTAATGTGTAACTCAAATCTTTGACCGGTTCCCATTCGCTCACCGAAGTTAAGCACTGTCGCGCTCGGCGCGTACTTGGACGGATGACGATTCAACCGTGCCGAGTGCTGTTGGTAGTAAGGCAAGCAAAGGAATTGTAAACAGTCTCTAACGACCTTCGCCTTCGACGAGACGTAAAGCCCTAAGTTTAATTCCTTTTTCTAGTCTTTGAAAACACAAGAACTCTAAGTCAGATTAACGAAATAGATACTTTTTAGGATTTTGATGCCGAAATAGGCAAAACTAGGCGTCAACATCGAAATATGCAATTATAGGTCCCATAGAACTAACGTTTTTCAGTTTAGTTAGTCATGAAACGCAGAAGTACCAGCTTATATGCAAATTGGAGCTTAGGAAAAAAAATAGGTTTTAACCTAATGATCTGTGATCTATTTTTTACATATTAATAATAAAACACCTATAAAGAGTACTTGTTATTGACAGGGATAGCGATATAAAAAAATAAAAAAAGACCGAAGTGTTAGGCAAATACGAAGCATGAGCACATATCAACTAGCCACCTTGCTGCACGCTGGGCAGAAAATATTTTTTCCATCTGTCGTATAGTGTGGAAAAACTTGGATCCACTGTCGTATATGATGAAATAGGCACTTTTTAGGATATTAAAGCCGAAATAAGCAAAAATAGGCACTAACGTCGAAATAGGCTTTTTGAGGTCCTATAGAATTAACGCTATTAAGTGTAAATAGTCATGAAACGCATAAGTACAAATTTTTATGCAAATAGGAACTCAGGAACAAAATAGGTTTTTATCTAAAATCCGCGGTCTAGTGATAACAGATTGAACTACACAATCAAGGTTTTGGGGTGAAACATATTCTCATTGTCTTCATAGTTCTGAAACAGTCTAAATGAGAAAAAGTGTTTAAAATGAAATTGCTCCTCCTTCCTTGTACATAACATAATGGCTGAAACATACTGGCATGAGTAGTGCTTGGGTAGCTCAGATGGTAGAGCACTTGCCCGCCAAAGGCAAAGGTCCCGAGTTCGAGTCTCGGTCCGGCACACTGGTTTTATCTGTCTGCTAGTTCTGCAAGGTTCGCAGGAGAGCATCTGTAAAGTTTGGAAGGTAGGATAAGAGATACTGGCCGAAGTAAAGCTGTGAGGACGGGGCGTGAATAGTGCTTGGGTAGCTCAGATGGTAGAGCACTTGCCCGCCAAACGCAAAGATCCCGAGTTCGAGTCTCGGTCCGGCACACTGGTTTTATCTGCCAGGAGTGAAAATCTCATTCTAGCAACATAATGGCTGTTTCAAATGTTCCCGTTACCTCTTCATGTCGTGGTACACGGTCATGTGTTTCACTTGAACCTGTTTCCTCTAGTCCTAACGACAGATAAAAATTCTTTTGTAGTATTCTGTAAATTTTATGTGACTCATTGTGTCTTGTCTGTTGTCATTCACTCTTCCTGTCTTGTTCGTTATGAAATGCAAAAAGCAACTGTGCCTCAGGGGTTTCTGCTACTGTTACGGGCTGAGTAATGTACACCCACTTTACGTATTTCTTCTTCTGTTACCTCACGGTTTTGAACTTGTAGTTGATTTGTAGCTTTATATGACTGCTTTTCAGTCTGTTCTTCGATCTTTCCAAGTCGCTCCTCTGTCTTATCTACTTGCTTTTTGAAATTTTCATTGCGTAATGCAACTTTGTTTGATCTTGTTGCAACTCTGTAAATTGGTTTAGTAGTTTTTCAACGTTTTCGACTCTAATAGACAATTTCTCCATCTCTTCCTGTAACTCCTTCTTTTATTTCCCTGTTTCAGTGATCGCCTCTTGATCTACTTTCTTGGCTCCTTGTGCTTCTTCAACGCTCGCCCTACCATTAACCTAGTCTTTTCTTCTGCGTCTTTTGCTTCTTTCCTGTCTTTCTTTACTTAATTCTGTATTTCACCTGTCCATTTCTACTTTTCTTTAACGTCCTTTCTTTTTTCATCCATCCTTTTCAATTCTTCCTTACCCATTATCGTTAAAAATAGTACTATTCCAAAATTCATCAAATGAATTCGCAATTGCCAATAAATTCTACCATCGGATGTAGAATGGAATGACGACAGTGAAAAGTTGTGCCGGATCGCGACTAGAACGTGGATTTCCCGCCTATTTTGAGCGGTCTCGTAACCATTCTTTTTACACTTAGAAGATAGAACAGATCTACTAAAGAGACCGTCTATCTATATATTTGACCAACCATTTTTCGAGTATTTCTGCGTGGCTTTGGCTCCTTATCAGATAGGATTAATGGAGTACATCGAGAAGGTTCAAAGAAGAGAAGAACGTTTCGTATTATCGAGAAATAGAAGAGAGAGTATATCGGTCATTATACAGGATTTGGTGTGGACATCACTGAAACAATTGCGTTTCACATTGCAGTGGGATCTCCTTACGAAATTTCGGTCACAACCTTTCTCCTCCTAATACGAAAACATTTTGTTGTCGCCGAGCTATATAGGGAGAGACGAACATCATAATAAATTAAGGGAAATCAAAGCTCGTACGAAAAGATACAGCTGTCCTTTATTTCCGCGGCCGCTTCAGAGTGAAACTTCCTGGCAGATTAAAACGGTGTGGCGGACGGAGACTCGAAAACGGCATCTTTTCCTTTCGCGGGCATGTGCTGTACCACTTTTTTTATTCAGACGGACCGGTACCCGAACCCGAGTATCCCGTAGTATATTGCTCCCTCCTACCTATATTTAGCGAAGAGACCATGGGGATAAAATCAGAGAGATTAGAGCCCACACAGAAGCATACCGACAGTCCTTCTTTCCACGAACAATACGAGACTGGAATAGAAGGGAGAACCGATAGAAGTACTCAAGGTACCCTCCGCCACACACCGTCAGGTGGCTTGCGGAGTATGAATGTAGATGTAGATGTAGATCCCACTTAACGCAAGCGGTCGCCTTACCATTCTTTTTCAGGTGAGGCTTGAACTCACAACCTCGGAATTTCTTTTTTGTTACTGCTTGCCTTTTTTAATTGAAAAAAAAGGGAGAGAGTTTTTGTTTGCTTAATGGCAAAAATGATTCCTGTATTTCTTCTCCCTCTTGTATACGGAAACGGAATTGTAAATTAAAAAAATGGTTCAAATGGCTCTGAGCACTATGGGACTCAACTTCTGAGGTCATTAGTCCCCTAGAACTTAGAAATAGTTAAATCTAACTAACCTAAGGACATCACACACATCCATGCCCGAGGCAGGATTCGAACCTGCGAGCGTAGCGGTCTCGCGGTTTCAGACTGCAGCGCCTAGAACCGCACGGCCACTTCGGCCGGCTGTAAATTAAAAACAAGTGCATCGCCCGGGGATCGTACCCGGGCCGACTACCCCAAATAAGTAGCAAAAAGATTCCGATATTGCGTTCTATTCGTTAACACCTGGAACTCGTCGATCATGTATTGCCACATCTCGAGGACTTCCTTTTTGCTGTCGCGGTGCATGTAGTGTATCGCTATTCCCTGTACCCAATTGACCGTATTCATCCGGGTCGTCGGGATATAGACGGCGTCGGGATGAAAGGGGTCCAGGGGCAAAATCGAAACATAGTAGCGGCGTAGGAGGAAAGCCAGTATCTGACGGATCAGTTTCCAGCACTCGCATGCGGGGCCACAGTTGAGTCTGTGTTCGTCCGTATCTACCGTCTCGCAGCGGGGGCACACTGGGTCGTCAGTTAAGTGAATTACATGTAGCCTTCACTGCGTCGGAAATTTCTCGTTAGTGACCACAAATCACGTCGACCGCACTAAAGTGGACAAAAAGAGCGCGTGAATGGCTCGCAAAACACGCGTCCAGTCGACAGTGGGGTGGCGTCGTACAACGTCCTTAGCCGGATTCCAGCGTTGGAGTGTACTATAATAAATATCTGGTGTCGGATTCCAGTGTGACTACCACCATATAGCTGTGCTTTTCGAAAAACGCCTAACATGTGACAGGGAGGGCGATAAAAGTCCAATTGGCACAGCGTGTGTGGGAACAACTCTGGTATCAGGATACCAGGAAGATTGTCTGTTGATGAAAGCCTGTGTCCCCTTATTGAACGGAGGTACAGCGCCAACGCTGTGTGCTTGACGTGGGTGAGTCCAACACCTCCTTTGTGGTAGGGTAAAGTGAGAGTAACAAAATGTATCTTAAAATTCGCACCAGCGTTCACCACGTGTCCGAACACTGCCTTTATCCTGGAAGCCGTTGTGTCTGACATCGGTAATACGTGGGCGTAATGGCTACGTTGAGAAGCCATAGTGTTGGATCCAAGAAAGCGCCGTTCGTATTTCGTCACCAGTCCGTGCTAATAACATCACATCATCGGCGTATGCACCACATCGAAAGGTCATGGAGCGGAGGCTGAGACCTTTCAAGCGTCACCGCAGTCGGTGAAGAGTTGGTTCGAGGGCAATGGCGAATGACATGGCAGAAAGAGGCCAACCCTGTCTGACCAATCTGTTGACACTGACGGGGGCGGACCGATAGCCGTTTACCATAATCCTCGTGACCACCGCATGGATCAAACGAAGCACAGCAGATGTCTTCAAGCGCGGCATGTCGATGTGTCCCATAACAGCACGCTGAAAACCATGTTCGACGCGATGGAAAGTATGGTCAAAATCCAGTGCAACAAGAGCGCTGTGGAGACTGCAAGTTTGCATCAGCGCCACCACGTCTCTATATGTGCTCAAAGTCGTAAACACATTAACGTTGCCTCCGAGGCAGGTTTGATCAGTGTGAACGGCCACTATTACCGTAGAGTTGAGCCTCTGTCGGGGGATATGTGTCAACAGTTTGTAGTCGGTGTTTAGCATTGTCAGTAGTCGAAAATGAAGTGGGTCACAGCCTCCTCCAGGTTTGTCCACCGGAATCAAGAAGCCCTCAGTGAATTCAGATGGTACTTGAAAATCGAAGTTCAGGAGTTCCCTGTACATCCTGACTCGCACTGGGCCAATAATATCAAAAAACCTTTTGTAAAATTCAAGAGGGAGACCGTCTGGGCCTGGGGTTTTGTTGGGAGCACCGCGCATCATATCCTCTCGTAGTTCTTCCAAAGTCACCTCCATCTTGTGGGTTCCGAGAGACGGGTAGGTCGGATAGGACTTACGTGACCCCTACATCCACCTCGCAGAGAAGTGAATCTGACTGTGTGAACGCTAGGACGATGTTCATTTGCGTTTCAGCTCGTCGTCCATCCTCCGTCTCGACCTTCGCAATGAGCTACCTCTTCTTCTCCTATCTTGAATGGTATGGTGGAGGTCGTTCTCCATTAACATCATCAGTTGTCCTCGCCCGCATCCACTCACCCACGAGACGTACGGCGGTGATACGTAGTAATTGTGCCTTGACGTAGTGTTCGGCCGATTGTCGTTCCGGCGACGGCGGTTGCACAGCCAGTTCGCTGAGCACATTGTACTATAAATGAGTGGTCGCGGTGTACCAGCGCGCTCTATCTCGTCTTTAGCTGCCTAATGATCGGCACAAGACGAGTTTGACACACCGTAACCACCACTGAAGTATGGAACCGTAGGCGGGTAATCGCCGGTGGCATCTGCTCCATGTGGACTCAACTTTGCCTGTTGCAATTTACCTAATCATGAAAGGCCATATTAAGGCGCCACGGACCTTTACTTGGTCGGACGCATTGTCGGGGGATGGTGAGAGTACACACATACGGTAGGTGGTCCGTGAACACTGCTGGCCACATCTCAGTGTCGAGAACTGCCTATCGCAGGCCACGTTTGACGTAGACTCGATTCAAACGGCTCGCAGAATGACTAGTAAGGTAGGTGGATGCCTTTTGGTCGCCGTGTTGTATGGCCCATGTGTCCGACGAAGCCAAGCCCTTTACAAGCGCCAGAAGTGCTGGGCAGGTGGTGTAGTGCGGCATCTGGTCGGATGGTCTGAGCACATAATTTAATTCTCCGCCTTCTACCCTGGGAGAACATTGCTATGTCTTCGGCAAAAACGGTGCGGCGTTCTCTCCTTCTACCAGTGCCGGAAGGAGCATACAGGTTGACCAGACGAACTGTACCAACCGTAAGTGCAACCCCTCGGGCCGACGGTAATCCCTTCCCTCAGCAGAATAGCCGTGTTTCCTCCACTCATATGTTAAGGCATAGCGTAGGCGTAATATCCGGAGGTATGGGTACAGAGTCCTGATCGGAATTCTTGAAGAAAATCAACATCCAGATCCACAGCTGGTAACGTATCTTGTTGCATACGGTTTTGAGAGCTTGAGAACAGAAGTAACGTCGTTGACACTGATCTTGTGAAGCCGGTATTCCTGTTCCAACAAGTCGGGGGGAGGGGGGAGGGGGCTGTTCTTGGTGTTACAGGTCGGCAGTAGTCGCGGTGAGGAGCGTCTTCACTCCGTAGAAATAGGAAGCGACGGTTGTGGGTCATGCCGGCCGAGGCGTCTGTCACCGTCAATGTAGATGCAGCCAACGACGTCTATGTATCGTCAGAGTCCTGAAACGCATCCTACATCTCCATCTCCTGCACCCAGTCAACCAGGGAGGTCGATACCCTGGATCTCGAGAGGCAGACATAGTCGTAGGTGCATCCCTGGGGGCGGGGCTTCTGTGATCTCCCGCATCCCCACAGTGCACGGACCCACCGGTAGTGAAAGAGGACATCGAACCGTGTGGCACGTTAGTATCGGCCGTGTCGGATCGATTTATCGGCTGTGGCACCTCATTATCCATCGTTGCTGCCTCGGGCCGTTCTACTGCGTATCGTTACGCGCCGGCGCTTTGGCGATTTTATTTACGCTGTCTCGCCTCTGCGACCGGCGCAGAGCAGGGAGTGGACGCGGTATTTTGTTCTTCAACTTCCACCGCACTGTCAGCTTGTCGTTGTAGCGGTGCGCCTGGGCTCGACGAGAGGACAACAGAGGTATCGTCGCAGGAAGACGCTGGGGTCTCCTCAGGAACTGTTGCAGGGGCCTCCAAGGCTTGCAACAATATAGAAGGATCGTCATAGACAGCTGGCGTCTCCCGCCTCGCCGCCGCAACATACGTAATCAGCATAGAGGTCGCTTTAAACGGTCGAATATGACCGGCTGAGGACGTCTGCACGAGACAGCATTGCAGGCATTTGATGCGCACGTTTCCAACCTGTCCACATCCGGAGTAGATCCTCGGCTGACTGTAGTAAACAGTTATCGCCCGGTAACCAGCGATCGTATCGTGAGATACGAAGGTATATGGCGGTGCAAATCAATATGGACCAGTCGCACCGCGTTAAGAACAGGGTAAGTTACGAAGGTCTTTCGTTTTTCGGCCGTATGGCAGAGGGCTTTGTCATAGGGTCGAAGAACAAGGACGACTAAATCCGATGGAACTTCAAATTGTAGCTCAAACACGCGAACATTTTTTATTCCCAGTCCGGCACGATCAAGCTTTACCACACCCACGTTTCCGTCAGAGTGGCAGAACCTATAACCTTCTGTCGAGCGTCTGAGAAGTTTGTTACAGACCTCATCGTCAGTGAACTTACGATATACAACGCTGGAGACGATAGATAAGTGGATACCTAACAGCTCTTTCGGATCAAAATGTACCACGTCTCGTAAAAATCTCTCTACTTCGTGGACCTTGGGTCTAGAAAACGTAGCGTCAAACAGCAGCTTGATCGAGACTTTCTGACATGAAAGAGCCATTGCATGTCAGTAACGTAACTATAGCACTCAACACTAGCGCAGTGGTGCGATAAACAACAACAACACACGGAGTGGCCGGGACGTACCACACCGCTCCACAGCCGAAGGACGACTGGACCATTTGGCTATCCGTGCGAGACCCACGATAGACCCAGACCTCCATATACCGTCAACCATGCGTCTACGACCTGTACTCGTACATCCATTATGTATATTCTCCTACAGGTCAGACGTTGTTCTTGAAATTCGCTTGCCCGGTAATGGTTGATAAATACGATATCGCTGTGCCTGTGTTTTTGTCATTACGATGCAAATCTCCTTTTGACATGCACGCATTACCAAAGGAACTTTGCATCATAATCAGAATAACAGAGGCACCGCAATATCTTATTCCAAAATTATCTTGTGTGTTTACTGTTTGCGGCCGGCCGAAGTGGCCGTGCGGTTAAAGGCGCTGCAGTCTGGAACCGCAAGACCGCTACGGTCGCAGGTTCGAATCCTGCCTTGGGCATGGATGTTTGTGATGTCCTTAGGTTAGTTAGGTTTAACTAGTTCTAAGTTCTAGGGGACTAATGACCTCAGCAGTTGAGTCCCATAGTGCTCAGAGCCATTTGAACCATTTTTTTACTGTTTGCTACCTACAGGTCTTTGAACTCGTTTGCGTATCTCTTCTCACTGGCGTGTCAGGCCTATCGTTATCTTCTAATTCTTAATTTCGAACTGGTATTATAGCTTGGACATGTAGTGAAGCGACCTTGTCCTCCTCCTAATTCCTACTGCCTTACACATTATTTAATTCGTAACTGCATGCTGTCTAACCGACTTACATCATTATCGCTAACAGCCAGATTTGACTGTCCCTTGAGGAAGAGCAACTGTTCCTGTTCTCAGTCACTGTCTACCCTGTTTTCACTTTTCTCTATGATACTTATAGTTTCTTCCTTTGCCTGCCTTTCTTCTCTTTATGCCTTACTCCTCGTTCTCATTCAAATTAAATACTCTACCCTCGTGGTAACATGGAAAAGAAGCTTCGTTACAGCTAATCTCTCAATCCATTATATCCTGCTCGAGTTCTACGTGTATATGTAAACATAACCCTTACAAAATTTTTGACACTGGTGTAACAGCAGAGGCAACCAACCAAAAGTGGAACAGAATCAACGAAAACCTAAAGCTGAAAATATGCCAGATCTGAAAACAACGCTCACTATAATTGTTCCTGCTTAACGTCAAGTGCCGGCACGACGATGAAGAACGGATGAGCAGAGATGGCTGTGAGATGATGTCAGCCAAGAGTACGCTAACAGACCTCTCTCTAGGACGACACTGAGACAGGAGTGGCATATAGGCCAAGAGAATACAAGCGCCGCTCCGCCTGGCCGCGGCCCGGGTAGAAGTCGAACCGACCTACGAACGTTACAACAGTGACTTAGAAACTATATTGGTTCACTTGTATTACGAATTGTATATACTGAAGATCTTGTTTACATTTGTCTGTTGCCCCTAGCTTGCGGCACGTCTACATCTCACAAAGTTAAGGCAGCTTTCCTAGGCACCCTATATTACACGAGTGTGCAAAACACAACAATAATCTTGGGCATAACATGAGCAGAGTTAAGACACAATGCTTGGCTGCCATGAAGTTCGACGCAACGATTAGCACCGCTGAGGACTTAAAACATTTGATATCATTCGGCTCCTCAATTTGAGAGCATGCAGCCTGCCGAGCTCCAATCTGTTCAGCTCCAAGCCCCACGATGAAGTCTTTCCCTTTTTAAGTCTATAGAAAATTACTAACCACTTCTTCGCAGTAACAAGCCTCGACCTCCAGTCCCCTCTAAAGTTCTGTAGTCCGACAACAGCACAACTGCTTCTTTAACATAGTATCTCCCCAAGAAAAGAGGTAACGTCAAAAAGCCAAGGAATCGAATGTCCTCCCCCTATTTCCTAAAAGACTTTCTGGCTAATTGTTACGTCCTACTGACAGCACTTCTATCACTTCAGTAAGTGCTCCCTCAACCACGATCAAGCCTCTCACTAGATGTCCTGAACAATACTAAAAAGCTGTTCACAAAGATAGTCATTGACTCTGTCTCAACTTTTGAACCTTTAGTATGTCAGAGCTCGCATACCACTATTTTTTGAAATATTTCTCTTAACATGATCCTTGTGCTTGCCCCCATTTGACAGAGCACCTTTCTGAGAAACAAATGCTTTTTTAGTTCAACCACCCACAGCAGAACCATTCAATAAATAATGCAATACTGTCTGTACCACTACATCATTCATCAAAGTCACTAACTTCCTGACAACGTGAGGCAGTTATATCTGCTGTGCTGCTCTTCTCCCACATTACCCTCAGCTCTACTGGAACCGTTTCACCAAGCCTCACTAAAGGACGCTTGTGTAGTAGCAACTTCTGACACCGAATATAACGGCAGCACCAAATGTAGCAGGAAGAGGTAGAAGGCACCATATTAAAACTAGTCCGAGCTTTTCAAGTAATTTATTGTTTCCAACTACAGTCCCCTCTGTCTGCGCCACTGGGTCCCACAATGCTGAGGACGCCACCTCAGCGACCCGTCAAGTGCTCTGCTAATGTGTCGGCCCTGTATGGCCTCGTTGATGTAATGACGTCAGGGCTGCCCTTCCAGCTGACTTGGCAGCCTTCATCCTGTGCTGCCTCAGTGCCGCCCGCTGACAACTGCAAGGTGCCCCATGCCTTGCATTCCTGCTGGTGTGGCTTGGGCCACGGGAACAACAACCACTTGCAATCCGGCAGCTGAATCTGCGGCCCTCGCCCTTGTTGTCTCCAGTGCATCTTGGGAGCCAAGAAGACTGCCCGCAGTAGCAGCCATGGAATGGAACGCCGCTGGCTGGCCACAGACCACATGTCAGCCTCAGAGGGTCGAACCAGGGACACACCGTGGCCTGGAACGCTGGCTCCCCATCGGCTGATGTATGTAGCCAGTGGTGTGACACGCCCCGCCGTCCAGGACAGCTACCACACTTGAATGCTTTATTAGTCAACCGGCACCTATTTATATGGGGCTGTGCGCCTCTGTTTTGCTGAACGCGCTGTTCCATGTCACATACTCATAGGTTGGCCAGTGGGATCCTTGTGCCTGTGACTTGCGCCATGCAAACTGCTGCGTGTACTTTTTGCGGCGGTTCTACGCTCCTGTGGCCTCTGCTTTACTTCGCAGCTGCTGGTGAGTGTAACTCACTGTAAACACGCCAGCGCCTGGCTGTAACTTGCCCACTCGGAAATATTGCACCAAAACTGACTTTTCCTATCGCAAACAGTAGTGCCACTACACTTGTCTCATTTGCGCCGCATCCATCACTTTTAAAGCTCGCCCACAAAAGCAAATTGAAATAGCCACACGTTGTATTAAAGAATGTTAAAAAGAGGAAGTCAAATCAAAGCATACAAGCACTGTAATCTGATTAATCCCATTAAACTATCTCAATTCCCCTCCAGTCTCATTGTTAATGATAAAGAATGAAAAGAGACCTTCCGAAGGGCTTGCAGCTTTTAAAACTCTAATTATAGTCACCATATACTACACCGCGCAACAAAATGTAAGGGTCTCTTTTTCGAAGTCCCGTAATTGTCCACCATTGGAACGCAGGAGGTGGAAATCTGGCTCAAAGATGCCCGCGGCATTCCTCTGTAACGATGCAACAGCACAGAGCCTGCTACGTCACTCATTGACCCAACGACGCTTCAAACAGCCAGATGTAGACAAATGCGAAAAAGGTCCATAGGTCAAAAGTTCATGTGAGGTGTTACGTGGGTTAATGATGTCAGATTCGCTCCAGATTTCACCGTAGTTCGGTCCAATTGCGTAAGCTACAGGCAGAGCTCTCTATAAGTAGCATCATCGACAGGATCGACTGCAGACCTTTGATACAGAGCTGAGTGGAGGGCCTGAATCAGAGTTCCAGGTGGTTCTATGGTCATGTAGGCTGTAGGCTCATTCCTCGGATGTTAAGTCCCATAGTGCTGAGAGCCATTTGAACCATTTGAACTTGTGCCATAGGGTGGTGTGTTCCCAGGTTCCGCTTAATATGCCACAGATACAATACAAACAGGAAATGGCTACAGGGGTAGCGGTGGCTGTGTGGAGGTGTCTGGGTGGTTGTTTAGGTTAGAGATCTCGGGACACTGCAGAAAGGGCGGCAGTTTAAAAGGATACTGGGTAAAAACAACAAGACAGACGTAGCAGCCATAAGGATTCTAGTTGTAAATTGTAGCGGGTGTGATGGGAAAAAACCATTGCTCCAATTGATAATAGAAACCACTGAAGCTCAAAATGTTAGCTGGATAAATCCGGAAATAAGTTCCGCCGAAATTTTTACACAGGACGTAATTGTGTTCAGAAAGGACAGATTAAATATGGTTGATGGTGAGATATTTATTACTGTCAGAACTATTTAACCTCGTAGTGAAACTGAAGTAGATAGTTCCTGTGAGTGAGTGTAGGCACAAGTTATACTTGACAACCAAAATATGCTACTAATTGGTTTCTTTTACAGAACTCAGATGATAGCGATGCTGAATGGTTCACAGGAAACTTGATTTTCACTACGAATTGGTGCCCTATTCATACAATTATAGTTATTTTGAACTGTTGGTTCAGGAGCCAACTCGAAGTTTAAATGGTTGCGAAAAGATACTTGACCTCTTTGCAAAAAATAATCGTGAGCAAGTACAGAGTATCGTAACAGATACAGGGATTAGTGACCACAAGATATCGAGACTAAATAGCGTTTCATCCAAACCCACCAAAAATAAAGCCAAAATGCGTCTACTTAAGAAGCAGATAAAAATTCACTTTACAGCTTCCTAACAGACAGTCGCCACACCTAAGAGACAGTCTGCAGAAGATGTGGTTTAAATTCAAAGAAGCAGTGTCGACAGCAGTTCAGGGACATACAGCAAATAAATTAATAAGAGATGGTACTGATCCCGTATGGTACACAAAACAAGTTAGAACACTGTTGCAAAAATGGTTCAAATGGCTCTGAGCACTATGGAACTTAACTTCTAAGGTCATCAGTCCCGTAGAACTTAGAACTACTTAAACCTAACTAACCTAAGGACATCACACACATCCATGCCCGAGGCTGGATTCGAACCTGCGACCATAGCGGCCGCGCGGTTCCAGATTGTAGCGCCTACAACCGCTCGGCCACTCCGGCCGGCAACACTGCTGCAGATGCGACAAAAAAACATGTTAATATAAAAGAACACAAAATCCCCAAGATTGTGCCAATTTTACAGAAGCTCGAAATTAAACACAATCTTCAATTCGAGATGCTTTTAATAGTTTTCACAACGAAACTATGTTCTGACAGAAAACCCAAAGAGGTTCATATCGTATGTAAAGTACACCAGCGGCAAGACCTAGTAAATACCTTCACTGTATTACAGTAATGGTAACGTTAACTGATGAAAGTACTGCTAGAGTTGAGTTACTAAACACAGTTTTCCGAAATACCTTCACCAAAGAAGACGATGTAAGTATTGCAGAATTCAAATGAGGAACAACAGTGAACTTAAGTAACTTAGATGTAAACATCAGCTGTGTAGTGTAGCAGCAAGGCATCTGGTTCTGATTGTACACCAGGTGGTTTTCTTTTACAGTGTGCTGAAACAATAGCTCCATACTTGGGACTCATATATAACCTCTCGCTCGTAGATAGATCTGCATCTGAAAACTAGTAGGTTGCACAGTTCATACCAATATTTGAAAAAGGAAATAGAAGTAACCTGTTGAATTACAGATCCGAATCACTAACGTCGATCAACAACAGGAGTTTGGGAAATTTGTATTGTGTTCTAACATTACAAATTACGATTTATTGACAGTTAGTCCACACGGATGCAGAAAATATCTATCCTGTGGAACACAACTAGCTCATTATTCTCACGAAGTAATGAGCGCTATCAACAAGGGATGTCAATTTGATTCCATATTTTTTGATTCCCTGAAGGCTTTTGACAGTGTTCCTCATAAGTGACTTCTAATTAAATTGCGTGCCTAAGGAGTAACGCCTCAGTTATGCGAATGGATTCGTGATTTCCTGCCGGAAAGGTCACAGTTCACAGTAAAACAGAGTTATATCTGGCGTTCCCCAAGGAAGTGTCATAGACCTTCCGCTGTTCGTGATCTATATAAACGATTTAGGAGACGATCTGAGAAGCCACCTTAGATAGTTTGCAGATAATACTGTAATTTACCATCTTGTGAAGTCTTCGGACGATCAAAAAATTGAAAAGTTTCCCACCGACCTGTTTGGCGCTCTCCGTTCGTTTTCCCTTTCGTTTCGTCGTGTCCACGAAATACACCGTGCCTTACGATGGCGAATAAAGTTCGCTTCGTTCCGGACACGCGTCCATTGTTCTCCCGCGGTCACGCGATCGGCAGACACGCTCGCTACTGAGGAGCGTATACAGTCCAGGACAGCGTCCGAGCGGAACTACAGTGCAACACTATCACCGCGATCGCCAGCTAATAGACATTGCAATCGAATTTCACTTTTGTCACTTGTTTATTTAATCATCCGTGCGGAATAAGTGCACTTAGGACAAACGTCTAATTTATCAATTCCCATCATCACAGGCTCCTTCCTTAACGTAGTGCGTAGGTGCTACACTGTGTCAATGAAATTATGAACGGAAACTGAAATTCGCTTTACGAATTACGATCACGTTGTGCCGTGTTGTCTATTTACCGATATGCCGTCAATCAGGGCTATGTGCCTGCCTTGTTGCACATGCTTCGACCGATACGGCTACGATAGCGGTGTATATTCTCCACCTTTCTTGCGTTCTAAGCATTTAGCGATTTTCAACTTTTTTTTAACTTTGCAATGTGTCTTATCTACTAAAATTTTGACAGTTTGTTTTTTTGGTGTATTCTTCCACTATAAGAACTTTCAGGTCTGGTTTCAACATGTCGGATTGAACCATTCGCTTGTTGGACCCTCGTTATTACCGAATATTCGACACTAGGAACGGAACATGGCAAACAAACGTAGTAACTTCCTCGCACACACGAGATCGGTAGAAATGCTAACATGAAACCCGTGTAATGAAATGGTTGCCTGAAACTGAGCAGTAAAGTCTGTGAGGACGGGAAGAACATATTCTCGAAACAACAAATGAGGTAACTCAAGTAAATTAAATGCACGGCTCTGCATTGACTACGACGATCGCATCGTTATAGTGGGGTTAGAAAACCACAAGTCGTGGTTAAGCTATAGACTGGGAGAGCATAATTTAAAACGGGCTGCTCCCACGCTGTAACTGAAAACGAGCTTACTGTTGTCTGGTCACTAACCTCTCTCCTCAATCTGCTGCCAGTACTTACTAACTATGAGAGGTGAAAAGACGAGCTGCGGTTTCAGCAAGTGCAAATGGCATCTTCTCCGCAAATGCAACCACGTCCTGCCCAGATCATGAAATTCTCGCCTCGGCCACTGACCAACCAAAGACAATTGCTACGGCTTTGTCCGGACCAACTATACCGCTCTGCTTGACGCTCTAAGAGAACTATACTGCTTCACATCCCGGACGTGAATACCTTTCAGCTACTACGCATCGCGACTGAGAGTACTTTAAAAACGACGACCTTCCAAGCTCCCTGTGACAAGACAGCTAAAAATTACTGATAGCCCAGTCAGACAGAATGTTCAGAGTGCCACCAATGGCAGATGGCGTAATAAACATTTTCCTCTCGCTTCAGAAACAAATTTTTATTACCTGAGACAACAGTTCAAACAACTCTCTTTTTAATAACCTCCAAATATCAACGCCAGGGTAGTGGTAGTGAAATTCCTGATTTGTCCTGATGCGAGAGAGAGCATTCCTTGTTTCCTATAAGACCCTGTGTACACTCCAAACACCTGCCTAAAATTTCGAGAAGCAGCCACTTCGTTCTTCAGGTGAGCCCCAAAACGAGATGAAATTCCTATCTGGCCTCACCGGCACGCAATTGTCCTCCTACAGCCCGTAAAAAATGTTATCTACAGCTGGCGCAGTTGCCAATAACCTCAGGACACAGTCTGCGCTTGGAAAAGTGGCGCCTCATCCGGTATTGTGGCCCCCTGGCATTGCATGCAGATGGTGACCGACGGAGGGTAACTGAAGACCTGACCCCCGATCTTGTGGGCGACTCGTTTATATGATTAGACACGTATGCCACAGAACCACTATAATCTGCTCTCCAGGATCACTTCGCCGCCAGTAGCTGGCTGAGAGCTGCATCATGCTTCACAAAACTGACTAGCCAGCCCCAAGTGCAGATCAATAGGCAGTTAATGGAAAGTATTTTGTAATACGGAAATTGTAACTTACACAGTCCTCATGTACACTAATTAGTCAAAACATTACGACCATTCATCGTTTAAGATTTCCAGGCTATTAGGCCGTGGTCGATATATAAAACTTTCACCTAAAGTTTCCTCTCCGACTGCGGGAGACATCTTCAGAGGTAAAATGGCGAACTCCAACCAGAACTAGAGGGAGCACCGAATATGTAGGCAATGTAGACGGCACCACAGTCTGTCACATGACGTCGGCTACGAGATTATCGCTGGTAATGATAACATTCTTGATTGAAAGTGATCGATCGTCATTTTTACGTTGCAAGTTTGATATTCAAATTTTAACTAATTTAACACCGCCCTCTTTTCTGTTAAAATTATTAAGGTGTTTATAAATCTCAACAGCCTCTCTATATATACGTTCCTGATACTGCTATGTTTGCGATATGGCACTCGTCCCAATGAATTTTATTTTATGATCACCGTCTTGGTAAAGATGATACGCTAAGGCCGCTTTATCCGTGTGTCCCAGGCGGCAATTCCTCTTGTGTTCAACGAGAGGGGTTTTTACACTTCGCCGGCCTTTTTGGCCGAGCGGTTCTAGGCGCTTCAGTCCGGAACCGCGCTTCTGCAACGGTGGCAGGTTCTAATCCTGCCTCGGGCATAGATGTGTGTGATGTCCTTAGGTTAGTTAGGTTTAAGTCGTTCTAAGCCTAGGGGACTGATGACCTCAGATGTTAAGTCCCATACTGCTCAGAACCATTTGAACCATTTAACACTTCTTTTTGTCGTACCAATACAAACCAATCCACAACTACAAGGAATTTTATACACATCCGGTGTGGCCAAAGGATGTCGTATAAGTTTTGCCTATCTTAAAGATTCCTGGTTGGTCTGAATGTAATTTCCATTCCGTACTTCGTCAACATTTTCCCCGTGCGATCTGTAATCGTACTGATGAAAGGAAGGAAAACTTTCCCTTTAAGCTCGGTTTTACGCTCCCATAATAGGTCGACATACTTCGTTAGCGCTGCTGGCCAAATACTCGTTGGCTTTGTAACACATACAGTTCTTTTTGTTAGCATGTGCCCAGCAGGACTCGGAACAACTTGTGTCGCACACCGCGTGACGTCTCTTTCGCCCTCACAGAATCAGCGCCGCCAGACCCATCAGCTTCACGCTGTGTAAACCTCGTAGGAGGAGGAAGCCGCCCTCCACTCGTGCCGCTTCGACAGGCTGGCCTAATTCAGCTTCGCTTTCGTCTGGACAGCTGGCCCTCCAGCGCCCTGGGAGCGCCCTGCTGTGCGAGGCCAATCGCTCCACTGACCGGCCGCCCACACGTCGAGCCCCCCTGTACCTACCATCTTAATGTCTTTCATCTGCACGTAGCTCGTGACAAACCTTAACCTGGTAACAGTACATAGAAGATAACGAATAAAAGCTGTTTAAAACATGCTAAATAATCCCACATTTCTTGATCTTACAGGAGGTAACAATCAGCAGTATTCTTTACAGCACTTACAAATTCATAACATCAGATACAGTGTGTCCTATCCTGTACGAATAATTAGGTGCAGCTTTTAACCTTAAATACACTTGCCCAAGTAACGACTCAGAAGGAATAAAAATGGAAACCTTTCGGCATAGTTCTGACATGTTTTTATGGAAGCGCCCCAGATGATGCAGCTCTAGTTAGCTGTTATTAATTAGTATCGTTTCAATTAAGATATTGCCAATAAATTATTTCGTTATAGCCCCATGCACACCTCCTTATCATCCGCATACTAATAATATGTTTACAACAACCCAAAATATTTCCAGCTACCAAAATGTAATCCTCGTGCAACTCATAATGGTTAAGGTACAGAAGGAGGCCCACTTAGACGACTACAGGCGACATCCACGTTATCTTCCCTAGTGGTTACCTAACACCGATTCACCACATATTCCCATTCTGCAGAAGACCTTGTAACATGACACACATAACCAACAACAATCAGCTTTTAAACAGTGATGCACAGCGGGTTCTGCTACACTAATTATTTGTAAACCTTCTATAGAAAACACTTAAGACTACTTTATTCACCAACAAGCACAAATGTAAACATGATTTTGCCATACCTTCATTTTAATCCTTACCACCCGTCCACTCCATTTACTATCCCTTACTTCTATTGGCATAGGACATACCTAATTTGTGTGAAGACTGAATTGTTTCAGTTTGCCTTCTGCTGATACTGTGCTTCCGTTCCCACGGCTGTTCGCAGTTTGTCCGTCCTCCCTCTTCAACCTTGTTATCCTCACAAATTTTCATCAACCAACAGAACAAAAAATTTTTTCGTTAGTCAATTCGCTACATAACACTCACACCATCTTCATTAATGGCTGGTGGATGTCACACTCGTTAGTATGGTCCACTTATTTCTTTACTGAGACTACTTCCACACGAACATACTGCTGGTAACAGTACTGCTACTCATTCTCTTTTTGCTCCTAAGGCTAAAGCAAAAGACAAAAATAAAATAAAACATTATCATCTGTTACACAGTGTCCTGATGTACTCTCGACGTGGGCTAATAAATCCTCATAATGGTCCCAAACGCTCGCTTGTCGGGGAAGAACCCTCATCACTCTCTTCTCCCATTTAACACACCGATTCTATTACACGAGGAGCATCGCTAGATAAAACTGAAGCATCTACAATTCCAACGTGCCAACAAAGACCAGAATTTGATTTTTAACAGGCAACAAACTCTCATCTCTTATACAGTTTTTTTAATAAAGATTCTAGCTCTTAGCCTATTCCAAGAACTCCTCACTACAGCTATGACTTTCACAGATGAAATGGTCTGCAACTAGCTGGAATTAGCTAATAACTCAACTCGATTTCGCATTTACCAACCACCAGGACATGACTTAATTCCCTGAAGGACGGAACTGAGAGACAAAAATCTTCTTGCTCTTTTGATAGACAAGAGATTGAAGACGACCAGACATCACACTCATAATTCAGAATCCTACGTGACCAACAGAACGTTCACACATTATATCCTATGGAAAACTCAACATTTACCAGAAACTGTGAATTGAAGAGCAGAACCTGTCTCATAGTGAAATTAGTTTGCCCCCAGTTTGGAGGTAATTTCTAATAATAATAATAATGATAATAAAAGAATATACTCAGAGGCTCAATATGGCACGTACAGGGACCCGCTCTTTTTTAGCACAGATTCTAAAAATTTCACAGGGCTTTGACCTCTGGGTCTCTTGGAATCACCACTCACGGTAATCTCTAATTTCACTCTTTTTCCACAACCCTCGAGGAACGCACAGCAGCACTCTTTACGTGATGTTTCTGCGGTGTCATTGGATGCAATTGAAGTATTGTTTCTCTTTCCGTAAGTCCACAGATGATCTTTAATTGGCGTATCATTGACCAAAGTTTAGGAAAGCTCTCTTTGAACTGTTTAAACCAGGTCTTGATATGCAAAGTGTATCCACTGTCTTTCATCAACTAAAACGTCTGTACAAAAAAGTTTTGTTTGTGGCCGCCTTTCACCGATTTGGATGACATTGTTTGTATGCTGGTGCTCATTTTGTAGTAGTTGTTGTTGTTGTTGTGGTCGTCAGTCTGAAGACTGGTTTGATGCAGCTCTCCATGCTTCTGTATCCCATGCAACCCTCTTCATCCGTGAAGAACTATTGCTACTTACATACTTCTGAATCTGCTCACTGTATTCATCTCTTCGTCTCCCATTACGATTCTTACCCCCTAACACTTCCCATCAACACTAAATCTGTGATCCCTTGATATCTCAGAAAGTGTCCTGTCAACTGATCCCTTCTTTTAGTTAATCTATGACAAGAGTTTCTTGTCTCCTCCATGATACTGAGTCTGCCCTCATCAGTTACACTATCTACCCATCTAATCTTCAACCTCCATTTGAACCACTACATTTTAAAACCTCAATTCTCTTCTTCTGTAAAGGTATTTTGTGCATGTTTCACTTCAATTCATTGTTACACATCAGACAAACACCTTCAGAATATATCTTTTCACACTTAAATCTATATCCGATGTTAACAAATTTCTCTTCTTGCCACTGCCAGTTTACATTTGACGTACTGTCTACTTCAGCCATCTTTCGTTACTTTGCTGTCCAAGTAACAGAACTTATCTACTTTTAGCGCCTCGTTTCCACCAGTGGTCGGCCGTCTCTTACATCACGCAGCGTTCCACACATACAGTACGTTTCTTACAACACAGTTACGTAAGAAATAAGAATTTTAATTTGACAAATAGTATTAAAATGATTTGAGCATCTATAGTGACAATGTGATTAAATAATACTGATTGACAACTAGTAAAGTTAAAACTGCTACCAGTTGCACGACTACTGTTCCAGCTGCTGCCACTAATAGCGATGATAGTAATAATAATAATAATAATAATAGTAGTAGTAGTAGTAGTAATAAAAATAATAATGATAGTGGCAGATATAGAAAGAATTTATAGCTGTACAAAACATATTTTTTCTGATATAGCAAGTATTCAGGAAAGGAGATTTAAGGAGACTGCACCAACTAAGAATACTGGGAGATGAGGAAGATCTGGTCGGAAAGAAGGTGTTTCCAATACTGTTTAAGATATTTATCGACGTTTCCCACAGGAGTTATGCTGTATAATTGATTTGCATCAGATATACATCCAAACATGTAACTGCAAAGTACTACGTTCATTACTTGGTACATCAAAATTTCTCTTGGACTCTGCGTATGTTGCACACTAAAAAGCATTCGTTTGATATTATATATAAATTTACTGACCACTGTAGTACCATGTGAACACACTTTTGTTTCCTGCTTAAGTCTAGAGGAATTAGTCCTGTGGATTCGTATGTTTACGTAAACCTCATGAGGGAGTTTAGTAATTTTGTAGCATAATTTTGTCCATTGAGTGAACAGTGGCAAGTGTAGATGCTCTTTCTCTTCGTTAACATCATAGGTTCTTAACTGACCACCTTCGCTTTGGTTTTCTTGCTTAATATCAATATCAATTCGTATTTTGCATTTATTAGTATCTATGCAACAGGATGAATTTTTTATTTTGTGAATAAACGTATGCAGCTGCGTATATGCCTGAATTATAAAAGTTTATTATCAAACCGTGACTGAATAGCGAATATTTACGATTCGTAGGAAATGCTCTAGACAACAAGTCCCCACACGCGAAGAACGACCACCATTCATATTTGTATTTCTGCTTCAACCATAATACTACTTTCCGAAGTCTACGCCGGCCGCTGTGGCCGTGAGTTTCTAGGTGCTTCAGTCCGGAGCTACGGTCGCAGGATGGAATCCTGCCTCGGGCATGGATGTGTGTGATGTCCTTATGGTAGTTAGGTTTAAGTAGTTCTTAGTCTAGGGGACTGATGACCTCAGATGTTAAGTCCCATAGTGCTTTGAGCCATTTGAACCAAAGTCTTCAAGAGGTAACCTGGAGAGCTCCTTTTAGAGTCTGGAAAGTATGAGCTCACTTCGTTGGTGCAGCACTGCTGAAAATCAAGGGACTATGTTCGAGGCACAGACTGGCAAGCTCCTTTTAATCTAGGATAACCTTCAGTATTCATTTTATTTTACCAACTCTTCCTTTGCTAAATGTAAATTTTGCATTGCTGTTTATCATCTACGTAACATTTACATTCTTGTAATTATGTTGATGACTCGTTTTTCGTGCTGATAATATTGCAGGTGCCTCTTGAGTTTTACATCCAGATTTTCCTTTTATAATTCTGACATGTGGAAAATTTGTGTACAACATATTCTATTTTTTTTTCAGTCCATCCATGGGCAGACAACAAGCATATCTGTTGATAGTTGCATGTTTTGTGATGGCTTTTCTGTGGAATACAATTTGTTTTACATTATTGGTATTAAATCTAAGGTTACAGATGCTTAGGGAGCCCCCATATAGATATTTTATACGAATTCATGTTTGTTATTGTAAGACTATGATTGTGTCAGCTGCATGTGATACAGTCATATTAGAACACCCTGTGTCTTAAAGCTTATAAACTCATGAGTCAGAAATTTATCCCCGGTTCCTGTATTTCCTTATGTTATTTTTATCTTACGAATTACGTTGACAAATGTCTTTATAGAGGTTTTAAAAGTGCAAGTATGTGAACAGAGCAGATAAGTTTATGAGTGAGTGTATTGTAGTCAACACGAGCTACGCTTTCTGTATAAGCTGAAGTATTGTGATTGTGATGGACTTCACCTGAGATGTAGTGGATATAAAGTTTTGCATTTTTCGATTAGATGTTATTTCAGGCGCTGTATGATGGTTCATTCATGCTCCTCTTCTTTATTCAATTAAAGAGTCGCAAACAGATTTTACAGTTCATTCTCGAAATTATACCCTTTTCAGCCAAAACATAATGAACCCCTCCTTTTTTGTACACAATACATCAGCGATTCAGCGTAATATGGATTCGATAAGTGGCTCTAGATGTCTACGCAATGGTCAAACAGTTCCCATAAATTACACGCTGATGGTTTTCGGTCCAGAGCAGGCACCCGGTAGCATCCCAGTTGTGTTACACTGTGTTCAGATAAAGTTAAGTTGGTGGAAAAGACACGAACATGGGTTCACTATCACGCTCCTCAAACCAAAGTTTCCTGCTGGAAAATGTTATGGTCATCACAGAACTCATCCAGCAAGAAAGGACGTAATTTTTCCAGAATAATGTTCAGGTTCTCATAAGATAAGATGGAGCCATCGAATACTACAACTAGTCTCATGGAAGCGCAGGTGACGATTCTCATAGCCAAGTACCGCCATCAACAGCACTTCCCGTGGCGTGGTGCATGTTTCCAGCAGTCGATCGCTTGGCTGACAGCGTATCTGGAAACATCGATCGAAATGGTGTAAGAAGATACGTGATTCATCCGACCAGTTGATAGAATTTCCATTGATCCACTGTCAAATCAGAGTTATCCCCTGCCCACAACAACTGTAATTCACTATTACGTTTTTTCGACATGGGTAGACGTAGGGGTCGTCTGCTACGGACTCCGATGTTCAACAATGATCGCTGAACTGTGTGCTGCAAAACACTTATGACTGTCCTTGGATTTCAAATCGTCTCCAGATCTACCACAGCTCCCTGCCTGTCCCGCTATACAGAGTGAATAGGCTTCAGACCTCCACGTGCTGTGATGACACGTCCAACACCTTGTCGTCTGCTCATCTTCCGTCGTCCGTCAACCATCGTCCGTAGATGTTCACGACTTCAACACGGGAACAGGCGACCAGATGACCTGGTATCCAGCTTTGCCGTTCCCGAGAAGATCGTTCTTAGGGACCAGGTCATAAGAATCTATCCTTCGTCAACGGTGTTTATGTCAGTTCATTTCCCCATTTGCGACTCTTGTTGTCCAATTTCCCTATTTATTCTGTTGTTTTGGCTCTGATTACGTGCTTTCCTCACTGTGTCACGTGCTCGCAGCACAATCTGCCGGCATTCAGTTTCGCGCTGGGCACTGGGCATAATACTTTGGCTCATCGCTGTATATTCATTCAGATCTCTAAAGTGCTATACTGTTATTAAACAGTCATTTGTGGTCACGAAGACATCTTTGTGCATGAGTGTGTGTGTTTTGTGTGTGTGTGTGTGTGTGTGTGTGTGTGTGTGTGTGTGTGTGTGTGCGTGCGTGTGTAAGTGAAAGATATATGTATTTTTACTCTTACTAAATTCTAAATTCATTTTGTGCGAATATCAGTTAACATGTAATGAGCTGGATTTGACGTATCTGTCACTGTGTAACACATCAACACTCCATCTGCAACAAAGAACGGGCATTTTGCGAAAAGATAATGGAAATGCTTTTGATTTCGAGGACAATAGTGGGAACAGAAATAGCAGTGTACGTAATACGTAAAGCCAATGTACTACATCAAATTAACAAACGCATTTAGCATTTACTCAAATATATTCAAATAGAGTTTTCCTTTAGGCAGTATTTCATGGCGCATATTTGTTGTAAGATGGGATCTACACTTCAATTAAATGATTCCGGGTACATGAAAGATGGCGGAGCCTTCTGGGCAAGACACTGCCATGGTCATACACGTCAGGCATCTCCCTTTTCATTTTGTTTCAGTGATTATCATACAATTTTATTTGCCTTTGGTGTATCTAAATTTTCCCTGATTGTTATTAATCTGATGGACTATGAGGGTTAAGGTAAACCACTGATTGATCTCACAGTACTTGCATGACTCGAGTAGCAGTAGTAGGCTTAAACTCGGCTGTAGAGATAGATTTTTGGACGTTCGAGGCGACATTGCATTAGGGGCAGCTTCAGAAATTTCCCCGAGCAACAAGCCAGTTCGCAGATTCCTTTGGAGTCACCGAAATGGGCCGTGGGCCTGGCAGGCTAGTGGTTTATGGACTGCCATTCTGGCGGCTGGCCTTGTTACGCTAGTGGCCAAGCAAGAGGGTGGGAACACCGTGGCTGAATGCGAAATGACACTTCTGTAGAAACTGGCGGCGCCGGGCATTCTAGCGCCGGGCTAACAGCTTTATTAGGTAGTGGACGTGGTGTGGGAGCCTGGTCTCCTTATCCCGTGCGTGGGCTGAGCTAAAGCGGCGTCAGGCTGACGCCCAGATAATGTGTTTATTACAAGAACAGCATACCTTGTGAAACTGGACGACAAATTTCTCCAAATGACGCGTTTCTTAGATGCCACCTCGCCCCAAGAAAACGGCGTCCACTAAATCGTTTTATGGACGAGACAGAGCTTCTTTTCACTAGGAAGCTTCCCTCATCTTGTGAAATGCACCAGGGTTTGGCTGCAGGACCACCAGGCAATGTGTACTGTAATGCAGTGATTGGTTGAGAAAGATCGGGTCTCCTTCGTAGAAAATATGATTGGCGTAGAAACCACTGCTGGGCCATAATAGGTTTATTCGAGAACATGTGGGAATGGTTGTTTTTTGGAAGGTTTTGATCAATGGGAGAGGCCATAACTTGCTTCTCGACCGTCATGGAGTACAATCGCTAGAGCTCTTCCGTTTCTGTGTACAAAGCAGTTAGTTACCAACACATCCGGAACACCCGGGCGAAACTCTATTTTTTGCGGATGTGAGACAAGCATTGGTGGACGTGGGGTCACCTCCCACAGTACTACGTCTCGGCAGCGCCCAGACACAGACGACTGCATCTCTTCTTTCACCAGCTACTACGGTAATGTTCTACATCTACATCTACATTTATACTTCGCAAGCCACCCAACGGTGTGTGGCGGAGGGCACTTTACGTGCCACTGTCATTACCTCCCTTTCCTGTTCCAGTCGCGTATGCTTCGCGGGAAGAACGACTGTCTGAAAGCCTCCGTGCGCGCTCTAATCTCTCTAATTTTACATTCGTGATCTCCTCGGGAGGTATAAGTAGGGGGAAGCAATATATTCGATACCTCATCCAGAAACGCACCCTCTCGAAACCTGGCGAGCAAGCTACACCGCGATGCAGAGCGCCTCTCTTGCAGGGTCTGCCACTTGAGTTTATTAAACATCTCCGTAACGCTATCACGGTTACCAAATAACCCTGTGACGAAACGCGCCACTCTTCTTTGGATCTTCTTTATCTCCTCCGTCAAACCGATCTGGTACGGATCCTACACTGATGAGCAATACTCAAGTATAGGTCGAACGAGTGTTTTGTAAGCCACCTCCTTTGTTGATGGACTACATTTTCTAAGCACTCTCTCAATGAATGTCAGCCTGGTACCCGCCTCACCAACAATTAATTTTATATGATCGTTCCACTTCAAATCGTTCCGCACGCATACTCCCAGATATTTTACAGAAGTAACTGCTACCAGTGTTTGTTCCGCTATCATATAATCATACAATAAAGGATCCTTCTTTCTATGTATTCGCAATACATTACATTTGTCTATGTTAAGGGTCAGTTTCCACTCCCTGCACCAAGTGCCTATCCGCTGCAGATCTTCCTGCATTTCGCTACAATTTTCTAATGCTGCAACTTCTCTGTATACTACAGCATCATCCGCGAAAAGCCGCATGGAACTTCCGACACTATCTACTAGGTCATTTATATATATTGTGAAAAGCAATGGTCCCATAACACTCCCCTGTGGCACGCCAGAGGTTACTTTAACGTCTGTAGACGTCTCTCCATTGATAACAACATGCTGTGTTCTGTTTGCTAAAAACTCTTCAATCCAGCCACACAGCTGGTCTGATATTCCGTAGGCTCTTACTTTGTTTATCAGGCGACAGTGCGGAACTGTATCGAACGCCTTCCGGAAGTCAAGAAAAATAGCATCTACCTGGGAGCCTGTATCTAATATTTTCTGGGTCTCATGAACAAATAAGGCGAGTTGGGTCTCACACGATCGCTGTTTCCGGAATCCATGTTGATTCCTACATAGTAGATTCTGGGTTTCCAGAAATGACATGATACGCGAGCAAAAAACATGTTCTAAAATTCTACAAGAGATCGACGTCAGAGATATAGGTCTATAGTTTTGCGAATCTGCTCGACGACCCTTCTTGAAGACTGGGACTATCTGTGCTCTTTATCAATCATTTGGAACCCTCCGTTCCTCTAGAGACTTGCGGTACACGGCTATTAGAAGGGGGGCGAGTTCTTTCGCGTACTCTGTGTAGAATCGAATTGGTATCCCGTCAGGTCCAGTGGACTTTCCTCTGTTGAGTGATTCCAGTTGCTTTTCTATTCCTTGGACACTTATTTCGATGTCAGCCATTTTTTCGTTTGTGCGAGGATTTAGAGAAGGAACTGCAGTGCGGTCTTCCTCTGTGAAACAGCTTTGGAAAAAGGTGTTTAGTATTTCAGCTTTACGCGTGTCATCCTCTGTTTCAATGCCATCATCATCCCGTAGTATCTGGATATGCTGTTTCGAGCCACTTACTGATTTAACGTAAGACCAGAACTTCCTAGGATTCTCTGTCAAGTCGGTACATAGAATTTTACTTTCGAATTCACTGAACGCTTCACGCATAGCCCTCCTTACGCTAACTTTAACATCGTTTAGCTTCTGTTTGTCTGAGAGGTTTTGGCTGCGTTTAAACTTGGAGTGGAGCTCTCTTTGCTTTCGCAGTAGTTTCCTAACTTTGTTGTTGTACCACGGTGGGTTTTTCCCGTCCCTCACAGTTTTACCCTGCACGTACCTGTCTAAAACGCATTTTACGATTGCCTTGAACGTTTTCCATAAACACTCAACATTGTCAGTGTCGGAACAGAAATTTTCGTTTTGATCTGTTAGGTAGTCTGAGATCTGCCTTCTATTACTCTTGCTAAACAGATAAATCTTCCTCCCTTTTTTTATATTCCAATTAACTTCCATATTCATGGATGCTGCAACGGCCTTATGATCACTGATTCCCTGTTCTGTACATACAGAGTCGAAAAGTTCGGGTCTGTTTGTTATCAGTAGATCCAAGTTGTTATCTCCACGAGTCGGTTCTCTGTTTAATTGCTCGAGGTAATTTTCGGATAGTGCACTCAGTATAATGTCACTCGATGCTCTGTCCCTACCACCCGTCCTAAACATCTGAGTGTCCCAGTCTATATCTGGTAAATTGAAATCTCCACCTAAGACTATAACATGCTGAGAAAATTTATGTGAAATGTATTCCAAATTTTCCCTCAGTTGTTCTGCCACTAATGCTGCTGAGTCGGGAGGTCGGTAAAAGGAGCCAATTATTAACCTAGTTCGGTTGTTGAGTGTAACCTCCACCCATAATAATTCACAGGAACTATCCACTTCTACTTCACTACAGGATAAACTACTACTAACAGCGACGAACACTCCACCACCCGTTGCATGCAACCTATCCTTTCTAAACACCGTCTGTACCTTTGTAAAAATTTCGGCAGAATTTATCTCTGGCTTAAGCCAGCTTTCTGTACCTATAACGATTTCAGCTTCGGTGCTTTCTATCAGCGCTTGAAGTTCTGGTACTTTACCAACGCAGCTTCGACAGTTGACAATTACAATACCGATTGCTGCTTGGTCTCCGCATGTCCTGACTTTGCCCCGCACCCGTTGAGGCTGTTGCCCTTTCTGTACTTGCTCAAGGCCATCTAACCTAAAAAAAACGCCCAGCCCACGCCACACAACCCCTGCTACCCGAGTAGCCGCTTGTTGCGTGTAGTGGACTCCTGACCTATCCAGCGTAACCCGAAACCCCACCACCCTATGGCGCAAGTCGAGGAATCTGCAGCCCACACGGTCGCAGAACCGTCTCAGCCTCTGATTCAGACCCTCCACTCGGCTCTGTACCAAAGGTCCGCAGTCAGTCCTGTCGACGATGCTGCAGATGGTAAGCTCTGCTTTCATCCCCCTAGCGAGACTGGCAGTCTTCACCAAATCAGATAGCGGCCGGAAGCCAGAGAGGATTTCCTCCGATCCATAGCGACACGCATCATTGGTGCCGACATGAGCAACCAACGGCAGATGGGTGCACCCTGTACCCTTCATGGCATCCGGAAGGACCCTTTCCACATCTGGAATGACTCCCCCCGGTATGCACACGGAGTGCACATTGGTTTTCTTCCCCTCTCTCGCTGCCATTTCCCTAAGGGGCCCCATTACGCGCCTGACGTTGGAGCTCCCAACTACCAGTAAGCCCACCCATCTTTTTTCATAGTACCCTTGTACTTGCAGTAGTCACTCTCAGTGTTCATTGCAAGCTCAATTATATCTTGACACAGGAGACCAAACAGGGGAATGATACAGCAGAGAGTACCTGCGTAGATTGGCATCCTTCCACTTACAATAGCCAGTCTCATTTACATGTAAATTTCAATTAGGTTCCGAAGTCTATTGCCAACCAAGGTAAGTTCCTGTTGATGTAATGTTATACAGTTGAAGTTTCTGTTTGTTCTCCCTTGACCTGGATATCAGTTAATAAATTTCTTCCCCATGCCGTAGGTCGTCGTTATTAATTTTTCAATGATACCCATTCTCATTTCCTACAATGTCATTTATTTCATTGTAAGTTTCAAGGAATTAAATTAATGTTACGTCAAGTTAGCCAACTCAGGAGAGATCCTCACAGGGGCCACTAGACAGATTTCCTTGGCCTATTCATAGACATGGCACCTCTTGGGTGTGGTGCTTACGACTTTTTGGTCGTTTGGAAGACGGAGAACTGCCTCCACCATAGGCTAGCTTGAATATTGGCGAACCTCCAGTGATCGAATTTTCCGCTTGGTGTCCTCTGATAACAGTAATCAGTAAATAACTTTTTGTTTCTCAATTCTAGATTTAGTTACGTGGTTGTACTGAAATCTGGGGCGAATGTGAAAAAAATCTCTTCCTCACTATGTAAAATATTTATTGGTGTTCATGTTTTGGTTTGGTGAGTTCTGTACCACATCCACGAATTTGGCAGTTCAGCACTGCTACCTGTGTCGCAAAAAGTTCTTTTTTGGTGGGTTGGTTCAAATGGCTCTGAGCACTGTGGGACTCAACATCTGAGGTCATCAGTCCCCTAGAACATAGAACTACTTAAACCTAACAACTTAAGGACATCACACACATCCATACCGAAGGCAGGATTCGAACCTGCGACCGTATCGGTCACGCGGTTCCGAACTGAAGCGCCTAGAACCGCACGGCCACATCGGCCGGCTTTTTGGTGGGGTAATTGTGTGTTTTTGTTTAATATATTTGAGAGTCAGATGTCATTACGTGTTCTTGCATATGCATAATTTTTGTTTTATGTTCTGTTTTTCTTTTTCTTCTCTTTTCGTGTCATACAATTTTTTTTTTTTTTTTTTTGTATTCCATCGCCGTGAATGTTGACGAGAAGTAAAGCGAAACTACTTCATGGCCAGAGTCTCTTAGACTCGGGAAACACGATGGAACACGCTAAGAACAGTGACGTAAAACCTTATGGTGACGTGTTGGACGAGTTTCCCTTGGAGCAGTCAGGCCCAACAACGTATGACAGGCCATTGGTAGTGACAGATGATGCAGAATCAGAACAGGGAATTAACGGTGGTGATGAGTCTGATGATGGAGATGAACGTGGCCATTTAGACGTATTAGTCAGGTGTTAAAATTACCATCCAGGGTAGCCGAGCGCGCTAACGCGCTGCTTCCTGGACTCGGGTAGGCGCGCCGGCCGTGGATCAAATCTGCCCGGCGGATTAACGACGACGGCCGGTGTGCCGGCCAGCCTGGATGTGGTTTTTAGGCGCTTTTCCACATCCTGATAGGTGAATACCGGGCTGGTCCCACGTTCCGCCTCAGTTACACGACTCGCAGACATTCGAAACGCATCCACACTATTTCACGATTTACACTAGACGCAGACAGCTGGGGTACACTACTTTTGTCCTAGGGGGTATGGGGTGGCCGCAGGAAGGGCATCCGGCCACCCCTTAAAATTAACCATGCCAATTCCGTACTTAATCCTGCCGACCCTGCGCACAATGTAGGATAAAGGTTGTAGCAAAAGAAAAGAAAGTTAGGTGTAGAAATTTGGAAAGCGATATAGAAGGCAGACACACAGTGCGACGACAATGCAGCAGCGCTCGGGGATGACGGGTTGCTTCGCCAATAGCTCGAACGCATTATGAACCAGAACCTGATCCAGTCATTGCTCTCCTAGTTCAGCTTAAGAAGCAGATGGATGAATTAGAAAGAAAACGAAAGGAGGAAGGAGGCAGAAGAATTCGAAAGGAAACGAAGGCAGGAGGCAGAATAAAATGGTTCAAATGGCTCTGAGCACTATGGGACTTAACATCTGTGGTCATCAGTCCCCTATAACTTAGAGCTACTTAAACCTAACTAACCTAAGGACATCACACACATCCATGCCCGAGGCAGGATTCGAACCTGCGACCGTAGCGGTCGCGCGGTTCGAGACTGAAGCGCCTAGAACCGCTTGGCCGCTGCGGCCGGCTGTGAGAGGTTTGAGTCCCCTCCATATTTAAATGCGTATATGTGTGCGACCTTATCATGGAGCAAAGATAGTGAGGAATGGTGATTCACACCCTAACAACTAAACCGAGACACAGGACTGGACTGCGTATTTCTCAGGCTTATTAGTCTCGTCTCATTGTAGCGATAGTTTTTTATTGCTTGTGTTTCTTGAGAGACGTCTAGAAGTTTGTCCGGCTTTTCTTGTGGAGTTTCAGAGTCTGTTACGTATTTCGTCCTCAACGTTACAGGAATATCTAATCACCAACGTAGAAATCTGGAAAATCAGACAAGAGCTGCCATCGAAACGGGACGACAGCATTTCGCGACTCAGCTGTCGCTGGTCAGGCCAGATGGACACATAGGTATCGATATTTTATTTCCCTTCATGCAAGTTGTTACTGCCGATATTCACTATCTTTTTGTGTTGCCCCTTTGTTTTGTTACTGTGGACCGCTGTGTTTGTCTTTAAAATATTCAAAGGTTTCCCAGACGCCGCCACAACGTAGGAAGACGACGTTTTTAGACTTACTGTTCCATGTTTGACTTCATCATTTAGTTTCGCATGTTAGATTATTGTGTATACCACTGCGAATGCCTGAATGTTTAGGATATAAAGTTGTTGGAGGGTAGTTTTTTAAATACAATTAGAGCCTAAGGCATGCGACTTTACATGTAAAATAATTAGTAAGGGATACCCCTGTCTACTGTAAGATATTAGAGTAATTTTTTAATTTTTCATGTATACTGCTAAGTGCCACAGGAGACACGGGAGAAGTGACCCTGAGCGTGGACCTCTGTCTGCCGGTGCACCTTCTATGGGACGTGCCGACGCCAGCCAGTGGTCCGGCACGACTAGCTGCGAGCCCTCAGGGTGCACCTCTGTCGACACGGCTATCCGTGAACAACGCCCCCAGAGGGGTTTCTCCATTGGCCATGGGACGTCCTCGAGCGCATCGTCCATGCTGCCAGACAGTTGGTCCACATGTGGGCGTGATCCACGTGACCACCCGCAGTCTCTTCCGGCCACCGACCTCGCAACTCTACAAGATGTGCCACCTGGTCCTCCCGTCGGCGCGGAAGCCGGAGGAAGGCGTCAGGTGTAAGACATTGTGACAAACGGTGGCTGTCATGTGTGCAGTTGTGTGTGCGTGGCCTGTGGGACCTCTGGAACTCCGCAGTGGCGAGCGGCATTGCCAGGGCACGATGTGTGTCTAGCATCTAGCGTTTTGCGCCACGACCATCAACCCCCACACCCACTGACTCATGCATGGGCCTGGTCTGAAAGAGCATCCACAACTCTCACCAGCACTACTGTGCCGTTAGCGTTGAAACACGTATGTAACATAGCAGCGATGGCGAGGCATTGTAGCATCTGTGACCAGAGAGTTTGCGCTTGACCGCGCGAGTGTTGCGAGCGGTTCTCAGTCTGTCAGTCGTTCGTTGCGAGTCTGTCAGTAGCAGTCGTTGCGAGTCCGTAGCTCTGTCTAGTTGCAGAGCAGTACTCAGTCAGTAGTCGTCATGCAGAGCGGTCGGTCAGTAGTAGCAGCCCAGTGCGGTTGTGTGATGTAGGCGGTCGGCAACACTGGTCAAGATGGTGAATAAGGTATACTATTAATTAATGTAATCATTAGATAATGAAAAAATTTATTTATTGTAATTGTTCTCCAACAAGTCCCCCAATAATAATTTTTATTTCAAAAGCATTTTCTCAAAAATTTAATTTTTTATTGAACTAAAGATTTCGTTGCACTTCCCATTTCATTCCACTTCTTTTGAAGAAAAATTCCACTAAAATCACAAAAAAAAGAGAATATTATTATTTGCAATGCAGTTCCTCCAAGCGGTGCGCAACAACAAGAGCAGAAATGTGACATCCATTTATTCTGAGGTAAGACTTTAATTCTGATTGTTTTACACAGGGCCAAAGACCGATGTTTCGGTTTAATTGAATTTTCTTATCACTGAATGGACTTTAATTTTTTGTGAGGAATTTATATTTGAGTCAGATTGCAAATTTCACATTTTTGTTGCCATTGTCAGTACATTTGATTGTGGGCAGGTTACGCTTAGAGCAGTGTCCATTAGCATCCTTAAATAATATTGTTCATTCTTATAAAATTACGGTGGGGAGGTTACACTTGGCGACACCCAGTCCAGGATCGAATTTCGTTGAGAGTCTTTTGAGCAACAGTCAGATATCTGCTCTTATTTGCTTAGATATAATTAGGATTTGGCGCTACGCTTTTAATAATATTGTGACTTTCTCTCTACAGGTCAACGGCAATTTGTTGCTTTGTTGTATTTGTGTGTTGTTTTTGCATTTGTGCTTATTTGTTTTTGAATAATTGTGACTACTGTAAAAATGCCGCGAAAGACTGTGAATAGTGTATCGCGAGGTATTACGAACGAAACTACCGATTTAAACATCTTTACCGATAGGACATGTGACACGCAGTGTAATGATGACAATCCTGCGTTCACTAACAATCAGTGCATTACAACCACTAATGATGACTTTTACCTTGATAATGAACAAACGAACTCAATTGTCTCGTCTGTTAACTTGACGACAATTGATGACGCGGAGCGCTCTATTGTAATGAGCGCTGCAGAGCTTAACACACCCGATTTGGAAAACCCAAGTAACGAACAGACAAATTTGTCTAATGAAAATGAACAGATCACACAAAGTAGGGCGGATTTATTTAATTCCGAAACAATGACTGATAGTATACATTTGACTGACAAACCTTTTTGTAAATTTCAAAATGACCAAATGGTTACAGAAAGTGAAACAATTCCAGATCCACTATTGAACAGTACAGATAATAGAAATGGTAATTTTGGCTCGGATCCAATTATGGCAATACTGCTACAACTTAGGGAAGATAATAAACAACAGAATAAAAAATTAGACAAACAGAGTGAAGATTTCAGACAACTTAGGGAAGATAACAAACAACAGAATGAAAACCTCAAGCAGCTTAGTGAACAAATTAGTGCGGTTGCCGCGCAGTGCCATGACACTAAGGAACAGTTGCGCGCGGAAATTGAGGCGTGTTCACAAAAAAACAGCGAAGAAATTAAATCTGTTGCGCAAGAATTAAGAGAAATGCAAACAGTCGCAACAGAAACACTCAGAGACGAGTTTAGCGGAGTCGCTAAACAATGCTCTGAAAAAGCTGCACAATTACGGGACGAGTTTAAAGCAATGACGGTAGAACTTTCGCGCACTATGGACGCAAAGATAGACGCGAAATTCGAACAGCAGAACACTCAGATTAACGAGCGCTTTAGTCAGCACATACAGAACAGTGATACGCGTTTCCGCAGATTTATTCAAGATCAAAACAAAGTAAAACGACAAGTCATGGAAACAATCACTGCACAAAGACAAGAGGACAAACGTAAAATGTTCGCGAAAGCAAAAACGTATGTAGACAATAATATTACTACAGTGTCCGACAAAATTAATACCATAGAACAATTGAACGCGGAATTAAGGGATGAAATTTCTGATCTTAAATCAAAAACAGATACACACACAGTAAATATTCAAACAGTGACAGATAGATTCGAACAATTAGATCTAACACAGGATTGCGATGTCATCAAAGCTGATGTTAAAAAAATGAGCGAAACTACGCGCAAGTTGCAAAAACAGATTAATGCGTCCGATTCTAAAACCGATGATCAGGTTAAAATACTGACTGAAAGATGTGATGAATTGGCCAGTCGTATTGATGTTATCGAAAATGCTAATGACAATAAATCAGACGATACTGCACCGGTTTCATTTATCCAAACACCTGAATTTCAAAATTTACAGCAGACAATTAATGAGATCGATTCATCTCACAATACGTTACGTAGGAAGTTGTCAAATTTACAACAAGAAGTAACAGAGATGAAAAACATTTCAGTTAATAACATACCGCAACAGACGCCACTTTATGAACATGTGTCAGACTCACGCAGCGCGTATAATTTGGGTAATCTACAGAGAGTACGGGACTTAGATTCTGATCAACCACAGTTCAATAGATTCTCTTACGATCCTGAACCTGTTCCATCACACAGAGATGATAATTTCGACTACAAACATTTTCTGTCAGTGAGAAAGTTTAAAGTTTTTAAAAACGATAGAACGCAGATTCACCCACTGGATTGGATTCAACAATTTAGCTTTGCTCTTCCACCGAATTGGCCTGTAACACACAAACTTGAATTTATTTGCAGTTTTTTGGAAGGCGAACCGGCAACTCGCATGAGACCGATCGCAAGGCAATGCTATTCAGTAGAGGAATTTCAGAATGCTTTTCTGTCAGCGTACTGGTCGAAGACGACACAGCGCGGAATTAAAGACCAACTAATTAGTTTGCCAAACTATGAAAACTCAAATTTTCCCAGTGTAACGCAATTTTTTGAGCACATGGTACAACAAAACCAGTACCTAAGTGAACCGTACAGTGAATCCGCACTTATACAACTATGCATCTCTAAATTACCACGGTCATTACGAGTGTCACTTCTAACGGGCCAGCAAAAAGAAAACATTTCAGCATTCAGAGATCTTTTACAGCTCTTGGAAGTACAGCAATCCGATTATTCTTTTGTAAACAAAAACTTTTCGAGTAACAACCAAGGTCAACAACAGTACTGCAATTATGATCAGGGACGTAATTTCAATCGGAAAGATAACAGACGCTTTAGGAACGACAACTACCAAAACTTTAATAACAGGCAAAATTCTAATTATCAATACCGTCAAAATTTTCAGCAACAGGAACAACACTTTAGTAACAATAGAGGTGTTTCACAACAACAACATCAAAACCAGCCGGTTAGCATACCTAACCAACAATGGAATACACAAGGTCAACCAGGCTTTAATGTTTCGCCGCGTGGACGCATAGTCCCTGGTCCAACAAATAGTAACGCACGGGAGCAGAGAAACAACTATGTACAAAGAAGACAGTATTTCAATTCCCATCGCAATACACCGTATAGGAATGACTATTACGACAGACGTAAAAACGACGAGCACAATTATCAGCGTACATATAATAACAGTCGGTCTCACCAACAGCAAAATTATTCACAAGAACATATTCTCATGAATGAACCCGACAGTAGATACCATCCAGAGCGTAACACGTCTGGAAGAAGTGATAGGACAGTTCAAATAGTCGAAATGCCACAGAATCCTCCTAATAATAATAACACGTCAGATAGAATCTGACTAGATAATGTACAGGACGCATCTTCCAATAATACAAGCACTACCTTAGACACGCAAAATGTTGTTCACGAAAATGTAATTACTTTTGACGACATCAGAGACACTCTTTTACAGGAAAGACCAGTTATTCAGAAAACCATTTCACATCCTGTTATCGAAATTAAAATTGGTTCATCGAAATTCTCAGCAGTAATTGATTCCGGCTCACCTATATCAGTAATAAACGAGGAGACTTTTAATGAGTGCAACAAAGAGAATACCTATCCGACACTACCTTTAGGCAAAACAAAAGTGAAAGGAGCAGTATCGAGTAAAGGTGTAGACGTTAAATTACAGACGCATTTATCATTTTGTATTGGAGGTCATACTTTCCACTCTAATTTTTGGATTGTTCCGTTATTGACAACAGACATTATTTTAGGCACGAATTTTCTGGTACAACACGACGCAGTTATCGATTTTCAGAATTCTTATTTAATGTTAAAGGATGAAAATGTACAATTGGCTTTAGAATTTCAGCACTCTTTATCTGCGGAAGAACAAACAATTAACCGCACAGAGGTCATTTCCGCAACACGTAACATAGACTGTAATCCCACATTGTTCACGGATACGTACGTACACAACTATAATACTCCAGACGAAGCCGACTACGACGTAATGCAAATGATTTCCGATAAAGTTAGACAAAGCAGTGCAACTACAGACGACGAACGAACGCAATTACACAAAATTCTTTTACAGCAAGCTCCAGTTTTTGACAACATTCCTGGTACTATGTCCGGCTTTATGTATGAATTTCAAGTCAAACCGCACGACACATTTAAAGCTAAGCATTATCCTATTCCGTATATTCACAGAGAACAAGTCAAAAAAGAATTGCAGGATATGCTTGATCAAGGAATTATTGAACCAGCAGTTAGTCCGTACATAAACCCGCTGCATATTGTTAAGAAAAAAGATGGCTCACTTCGCCTTGTACTTGATTCACGTCACATTAATGACATTATTATTAATGAAACAGATCGACCACAGACACTAGAGGAACTTTTACAGAAATTTCATGGTACAGCTATTTATTCCACATTAGATTTGAAATCGGGATTTTGGCAAATTCAGCTTCATCCGAATTGTAGAAAATACACAGCTTTTCTCTGTTTCGGCGACTGTTATCAATTTTGCAAATTACCATTCGGGTTAACTATTTCTTCTGCAGCTTTTATTCGCGGTTTGAACACTGTACTTCCGACAGAAATTAAAGACAGAATTACGACGTATGTAGACGACATTCTTATCGCAGAAGCTAACTGGTCTGAACACAATCTGATTCTTGAACAACTGTTGCAAACTTTTCATGCACAAGGACTTACAGTTAATCTTAGTAAATCGCACTTTGGCAAAACTTCTATAAAATTTCTTGGACACGTAATTTCAGCAGAAGGCATTGCACCTGATCCAGAAAGACTTCAAGCTCTACGTGATATTACTGTTCCGACGACAAAGAAGCAATTACGCAGTTTTTTGGGCTTAATTAACTTTTTTCGTAAATTTATTCATCACTCTGCTTTAGACACGCCTAGACTATGCCAATTAACAGGTAAAAACACTATTTGGTCATGGGATAAGCAAGCACACTCTGAATTCATGAACCTGAAACATGCTTTGTTGAATGCTCCACTTTTATCGCACCCGGATCTTAGTAGAAATTTTTCCATTGCCACTGACAGTTCCAACACCGCTTTAGGCGTACACATTTTCCAGGAAATCGAAGAAGACGGTTCTACAGTAATTAAAAACATCGCATTTGCAAGTCGCATTTTGTCACCCGCTGAACGAAATTATTCCGTTACAGAACTGGAAACATTATGTGTTGTATGGGCTTTCACGAGATTTCGGCACTTTCTTTATGGCAGACATACCACCGTTTACACAGACCATAGAGCTATACAATTTTTGCTTTCAGCTAAATTTACTCACGACAGATTAAGCAGATGGAAACTATATTTACAGGAATTTAATTTTACAATAGTTCACATTCCCGGCACGCAAAATGTTATAGCAGACGCACTATCGCGTTCTCTCGGCAACAATCAGCAAGACGTAGCAACCAACTTCTGCAAAACAAATTTCAGTGTCATGTACATTCAGCAAGTTGCATTTGAAAACTTTATTTCATCGTCATTACAGGACATAGCAAAGGAGCAAAATAAAGACAATGTGTGGAAAGAAATTAAACACCTTTGGCAAGATAGAAAAAATGTTACGATTAGAAACCATTACACTGTACGCAATGACGTTCTGTTTCGCCGCTCTCATCCTGACAGCAACAATTGGTTATTATGCATTCCTGACGAACTGGTTAACAAATTAATCTGGTACACTCATTTAAGCTACGCACATTACGGAGCACGAAAATGTTTTCTTATACTGAGACAGAACTGTTATTTTACTAACATGGAAAAACGTATACGACGAGTTTTAGCGTCTTGTAAAATTTGCCAGAAAGCTAAATCAGACACCACTTCACATATTCCTCCATTACATCCCATTATACCTGTTAAATTAAGACATATGGCTGCAGTAGACATTTTTTGGTCCGATTCTGAGAACTAACAGAGGTTTTTGCTACATTTTTGTCGCTGTTGAGCTCACTTCAAAATTTGTTACTTTCACTCCGTTACGCAAACCTACTGCTAAAACTGTTTCGAAAGCATTTGTAAAACATTTTCTATCTCATGTAGGGCATGTGATGAAAGTAATTTCTGACAATGGATCTCAATTCCGTAGTAGCGTATGGACACGCATGTTACGAGCCAGAAACATTTCTCCGATCTATATATCCAAGTACCACGCTTCTTCGAACCCTTGTGAAAGATTAATGAAAGAAATTGGTAAACTGTGCCGAATATACTGCCACAAAAGACATATTGATTGGGACACACACATATTCTCATTCCAAGATGTAATTAATTCCATACCAAATGAATCCACTATGCTATCTCCGTCTGTTATACTGAAAAATGCTGAACCACCTAACAAAATTAAAGAATTAATAACATTTCCTACATTTCGTCGATTACGACACCACGAAATAATTGACATTGCGCTGAACAACATCAAACGTGCCGCAGAGCGCCGGAGAAGACAGCAAAAACAGGTTTGTACACGCCGCGACTTTCACGTTGGACAGAAGATATTAGTACGTACACACTATTTATCCAGTAAATTAAAAGGTAAGTGCAGTAAATTTGAACTTCTATACGCAGGTCCATATCGGATTCGCAGCATCCCTCACCCCAATGTTGTACACGTCGAAACTTTGAGAACTAGAAAATCGAAAGGCAATCACCATGTCTCAAACATTAAACCGTTTATTGAGTGAAACCACTGTATGATTCAACACACTATGATGCCATTTACTAATGCAATTATTTCACGTGACTAATTACTGATGATTATCGTATTTTTTCTTGGCAAGTGCCCGGCAAGGTAAGGTTAGCAGGTCGCTTTTCTTGTCGTTACACATCAGACCGTGCACATTTTCCACTTTTTTGTGTGTATGATTGTACTCCAGTTTTGTTTGTATGCACTATGAAATAGTTAAGATATAACACACACCAGTCGACTTTGACATTTTTTTTGCCTTATGACATCTCAACATCGTGACTGTTTCACATTTTTTTTTTTTTGCTGCTGCATTGTATTATTCTGTGTACATTTTTGCATCTGAACACTGTCAACGTCTTTGACATATTACGTTTTCTGTCATGTTATACTGTATGGTTAATTATGTTACCATAAACCAGTCATTATCTAGTGGGTATATGATTTAAATGCAGGACATTAATCTCGGTCATCAATTTCAGAAAGAAATGATGCATGTAAGAAATAACTTCAACAGAAATGGGAATTTCACCTACGGGATAAACGAAAGGAGATGCAATAACTTCATGAGGAAGAGTAAATGGATCAGGATTAACAAGCATTAACAAGAATATACTATACTCATCACAGAATAGCAGTCTTAACTAATTTTTTCTTTCAGAATACAAGGTGATTGATGCAGGCTGTCAGAGAGAACTACACATCTTAGTTTTAGTGATGAAATATGCTAGAGATAAGGAATAGTTATGTAATGAGTAATGAAGTGATTTTTTGCAGATGATAATGAATACTGATGAATAATGATGAAGGATATGGTATTATGAATAATGAAGTTTTTCTTTACAGGTGATGATAATGGTGAAGTTATGATGATATGGATAATGAAGTTTTTTTCTTTACAGATGAGGATAATGTTGAAGTTATGTATTTATGCTACGTAGTTATTTAAGTATTTGTTGCAGTTTGCTTTGACAGCAGGTGTAATATTGCATAGTAGGATGACGGAAAGTTTTGGAAAGGACAGCTATGAAACACATTTTTATACACATTTCGCTACCTGTTAATTCGAAGTTCACTACTTTTCAGCATAGTGTGCGTTTCTTCTTTCAGGTCAATAATCCGTTTTTGTATTTTTTCCAGGAGAAGCTTTTCATGATACTTACTAAACCTGTTAGTTATCATACCTGTTCTAGTACTTGCATTTTTATTTTTTACCCATTTGTGTTTATCATTTATAAATGTGATCACATATACTGCCTTGTTACATAACCTTGCTACAGCTGACTCATGACGAATGACGTTACCTATCCTCATTTGCTGCAATAGGTCAAAAGCAAATAGTGTTATGTTTCAGCAATTAATTATCGATCCCAACGCAATGCATTGCTACCAAAAAAATGTATTACCAGTCCCACATAATGTCACTAGTTTATGATAATTCTGAATAATACTGATTAGCTCTGAATAGTATGTCGCTTCAGTAATGACTTCTTAATGAGACAAAAAAAAAGTATATATTTAAGATAATGCTTTGTCACTAGTTAATAACTGCCACTGTTTATTGTAATGAGACTACTTATAATGCCTGTGATTATTAATGCTATGACTGTAATTAACTGCTTTTTAATAATGACTTCGTAATAATCTGGTTAATACTGAATGATGATTCTATTCAATACTTGCTGGCCACTGAGTGCCAATAATTAATGTCACTTGAAGAATTGTTATTAATTATGCCATTAATTAGTCCTTTTTTTCCCATGTTGAGTTTTCATGTTTTGGTTAATGGCCAATGAGTGCCAATAATTTGTATCACTCAATGTATTATGTTAATGCTAGGCCAATAATTGACTCTCCTTTTCAATTAAGGCTTCTGATGAACATTATTCTGTCTTACTAAATATACTTTGTAACTGGCCAAGGACCGCCACTGTTTATTGTAATACGATTACCCATGATGCCAGCTAGTGATTCTTAATAGATTGTAATGACACATAATTAATTAACTATGGTACTGTTTAATAATGCTTTGTAATTAATTAAGACTAATAATTCTTACTATATTGAAACGACAAATGATTAATTAACTGTAATTAGACAAATGATTAATTAACGACAAATGATTAATTAACTGTAATTAGACAAACGATTAATTAACTGTAATTAGACAAATGATTAATTAACGACAAATGATTAATTAACTGTAATTAGGAAAAGGCTAATGATTATTGGAATGACAAATGATTAATTAACTGTAATTAGGAGAAGGTTAATGATTCTTAATTATACTCTGTAACTGAAAAGAATGCGATTATTTCATAATGCTTTGTAACCAGGAAAAGAAGGCTACTGATTCTATGTACAACAATTAATGAACATTTTTCTGTAATACTACATACTTGGTACAGAAATGTTCAATAACTGGGCTATGAATGCCACAAACTACTAATTAAGTCTGTAATTGTCAATATTATGTGACTTGATGTCCTTCACCTCATAAGCTGACTACCCTGAATTACTGCAATGTCCATTTGTCCTGTTTATCCCAGTGATCATGGAGCACTATATTTGGTTTTGCACTAATTCTACGTTGGTGTGCCTTGTAAGAGTGTGGTGTTGACACGACATGCTGTCCACCACCATGAGCGATGAAGACATTATTATGGTCCCACTGTTTGGTGTACGTAATGTACTGCCAAAATGAAAACATGGAACATTACTACGACAGTTCAGTGTCTTGGCTACACTGATAAATTCTGATGGGAAAAGAACTTCAAGTTGTGTCACTTGGTGTTGTACTTCTGTGGAAAGATATGGACTTTCAGAGCAGCTGTGTGCAATCTAAAGTGCTACAACCATGATGCAATCCTTCCCTTTCCTATCCTGATTCTTGTCACATAAAAAAAAAATTTTTTTGGTAACATCATTTATGTTCATAGGTTATACATTTTTCGATTCGCTGAACTCCAGTGCGAGTACACTTATGGCACTGGTCGACATGATGTTTGCCATTATGTTTATTTGTTGTGAAAATGCTAAAGACAATTTTTCAGTGCATGTGCACTTTGGACACGATTTTCTTGCCATTATGTTTATTTATTGCGAAAATGCTAAAGACATTTTTCGATTTGTTCTGAAGTACAGTATATGTACACTCTTGTCTTTTATATTGTATATACATTTTTTTTTATTTTCTGAACTACAGTGCATGTGCACTCATGTCACTTGTCAACATAATATTTTTTGCCAGTCTGTTTATTTGTTCTGAATATGCTAAAGAATTTTTTTTTCAGTGCCTGTGCACTTTGTTATCTGTCAAAAAATTTGTATATACATTTTTCTGATTTGCTACTATGTTTTGTATTCACATTTTGTCTTTGTCTGATATATTTTGTACTTAGTGCGTGTGCACAACATTTAAATATTCTGTAAGTTATAGAATTTTGTTAATTAAAGAAAAATTTTGCCGCGCTTGGCAAGTCCAAATGACTCACCATCGCTGCCAAATTTTTGCCCCCCCCAGTGGAGGGTTATGAAACACGTATGTAACATAGCAGCGATGGCGAGGCATTGTAGCATCTGTGACCAGAGAGTTTGCGCTTGACCGCGCGAGTGTTGCGAGCGGTTCTCAGTCTGTCAGTCGTTCGTTGCGAGTCTGTCAGTAGCAGTCGTTGCGAGTCCGTAGCTCTGTCTAGTTGCAGAGCAGTACTCAGTCAGTAGTCGTCATGCAGAGCGGTCGGTCAGTAGTAGCAGCCCAGTGCGGTTGTGTGATGTAGGCGGTCGGCAACACTGGTCAAGATGGTGAATAAGGTATACTATTAATTAATGTAATCATTAGATAATGAAAAAATTTATTTATTGTAATTGTTCTCCAACAAGTCCCCCAATAATAATTTTTATTTCAAAAGCATTTTCTCAAAAATTTAATTTTTTATTGAACTAAAGATTTCGTTGCACTTCCCATTTCATTCCACTTCTTTTGAAGAAAAATTCCACTAAAATCACAAAAAAAAGAGAATATTATTATTTGCAATGCAGTTCCTCCAAGCGGTGCGCAACAACAAGAGCAGAAATGTGACATCCATTTATTCTGAGGTAAGACTTTAATTCTGATTGTTTTACACAGGGCCAAAGACCGATGTTTCGGTTTAATTGAATTTTCTTATCACTGAATGGACTTTAATTTTTTGTCAAGAATTTATATTTGAGTCAGATTGCGATTATCAGTTTTATTGTCATTAAATTTAATTGCAAGGAGGTTACGTTTGGACGTTTGGCTCCTATTCATTTAATATTTCTGTCTTTAAAATTTTTGTGGGAAAGTTACAACGTGTGTTATGTAGTGTGTTGTGTAAAACAATTCTGTAGACACCTACACGAGTTAGGTCGAGCCCAAGGAGGTACTATCCTAAACTTAAATGTATTTCATTGTTGTTGTATGCACAAATGTTCAATGTCATTTACTTTCCTGCCACCATCTATTTCACTGATGAACATTACAGATTATAATTGTCTGTTTGCTTCCTTGCCATAGATTTAAGTAGGTCTCACTTTTGTTTTGGTAACCAATAAATCAAAACTGGCCACTGTCGGTTAGTCCGTGCTACAAACATTAATAGTTTTTTGTTTTCATTTCACGTTACTATCAGCTTTCATTTGATTTTTTTCTGTTCTATGCCCTGGATAAATTATTTTGGTGTGTATATATTGAGACACGTTTTGTAAATCCAGCTACACAAGTATGCATTTCTGAAAGGTGAATGCAAGTTGCATGACAGTCATGTTTCATTAATGAATCGGTGTGAAAGGACATTACGTCACGTCACTTTGGCTGTCTCTTTTCTTTACTCTCGGATACTGAATGTATGTGGTCACTTTTCACAGAGGGAGAAATATCCTTTGTAAGGATTACCCCTTTCCTTCTTCTCGCGAACATGTGTGTTTGTACTGGGCCCAACTAAAGTATACATTGTTAACAAATGTTTGCCGGATGATGTGGTCCATGGAACTGACAAAGGGAACTCCCAGCATTGCTTAACTTATTTGCAACTGTGGAGAGGATGTGTGTGTGTACTTGGGTATCCCTGTGAAAGAATGAGCGTCACTTGAGGTACGAGACCAACACTGGCAGTCAGGTTGGCCATATTTTCCTCCGTGATTTCTGCCCTTTCTTGCTTCACCACGACAAGTGGTTGGTTTGATACATCCATTGATACATTTTCTTTGGGTTGTGTCAAACTATCCCTTGCCTTAAGTGAGCCACAAATGGCGAAAAATGATCTTTTGTGTGAGGGGTTGAACGAAAGACGGCGGTGCCTTCTGGGCAGGCCATTGCCGTTGTAACAACCATCAGACATATTTCCTTTCATTTTGTTTCGGTGATTATCATACAACTTCATTCGCCTTTGGTGTGTCTAAATTTTGCCTGATTTTTATTAATCTGATGGAGTTTTTTGGTTATTGTGAACCACTGATGTATCTCACAGTACTTGCACGACTTCAGTAGCAGTAGTAGAATTAAACTCGGCAATAGAGACAGATTTTTGGAAGCTGGAGATGACCACTGCATTAGGGGCAGTTTTAGAACTTTCCCCGAGCAGCCAGCCAGTTCTCAGATTCCCTTGGAGTCAACAAAATGGGCCTTGGGCCTGGAAGGCCAGTGGTTTATGGACTGCCATTCTGGTGGCTGGCCTTGTTACGCTAGTGGCCAAGCAAGAGGGTGGGAACACCGTGGCTGAATGCGAAATGACACTTCTTTAGAAACTGGCGGCGCCGGGCTAACAGTTTTATTAGGTAGTGGACGTGGTGTGGGAGCCTGGTCTCCTTATCACATGTGCGCGTCGAGGAAAGCAACGTCGGGCTGGTGAATGGCTCTGAGCACTGTGGGACTTAACTACTGAGGTCATCAGTCCCCCAGAACTTAGAACTACTTAAACTTAACTAACCTAATGACATCACACACATCCATGCCCGAGGCAGGATTCGAACCGGCGACTGTAGCGGTCACGCGGTTCCAAACTGACGCGCTTAGAACCGTACGGCCACACCGGCCGGCGCTGGCGAATGGCTAGTGTGTTTATTACAAGAACAGCGTATCTTGTGAGACAGGACGACTAATTTCTCCGGATGTCGTGATTCTTAAATGCCACTGCACCCCTACAAAACGGCGCCCACTAAATCGTGTTATGGACGAGACTGAGCTTGTTTTCACTTGGACGCTTCCGTCATCTTGTGAAATGCGTTGGGGGTTCGGCTGCAGGACCTCCAGGCATTGTGTGGTGTTTTTTCAGAGAACAGAATGTGTACTACACTGCAGTGATTGGCTGAGGAATATCGGGTCTCCTTGCTAGATAATATGATTCACACGCTTACCACTGCTGGGCCAAGATAGGTTTATTGGAGAACATCGGGGGGATGGCTGTTTTTCATAAGGTTTTGAGCAACAGGAGAAGCAATGACTTGCTTCTCGACCATTACAGTCTACAGTCCCTAGAGCTCTTGTTTTCTACGGAGAGAACAGTTAGTTGTAAACACATCCGAAAACTCCGGTGAAACTTTATATTTTTACTGACCTGAGACAATCAGCGGCAGACGTAGGGTCACCTCCCACGGTACAAAGCTTCAGCAGCACCCTGACGCAAACGACTGCATCTCTTCTTTCACCAGCTATAATGGTAACGTTGCGAAGCTTCGGCAAATTCTGAAACTTTTCAATCGTTTTCACGACCATCTTTTTTAATAGTAGCCTTCTACTTGCAGTAGTCTCTCTCAGTGTTCACTGCATGCTCAATTATATCTTGACACAAGAGACCAAACAGTGGAATGATACAGCAGAGTGTACCTGCGTATTTGGCATCCTTCCACTCACAATAGCCAGCCTCATTTAAACATAAATTCCAGTTAGGTTCTCCAAGTCTATTGCCAACCAACGTGGGTTGGTGTTAATGAAATGTTATACAGTTGAAGTTTCTGTTTGTTCTCTCTTGACCTTGATATTATTTAACAAGTGCCGGCCGGTGTGGCCGTGCGGTTCTAGGCGCTTCAGTCTGGAACCGCGTGACCGCTATGGTCGCTGGTTCGAATCCTGCCTCGGGCATGGATGTGTGTAACGTCCTTAGGTTAGTTAGGTTTAATTAGTTCTAAGTTCTAGGCGACTGATAACCTCAGAAGTTAAGTCGCATAGTGCTCAGAGCCATTTGAACGAACAATTTAACAAATCTCTTGTTATTAATTTTTCAACAACACCCATTCTCATTCCCTATAATGTAATTTTATTATGTTGTTGGTTCCAAGGAATTAAATTAATGTTATGTCAAGTTAGCGAACTCAGAGATGATCCACACTGGGGCCACTAGTCAGATTTCCTGGCACTATTGATAGACGTGACACGTCTTTTGTGTGGTGTTTACGACTTTTTAGTCGTTTGGAACACGGAGAACTGCCGCCAGCGTAGGGTGGTTGGCATACCTTCGATAAAATTTTGTTCTGTCGCTTCGTGACATTCGTGAAGTATTTGAAAACTATCGAACTACTAAACGAAGATTATTACTTTTCCTGTGAATTAGTATTGTAATGAACAGAAGAGCCAAAAGAAACTGGTATACATGTCTCACATCGTCGAAGGCCCCATGAGCACGCAGAAGTGCGGCAGCACGATGTGGCATGTACTCGACTAATGCCTGAGATAGCGCTGGAGGCTACTGACACAATGAATCTTGCAGGGCTGTCCATAAATCTGTAAGAGTACGAGGATGTGGAGATCTCTTATGAACAGTACGTTGCGGACATCCCAGGTATGTTAATGTTAATGTCTGGGGTGTTTGGTGGCCGACGGAAGTGTTTAAACTTAGAAGAGTGTTCCTGGAGCGACTCTGTAGCAATTCTGGACATATGGGGTGTCGCATTGTCCTACTGGAATTGTTTAAGTGCGTCGGCATGCACAATGGACACGAGTGGATGCAGGTGATCATACAGGATGCTTCCGTACGTGTCACCTGTCAGAGTCGTATCTAGATGTATCAGGGGTCCCATATCACTCCAATTGCCCTCACCCCTCACCATTACAGCACCTCCACCAGCTTGAAGATCCTCTTGTTGACATGCATGGTCTATGGATTCACGAGGTTGTCTCCTTACCCGTGCACGTACATCCGCTCGATACAGTTTGAAACGAGACTCGTCTGACCAGGCAACGTGTTTCCAGTAATCAACAGTCGTATGTCGGTGTTGACAGGCCCTGGTGAGGCGTAATGCTATGTGCCCTACATTCATCAAGGGCACACGAGTGTACCTTCGGATCATAAAGCCCATATCGATGATGTTTCGTTGAGTGGTTCGCACGCCGACACTCGTTGATCGCCCAGCTTTGATATCTGCAGCAATTTGCGGGAGGGTTGCAATTTTGTAACTCTGAACGATTATCTTCAATTGTCGTTAGCTCTGTTCTTGCAGGATCTTTTCCCGGCTGCAGCGATGTCGGAGATTTGGACTTCTACCGCATTCCTGATATGCACGATACACACGTGAAATGGTCGTACGGTAAAATCCCCACTTCAACGCTACCTCGGAGATGCTGCGTTCCATCGCTCGTGGGCCGACTATAACACCACGTTGAAACTCCTTTACACCTTGATACCGGCCATTGTCGCAGCAGTAACCGATCTAACAACACTTGTTGTCTTATATAGGCGTTGCCGACCGCAGCGCCGTATTCTGACTGTTTATATATCTCTGTATTTGAATACGCATGTCTATGCCAGTTTCTTTGGCGTTTCCATGTATGATGGGTTAAATATAATTGTAGCAGTGATTGATTATTATTCATTTTTCAACACTATTGATTTCAAGATGATATATTCATTATTATATGATGGATGTGTTCATCAGTCACTTTCATTTACAGAAAACTGTCTGCTCTTTATATTTATAGTAATTTCGTGAACATCATAACTGCAGTTATGCTTTTAGGTGTGACTTACTGCTGAATAATCTGGCAGTTCTTCGTTCGCATTAATTTAATTACAGAATAGTTTTACCAATTTAAGTGCTGGAACTTTAAGTTTCTACTTCAGTACTCTGTTCAGTATCAACTTAAACTCTGAATGGCTATATTGTCATGTATAGTACCACCATGAGAGCGGAAAGATAACACTGAAACGATTTAACTTTCAATTTCTTTTTTAGCGAACCTGTTGACAGGGGTTAAAAATAGTTTATCGTAGTGCGATATCACATAGACAAGATAAAATGACCAAATATTCACGTATACTGCATTTCAGAAACGTGACAAATAACACTCGTGAAAGAAGAATAAATATTAATAGTATTGCCTGCAGGAGAGAACTTTAGTAAAGCAAAGTGTCAAAATTCCGACGAAATTAAAGCTGTTTCTCCAATGGAAATAAGTGACACAACACTCTTTAACGAATTCTGTGAGAAGCATCAAAAGATATGTCTTACCTCATCACCACTTCATGGTAGTGCTGTTCATAAGCTGTTACGGAGCTAATCCTTTATATATGATTACGATGGAACCCTTTCGTTCTTTTGCGGAGAGTAGCCAATTAAACTTTTTGAGAGAGAAAAACAATTTGCCGCTGTTATTCAGTACCGTACAACGGTTAATACGATCATATCGAAGAAGGACACGTGCAGGTTGACTGTCGGGCAAATTAACACACGTAAATGATGCGCTGTAATCAGGAGAGTGGTCTGGGTACATGTTTTTCTCCAATTACAGCTCGACATTCATCATTCTCTCTTCATTAGGTCACGCACACACACGCTCATTATCCATGTCTCTCTCAATTTGTATTGGCATACTTTTCGCAGTTCGTTTACATTTAATGAAAATACTCTTCATATGTTTTGAACGCCGGTTCAGTTTAACAGACTGGAAACAAGATATAAAAAATGGAAATTTTGATTCATTCGATTTTCAATTAAATGAAGTACCAGAAAGAGGGACGAACTTAAAACGCAGCACTGAAAATCGACTGCAAGAGGAAGGAACTGCAATAAGATTTGATAGAATGAATGGAGGGAACGTTAGAGATGTAATTATAAACTGTGGGGATAGGTGGATTGTAGTGGGGAAATTAGATTTGGTACTTGGCTGGATGAATGGATACAGAAAATTAGTAGTAGACTGTGGTAGTGCTCAGTCCATGAGGAAGGGAGAGAGAAGAGTCTGAGGAAAATGGGGAACATAAGGAGTCCTTATATGGAGTGGGATAGCGAGAGAAGAATTAGACCTGAAAAGACTGATGAATACACGTAGGCAGAAGTGTGGTATTATTCCTGGATTTGAAATCAGAGTGGCAACAAGAATGATGTAGGAATGAAGTTTCCTGAAGATGTAAAATGTACGGCTTGTTCAGTGAAAGAGTAGAGCTGAGGAAATGTCAAAGAATGTAAACAGATACGAAAGGTAATTGCCAGCCTTCAAGAATTTAGAAGGTCACAGAACATTGCCGTTTTAGGGAATGTGACAGGTCAAGTTTTTATAGGTATGGAGGACGTTCCAAGCTTTAAATCCCAATGTTCGACCGGTTTGTAATTTTAGTCTGTTAAGTGCTTTCTGTTGGACAGTAAGTAGCTGGTTTTGACCTGACACACTGTTGGTACAGACTAGCAATGAACACATTAAACAAGACTTCAGACTTTAGTGGTCAACGCTTACATATGTATTTTTCCTTACACTAGTATCGACACTTGTGTCATTCTCCATAGCCCTATGGATTAATAAGCAATATAGAAAGCAACATTTCGTTAAACAATCACTTATTACTCCACAGAAAATAAGAATGATAGCATATTTCACCTTAGCTTATGGGTGCGTCAATATGTAATAGGATCCTTCATCTCCTTACATCTCATTCTAGAGATCTAAGTGAAGGTATCCAGTTAAAGTCCATAAATAGCTAGACGTGTCTGTAAAAGCTAGCGCCATTTACTTTTTGTGCTAGATTAATATTAAGTTACTATCATTGTTACCGAAGTCTGATGCTTGATTATAGTTATGCTCAATGTTTTTTCAGCATTCAGCAAGTTTCTTTGATGTGTCGTATCTGCTCGTGACGTATAAGTGTGTCTCGAACCTTGTTCTTCAGAAGTGAGTGATATAGTCGTCGGGACGTCAAAGTAGAAGGAAAACTTCTTGGGTGGGGGTGGGGGGAGGGGGAAATTTGTGTGGTAAGAATAGACAGACAATAGAATGTGTGGATATGGTGTCTGACAAGGTCTACTGTAGGATGGAGGCGACGTGCGAGATGTAACCGGTATGTAGCCAGGTTGAAGGATATTGGCGAAGAGTGGTGTGTAGGAGATGATAAGAAGGAAACGTAAAATGTCATTTTAGTAGTATGTGACGGAGGGTAGAGTATTTTCAAAACTGCCACTGGGATTCTGTTACTTGTGTGAAGGGTAAGGTGTGGAGTGGGGTCACTGTCCCCTCGGACGGAGTCGGTAAGTTGCCGCCACTTCAGAAATTTGGTAGAAGATCTGCAATGGAAGATCAGGTCTCCATCAGTCATATTGGTAGGAAAGATGTGCGCTACTCGAGTAAGAGAGTCAGACAGTGGGATAATGGTGTTGGATATACAAAAAGGATAGGAATTACATCGAAAACGCTTAATGCGATGAACAGTTCGGTGAAGCTGGTCGTATCTCATGAATAACCCGTGCTAGGCATTTACTACTGAGTATCGAAATTCGAGAGCAGTTGGGTCATATATTCTCCTGATTGTGTTAAGCAGACAAACCACCTATCCAACGCAGTTTCCGTAACTGTTAGGTTAATTCATGGACTGTGCCTAATAATTGTGTTGTTTTGTTATTTGTTTCTTAACAAATGTGTGTGAAATATTGTGGGACTTAACTGCTAAAGTCATCAGCCCCTAAGCTTACACACTACTTAACCTAAATTATCTTAAGGACAAACACACACACCCGTGCCCGAGGGAGGACTCGAACCTCCGCCGGGACCAGCCGCACAGTCCATGACTGTAGCGCCCCAGACGGCTCGGCTAATCCCGCGCGGCTAATAATTGTGCTTGGCATGATTTGATCATCCCATATCCTCTCTTCTCTTCGGAGCTATGTAGTTGTGTTGTGTGTTAAACAATAACGTTGTAAACAGCGTTATCACATACACCAGCACACAAGTAACGAATGACGAAGACACTGCTGCGGTAAGGTAAAGCTAAAAATATTTTACAATAGAAATACGCCGCATCATTTGACGTTCACAGTACCTGAGAGAAGGGTACATTAGACCGTACGGTCACAAACAATTACCTTATTTTGAGCCTGAAATTTATCCAACTTTGAGACTGGTACGTAGAGTGAAGTCCGTTATTTGGGCTTGCTACGCTATCCTCAGTTTCCTGGACGCACAGAAGTATTGTGTGGTATTGAATAATCAACTGTATGTATGGTAGGCCTTCTCAATACTGTCTCAGTTAATCTATATTTTTGTTCTGTATACAATGTCATAATCAGATTCGAACGGATGCCTTTGAATAGGAAGTACTGGAACTGTTCACCAGCACTCGTCATGTGTCACAAGCGCTGAATAACTACATCTCATTCTAATGCGTGTAGGGTTTTCTATAAGCTAGAGTTACACGAGCAGCGAAGTTAGTGTAAAAGTGTTTACAGGTTTGTGTATTCCACTCACAACCACAGATTTCTATACAGTTTACAGATTAATTCACGCCCAAGCGAGACAATATTATGAACTTGAACGAGGTTCATATTTGAGAAGATGAAAATCGGAGTGCGCAGTTGGTTAGAAATATGAAACAATTTTTGTGTGGTGTATGAATAATGATACTTGTGATCCGAGCACTGGGCCTTTACTGTTTTATTGGATGACTGATTGTTAGGTCTTCGTTAGATGCGGAGCTCCCGCTCGTTTCATGTAACGGTGTGGAGCACCATACGCACACCACAAATCCACATAGATTTATGGGAAGAGCGGGACCTGTTTCATATCGATTACGAACACCAGAACTTACGCTTCTTGACCATATTATTGTTTGTGGTGTAATATGACGTGTGATATTGCGCCTCCATCACCACGTAAATCCGTTTAGTTACATTATTCATGATAGGATTTGAATATTTTATTTTGTGTGCTTTTAGCTGTAGACTGGCAGCTGACTGGAGCACCTTCGTCTCTGGCGGTCCCTCGGCTTCATATCTCACTCAAGATGAAAAAGGGGACAGATGGGAGCTGTAGTCTTTACTTGAAGGCACAAACCTTTGACGAAACGCATACAATGAAATAGGGGAAAATAGCTCTATTAACAATTTAGACCTGACGATTAGTAAATCTAACAATAGACATGCTTTAAGCATTTATCGAAATATTACTCATGCAAAATACTGTCACCCAGTATGGCATAAAAGAGCCTTTTTTACTTCTGTGATATACCGACATATTCACTTGCCGTTAGACGGCCAAAAATGCGTAAAGAAATAAACATATTGTAGCGAATAGCTCTGCCAAATGGGTACGCAGAGACCTTTGTTATGCAAACACACCATACGATAAAGAAAAATCGAGAGCGCAGGGTGCAACGATAGGAAAGAGAAAAAAATTTGAGCGGGAGACTAGAGATACAGAAGAAGAGCACAACCGTCAGATGCCGCTTTCAAATACGTAACACTCTGAAACCGCGGATTTGACACATGAGAGTTAACAGACTAAAAATACATTGCGGCGACTGAGAAAATTTATATTGTACAGACAGGTAGAAATGTTAGTATTAGATATAGCTGAACGAAAATTCATTTTCACAAAGCCTGACAGAAAACAAACACAATGTGACCGATACAGTTTACAACATTCAAGTCGTACACACTGCACCAAAGGGCTGCTTATTCTACCTTCCGGGCGAAACAGAGGTCTACGAGTATTAGAAACACCATCGCACTTAAATTCTGAACGGACGCTGTGGCCGAGTGGTTTTAGGCGCTTCAGTCCAGAACTGCGCTGCGGCTACGGTCGCAGGTTCGAATCCTGCCTCGGGCATGGATGTGTGTGATGTCCTTAGGTCAGTTAGGTTTAAGTATTTCTAAGTCTTAGGACTGATGACCTCAGATGTTAAGTCCCATAGTGCTTAGAGCCATTTGAACCATTTGAACTAAAATTCCGAGTAAACGAAACAAATCTACATCGAATGACCGTTTTTTCACTGTCTGACGGGCAGTTGTAGTTCTAGCATGTCCCGTCACCAGACTGCCCATTTGTTTTCCGTCCCTGGAATTACATTTTTTATGCTTGTTGATGTTGTTTCACGAGCTAGTTGCGCCTTCTTCTTTATTGTTTTTTCGATTCGCTGGATTCAGTTAACTTCATTTTTAAGCCAACTATATACGTCGCAGGCACCTGTCTGACAGCTGTCACTTATAAACTAATATTTTACTGGGCATCCATTTTTGAGCTCTACCTCTTTTTAATTACGTTTCTAAGTCATTCTATTTTCTCTTGTGCATAATTTTAAACATCACATCTCTAACCCTGTAAAACGTCACTGTAAACTGTGTAAACTGTGCATAAGGTCAGAGACACCTGGCGGTCACGCCGCCTCAGAGGTATGCGTTGCAAGCGTAAGCACAATGTGTTCACGACGGCGCTATATCACAGATGAGGAGTGTTTGCTACAATTTTATCGTGTTTTTATAGAACGTTACGATGCCAGACATGGATATAAATTTTAAATGTATCTTTTACTAAGCTTAAGGAGAAACGTATGTTGTTTGCTGGAATGTTTCTCAGATAATGTGAATCTACGTTTTTAACTGTTAGAATTCCCTTTCTCATAAATGTGGACATTCTTTTTTACATCAGTCTGATGTAGATCATAATGACTGGAACTGATCACTCAATAAAAAAATTCGTTTGATTATTCACACATTCGCATTTTGATTCATCGTAATTCTGTAAGACAATAAGAGAAATTCAACAAAATGTTTAGTGCTTCTGGTCCATAGAGGCCTTCTGGTTTAATTACTGCGCTGTAATGTCTAATTTTGTGTGCTTGGAGATAAACTTTCGTTTGATTTTGTTCGCATTCCATTTTCCTAAATGATTTCACCAAAATATTTAAATTTTTGAACTTGTTTTATTTTGCCATAGTTCATCTCCGTGCATTTTGATGCTTGTTTTGTAGTTTGTCACATATTCTGTATTTTCAGCATAGATTTGGAAAAAACTTCGATTTTGAGAAGCAAAATTTCGCGAATTAAGACTGCTGAATCGTCTGCAAATGCTATGCAGTCACAGGGTGTAACTAAATTCCCATTACACAGTTTGAGGACAGGACCCTTACACCAAACAAGTAAAAACGTCAAGTAGACATGGGCTTTAAATGCTTACCTTAAGAGCTATGAGCACTTTTTCGTCTCTGATACTGTTAAAAACGTCTCTTCCATTGCAAGCTCTTTGCTTTCGATATTTTGGAAACAGTCAATATGGACCAAAAATACTAAAAAATATTCAGTAAACATGGGCTCTAGAATGCATGATTTAAGAGCTATGAGTACTTTTCCGTCTTCTTTACTGAGAAACACATCTGTTCTATCGAAGAATCAGTACTCTGGCTCTTAAGGTATTCCTTTTAGAGCCCGTGTTTATTTGCGGTTATTTTCTTATTTTGGTGTGAGGAACCTGTCCTCGAAGTCTGTAAAGGGAATTTAGTTACACCATGCATAGATTACTTTACTCTGCTTTAAATGATTGGTTGGGCAATCTTGAGGATTGATTACTGTTTCTTTAATTCTTCTATGACTTTCACAAGGAGGTAGTTGAACAGTAGTGGAGACAGCCCAGCTCCTTTGCGACGCACGTCCGAACCCAAAACGACTGTCAAGTCTATTACCCAACAGAAAAAGAAGCCGATTTCTTTCTTTTTATCACAGATTCGAGATGCTTGCTAAGTTGAAACTTCGTTGATGGTAATCGCTGACCTTACTGCCACTTACTTAACACGACATCAAACTAAATAAATCTCTCTATGTAATAAGTCCAATTTTCTCTGAACAATGGACACGACCTGTAGCTTGCCTGCATGGGGTACCACAGATTGGTGGCAGTGGAGAAAATTTCACATTCATCACTTAACTAATCTAGAAAGTACGCAAGAGAGCGAAAATGCGCAAATGTCAGGGCTGTTACGTTCGAATTTAAGTTGAAGCCACGCCGACGCAGAGGGCCACTAATTCCTGCCACGTCGGAGAACAAGTGCCAACTAAAGTCTCCCAACTTGTGCGCCCAGAGGCCGTGCCGTCCCACTGGTCTGAGGCAACAACAGTTGTCCCGCCACCACTCCATTTCAAGTTGCCTAAAAGAACAAAGTTAACGAAAGTACAGAGACGATGGTTTCTGGGCCCATTTGGTTGCTAATCCAAGACGTCTTCACATTGTTGATAATAGTAGTGTCAAAGTTACCTCTTTTTTGATACAGAATCGTCGTCTTCCTTTAATTTTGGACCTGTATTGTGTGCTGGAAGTCCGATTTGATTTTTCATGATAGAGTGTTTGCAGTAACAATATAGGTTGCTACTGTTCAATCGTGCCGTTTTCGACATAAATATCCGGCATTGCATTCTACCGAGAGCTACTAACCCTGTCTTTCTGATTCTGTTTCGGAATTCGTGGCTAAAGTGTACCGATGCCATGTTTCATCTCGGTTCTGCCTCAACGCCTCCGACATTCCGAGGGGCTGCAGCTGTTATTGGCCGCCCGGAGAGTAGCGAATCACTGACGTTCACACGGCCCTCTTGGAAGCGTGCACACCACCTGGAAACACTGCTACGCTCCAAACAGTCATCGCTATGCGCGCCACGCATATACCTCTGAATTTAACTCTGTTTATACCCTTTGGCCCACAAATATCTAACAAGTTGATGACACTGACATGCGCGACAGTGTATTTGTGGAAAGTCAAGCATGCCGAAAGTAGCCAGCTCCAAATCATCCCTGATTCGTCATTGGCTAGAAAAATTTCCCGATTTCTCTACAGACAGAAGCGTTATTAACTGAAATGTGTGCAATAAAGGCGTAAGTAAAATGTTACCCTTTCATCTGCTACACCCACTCAGAGAACAGCGACGCCACTGCTTTCCCCGAGTTAACTTGGACTTTTGTGTATACAAAAATATTGTTTCTAAACCCTTTATGTAGGTTAATTTTGCTAATTAGGTCTCGTATATAAATTCTCCCACTAAGTATTTCTCATTTCTTTTAATTTTTAGGTGCGTCCTGAACAGAGGTCACATTTAAGTCAGCGTGTTGCAGGGATTAAACACCAGGCAAATTTGAAACATAAATCAAACTTGAAACATACGTTTGTAACTAAACCAAATGGAACAAACTGAAACGAATTTCACCTGGAACTGCGTCGAGCCATTGTTGCAGCAAACATACTATTCATTGCAGTTGAAAGTAGCCAGTTCCCAAGTGTTCTAGATAAATACTGTCACCGCAGCATTCCATCCGAATCCACAACGAGAAAGAACTGTTTACATACTTTATATGAAAATACATTGAGCATGATAAGGGAAGATACAGGCAATTCATACGTGAGGATCTCTGTCGATGAGGCAACTGACAGACAAGTTCGATATGTGGCTAATTTGATTGTTGACACTCGCTCTGTACCTTATCTGATCTACAGCAAGGAGCTAAAAAAGGCTAACCAGGAAACAGTTGCTCACTTTGTTAATAAAGCCCTCAAATTACTTTCCACCAACAGTCTAGATGAAAATGAAGTACTTAAAATGTACGCTGATGCATCCGCACACATGACTACTGTTTTTACATTGATGAAAATATTTTAGCCAGCCTTGCTCCATATCACATGTCTTGCCCATGCCATGAATCGTGTAGCTGAAACGATACGTCTTGAATTTCCACATGTAAATAAGCTAGTTTCAACCATAAAAAAGCTTTCTATTGAAGCACCTACAAGAATCCAGCTATTTAGAGAGAAACTTCCCAATGTACCACTTACACCAGAACCCATCGCTGAACAAAGTGTAAAACGTCCCCTTAGAAAAATTAATGAGTTACTGTGCTGATAAACCTCTTTATCTCATTATCTGATTCTCAAACAGCTGAGCAGAACTGAACGTACTCAGACATTTCGCTCTTTACCTATTCTGATCAACACTAAGCTGACACACAATACTTTTAGCGCAACGCAATCTGAATTTCAATAATCCCTACAAAAGAATGGCCCTGACTAACATTAACCTATACCTTTCACAAATCACTTACCTCACAAAAATCTTCGTTACTCTAACTACAGCAATATAGCGAGCGCCACTACTGCCAGGTAAATAAAAGATTCAAACTACTGAAGGCACTAACTACTGATAGGCATAGTTAGCAAATGAATGATTTTGATAGAGAACAAACAATGTATTTACCTTAATAGTGTTCAAAAGTCATAATATATAGCAGTTCATGACATCCAGTATTACAAATTTACTGTCTCTGATGGACACACCTCCAGATCATCGGCTCTCAACACTCCGCCATTTCTCTCCCCACATCCACCACTGCTGGCGGCTCACCTCCAACTGCGCAGGGCGACGCGCTGTTAACAGCCAACTGCCCAACACCACAATAGCGAATATTCTAACAGTGCTAACCAGCCACACAGAGCGCTACGTGGCGTTACCAACATAAAAACCTAAACAGCCTACTTACAAGTGGATAGAGACCGTGAAATATTACAACGAGCATTTGGAAGACATTAAGAACATTGTTCTTAAATTGCGGGTGGAGGCAAGTGAGCATTACTTCCGCTGAAGATCTTCTAAAGGACCCAACAATTTCCGACGACCTTGCATACATAAAATCTCGTTACGCAATTTTGGTGCCTATTATTAAAACCTTAGAGTGTTCAGGGAAACCAGTCTACATGCTACAGCGATTGGCAGAAGACGTGACCGAAAAAATCAACATGGCCCCAAGTTCTGATGGTATGAGAGTTAGTGAGAAAGTAAAAACAGTGCTACATGGAAACTCCGGGCTGACCACCCTCTGCACAGTGGCTGACATCTTATCGGGTAAATCAACGGAACACGAGGTTGCCGTCGCATTGCGCCTAATATCTTCATTTAAATATGCTCTGGTGACATCTGTTGACGTGGAACGCTCAGTCTCGGCATATAACATGCTATTAACAGGCAAGTGATTCAGTTTCTCAACGGAAGATCTGGAGAAAGTGTTAGTTATTTACTGTGACTGTATTTATGGACATGGACAATAATATAGTGTGGATTTTTGTGAATCTATTTATCTTTCTAGATAATAAAATATCGAATTTTGGTCACCTGTTTTCTGATTTTTATAACCTATTTTTCTGAGTGATAGAACAGATTTTAGGTACCTAATTTAAGATTTTTTGAACCTAAAAGTCCGAGGTCTAGTCATGTCCTCTCCAGCGGTTCGAGGACAATTACTGCGCAGCTGCGGGCACCGTTGACGCCACGCCCAGCGCGTTCTGTAATTGGCGGAGCAAACCGCAGGCGTAACATGTGGTACAAGTTAGACGTGGACAGGGCGCGAAGCTATGTTTGACGCGAGATGCAACTCTGCCACTACTGCTAAATTTTCCACGCGGCAGATCCTAGTGGAAACGAGCCTTTCTGCTGGGCGCCCTCGATGATATCCTATCTGAGGAAAACCAAAGGCATTAGAGCCTCATGTGAATGTGTCAGCAGCTGCAAAGCTTATGTCCAGACATCCAAGGATGGTATAGGAATCAAAAGTGAGGGTACGTGAAAAAAGCTGTAATGCTGAAATAGGATTTCAAATTTTCCGTTAAGGAAGGAGATCAGGCACGACTGCCCCAGTTTAAATTTCGAAGCTCTTCTATGGTGAGTGATGCACATATCGGAGTCAGCGCCGATGAAAAACAGCTGAAATTGCCGAAATTGAGCAGTGCCTTCGAGCTGGATGAAAAGGCCTATGGAGATGGAACCTAATGAAACCCTAATACTCGTACATGGTAAAATGAGAAGTACCATGTACTCTTGCGTTCACAGTGGTTCTTATAATTTGGATACAGACATAAAAACGAATCGAAGTATTTACCTTTCGTGGGTTACTCTATAAGAATGATAATTATCATGTGACTAACCAATTGTTAGCTAAAGCTTTTCTCCCAAGCGAACTAGTCCAGTAGAGTTTCTGTGAAATTTCTAAAGTAGGAGAGCTGTACTGCCAGTTGAATTGTTGAAGGGAGGAAGATTAACGTATAATGTCCAGTCAAAGACAAATTCATTTGCGGTGGAGCTGACTGTAGAATGTTGGAACGACGGGAAAGAAATCGGTGCTAATGTTTTCAATTATGCCAACCTAGTAATTTCCTAAATTGATTAAGGGTAAACAACAAAATACTAGGTCTGGATGACTTGACGAGATTTCAACAGACCTCGTAACGAATATGTGTAAAATGGCGTACCAATGCTCCACTTCGCTTGATTGGATCCTTGAGCCAAGGCGAGATCTTTCCAAGTATGGAGAAGAGGGTCAGTGCTGTTTCGGAACCACTATACAGTTAATAACGTGTTCTAATAGTTTCATGGAGGATAACAAAGCGTGCATGTATAATACAGTCTGTATAATTATTTTCCAGGAAAAGCGAGAGTCTTAGTTAGAGTCCTCGTCCTGAACATTGTTTCAGGTTTCAATGAACATAAAATTTACACAACCTACGGTCTTAGTAAATTTCCCTGTCAATTACTTTTTCCTAAATACCATCGCTTGCTGTCATGTTAAATATATAACTAATTATATGTGGCATGTAGTATAGGAAATGAATTAATGCTGTATTTAAAATATTTTTACAGTTTTTACTGCACGCACACGACTTTGAAATAGTATTTTCTATATTAACACACAACACCTTAGAAGTTAACCATATGAACTCCTAATTTAGTCTGCCTCATTCATATGCCGTTGTCCAAGAGCGGAGACAGGGTATTTGGCCTGTTTCCATAATGCTAATTTTTCTTTAAAAAGGGCCGTATTGAGTATTACTTTGCGAAACATATTCCTTGCTCTCACCACCAACATCTGCTTTCGTGGGGTCGTGATAAATTAGAAAAACTGCAGAATGTGAAAAATGCGTCAAAGTTGTAGAAAAGAGATGAGGAAGTTGAATACACTGTCGACGAGGAAGTTATTGAAATCGGAGCACCACTTCTTTGGGGTTTTTCAATTGAACCATGCCGCTGTACACTGTTATTCAAAGAATCCACGGGAAACTGGAATCCAGGTTTATAGGAGCGGATCTTATCTCCGTTTCTCCCTATTGCAACTTCAGTCCATTAATACCAGAAGGTCATAATAGCTTAAGTGGCTTAGATGTTTCTAAAGAAAGTTCACTCACACGAAGCAGCACAGTGTCCCACCTACCGTTCACGTGCTGCCCCCATCTATGATGCTGAAATATTTACAGCTGTACCCAGTGATAGCTGTATTCACAATACTAGTTTAATTCTCTTCTTTTACGACTGGTATAAAGATTAACATTAAATGATTTGAATGAATCCCGTAACTATACAGAAAGATTTCTGCCATGATTATATATTATCCTACGATCAGTGCTTTCACCTTACTTCCATCATGCATCTATAAGGAACATAGCTATTACACACATCATAGTGAAATATAGATATCATTGGGGAAATTTTCAAGATTTTAAGGCTGTAAATCACCCACGGCAGTAGTATTACTGAGAGGAAGCCAGAAATACCTAGTAACTAGACGAGGAAAGGCGATTCGCTCATCTACCCACAAGTGAGCTTGCCAATGCATTCCTAAGAAGGGGAGAAGGTTAGAGTTCAGAGTCTCATCGTCTTGGACGTCGGGTTCGTTAGACACGTAGCGCTCTTTCAGGTCGAGAAGAACGGCAGGGAGGAACAAATAGAGCCTTCGGATGGAAATACGCTTCTAACTATCTTTGTGGAATCCATTCAAAATGTGATTAATAATTGCTGTTGATTTGAATCTCGTTCTGTGTAATTATGTGTCCACTGTTCCACCTTACATTTTAGCGATAAATTCGTAACATAAAATACTGTTATCTCCCCTGCGCTTGTAATAAAAATAAGTTATTATGCAGAATTTATACTACTGTTACTATTTGTTGTGCTTTTATTGTTGTTATTGTTATTTACCTTTTTGAAACCATTGCAAATGTCATTTTTAAAATCCGTATACCAACAGCATAATATATCGGTCGTTCTGCTCAAAGCTCGAGACGTATTTCAAGAATATGATAGGACAAAAAAACTGGCTTAGTGAAATTGACATCCGTTAGAACAAGTGATGTTATGACAACGGAAACGGCTCATAATATGTTGAATGTTACGTAACAACTGAAAATTTGTATGAGACCAGGGCTCGAATCTAGATTTCCACCTTATCGTGAACAGCGATATGTCGTAACCAGATTAGAATATAGGAGTTCTCTATCGTTATTAGCGAGATCATCCAAATCCATTTTCGAAAAGTGTATAATTGCTAAAGTGATCCAAAAGTATCGTTAGACGAATCGCACTTTTAAATGACTGTGGGTCTGCCTTGTCCATAAGTTATGTGGTGAGATCGAACAGACCTATAACTGCTACTTTAATTTGAAAACCATCGTATGGTGTGCGACAGGGATTATGTAGTATATCTGAATCATCTGTACCTCCATTCACATGCAGCACTTCCCATTGTCCGATGGTATGCGAGAAGTAAATCAGTTTCTCTCCTTTTGTTTTCTTTACATTGTCCTAATTACGTGAAATTGATCTTGGAGACATCTGGAGTTGTAGTGCAGCACTCTCTCTAACAGTACTTCTTTTGTCCGGTTAATTTGTTAAATATTTCCATGCCGTACTCATACTGAATTATACGTCCTTAGAATTAAATCAATAAACTTTAATGTAACACCTTTCTTTACTATTTCTACATTTATTTACTTACTTCAGATTCAAACGCTCGTGAACAATATTTCAAAATACATCTCGTGTTTAACTGTTGACTTTTCGAAGACAGTGAAAGCAAAGCATTTAAGATATTTTATTTCATTTACTTGACAGATATTACTGGACTTTTGTAAACTGAACTAGTGTATTCCGTGAACTTCTGGGGTCCGTGGATAGCATTATACTGGGTGAACGTTAACAAAACCGACAAACTGCAAGGACGGATTCCTGGAGGAAAACAGGTCGTACGAATATGTGTCCGGAAATTCATCATTGCCACGGTAACGACGCTGACGAATGAAAGTTCCTCTTACCGCGTGCAATGTGTTTTCTGTGTGCTGCAGGATATGTGATTCACGCAGCGTACTGTAAGCAGCAGAATGGTCCGGTATTCGTGTCGGGAACAAGACGAGATGGTGTTTGTGTACGGCCAAGCAGATGGATGGTTCAAATGGATCTGAGCACTATGCGACTTAACTTCTGAGGTCATCAGTCGCCTAGAACTTAGAACTAATTAAACCTAACTAACCTAAGGACATCACACACATCCATGCCCGAGGCAGGATTCGAACCTGCGACCGTAGCGGTCGCTCGGTTCCAGACTGTAGCGCCTAGAACCGCACGGCCACTCCGGCCGGCTAGCAGATGGAAACGGTAGAGAGGCTGACCCGTGTCCTACAAATCTCGTGTACCCACAATCCGCTCTATGCTTGCACGTTTGTCTGTCTGAAATGACCCATGACCACAAACGCCCCAAAAGGGCTCGAAATGTTGTGTGATGTGGTTGGTGACTGTGAGGGTACTTGCATAGGTGTATCCGCGCTGCCTCTCCACCGTTTCCATCTGCTTGCCATTTACAGTATGCTGCGCCAATCACACAGCCTGCAACACCCAAGGAACACACGGAACGTGGTCACGGGAACTTCCATTCGTCACCACCACTTACCATGGCAAGGATGCATTTGCACACACATGTTCACCGGTATCCATTTTTCCTCCACTTCCAATCAGGAATCACTGTCTGCAGTTTGTCGGTTTTATTAATGTTCACCCTGTGTAGATTCCTGGAAGACCTCTACGCTCTGTTAAGGGATCAAGCGGGAATATTAATGTAGGCCCAGTCGCTTCCGTGGTCAGCGTAATGACTTCACTTCCAACATCTTCATTATTTGATTGAATGTGATGCGATTGTAGCCAGTTCGAATACCAACAGCGGAAGAACCTTTCTTATAGGAAACGGTTCTAGTGCATACGTTACGTAGGTTCCCGTAATGTAAATGTGTGAGCCTAACAAACATGGACTGAAGCTATATTTATTTTACTGATGGCGCTGCCGTTTGCTCTGTAAATCATACGGAGTACGACTGTTTATTAGATCTCTGGTGTAGCATTACGGGTTCTAAAAGGCCGCGAATGTTTCAGAAGTCAGTGGAAGGCGACATTCTAGCTAAAATTCGTTTCAGACACGCTAAACCACAAAAGAGTAGTGATTGTTCACTATTCGTCAACTGTTTGCAACGAAAGTAATAAGTACGTCTAAGTCGTGGTAAATTAAGTTGAGGGATGGTATAACCGATGAAAGAAGGAGACGAATACAATCCATCATAGTCACTGACGTATTGTGTATAACATTGAGGGCACTGCTAGCGCCAAAAAGCTTTCAGCCATAACGAACAGCGAATACTGCCGTAGTACGTAAAGGAAAATTTGTTGTATGTTCTCTCTCCCCAGTCCACTAGTGCTTTTCGGTTGTATAATTTATACCAAAACTCCGTCCTTTGTATAAAGTACGGAGACGAAATGGTCACTGTCGTACGGTAAATAGCACACGTTAAGAGAAACTATACATTTAATTAACTTGTCATTCTAGATAGCGATTGTGTCTCATATCATTGCTTAATGGGGGTAGGACGTCAAACGGGACGACTTGGAGCAGGAGAGGCATCACAGGACATTTTAATTTCTACTGTCTACACTTTTACATATAAATTCATAAAACTTGGTCAGAAAGGATTCAGAATTCACACTCATAGTAGAGGAAGTTCGAAAACATAACGAAATGATTTTTTTTACATGTGAAATTTCATCATTTTTTTCACTTGCTAATGGCAGTATTTGTTGCAATAGGTACACTTTTCTTCATAAGTAAGAGAGATTCTTCGATGAATTTTGCAAAGCATACAAACTATACTTAAAGGTGTATGAAACTCCAGAATTTTCCAAATCTATCAAAAACTGTGGTAAAAATTGAGGTAATTAACTATAAAATTTGTGTTTTTTCTAAACATGCAGTTTAAAACATAACAGTTCATTCGTTTTTTCATAAATTAAATAAATTCTAGAGTTTCATACACCTGTGAGTATGGTATGTATGCTGTGCAAAGTTCATCAAAGAATCTCTCTAACTTATGAAGAAAAGTGTACCTATAGCAACAAATGCAGCCATTAGTAAGTGAAAAAATGATGAAATTTCGCATGTAAAAAACAATTATTTTGTTGTGTTTTTGAACTTCCATTGCAATGAGTGTGAATCCTGAATCCTTCCTGGTGATGCTGACAAAGTTTTATGAATTTATTTGTAAAAGTATAGACACTGGAAATTAAAATGTCCTTTGATGCCTCTCCTGCTCCAAGTCGGCCCGTTTGTCGTCCTACCCCCCTTAATATCACAAAACCTCTGTTTATTTATAATTAATAATTGAGTCTCTTAGCGTTGTAGATAGTGTGATTGATAATACACATCAAAACATAAATTATGTCATAGAAATGGTGACTAGTTAACAGGCATGGAAATAAAATTTGGTAAAAAGTAGAAAAATGAGCTTGTTACTTTGTTTTATAACTTAATTTATTTAACTGTCTTTTCTACACATTTATTCTGTGTGAGGATTCTTTGTACAGGCGGATATTTTCATTCGCGATTCCTTTCAGTTAATTTCTGCTGTTTCAGTTACAGTTGATAAATGCACGTTTTTTGCGTATTTCAACTGTTATGTTCCCATTTAACACAAATGTGCTGTTATTCTTCAAGCATATAATTGTTCGACATACCTATATTGACGGACTGTACTTTAAATTCTCTCTGCCGGAATCTCATCGGAGCAAACACCATACTGCGGAATACCACACGTGTCGACTTTTCCCTCCGTTCTCAGTTAAGTGAGACACACTTAATACGTTAAGACGTGCGTTAGATTCCAAGTAGGTCTCAAGGTAGTACTGGAAATCGAGATACATGATGGTACAACCGCAGAGGAACTTCCCTTTCTCCGCCTACGCAACTCGTGCCGCCCACGCCGGCTTTGAACTCTGGGTGACCTGCCCGCCGCTGTGGCCCAGTGTGGGAAGTCTACATAGCCTGCCCTCCATTAGTATTCGACGTGACGCGCGCAGTAACCGTGGCCACCGAGAGCGCCTCTTTTTGTCCAGATACGTGCATGTGTCGCCCAAAGCCAGACATCAGTTCTGATATCGTTTCCGGGAAATCTGGACAGAATTCCAAAAGCCGCACGCCTTAGCGGAATACCGAACGTGAGACGGTAATCTTCATCTTATACGTAGGCTCACGTTGCGGGTAATACACTACAACTGAACCGCGACGTGCAATTCATACGTACTGAGAACTCTTAGATGCTTATATCAAATCCATATTCACTGTGAAATGAATTTTCCATAGAACCAAGTTCGCCGTTTATCATTCTAATTCGTTTAATTTTGGGATGGTGGTAATATATTTTTGAATTGATGTATATAAGTTACGTTGATTAAAAGAAAAATATGTTTACAAATTTTCCACTGACGCTGAATCTTACACAACGGTTCTGAGTATTAACTGTTTTACGAAATATATTAAATTAACAATTTCTGCAATTCCTTAGCACAGTACACGCAGTAAAACAGTTTTAAACCACAACTAGTCGTTATCATCTGACTGCCTATATCTAAGCTGCCAATCGGAAGTACTTGAATGTTGCAATGAAGCAGTCATAGAACAAAATTACCTGCATCATATGTTGTCGTGTTACTTCAAAATTCCAGCTTCCACCTCACTCTACAGGGCCATTAAACAATCACTCTGTGAGTAATGTTCGTTGGTTCCTTATTGTATTACTCTTCTATCAGAGCATCCTTTTTATAAATTATTTGGCCACATCAAACATTCTGGTCCGAACTGTTTTGCCTATACTTAATATAGTAAAGGATTATTGGTGTAAACAGCCATTGATGCAGGTAATGAGAGCAGTAGCGTAACGTCAGCTCTAGTAGTGCAATATATGTTTTCTAGGAGCTTGAATTCAAGATATCCGGAATGACACCATCCGTCTCTCCTCCATTCGATATCACTTCCAATGAAAAAAAGGAGATAAAATTTCAAGTTCACAAAAGTAGAGTATTTCATCTACACACACGTAGAAGATGATCGGAGTAACCCACATGTCTTTAACTGAAGGGTGATTGTAATTAACGTTCCAGTTTATAAAACCTGTGACAAAAGGAACCACTGCTCAGAATGACGTCAAATTTTGATGGAATAGTATCGAAGAAGGGAGAAATTTATTGAAATTTACCACTAGACAGCGCTTTATGTGGCCATAATATGCAAGACAAAACACGCCGGGTACACGGATGTCCCTAAGCTTATGTCTGAGACGCTCAGCATGACTGTCTCAATCCAGAATCGCGTGCTCCTGGTAAAGGTGTTTTAGAAGAACGGTGAGTGTGTGCCAGTAGCTCTGCGGAAGTTCCGGTTACTTAAGGGTTTGAAAAAAGGCGTTGGTCCGATGTCTGCCGAGGGTCTAGAGATAATGATTACAATATTCGAACAGACAGGTTCATCTGGTGTGTAGTGCGGCTGAGGGTGGAAAACAACTGATAGGACCTCCATACCAGATGTGAATTGCCCACATAGAATTTTACGAAACATCCTGCACTTTTATTCATACAAAACTACACATATTCAGGAGTTACTTCAGCCGGCCGCGGTGGCAGAGCGGTTCTAGGCGCTTCAGTCCGCAACCGCGCGACTGCTACGGTCGCAGGTTCGAATCCTGCCTCGGGCATGGGTGTGTGTGATGTCCTTAAGCTAGTTAGGTTTAAGTAGTTCTAAGTTCTAGGGGAGTGATGACCTCAGATGTTAAGTCCTATAGTGCTCAGAGCCATTTGAGCCCTTTTTGAGTTACTTCATGCTGACCCAGCAGTGAAACAAACGTTTGTTCTACAATTTCATGCTTCTATGGAAGTAGACAATGAACGATGATGGAACATTATCTGGACAGGCAAGGCCCATTTCCATCTCAAAAGACGTAAATTTGTGGTAAGCTCCTATGGGAGCAAACTGCTGAGATCATCAGTCCCTAGGCTTGCACACTACTTAATCTAATTTAAACTAACTTACACTAATGACAACAGACACACCCTCGCCCAAGGAAGGACTCGGACCACCGATGGAGGGAGCCCGCGTGAACATTGGCAAGGCGCTTTATACCGCGGCTCAAAAGACATGTCAAAAGAAAAAAAACGCTAAATATGGGCAACGGAAAATGCGCTCACACATCAATCGGTACCACTTCATTCTGCAAAGGTAACTGAGGTTGTGTGTTGATGGCAGTACGTGGACAACATTCGTTCTTTCATATTTTGTTTGTGTGGGTTGCATGCATTCAGTGGCAAGTATACATACAGCGGCAAACCCATTGTTATGCTAATTGCTTTATAAACCCAAGAGGGTTGATTTATTACCACCTGCGGATCATCAGTCCTGCTGAGAAAACTCCACCCTTCGCTTCCACCTGTCCTCCCCCACAGCTCTATGAAATCCTTAAACATCTTCCCCTCCCCTTTGCCAATCCAAGAATAATTTTTATATCAAATTAACTGACTACTTAAATAAATTGATTAATTAATCCCACCTCCCCTCCAAGGAAACTCCCAAGCTCTCCCCCACTTCCCCTACACCCACTTCCCCCTCCTCACCCAGAAAAAATTGGCGGCAAAATCGGTCAGTCTGTTCAGAGGTGTTGGTGTGGAAAGTGCATGTATTAGCTTGTGCAGCAACTACATATCCTAATTAAATAATTACATGGCTGCAGATTGGAGGTGTTATCTTGTTGGAAAACTTTCAGGTGTGTGTCCACCTTGATGTACAGGGATCAACCGAGCTAGTGCTCAATGCTACCACCAGGGGATGATGTACTACCCATCAAACATTCCCCTCCCTCCCTTCCCCTCTTAGAAAAATTGGTGGAAAATGTCGCTTAGTCTACGCTGAGCTGGTGTACTGGAAGGATCCCACGACAGGACATTCAACTATGTTGCATTGGGTATAATATTACATTTTTTATTTTCAAAATTCAGTTTTTAGGGGCGGGACTTCTTTATTTATCAGGGAAAGCTCATCGTAGTCTACTGTTTGTATAATTTTGGAAGTTGTAGATCTTGTAAGATTTGTTGAATAAAATTAAATAAGTATGTAAACAGATATTTTTTTCTGATCCTGTAAGGAATATCGCAATGAAGTCAACATCAACGAAACTAACTGCACATAATTACACTGTTAAAAATCTCCTGATCACATCTTCACACACGAGCACACGCCATCCTCTGTGCTCCACCGCACACTAGTATCAAACCCAGTGTTCCAAGCTGTCCAAGAAGCATGCACATGCCATCCACTGGAAGGTACATTGCGTCAGGGCTCGTGACACTTTATAACACCATGAGGGACTGCCAGCAATCTACCATTAAGTACACACCTCCCAGTATTAGCACGTTGATTGCACAGAGATTATCAGATAATACGGAAATTACACGATGAATACTCAGTGCCTAGCGACCTCCACTACCCGTGACAGCACATGCAAGCTACATTTTTGTGACTCTCCAATGACCAGGTCACCCCACAGCCGTAGTCCCATTTGTTCATGGCAGCGTCTTTTGCTCGGGAATTCATATCTCACGTGGCTACTTCCGGTTTCAGCACCTGTAAAGTCTGCTCCAAAACACACACCTTCAACACCAGGTCAGTGGAGGTAGCTGCTCTAGGTGCTCGACCTCCTGTGCATATACTGACTTAGTTCATAATACCACCGGCAGAGGACGCTGGGAGAAGCAACCTCCCAACCCCTCCTCAAACCAACCCCTCACCCCTTCCCTCTTGTCCCTCCATTTACGCCGGCCGGGGTGGTCGAGCGGTTCTAGGCGCTACAGTCTGGAACCGCTACGGTCGCGGGTTCGAATCCTGCCTCTGGCATGGATGTGTGTGATGTCCTTAGGTTACTTAGGTTTAAGTAGTTCTAAGTTCTAGGGGACTGATGACCTCAGATGTTAAGTCCCTTAGTGCTCAGAGCCATTTGAACCATTTTGAACCTCCAGTTACTTCCTGTCAAGCAGGGCATCAGCTGGACGCAACTCTTTGATATTGATATCTGAGAAATTCCTGTATAAACACATGCTCTCTCCCTCTTTATTTCTCTCTCTCTCTCTCTCTCTCTCTCTCTCTCTCTCTCTCTCTGAAATGGCTACTTCCCACAAAGCGAGCGTCAGTCATGTAGTGCACTAAACACTCCTTTGTCCTGATTAAAGTAGTCGATACCTAGTAAACTCCTAGCTGTGGATGTCTTGGAAATAGTCCATTCGCACTGTTCCCACTGTATGAAATTGACTAACTGAACATTAAAGTTGATACCCTCAGTGTCGGATTGTTTTTCCTTATTTCCTATTGGTGGATAGAAGGACTGACACATGTGGCTGGAAATTCGGCGATTCGCTCCCACAGCTGCCAGGTTTCCTAACCCTACTCTTCCGTCTTCTGGATTTTCCTTGCATCCTGTCGATGGATACTGGCACATGTAGGTTGTTTGGCTGGAACTCCTTTACGCTGGAGGTACCTGAAAATTTCAGTTCAACTGTATGCAATATACTTAAAAATACGCAGAAGACAGGGCATTGGGTTGGACTAGTATGTGTGGTTGCATACCATTACTGGGAACAGTAAATCGATCATTCGGCAATTTGACGTTCCAATTGGGTTTGTAAAGCCCTTTACAATCCTTAAGTTGGTTCTCTCAGCTACACCAGGACGGTAAATGAGGTGCAGGAGGAGAAAGGGTCCACCACGGGATAAGATAGTAACAAGCACAAACCACACCATCATTTCTGCTTCAAAACAGATTCTGCTGGACTGTACTGAGAAGCAGTGAACACCGCTCACTTAAATCACATTTTATTCCCTAGTATTGGTTATCATGGTTAGATGTCAGAGGCCACTGAAACTCTCATACATCCCGCAGGCTCATGTCCCGACGTCCACGTGCAGTGCTTCAGGCCTCACTGGTTCAGCAGGCTTAGTGGCAGTTCGCACCTCAGGCTGGAAATGTCCATTCATTCTGGCTACTAGCTACCTCCACCATGCTCCCGCATGACAGGCAGAGCTAACCTACGAAACCAGCCACATATTTGTCAGTGTAATTATAATTAAATATTACTGTAGTAGCACCAGTCTGGTGACATTTGGCAACGAGCGAAATATTAAAAATACCTCTTTCTGACGACTGCGGCTCTGGAAATATCTCTTTCACTCGTAAGACTATATCTTTCTTATGACTAGACATGATATTCCAGGTAAGACCTTATGTATACGGATGCGTTAAAATCGCCGTATCCCACGTGAAATCCCTACCTCACTTATGAACGGACATAGTCATTTTCTCCTCATATGTCGGAACAATGACCACAGCAACGTTATGTTCTAACAGCATAATATTCCTGACAAGTAGCGTAATTATCATTTATAGCTATATAGCGTCCGAAAAATTGTGGCACTTCCACACTCAAACCCACTGGGTGTCCTTTCGTACAGGCTACCAGTTTTCCAGTGGTAAAACCCTCCCCCCATATCGTTGTTATCACGTATTTGTCGAGGAAGTAAGGACGTAATCACAATTAAAAAACTGAGTGAGGTGGCGAAGTGGCTCACATAGTGGACTCACATTCGTGGGGATTACGGTTAAAACCCACCTCCGGCCATACTGCTTTAGGTTTTCCGTGATTTCCCTAAATCGTTTCAGGCAAATGCTGTGATGATTCCTATGAAAAGGCATGGCCGATTTCCTTCCCCATCCATCCTTTAATCAGAGCTTTTGCCCCACTCTAATGACCTCATAGACGACGGGACGTTAAATACTAACGAACTACAACTGAAAAGCAGACGCGTCTTTTGTTTATGCTATGTACGATAGCTCTATACTTGGTCAGCGACAGATGGAGAACGAGACAGCCTTCTAACTATGGAACGGTGCTGTCGGAACGTGATGGGCTTTCAAGAGAATTAGCAGGTGTCTGTGACTTGGCTGGGGTATCACTTCAATTTGCTCTTTCAAACGCCGGATTTAATTTGGAACTGGCTAGAAGTAAGAGGGTACCGTATCCGCTACATTCGACGTCTCGTGAAGAAACAGAACTAGCTGACTTCCAGGTAATAGATATACTTCAATTTTATTGCTTCGGTAGTGATAAGGAAAGGTATTCTCATTCCAATACTGTAGCCGCCGTTCTGTAAAGACAGTTCCACACCGTTCTTCCTCACATCACCTTCTAGTTACACATACTATCTCTAGCTGCTTGCATGCTGAGAAGCTTAGCACTCCTCATTGGTGTATAGTAGATATGAGCCTGATACGTTTCAGAGTATGGTGGTGGTATAACACACGATTAAGAAGATACAAACGTTTTATGCATAACAGCGCTCCAGATGGAAGGAGTTGGTAACACTTTACGTAGTCACTTGTGCCATCAACTCTATGGAACTGTTGTTGTCGTTTGAGTACATACTGGAAAGATTGTGATAAGAGAGAAATGATCATAGAATATAAACACAAACTGCTAAGGGTATATGGTTCCACACTTATGTGTGCTGTAATGTTAAAATAGTGTGGTTTCCGATGTATTAGTCAAGTGTAATGAAACTCTGTTTATACTCCAATGCATGCTCCAACACATGACATACATTCACCCTGCAAGTTTCCTATTCCAATCACTATGGTGAGAAAGTTTAAGATGGTAAGACACCATAGGAAAAAAAAAACAGATTCTTTGTGATCCATGCACTATATAGCTCTTTTGAGATATACAGCGCCCGCTGTTCACATCTGAATATGGTTAGGAAATTATGCTATGCTCGTATTAAAATGATTGTCAGCAATGGAAAATGCATGAAACAATGATATCTTATGAAGAAACAAAAAACGCGTAGCAGAGGTGTTTCACATGTGAAATTACGCACCATGCTGCTCTCACTCTGTCGGAACACAGTCTCCTCCACTCACGAGATCTGTCAAGCAAATGTATACAAAAGGATTGCAGTACCTCACAAAACCCTGTCGATAACTTAGAATCACTGCAGTTATGAAACGGAAGACACAGTTTATGTCCAAGATGTGGCAGGGGAATGAAGTATTTTGCACACATCTTCGATCCTGTCGAAAGATTTGGGGGTCAGGGTGACTACCACCTAAGACACCGAAACAGTGATCACATACTTGGGTGCAATATGCACTACCATTATGAGGAAACAATGCTCTGTGTCTCTTCAAAAGCAGAACACTGAGACATCTGCTACCCTGTCACTGTGGAAGATGACATTAAATGTAGAGATCATCACCATCGGGTAGCTGCTAGGAAACACTCCATAGTACCACAAACTCTTAACGTTTCCATATATTGAGATCTCTTCCACTTTTTGTCAATATGAAACACCGCCTCTGTCTTTTATTTCAACCATTCTGTGTTTTAAGGGAGCAGCTTAGTTTACACCCTGCGATGTTCAGCTTTCCGTGAGAGTCAGTGGATGGAAACGTTATTTTCAGTTTAACGACTGGAACAGACCTCGAAGAACCTTCTACTGTGATTGACAGTCGCTGGGGTATGGTCTTCCTCCAGTACAGGCGATAAAGCTTCACACAGGTCTGTGGAAGCGACTTCGATCGCTGGGAGCCTGCTCAAAAGGACCAATACATGTATATTTAATGGGATCACGACAAATGGTCGATGTCAACACACAGATGGTATTTTTTCCGCTATATCAGAAGAGAGAGATGCGGTAAAATCTTATTGAGTACTTTTCGAGGTGACGATAGCAAAGCTTTTATTGTTCGTAGTTTTACTCCATTGGACGTTACAAAAATAACGAGAAGAGAGGAACCGAGGGATAACATTACATGTTGTATTCCTACCGTGGTAATAATAGGAATACGGCAAAGGAGATTAGAACGTGTACAGCGGGATACTTATAAACTGTCATTTCGATGAATTGTGGGTGTTATGCTTCTGAATTTCTTTTGTGCAGTCCGCATACACTCTGTGTGGTTGTGAATTTTCTTCTCTAAGTGAGTGTGCTATTTTTCTCATTGCGATAACTCTCTATCTAGTCAGTGACGGATGGAGGACTAGATAGTCTTCTAACTAGGGAACGATGCTGTAGGAACATGACGAGCTTTTGAGAGAACCAGCAGGTGTCTGTTACTTGGTTGGGGATTTCAGTTCTGCTTCCTCTGGCAAACTCTGGCTATTGTGCAAGAACGTCCATAGCACAAACAAAAGACGCGAAGGCTTTTTAATTGTAATTATGCCCTTGATTACTCGACAAATATGTGATAACAGCAATGTGGTGGTAGGATTTCGCTGCTGGGAAGCTGTGGTAGCCCATACTATGCGACATCCGGTTGGTGTGGCTGTGGACGTACCAGAATTTTTCGGACACTACATACCTGTAAATGATAATCACGCTACTTTGCCAAGAATGTTATGCTGTTTGAACATAACGTTACTGTGGTCATTATCCTATCTTGCAAAGACAAAATGACTATGTCCATTCATAATGAAGGGATAGATTTGACGTGCGAAATGGTGATCTCGGCGCATCTATATCCGTAAAGGGGTTCAAAGATTCTACTTGGAGTATTTTGTCCAGTGATAAGAATGGCATAGGTCTACCTGGGAAATCGATATTTTCAGCACCACAGTCGTCAGGAAAAGGTATTTCCGATATTTCACTCATTGTTGACCGTGACCAGATTGACGCTACAGTCGTAATATTTAATTATAATTACACTGATAAACAGGTGCCTGGTGTGTGGGCACATGGTGGAATGCCAGTAAATGGAATGAATGGACATTTTCAGCTTAAGGTGCGAGATGCCGCTGAACATCCTGAACTGGTCACGTGGAATAATGGCATGTGGTTTACCTCCTCCTGCCGACCTCTACGCAGGTGAATAGCAAACTAATTCTCAGAATGTATTGGGCAGACTTCGTGAGCGCCTGTGTTGCGAGTGTTCTCCGAGTTTTACATGGATATTTGAGAAGATTCAGTACCGATCACTGACAAGTGCTGACGCTGGACATACCAATAACATCCAGATTCCTACCACTCCAGTCATCCTGGACACCCTCCATTGCAGGGCGGGCCTTTATGACAGGCCGAGTCTGGGTGTAGACCTGGTGCGATTATTGAGACTTGGGTCCACAGCGTCAAGTACTGCTAAGCAACCTTTGACGTGAGGCACTGCGTGGTGGCGTCGGGACATGAGCATGCGGAATGTACAAGTCTTTCAGTCATCACCAACATCTAACCGTGACAACTACCACTGCGGAATGGAATTTCGCGTAAGTCTGTAGCGTTTTCTGATCCTCAATTCAGTCTATAGGACTCTTTCGTGCACCAGAAAGGAGGGAGTGGTTTGTTCTTGTTACTCTCCTATTACGTGGTAGACCCTTCCTAATCCTCCTCCTCATTCTCCATCATGTGTAACTGAGGAAACCTACTTAGGGATTGTATGATGCATTAATATCCGAATAACAATGTCAAATTCCCGATTGATCAGTTTATCGTTTTTGATAGTGGTATCGTGAGTACACACACCAGTGCAAAGCCATGACCTGTCTCTCTCAAACTGTTAAAAGACATTGCATGCAACAGAGCTCAAATATCAAATTTTCAGCTGCCTCCAGTGTAATGGATTTCCTCTGTAATTAGCTACCTGTGACAGTATACGCCAACAGGATGTAAGGAAAATCCAGAAGAGGCAAGAGTAGAGTTTGAAAACTGGGCAGTCGGTGGATAGAACGCTGGAATTTCCCACAACATATATCAATCCTACTATCGATCAATAGCAATCAAGGAAGAAGTATCCCACACAGAGGGTATCAATTTAGTTAATAAATTAATCAATTTGATAGAATGGGAGTAGTGTGACTGGATTATTTTCAAGACATCCATAGCTGGGGATTTACCAGGTAATCACTACTTTGATGAGGGCAAAAGAGGGATTAGAGCAGTGCATGACAGATGCTAGCTGGGTGGGAAGTAGTCACTTGAGAGAGAGAGAGAGAGAGAGAGAGAGAGAGAGAGAAAGTACGCGTTTTGACAGTACTTCCCAGGGTCCAGTACCAAAGTGTTACCACAATGTGCCTGAGAGAATTGCCACCACCTGATGCTTTGTCCAGCAGGATGTAATCAGAGGAGTGAGGTGAAGGGGAGGACGGGGTTGAACTGAGAAGGGGCAGGGAGTTTGCTTCTCCTAGCGTTCTCTTCCAGTGGTACTGTGAACTCAGTATCTGCACAGTGGGGCGAGGATATAGAGCAGCTGCTTCCACCGAATTTCTTTAAATATGAAGCAGTTACGGCCATTATAATTTATAAATGCAATTATCGCAGAAAGGTAAGATATAGAATGCAGTTTATTGGCCAGACTGGGTGCTCAACTGCGCCGAGACACAAAGGCCGTCTGAAACCTGGACCCAGAACCGGTGAAAGGCTTCTAGGCGCCATTGTCTGACCGAATGAGTCATACTCTACCCTGGACCGTATTCTGGGCGTCTGCAGGGACGCTGGGAATGATAAATTAAAGTTTTTTTTTAAAAAGATAGTTGCCAAACAGTCATATTTTAACGGGACATAGGACTTGCAAATACCGGAGAAACTATATAAGAGTAAGTAGTAATAAGGATGCAATGCTTCCGGAGAGGAAATTTCTTTTCGAGTATGTTTGTTCTTTGAATGGAAAAGACGGCACTATGGGTAGAAACAGAAAATTTTACCAAATAATTCGATTTATAAGATGAATAACCCAAGTGGAACCTTGTAATTTGTGGACAAGCTCATAGTAAATTTTACAGAATGCTACAGTAGGTGTACTGTTAGCGCGACGGGCTAAGATACTAGCCTTCCTGGTGGTAGATTCACAGTTAGGTGTGAAATAGTACACTTCATCGTTTGGTGAAAGTTAGCGCAAGACTTTTCTTGTGTCACAAGAAAGTCGTATCCTGTAGCTGCATGCCAACATCCCCGTCAGGTGCAGACACAACTCTGGAAATGGACTTGTTTCGGCCGAGAATGCTGCCAACTGGAGTGTACGGCCAAGAGTGAAACAGTACCAATCATTACAACATACCAACTGCTAAATGACATACCCTCAAGATATCATAATATGTGCTACCTGCCAATGTTTGTCTTAGACAAACCCCAAATGCCTTACGACGATGAAGATGACAGATTTTCAGTGATACATTTGGCATATTATTATTTTCTTATTTTGTTAGTCGTTCTTTTAGAATATTAACTTTTATATAATTGTATTTTGTAGAGGGTTGCTAAAATTACCCAGCTGTGGTGCAAAACAGTGCATCTCATAGAAATAAAACAATCGTAGTGAACTCTATTTAGATTCCATTTGAAGATGAACGAAATCCATTTATTAATTAAAAAAATTGAAAGTAACACACTTTATTGCTATTATCTTATAGTTAATTAATGGCATCAAAATGAATTAGCAACTTCATTTATGCACACTGTCTCTCTACAACACATCAGCTTAGTTCAAATGGCTCTCTGAGCACTATTGGACTTAACATCTGTGGTCATCAGTCTCAGCTGAGTCCAGTCGCCGGTTAATCATTGACAGTTAACCTTGTTTTCCTGTTCTTCTTCTTCTTCTTCTTCCTTTGTGTCTTTCTCATGCATCACCGCATGGTCGGAATTGTTATTGAAGCATTTGGCATAGTTAATTTTAGGGGGAAGCCCCATGCCCTTCCCGTCGTCACCCCCGGACCCCTGGGACTGAATATGCCTACCCCAGAAGTCTGTGTCTGGTGTCATTAATGTGGAATGATTGAAAGTTTTCTAAATGTTTTTCAATCGTGTTACTGATGTGGGACTTGGGCACTGGCCCGTTATTCGCCTAGTGGAATGTGCGAAAAACGTCTAAAAGCGACGTCCATGCTGGCTGACACAACAGCCCTCGTCGTTAACTGAGTGGTCACCGCTTCTCCCAGTTTCGGAAGCGGTGCATTAACACATGAGGCTATCCAGGCAGATCTTCCTTTTGCTGTTCTTGTTAACATATACCTTCGAAACAAATAAATAATCGTAATAGATTTATTTGAGTCACCTCTAAGGAAGTAGAAATTAATTACAATTATTAGTAACGTTAAACGAACTCTCCCTTACAGTTGACGCTGGAAGGCGTGTGAAAAATATGGTGAGTAATATGTATTTGGGCTAAATCCATCTATACTTTACGATAATGAAACTGAAGTATCTGCTGAAACACCAAATAACACGTATATGACGATAGTTACGAGATACGAAGAATGTAAGCAGCATCTGTCTGGTCAACGAAATCAAAGGGGCAGCTTGGTTAAACAACAACAACAAAAACTAAAACTATGTAAATGCTACTAACAAAGTGACTAACGAAGAAAAGTCCAAACCCTCCTAAGACGTCACGTGTATATAAGAGATAACTATGTAAGTCGCACAAAAGATGTCCCTTACCATTGTGCGTGTACCTTCCTTCGAGTGCTAGTGACCCATATAAATTGAGTAGCATAACCTCTGCGCTTTAGTGTTTCGTAGTATCGGAAAACTGAGGTGACGATGCTGACATTTATTGTGACCATGAAGCTCGGAAATGACTCAATAATGGAGAAACTATGATGTGATGTAAAATTTTATGGGGTTTCCGTTACTGAGAAGTAACAGAGCGGAGCAGGGTATCTGTGTCATTACAACTTGCCGGAGTGAGCCTTCGTATATAGCTCCCTAATGGCAGCTTCTTCGGGCATTTCAGTAAAGTGGTTAGCTTCGTGAAGTTATGAAACATGGTGGTAGTTCTGTAAGTAGGCTGTTTAGGTTTTTTTATTGGTAACGCCACCTCTGTATAAAAATCACTGGCTGTGCTGTTTGCAGTCTGTGGCAGCTTTGCATTGTTGTAATACTCGCCATTGTGGTGTTGGGCAGCTGGATGTGAACAGCACGTAGCGTTGCGCAGTTGGAGGTGAGCCGCCAGCAGTGGTTTATGTGGGTAGAGAGATGGCGGAGTTTTGTAATTTGTCATGAACTGCTATATATATTATGACTATTAAGGTAAATACAGTGTTGAAAGATTTTAATATAGTTAAAATCTTTCATTTGCTAACTATGCCTATTAGTAGTTAGTGCCTTCAGTAGTTTGAATCTTTTATTTAGCTGGCAGTAGTGGTGCTTGAGTAGCGAAGATTTTTGTGAGGTAAGTGATTTGTGAAACGTATAGGTTAATGTTAGTCAGGGCCATTCTTTTGTAAGGATTTTTGAAAGTCAGATTGCGTTGCGCTAAAAATATTGTATGTCAGTGTAAGCACAGTCATGCATAATTGTTCAAAGGGGACGTTTCATAATCTTAACACTAGAGTGAAGCATCACAAAAACTTACTCTGCAAGGAAGTTACCAATTCAATAAAAAAATTATTTATGCAATTCCTGTGAAAGGAAATGTCTATTTGTGCTCTCTTTTCTAAGAAAGTATATCATAAACGTATTCTTTACTGGGTCTGTAGACAGAAAATAGTGATATTAGTGCATATATTAAATTTTATAATAACCAATGCTGCAGTGCAGCTAGGAACTAAATATTAAACAAAATAGGCAAAGCAAGGCGTCAAACGTCATTCACTAGCTATATGGCATTTCATAATGCAGTAAACAATCTTTCAACTAGCAAGACAATAGACATAAAATGTTTCTCATCGTTTCATTTCAGTAAATGTCATAAATTAAGAACTCTACAGTGTAATCATGTTTTCAAGTTTGAGGGTGTCGTATTTACGATGCTTTCTACAAAGGAACGTCAATACCGAGGATGATGGCCTCCCTTTTTTTTTTGTCACCTGTGCCTCTGGAAGGCACACGCTAATGGCTTTTTTTCAAGGCGACTGTCGCCCAGCTGGGTGCCCACGACGCATTAGGTGCAGGTGGTCACTTAACTTTCTTACCGAAATATTTACGACACCAGTTTTCGCTACAGTGACAGCCCCATATGAAAATTTCACAGGTCGAAAATTTACGTTACAAATGTGTAGAAACAAAATCCTGTAAATATAACAGCGTCCAAAAAATTTTCGTCGGCATTGTGATACATTCAAGCATTTACACACATTTCATAACTCTTAAAGTATGATTCTTGGTTTCCAACAACCTTTTTCACAAATCAGAGTCCCTAACCACTACTCATTATTCCTTACCTCATTATACATATACATATTCATCGACACTTCTTCAATATTTCATCATGAGAAATACGTAGCATAATAAACATTCCTCAACAACATAATACACATCGTTGTCGTAATAATAACATCATAACACCTCAGTCAAATCTCAAAAACGTCGTAGCTTTCTGCAATAATTTCAAACCCTAAAAAATATTCTCTGCTCATTTCAATAATGTCATCTACCTCAAACGTACTTTAAAAATCATTATCTCATACCAAATACATCATTCAAAGCTCTCGTAGTATCACAATGGTTCCGAAAAATATGAGCATTTCTCAAAGTACAGACAAAATACAATTTCGTAAGTGTGAAGTTATCCAACTGTGTAATTACGTAAACATCTGTCACTGATGTAGTAAAAAAAGTTTCTTTCTCTGTTAAATGATCAGATAGCTGTGTAATTCTATGTTAGAGAAATATGGTACCGATGTGTAAAGTTGTATAAGCAAATACCATATTAGCTAGGGCTCCTTGTGCTTGCCAAACACATGGTACACAAAGTAAGTGTATACCCCCCTGAGGATTAATGTAATTATACCCTCAGATGTTACAAATTACAGCAATGGAATGAAATGTATCACGGAAAACCTTTGTATCATTGTACTTCAAATATCTTTAAAAATAAATGATTTAAGTGCAAAATTAATCACTCAAATACGTGTCATGTAGCGCTAAATGTGCGTCTTGCTGTAAGATAATCTCTGTGGAAGTGTCGTAGTTATTGTCCTCCGAAAGTTAAGTTCTGCAGAAGCCAATGTACTTACCTCATGATACACCAAATTTCAACTAAACCAAAATGTTGCATTAAAATCTCATTAGCAGTACTGGTAAATGTTCTAAGTATGTGAGCCTAATAGTCGTTACGTAATCGTGCAACTTAAAGCATACTAGTAACGTCAAGTGAAACGTTTTATGGCAAAGACAAAGTTAAAAAGCAGATTATCTTTCAATAAACGGTTTTACATGTGAAATGTGGTGTAAACCTTTACTCTTCCTAGTACGCAGAGTTTCAACTTGAACGCAATTATCATACGGTATACGTCGGTAAAGAATACTGGAATTTTTTTTCTCAAGGATAGCGTCTATGTTATTTTTCGCTGAGCCAGCCGGCGCACGCGGCTACCTGCGGTGCGAGTCATTGTCTGTTCCTTTGTTGGCGCGCGCCGTTATTGGGATTAGAAGACCTAACTTCTACAAATTCACTCTGACGAGAAGGCCCTGCCCTGTTTGAAGCTCGCCAGTTCTGATAGAATTCAGGTCTGTCGTTTTGTCGGTAGTTTACACAGTTTCTTTCTTGTCGGTCACATGGTGGAGAATTTCTCCCTGAATCGTAACTGCGCGCTGAACTGTTGCGTCTGAAATTATTCTGTCTCCCTTGATAATAATAGTTCTGGTTACCATATTGTCTGTTTCTAAGGTAATCTCTGTCATATTCACTACTTCGGAAATGCGATCTTTCTCTGTAACTATTATTACTCTGCCAGTGGTTGTCATATGGGTGGTGTCTGTCACGATTTGTGTGGTGAGAATAGCCTTGTCGCGTCCAGTTATCGTTTCTGTCGTCACGGAATTGTGACGGATGTGACCTGTAGTGATTGTTTTCCTGTTTTCGCATCCCGCGACTGTCTATGTCAATTTCTAATTCTTGTAAGAGTCCCTGAAAAGCTTCAATGTCGTCTCTGCAACGTCCTGCCAAAATAATATGTCGTAAATGTTCAGGCAATTTGATTAAGCAAATGCGGATGAGTTCTGAGGGGCTGTATGGGTTTGACAGGTACTGATTCTTGTGCAACATGTCTTCAAAATATTTCACAAGACTGGAAAATTCAGATTGTTCGAAATGTTTCATCATTATGATGCCATGTTTTACTCCGTCTTGTGTGGCTTGAGACCAATATGCTGAGAGGAAGGCATGATAAAATTCTCCTTCACTGTGACAATCGTGAATGACCGATCGCATTCTTACAGCTGGTTCATTCTCTAAGTAGCCACACATAAATTCTAATCTGTGTTCTAATGACCAGTTGGGAGGAAAACAATGAGAGAATTGATGGAGCCATGCTTGTGGATGAATGTCGTTGCCAGAATTCTTAAATGTTTTGAATTTACGTGTAGTAATGAACAGCTTATAGTCAAAGTCATCATGTCGGCGAGTCGCATATCGGTCATTGTTACGTCGTTTCGGCGGTTCCATTCCAAAATTCGGTGCACCTTGCCAATTTCTTTCATAACTTCCGAAATGCCCTGTGTTATTATTTTGCGGTTTTTCCGTATTTCTATGTCCCTCTTCCCGTATTGGGGCGCGAGTGTCCTCTGAAATACGTAATTCTTGTATTACCTGTGTCAGCTGATCTTGTACTTCCCGGATTTCTCTTTGGTGTTGCGTATTTATTTGATTCTGAATTTGTTTGAATTTCCTAATTTGTTCGCACTCTCCTGTGTCATTAAAGACTACCGGTCTTGTGTCATTCAGATCATCATCTACCTTTGTAGATAAGTTAGTGAACTGATCCGAAAGTTCGGCTACTTTCTCCGATAGTGTACTTATTTCCTCAGTGTGTTTTTCTGAATCAAGTTTCAGAGTATTTACTGTGTCCTTTAAATTTTCCTGAGTTTTTGCAAGTTGCGTAACCGAATCGGTAGATGCAACTGAGTCAATTTTAGCTTGCAAGGTGTCGTGATTTTCATGAACAATGGTTTGCAGTTCTTTTATGGCTGCTTCGTGATTCTGTAATGCATTTTCATGCCGCGAAAAAATAGGTTGGAAATGCTCACAAATTTGTGTTATTACGTCATTACAGACTTTTTGACATTTCGATTCGATGTTATGTAACTCAGTAGTTAAGTCTTCACGTGTTTGTTCAAGCGTATGTTCCACTGAGTCTAACTTTTGAAGCTTTTGTTCCATTGCGTCTAACTGTTGCTGCGTTTGTCTCTGGTGTTGTTCCATTGTGTCTAACTTTTGAAGATTTTGTTCCATTGTGCCTAACTTTTGAAGATTTTGTCCCATTTGTTTCTGATTTTGTTCAAGTGTTGTGTCTAACTTTTGTAGCTTTTGTCCCATTTGCTGCATTAACTGTAATAACAATGCACTGGTGTCTGAAACATGTTCCTCAGTGCTTTTCGGCAGTGAATTTGCACCGGCAACATGGACATTTTGACAAGCAGAAAATGTGTCTTGACTTACTTGAGAAAACGGTGAGGACGCAAAACCTGAATCTACAGTATTTGCAAAATTGTGTCCTGTCATTTCGGATTCCTGAGGCGAGCTGTTGCCGAGCGATCGATCGATAATGCTTCCCTGTTCACTAATTGTTTCACTGCCTACGCCATTGTTTGCCGCCCGCTCCATTTCCCCATGCACAATTACCAAGTTACTATGTTGAACATTAGTTAATTCATTACACAGTGGCGCTAACACACTGCTTTCGTCTTCGCTGTTATTGGAATTATGAAAAATTTTATCAAATCATTGTTGGCCACTGCCCAAAACAATTTGTAAAATTTTTTGTGGGGAGCTTGGGGGCTATGTAAGTAGGCTGTTTATGTTTTCTTATTGGCAACGTTACATAGCGCTCTGTGTGAGAATCACTGGCTGTGCTGTGTGCAGTCTGTGGCTGGTTTGCATTGTTGTCTGCCATTTTAGTGTTGGGCAGCGGCAGCTGGATGTGAACAGCGCGTAGCGTTGCGCAGTTGGAGGTGAGCCGCCAGCAGTGGTGGATGTGGGGAGAGAGATGGCGGAGTTTTGTAATTTGTCATGAACTGCTATATATATTATGACTATTAAGGTAAATACAGTGTTTGTTCTCTATTAAAATCTTTCATTTGCTAACTATGCCTATTAGTAGTTAGTGCCTTCAGTAGTTTGAATCTTTTATTTAGCTGGCAGTAGTGGCGCTCGCTGTATTGCAGTAGCTTGAGTAGCGAAGATTTTTGTGAGGTAAGTGATTTGTGAAACGTATAGGTTAATGTTAGTCAGGGCCATTCTTTTGTAAGGATTTGTGAAAGTCAGATTGCGTTGCGCTAAAAATATTGTATGTCAGTGTAAGCACAGTCATGCATAATTGTTCAAAGGGGACGTTTCAGTTCTATTAATAATGCAGGGATGTGAAGACATTAATTTCCCATTGAAAATATTTACTATAAAGCTACCCCACCACAGGTTAGTAAACCAAGTCTTACAATTAATACAAAATGACAGCTCAGTAAAATTGGGATCTTCATCAAGGAAAGTTCTCATGTCTCAAGAACAGATGGATTGGATTGGACTGGATTGTTTGAGGGAGGAGACCAGACAGGAAGGTCATCAGTCTCATCGGATTAGGGAAGGACGGGGAAGGAACTCGGCCGTGCCCTTTCAAAGGAACCATCCCGTCCTTTGCCCGGAGCGATTTAGGGAAATCACGGAAAACTTAAATCAGGATGGTCGGACGCGAGATTGAACCGTCGTCCTCCCGAATGCGAGTCCAGTGTGCTAGCCACTGGGCCACTTCGCTTTTATTTTTTATTTATTTATTTATTTATTTATTTATTTTTTTTTTGCGTGGGAGATGGATCAGGTAGTGGGGTGGCGGAGGCAAGGTGGGCAGGGGTCGCAACCCGAGGCCTTGCCACGCTGTCTCCCCCCTCCCATCCTGGGGATGTGGTACAAAGGATGCAGTTGGTGTATTATTGTGAATTTTTTTTATTTCATTTAATCATTTATTTATTTTTAATTTTTAATTCATTTTTTATTTTTTTTAACAGTAAGGAACTGAAAAGTAGCAAGTGCACTCGTGCATCGAGTTGGGGACGCACATAACTAAAAACATGCTAATAGTTGTAGAAAAAGGCATAAAGAAAGAGAGCAAAGTGCGGGGCTAAGGAAACCATGAAACAAATCTGTAGGGTGGAATCCATACCACCATTATTCAGTGCTACATCTTGCACCGGATGGGAAACAAAAACTGCGAAGACATTTTCGCACCGGGGACAAAAAGAGGAAATGGAGCAAATACTGCTACAGAGTGTGAGGGTTCATGACGAAACTCTCCATCTGCTGTATCATCCAGGTATGACTTCTCGTAATGACCAAGGTAGATCTCACGTTGTACCGTGTAGTGTTCTATCGTCGTCTTGTAATTTTAGCTTCTCTTACCCGTGATGTTCCAGCTACGTGGAGGGTCGTGGAACGCACTCCACAAATAATTGGAAAATACTGTCGATACTTTGGGTTACGGAGGATCTTGCAATGTCCTTCCTGCAAATAGTTCCAAAAGTCTAAAGTGTCCTTAGTGCCGTCTTGAAACAAATAATGCACTGCATGTCCACGTAGCCACGTCATTGCATTAGTTTTAGTGCGTGGGTAATACGTTTCATCCAGGAATGAGACAGTCTTGGAATCGATATGATTCGGCGTTACTCGAAGGAAGTATGCTGACATTTGCCTCACTAAGTGACACACTGCCCCAGACTCGCCACAGCTAAGACGGTGTTCCTCGTTGTCTTGAACGCCACAGCTCGTGCACGTGGGTGAGTCTACCATGTGGATCGCATGTAGCCTTGATCTGGTCACCTGCTTACCGTTGACAGTGATATACCACATCGCCGTGACGTCAGTGTCCAGTGTTACGTGGTGAATTGTCCTCCACACTATTCGCCAGTTGACGCTCGAGTGCTTCCTCTCCACGACGTTATCGGGTCGTCCACGTTGCAGGACCCTATATACCGTCTTGACCGTCGCCAGTTGAGTCGCTGGTAAGGCAAGTCGAACGTAACTGAGTTCGAGGTAAAAGACACCGATGTAGAAGAGCGAGGAGGGGACGTGGTGTATCAGCACAGGCGGCAACAGGGAGGGCGGTGCTAGTTCTTCTATTAACAAACTGGTCAGACTGTCCGGACGGCGGTGCCATAGTTTGACTAATGTACTCACAAATAGGGCGACCGCTCTGTCATAAACGTGATAAAGGCCAAGCCCTCCCCGATCCGGGGGAAGGGTGGGAGTCTCATATTTGATCTTGAAGAGCATTCCTGAACTCACGTAGGACCCAAAAGCCGCAAGTATACGGCGAGCTAACATCACCGGTATAGGTAATATCTGGGCGATGTGCGGAATGCGTGACGCTAAATGTGTGTTAACATACTGGGTCCGTTGGACGATGTCCAGGGCTCGTAGGCGGTGGTTGGAAATTCCAGTCCGAACATCCCGTAAAAGCCGTCGAAAGTTGTGAGCAGCGGTCCGTCGTATATCGTCTGTAAAATCAATGCCGAGACATTTCAAACTATCTCTGAGCTGTAAGGGGGTGACACTGTTCTCAGACAATCCGACCCCGATGTTCATCGCCAGAGATTTTGCGACGTTGATACGACTACCAGTGGCCATGCCATATTTCGTTATCCAATTTAGTGCGCTAGCGGTGTCGTCACCCTTGCGGATGACAATCACCAGGTCGTCAGCGTACGCTTTACACCAGAAAGTGTGGCCTCGTAACGTCATACCCGTTAGTCGTTGGCGCAGGCCGCAGAGGAGAGGTTCCATGGCCACAGCGTAAAGTAAAGTGGACAGAGGGCAGCCTTGGCGTATCGATCGAGAAATGGTGAGGGGCTGCGAAGGTCGGCCGTTGACGATCACCTTGGACGTCGCGCCACGGAGTAGTCGCATGACGACAGTGACGAATGGCTGTGGGTACCGCATATGTTGGAGGACCGCTTCCAAATAGTCGTGGTCCACTCGGTCGAATGTCTGACTAAAATCGATTGCTGCCAGTGCACCCTTCAGACGACATGCCCTCGCCAGTGAGATCAAGTCACGATATTCACTGAGTGCTGTTTGAATATTATTGTCGCCTCCTAATGACGTTTGATCGGGTGAGATAACATTTCGTAAGGTCTGGCGTATCCGCGCCGCCAACAGTCGAGAATAGATCTTAAAGTCGCAGTTCAATAGCGTCAACGGGCGGTAGTCCTGCAGTCGTGAGCCACCGGACGGTTTGTGAATAGGAATAATCATCCCTTCCACAAGGGCCGCAGGGAACGGCACTTCCGGGGATAGCAGTTCGCGACAGATGTCCGTCCATCGGGAGGCTAATAAATATTGAAAAGTCCGGTAAAATTCCAAGGGGAGGCCATGAGGACCCGGAGATTTGTTGACAGCTCCTTTTCTAATGGCGTCGAACAGTTCTTCTTCTGTAATTTCTTCCATCAATGCCGCTTCCATTGCCGGGGTGACGGTGCCGTAAATCGTCTGAGAGACGTCCTCCAGTGCTGTCGGATCAGGGGTCTGAGCGGAATAGAGTTGGGAATAATGATCGTAGAACGCTGTGTTTATGTCTTGTTGCGTGGTGAGGCGACGACCGTCCTCCGTGTCGACGAAGCGTATCAGCGCTCGTTGGCGTCGTTTACGTTCACGAAGAACGTGGAACATTGACGGGCGTTCGCTCGGTATCCGATCCTGCGTCCTCGAGCGGATGACTACCCCCACTAGGTGGCGTCGCATATGAGCGATGGTCTGAGCCTTAGCACGGTGGACCGCTGTTTGTCGTTCCGGAGACGGCGCCATAGCATCGCAGTCGCGCAGTACCCTGAAGCAAAAGTCGAGCGTATGTCTACGCCAAGTAGCGTGGTCGCGACCGTAGGTTATCAACGTTCGCCTCAATGCCGGTTTGGCGTAGTCCAACCACCAGCGGATTGTTGTGGGATATGCGCGGAGGCGATTTTCACACGATTGCCACGTATCCTCACCGGCTTGGCGGCAATCCGGGTACGACAAGTGAGCGATGTTTAATTTCCACGGGCTGCGGCTTCTCCACACTTGTTGCCGCTGCAGGGTGATGGCACAAATGTAAGCTGAGTGGTCCGAGAAGGCTGCAGGCCACAGTTCCGCATCCTGTGTTCCAGTGGCGAGAGAGCGTGAGACATAAATCCGATCGAGACGACTGGAAGAGTGACTTGTGAAGTGTGTGAATCCCGGTCGGTGGCCGTGAAGATGTTCCCAAGTGTCCACCATCTGCAGGTCCCGAATTAGCGTCTCGAGTTCCGGGCATGGATTATGTCGTGGGAGTTGGTCTCTTGGTGCCAGTACGCCATTGTAGTCACCTCCAAGTACCAGATGGTCGTAACGGTCTTGGAAGAGCGGGGCGACGTCTTCCGCAAAGAATCGTGAACGTTCGCGACGTTTGTCCGTCCCGGAAGGTGCGTAGATATTGATAAGACGGACACCCTGTACCGTGAGTGCCATTCCTCTTGCCCAAGGCAGAAACAGGATATTGTCCGCCACTATCCCTTCCCGAAGAAGTACAGCGACACCGCTGCCTGTAGGGGAAGCTGGAGAGACGCAAGAATCGTAACCGTACATGCCTGGGAAGTCATCGACGTACACTTCCTGGAGAAGGGCTATATCGATGGAAGCAGAGTTCAACATATCCTGAAGCAAGGATAACTTAGCGTGGGTCCGTATAGTGTTGATGTTGATAGTTGCAACGCGATAAGTTTGAGGTCTATCCATAGCACCCGTGTTGGCCATCAATACCCTTCTAAGGCTGTCTCGTCACTGTATCTGATGGCGGAAAAGGATCAACACTGGTGGGGTAAATTACCCTGCGTGTCGTCCGACACGATGGGCAAGGAGTTTTCCTCGCAGTCGTCCGCCCAGTCGCCATGAAATACCGTCGGCTGTTGGTGGCTGTTGGGCACTTGGCGCTGACTCCATCGGCTACACTGGCTGGAAATCGGCAGCGGCTGTCTGCTTGTGATCCTGCTGTTCTGTGGGGTCGGAGGGGCTAAAGCCGTCACCACGGCGAACTGTTGACTTTGATGTTACAGTGGCCTCTGTACCGGCGGTACCGTCGTCGGAGTGTCCACAGTCCATATCAGACGATCGCTCCATCGCTCGTCGGATGGAGCACGCCGACGTCTCTTGTGTTTTCGCGGGGAACGCTGTTTACGGACGTGTGTTTCAGTATCTGAATGTGGGTGGATTTCTTCAGCTGCTCCGGTGTCTGAAAGAAAAGCCGCTGTCGGCACAACCCGTGGGTCAATGTCCATCTGGCATCCACGCCTTCTTGCAAGGTCGGTCGGTGATTATCTTCAGGTGGGGGCGCCGTTGTAGAGGCCGGATCCTGTACTGCAGAATCCATCATGGTCTCGCTATCGGGGGCGGCTATCGGACTAATGTTTTCAGCATCGGAAAGGGTTGCTGCCCGTGCAACTTCGGCGTAATTAAGAGGGAGGGTCGTCACCGTAGAAGGAGTCATAGATTCACCTGTCGGGATTTGAGTAAGCCGCCGTCGGAGACAATCCGACCGGACGTGCCCTTCTTGGCCACAACTAGAGCAAGTGCGTGGCTGACCGTCATACATAATGATCGCCCTACATCCGCCGATGACAAGATATGACGGAACATGTTTGGTCAGTTCAATTTTGATCTGTCGTACCCCGTTAAGAACGGGGTACGTTGTAAAGGTGGTCCATTTTTCGGCCATATGGCTGATCACTCTGCCGTAGGGATGGAAAGCCGCGGTGACTACGTCCGGTGGAACTTCGAAAAGGAGTTCGAAGACGCGTATCGTACGGAGGCCAAGCCCCGCATGATAGATAGAGACCCTCCCAATATGGCCATCAGAATGTTTGAATTTAAGATCGCTCGCATGTGCGCGCACGATTCTGTTCAAAAATGGCTCTGAGCACTATGGGACCCAACATCTGAGGTCATCAGTCCCCTAGAACTTAACCTAACTAACCTAAGGACATCACACACATCCATGCCCGAGGCATGATTCGAACCTGCGACCGCAGCGGTCACGCGGTTCCAGACTGAAGCGCCTAGAACCGCTCGGCCACACCGGCCGGCGCACGATTCTGTTGCACACCTCGTCACTTACTAACTTGACGTAGACAACACTGCTCGTGATAGAGAGATGGATACCAATTGTGTCTCGCGGTTCAATTTTAACGTCGTCACGTAGAAAACGTTCCACTTCAAAAGCTCGCGCTCGTGCATGATCGGGTTGAAAACTGATCTTGATGGTGGGTTGTCTGTAGGAATGTGCCATGTTACGTCGGTAGTGATAATCTCTAAACCAGCGACAACGCAGTAGTAACCAACTACGGGTACTCGCGACCGCACGGACGAGACGTAAACAAGACGTCCTCGCCGCAGCGCTGCGGAAAGCAGACTGTCGCTCGGTGAATAGATGCTTATACTTGTCATTATGCTTAGTAATAAATCTTTGGAGTTCATGTGCGTAAAATGATATGCTGCTAATGAACTAAACTATTCTGCCCTTAAAGTGTGGAATGTATAGCTGGGTTCCTTCTCTTTTCTATATCACTTCACAAAAAGTAAACTAACGGATCTTAGTCGATGTTCAGACTTAGGTCGGAAAATTTTAGCGTCTGAAGTGTTCTTTATCTTTTTCTTCTCATTATTTAAGCACTGATCCGTTACAGGATGACAGCAGTCCACAAGACATTTTTTATGCAGGAAGAATATCGTTGGATGGAGCATCAAAGCAAAAGAACAACTTTCTGTCAAGGGATTCATCTTTTTCTTCATCCAATTCCCCCTGTACTTTCGAGTATGTTTAATAAACCTGCTTTCAGTGTGACCTATAATTTCTTGTTTACGAACCTGCTATAAACCCTTGTACTTTATTCCAGATTCTACGCCGGCCGCGGTGGTCTCGCGGTTCTAGGCGCGCAGTCCGGAACCGTGCGACTGCTACGGTCGCAGGTTCGAATCCTGCCTCGGGCATGGATGTGTGTGATGTCCTTAGGTTAGTTAGGTTTAAGTAGTTCTAAGTTCTAGGGGACTGATGACCACAGCAGTTGAGTCCCATAGTGCTCAGAGCCATTTGAACCATTTGAACCAGATTCTACGTAATTGTATCTAGAGTGGTAAAGTCAACACTACCTTTTTTTTAAATTTAGGAAATTTAAGAAAGTGATCCAATTTTTGATATCGAACTCTAGAAAAGTGTTTCAAAGTTGATCTTTAATGTTTTCAATTTACTAAATTATTTGTCAGATGTCATTTCGATATTGGATATTCCACTGATGTTCGAAGTTCTATACTATGAACATCTGATCATATAAAATTTGATGGCGCCAAGTATTTATTACAGTCACCTGCAAAATGTCTTTTACTTAGAGTCTATCATTCAAAAATCCAGAGAGTAACTCGAAATATTCCGATTGTTAAGGTTATACCGATGTTTCTGAGAGCTAATTTTATTAGGACCTGTTATACTGTCACAATTATGTGATCTATGGCATTCATTTTTAAGAAATCAAGCAATTTTTTCTCTTATATTAGGTTATTATTAACCAGTTTTCGGCTTATGAGGCCATTGTGGAGCAACAGCTCCCTAACGTCCACAAACACAGTGCAGCATGTAAGACGTTGAAAATAACTTTATAGAAACTTCCGTGGAGACATTACTCAAAAGTGCCACACTAAATGTTTGTCACTCGGGTTATGTGTCATACGAGCTGTGTAGCAGACTAGCCACTTTCCACTCTCCAGTAACTAGACGAACACTGTGTCTAAAATTCTTGGTCAATGCATAGCCAGTGCGTAGCAAGCTACAAAAGGGAAACATATTTAACGTATATAATACGCGTGACGTTGAGAACCTTATTGTCGAGGAACGATTTTAGTGTGTTAAACCACAGTATACAAAAGTAGTTTTGCCAGAATAACTCCAAATGACACATGCCACATTAAAGAATAAATGTAATGTAAATAAATCCGCGGCGTTTTAAAAGAGGGAAAGAGTAAAACGGGAGAATTTACATTTCCAAGAATGTATGAAACAAAATGTAAATAGCAATCACAAATATCCGCTAGGTCTATGTAGGTTCTAGGAGAACTACATTGTAGTAAATGAACTCTGGTTATTGGGTTATTGGAATAGATCGAAAGAGTAAACTAGATATAAAATAGTAGTATAATGTAACGTAAGATATCTATTAAAAGGCTAAAAAGATAAGAAAATTAAAGAAGATGGTGGATATATTTTGGTGGTGACTATAATTAGAAGTTCCAGATTCAAAATGCCGTAAAAAACGGTCCACTGCTCAGAATGACGACGTATTTAACGGAATATTATCGCAAAAAGGAGAAACGTTACGGAAACAAACAAACAAAAAGTTAACACAAATTTTACTACTAGAAGGCGCTGTAAATGGCCATAGTACTCGTATGCAAAATGAAAGACGCATGGTGCACGGCTGTTCATCAGTTTGCGTCTGACACACCGTATACATGGTGCTCCCAAAGGCGGTTCAAATGGTTCAAATGGCTCTGAGCACTATGGGACTTAACATCTATGGTCATCAGTCCCCTAGAACTTAGAACTACTTAAACCTAACTAACCTAAGGACATCACACAACACTCAGCCATCACGAGGCAGAGAAAATCCCTGACCCCGCCGGGAATCGAACCCGGGAACCCGGGCGTGGGAAGCGAGAACGCTACCGCACGACCACGAGATGCGGGCCCCAAAGGCGGATTTAGTAAACCGATTTCCCAATACTGCTTCTAGATAGTCACGTAAAGACTTCAAAATCGATTCTGTAAATCCGCTCCTAGTTGCCAGCTTTCCAATTCCATAATCGACTTTCGCACCCATGTAAACGCAACGGGTTTTAGGCTGTCAGGTTATTTATTGTTTTCAAAATAATCGGTTAATATGGACTTATTGTGCGGACAAGGATAAGCAGAAATATTAGGCTGAGCATGAAGTTGTTTACCTCTAATACTTAAGTGAAGGGAAATTACGATTGTGTTGATTGAATCAGAAACTGGAACAGCTGTTTCCAGGCGCTATATTTAACTGGGATAGCAAATCCATTTCAGACCTTAACATGTGAAAACGACGTGCGGAAAACGGTTTCCGAAATTCGGTTCCCGCTACACGGAGTGGCCGCGTGGTTACAGGCGGCGCGGCCCCTCCGCCGGAGGTTTGAACCCTCCCTCGGACATGGACGTGTGTGTTATTCTTAGGCTAAGTTAGTGGAAGCTTAGGGACCGATGACCTCAGCAGTTGGATCCCTTAGGAATTCACACACAATCCGGTTTTCGTCTTTCGGAAGATGTGACGCATGTAAATTTAGCGTGAAACGCTTGTCATAACTGTCTCAGTGCTGGAAAGCTCTTTTACAAGAACGGTCACGGAGCGCCAGTAACTCTGCAGATGTTCCAGACACTCACGGATACGATAAAAAGTGTAGGTCCGATACCTGCCAAGATTTTGGAGAAAATGATTACGAAGGTTCAATTGAAGTGCAGTGTAGCAGACAGAGGAAAAAAACCGATCCGACGTCAGCAGAAAATGTGACTACAGCATTACAGGATGGGTCTGTGGTTTGTAGTCACGCAGTGCAAGGTAAACTGCCCAAAATCTGAACATGCGTGTGAGAACTGTGCATGTAATTCTACACTGCTGCTTCATGCTGAGCTGCCAGTAAGGTAAATGTTTGGTATAGAATTTCTTTCTCCCATGGAAGAGGACAATGACTGGCCATCTAGTATTCTGTGGACAGAAGAAACCACTTTACATCTCCGAGGACATGTAAATACACGTAATTGCCGATCATGGAAAACAGAAAATCCGCTCGCACATCAACCTCTACTACTTCATTTTGTTGCGGGTTGACAGAATCGTTTATCGAAGGGTCATATTTTTTCGAGCAAATGGGTCTTGCGTGTCACGTTACCTATACTGCCACTGGTAAGCGCTGCCGGAGTCTTCTGCTTCTGCGGACCAACCTCATTCCAATACTTCAATAGCGTGAATGTGTGTGTAGGTTCATTTAATGCAAGACTGCGCTCCTCTGAACATTGCACAGCCAATGAAACAGATACTGCAGAAGCATTTTCGATATTCATGAATTATCAGCCGTTATTTTCCTACAGCCTGTCCGTCCAGATCACCTGATCTTAATCCGTGGGAATATCTGAACGATGCTGTGTTCAGTGCTCCGATTACGAACGTAACTGAAGTGAAGGCACACATTGCGCAACGCTTTACGAACGTGACCTATGAGACACTCTGATCTGTTGTGACACATGCTGTATCTCATTTTAAGTTCTGGTAGAATACGGTGGACAGCGTACCGAACGAGTCTTACGCTAGTCTCACGACGGTCAAAATCCGGATTCATTTTTGCTATTTATGCTGTTCTTGGCCTCAGGACAATTAGAAACCAATTTTACCCATCCAATATCGTACCACATTGCTGTGGTGGATGGGCTTACTTACCTGTCAGTGCCACAACTGTTTAACGCCAAACTTGTGTGGTAATGCACAATGTACAGTGTGGGTGGCTTAATGTGCAACTCATGCCGTAGCTTTATGTGTCATGTGTCATTTATAACTAAAGCAATTTAGGTCATGACGATTACAGTGTCATCTATGGGGAAAATATTCGTTACGTTTCTGTTTCGAAGACGCTCCCCTCTTCTTGGATAATATTCCTTTCAAATTTAATGTCATTCTGAGCATCGCTTCTTCTAACGTTTTCAAACTGAAATTTTATTACAATTACGCATTATATGACTTGATTTGACGTAACATTAACACTGAGGTGACAAAATACATGGGATACCTTCTGATATCGTGCAGGACCGCTTTTAGCCTTTTTTTCCGGACTACTCTCTCCTTTTTACTGCTGTCGCTGCTCAAAACGGTGTACTATATAACCCAGCAGGACTATCTGTGATCGGAAGTCAACGTCTCTCAAGAACTGTTACAGTAAATAATTTCCTAGAATTACATCTTAATTCTGTACTCTCTCTTCCTAAAGCAGCTATGTCGTAATTATAAATTTTTTCCTGCTTATATTTCAAGGAAACATGAACGAATTCTTTCAGAAATGGAAATGAGCGTTTGGCATCGTTGCCGAGAGGCCCCTTGCGGGCAGGTCCGGTCGCATTGCTGCATGTCTTATTACATTCAACACCACATTGGGCGACCTACGCGCCGGATGGGGATGACATGATGATGAATACAACACAACACCCAGTCCCTGAATGGAGAAAATCTCCGACCCAGCGGGGAATCGAACCCGGGCCCGTAGGCCTGCAATCCGTCACGCTGACCCCTCAGCTATTGGGGCGGACCGAATTGTTTCTGAACCTAATTAATTGAAACTTCAGCGGACTTGATGTTTTCCTGTCTCTACGGACAAAACATACTACATTAACTTTGGTGCCTAAAACACTGCTGCGTGCCGTAGAACTACATTTACCATCTTGACTACTCCGTATAAATCGATGGAATGAGATAATCGTATAAAAGAGACTCGAAATATGAAGAGTTTTCGCTCGCCGTGCATTTCCGAATCCAGATATTCTCTTAAACCCGTCTCACATGAATTACGTTTTCTAGGTGGCGTGTTTGACAGTGTGACAGCAAAGAGTGAAGGCAAGTAGTTCGCATATTGGAAGTTATATCGTGGCTAAATTACAGCTCTAAGGTTCTGATGCTCGTCGCAAAAATGGGAGTTTTCTCACCATATAAGTATGACTCTTCCCTATTTTCATCAATTAAAGCAATAATTCTTTCTTAGCTCCAGCACTGTGGAGGTATCTGCGGTAACTAAACCATACTTTGACGATATGTCTCAGCCAAAACCCAGTCTAGCGGGTGTAGCCGCGCATTCAGCGCGGCCACCACCTTCTAGCCTGTGACGTCAGACGCCGACTGGACTCCTAATTGGCCTGTGCAGGTAGGATTCAGAGAACCCAAGAAGGGAATTAGTACCGGAGCTTTCACATGAAAACTTTCGAAGCCCTCTACAGGAAAGTGACCAAGTAGCCCACGGAGCCACCGCGCGAGTCAACAACTAAGCTTACAGCGAATCTTACTCCATGTAAAATGGGACTTACCTCCATTTCCTAGAAATTCTCTCTGCATCTGTGATGACGAAGGAGGAGCAAACATTTTCTGTACGCGAATTTGCCAGTTTACACCCTTAATAAATACATCAGAAACCATCGCATCAGGCTCGGCGAGAGCGATTCATTTCGCCTTTGGAGAAGTTTAAAGATAAGTGCGGCAAACAAGTAATTGAACACGATTCAGAAAGGTTTCAAAATCTCCTCTCTAATGGCTCTGAGCACTATGGGACTTAACATCTGCAGTCATCAGTCCCCTAGAACTTAGAACTACTTAAACCTAACTAACCAAAGGACACCACACACATCCCTGCCCGAGGCAGGATTCGAACCTGCAACCGCAGCGGTCACGCAGTTCCAGACTGAAGCGCCTAGAACCGCGAGGCCACACCGGCCGGCAAAATCTCCTCTCTCCCGCTGACGGAGAGTAAAGACATTGTCGCAGCACAAACTCACATTCTGTTCCTCAGTGTATCGATGACACAGCCCTTCTCTCAAATACTCAAAGCTGCTGGCATATCTCACTGAGTATATGAAGTCCACATAGCAACTAGCGACTAAGGTTAACCTTAGACTCAAGACACTAAACTGAAACTCTCAAGCGGACACCCAGGTCACCCAGCGACGCACGCGTTTTACAGAAGTATAGCGACATTCTCTGTAGACTTCTCCGAAAAGAAAGGATGACATTAACAGCAGGAAAACTGTCCACCAAAATTCACTGTGCTGCAAGGAAATCGGTTGCCTCGTTCATGATGGGATCATGAAAAGTTGTCTGAAATCCTAGATCTGCTTTACCATCAGTAAGTCGCTCTTGTTTCGCCTCTACATGGTCGCTGTAGCAACTAGATATAGTCATACAGCGTGAGTAGTACAATTCGAATTAAATCATGCAGTTATTAATATGTACCCCTGCCAACTGCAACCACATCATAAAAACACAATGTAAATTTAAGAGAAATTGCTGTTCTACAGAGTCTTTGTGACCTGATGTTATTCCATCGGCATTCTTGAATAGACGGATCTGCGTCCACGATGAATTACTACGCGCTGCGAACGAGGTCGTCGCTGCTCCTGCGTAGAGTTATTCTTATCGGGTATCTAGGTTAGGTTACGTTAACTCGCGGCGGATGTTGCCACAACACGTGACAGCCTCCCTTTCGTCCTGAAAGGTGGGGTGTCCCGTTTCTAACACCAGATGTGTGCAAGGGCGTAGTGAAAAATAGTGCCACCGAATTTTTATATGAAAACTCTTAACGGTTTTTAAACAAAACAAACGTTGTGAACATTTAATTTTCTTACTCTTAATGTCTACGTGTTTGTAGCCCTCTGCCGCTAGAGGGCTTCTAATTGTAGCGTGTGACATGGCGGTGTCTAACATAGCTTTGGCAGTGCGTGATAAACATCGTGCCGTAATCGAGTTTCGAATTCGAAGAGTTTGCGCCCATATGGGGCGCCCTCTCCAATGCCAGTGCCAGACCAGCTACGAGAGCTCCGATACCTGTAACAATCCGAGGCCTTGGGTTCACTATTATCGATCATTCTCCACACAGTCCCAACTTGGCCGCATCCAATTTTCATCCGTCTCCAAAAGGTAAAGAACATCTTTGAGGACTTCACTTTGGCAGTGAAGAAACGCTGCAAGCAGAGGTGATGTTGTGGCCCCATCAACAATGGCAAACATACTATAGTTACGGTATCAACAACTGATCCCTGGCTGGGAAAAGTGTGTTGATAGCCAGGGATTCTATGTTGAGAAACAAATATGTAAACATGAAGAGTAAATACATACAATGTTAATAACGTTTGTTTTATATATAAAAAGCTTTACAAGTTCCACATCACAAATTCGAAGGCATTACTTTCACCTCGCCTTCGTATTTATTGCTTGGGCGTCGTCAGGATGAATAAGGTAAGGACATCTACAGAAAACGTTTATTTAGATATTTCACCTTCTCATGTTTCATAAGGAATAAAATTCATTTTAGAGGGTACTGTTATGGTTCGAATGACTGAGAGGCTGAAATGTTTCATATCAAACCTCGGTATAAAGCGGTTAGGAACTGAACACACCATTTCTAGCTACGTGCCGCTGCAAGAGAGAGCGTGCTGATTTGGTCGATGTTTTTCGGCGGCGACCAGCAGTCAACAGGTGATTCCTCTCCTATTTTCCTTATTAGCTATACGTATTGTCTGCATCTGGGGCAAATTCAACGTCAGGCCTCGAGAAGAACGAACAGTCTCTGTTGAGGCGACGATGTCATTTGCCGAATAGGCCACAATGAATTACAACTGAATGAAAGAGGACAATATTTCTCGAGTAAAGTTTCGAATGATAATAAGATTAGCTTCACTCCATGTAGAGAGATAAAGCACCTAATGTTGAAAACAACAATGTAAGATATTCGCATCGGCATCGTAAACATGGGTGCTCTTGGAGCAAAGCTTGTAGGGATATGGGAGGAACACTGGGGAATTGTCGTACGCATGTTGCGCTGGATATTTAGAGCAGACCATTAACATCTTGTCGAGGAGGATTAATTGTTTTGTTAATGCTTACGGAGACCAATAGTATGATCCAGCGATGAATACAAGCAGCGTGCAGGCTCCTCTTTGCCTATATACAGTGCGTAGTCCGGCCACAAAGTCATGGACTAACATCTAATCTGGAAGATGCCTACTCTTCACATGTAAGCAGGTCCTCAATAACCCAACTTAAGCCTAAGAAGGACCGAGCGAGGTGGCGTAGTGGTTAGCACGCTGGACTCACATTCGGGAGGACAACGGTTCAATCCCGCGTCCGGCCATCCTGACAGGTTATCCGTGATTTCCCTAAATCACTCCAGGCAAGTGCCGGGATGGTTCCTTTCGAAGGGCACGGCCGACTTTCTTCCCCATCCTTCCCTAATCCGATGAGACCGATGACCTCGCTATCAGGTTTCCTCCCCCAAAACAATCCCCCAACCCTAAGATGGCTGCAGATCTTGACGGTACGCATACCTTTCTTCCGATACCGTTGTGTAAAAATGAGAATGGTTCCCGAATGTTGGAAAACTTCCCTGATGATTTGCAAGAGGGAAGATAGGACTCCAGCGCAGTGAAACTCTCGTAGATTCATTTGCCTCACCCTGCGCTGCCAAAGGCGGAGGAGCACCTACTGTATCACCGTTTCCAGAGTTACTGGGATCCTTAGGTTTACTCCAGTGCTAGCTTCTGTTCAGGCAGTATGTTCTATTGAAGACGACATTACTCAAGCAGTCCATTTACAAGGAGAGGTACCCAGCGGTGGCATCGACATTTTGAAACCAGCCATACGATGGTGTAGGTTAGGATCCGAGGTATCACACCCTGCAGCCATTCACCTGAACTGTCCGCCCTCATTTGCGAGTAACTGACTAAAAAAAGAAAAAATCTAGAATTTTACGTGACTCTCAGTGGAACTAAGAAAGTGGTTTCGTGGCGCAAAGGATAGGATAGACATTCACTTCCTGAATGTTTCGGATTCGAGCCTTGGAATTTGCTTCAAAATTTTTATTTTAAAATTTTTGCCGAAGTGACTGATCATTATCTTTATTCAGTTTGTTGATTTAAATGTAATTTTCTATTTCCGTTCCTTTGTCACATCAGTTTAATCAAGATATCAGGTTCTACATTCGCTCTCATTTTCTTCCTGTCATTCAATCACCACCTGAAATTTTTGTTCATGAGGTTTTAATTAATTTGATGTATTAATTTCAGTTTAATTTCTTTCGTTTTACCATCCTACTTTTTCGGCCACGTTATTGTATTCGTTATTTCTATTCTTCTTTCTGCCTAAAATTCGTTTTAGTTACATTCCCTTCTTTCGTTTAAATCTTCATCTGTATTATTTTGTTAATAATAGAGTGTAATTTGGGCTATGTTTTGAATGTTTGTATGACAGTTACCACCCAAAAAATGAACGTCTTGTAATGAAATATACATTTTTGTTACCATTGCATAGTCAATACAGATATATAGATTATTTCGTATTTTGTTTTTTTAACCGTTAAATCGACATTTTAAAACATTTAAATATTATGACAAATAAATTTAATTAAATTCACTTTCACAAAAATTACAAGTGGAAAATGAAAGATGTAAAAAAATGAGAACAAGTCAAAAATTTCATGTGATGATTAATATGATGTGTAAAGGGAACAAAAATAATAAAACTACTTTTCAACCAATTGATTGTATGTGAAGGCTTTTCCATGTGCGTCACACGTCGCAACCAGTCTATAAATTACTTATTTTTAGCGCCGAACTTTTTTTGTTGATTCGCAGCAAATGATGGCCCACGAGGGTGAATGGCTGCTGGGTGGGACACTTGAGATTTTAAGCTATATCACTTATTAGACGGATTCAAAAAATCGATCCCACCGCTGCAGCTCTCTCCTTGTTAGTACATAATTCGGTTCGTAAATATGCATTTTGAAGATGTTCTACATAGAAGGTCTTTGCTACCTGTGATTGTTTAAAATGTTAGCCCGCTTAGATCTCCGGATTCCCGTCACATTACACCATAGCGTCCGATTACAATCTGGAAGCAGGTAATCTAAGGTAATCAAACGTACTTCCAACAAGTTTCTACATAAGTGCTCGTATTGGCAGACTTTTTTTGCGATATGTGCATAGAATTACTCCTCACGATTGTGTATAAAGGTGAATGAACTGAAGATGAGGTGGCATAGGTGGACGACTTGACGATGGCGATCTCGGCTGATACCGGAGCAGCTTCGGGGGAGACGTCCTTTCTCGAACGAGGCATGGTGAAGGGACAGTAAGATGTCAGCAGCAGCGAATAACAAAACGTAAGTGTTTCTAAAAGGTAAAGATTCAACTAGAAGACATCCAACAATAATGTTAGGAATCAGTTCTATTTCTAGGCAGATTGTTTGCAAATGTCTAGAGGTACACCAAATAATCTTCCAACAGCACAACTGAAATGTAGTTTCAAAATTATCTTAAACTATATACAAATTGCTTCAGTTTAAGAGAAAGCTTTAGGGCAATTTACAGATATAAGCAGTTAACATTTTTTATTAACGAAATAGGTTATTTATGAAGTATGATCAGGAAAAAAGGAATAATCAATTTCGATTTTTAAAAATGATCAACACGTGAATATAACATTAGGAGTAAGCTTACCTACACATTCTGTTCAGCAGTCGTTGGTTATTTGAGTGTCCTGGTAAAGACCTCAGGTTTGCTCACCGACCTGCAGGAAACTACGCCAAGTTTCAGTAGCAGAGACTGCATCTAATATTAGCTCAACTACGTCTACTTCCACCAGTATGATAAACAAAGTTTTCGAAATTTCAGAAGTGTTTCGAAGGGGAACTGTGTTTTGAATTCCACATAATCTACACTGCTTATATTTTCTAAAGAAACGAAACCGATATAACGCAGTATTACTACATGGAGAAGTACTACTGTTAATCTAGCAATGGAATTTGCAACGAAGTCCATCTATTGTCGTGTCGGATGGAAGCATGTGAAAGAGACTGGAACATACCTTTTAAGGTTCGTGGGGGTCTAACAAATTGGCTCTGAGCACTGTGGGACTTAACATCTGAGGTCATCAGTCGCCTAGAGCTTAGAACTACTTAAACCTAACTAACCTAAGGACATCACAGACATTTATGCCTGAAGCAGGATTCGAACCAGCGACAGTAGCGGTCGCGTGGTTCCAGAATGAAGCGCCTAGAACCGCTCGGCCACACCGGCCGGCAGGGGTCTAACAAATCTCTTAAAAGTTCCGGGAGAGCTTTCAGTACGTCAAGGCTTGCCTTAGCTGCTGAATGGGTATCGCCCACCTCCAATGCAATGTCTACAGGTGAGAGTTTGTAACTTCAGAATTGTTTGTTACCAAGTGTACTTTAATCGTCTCTGCCTTTTGTAAGTTGTGTAATGAATACGGATTACATGTAACAGATAGAGACCCAGAGTTGTTAGAGATTGTGAATAACATTGCAGATGTCTTGCCTTTCAGTACTTCTGCATGTATTGGGGAGATCCGCAGGATAGTCTTGAAGTACGCAACCCATACTGTGTAAGTAACATTATAAGAGGAAAATTTGGAAATTTGTGGTCAGGTCTTATGGGACCAAACTGCTGAGGTCGTCGGTCTCAAAGCTTACACACTACTTAAAGTAATTTACGCTAAGGACGGAAGGGAGGACTCGAACCTCCGACGGGGGAAGCCGCGCGGACCGTGAAAGACGCCTCAAGAGCGCTCGGCTACCACGCGCGGCATTAAAAGTGGAAGTGAAAGCATGAGTGATGCAAGTATTGGGATCAGAGAGGTACTACTTGCAACTGACTCAACACATCGGAGTAGACAGTCACTTCCCTAAGCGTCACCCACATCGTCGGGACCGCTTCCTTCGGCCCCCGTCGATTGCAGCGTCACACGTAATGTAACAAATGATTGTCTACCTGAATGTTAACCAGTGATTAAAGGGTAGTATTATGACTGTAATTCAGTTTTTAATGTGTTATGGTGGATTCTTTTCTTTAGAAAGTACAACCAACGTAGGGTGCGTGATATTTTGAATCCCTTGATAAATCATTTGGTAGTCCCAACGGTCTGGTGGAATATGCTTGTGACATTGATAGTAAACTTATTCGCGCTAACTACAGATATACTGATCATGCAGTATTAGTTAGAGGTTACTTCAGTTTACCGAATATAGACTGGGACGTGTATGGATTGAAAGGGGAACGGACAGACAGTCTTGTGCAGTACTATTGAACACCATTAGCGAAAACTGTCTTGAGCAGCTAGTTCGACATCCCACACGGAATGAAAAAAATTGTAGACTTTGTGGATACAAAAAGGCCTTATCGACCGTGTAAATAAAGTTACAGGAATTGGTTATCATGATATCGTAGCGACGATGGTTAATGAAGTTAATATACCATTCAAGAAGGCTAGGAGAGTAATTTTGTTAAGAGAGAAGACAAGCGTTGAGAGCGTCACTCTTAAGCAATGAATGGATAACATTAATCGCACTCTGGGGAAGTATCTGCAGAGTACATCGATTAAGGACGGAAAAGACCCACCGCCATTTAACAACAAAATTAGTAAACTGATGAGGGAACGAAGACTGTCGCAGTCTCGGTTCAAAAGAGTACGCGCAAGTGTTGAAAGGGAAAAGTTAGCAGAGATCTTAAAATGATCGATACGCGAAGCATATAAAAGCTAGCAGCGTGATACCTTAGCAAGGAATCTAGCCGATAATCCGAGATAATTCTGGTCCAACCTCAAATTACTAAGCGAATCGGAGCATTCTATCCAGTCGCTCGTTGACCAGTTTGGTGTGGCAAAGGAAGATAGCAAAAGGAAAGCCGAAGTCCTAAATCTAGCGTTTACGAAATAATTCACGCACGAGTATCGTACAAACTTACTGTCACACACTCCCGAAAGAAGGACATAGTAATAGGCATCAGTGGCATACAGAAGCAATTGAAGAAGTTGAAAACAACGAAATCGCTAGATCTAAATGGAATCCCAAATCTGTTTTACAAAGAGAACTCTGCGCACTGGCACCTTATTTAGCTTGCATCTAACTCGAATCTCTCGTCAAATGCAAAGTCCCTAGCGACTGGAAAAAAAGACCAGGTGACTCTTGAATATAAGAAAGGAATGATCCAGAAAATTAAAGACCAATACCTGTAACATAGGTTTGCTGCAGAATTCTGAATAAATTCTCAATTGAATATAATAAATTTCCTTGGGACGGAAAAGCTCCTTTCCATAAATCAGCACTGCTTCAGAAAGCATCCCATGTCCGAAACTCAGCTTGCCCTTTTGTCAAGTGATATCCTGCCAACTATGGGTGAAAGGCAACAGGCAGATTCCATATTCCAAGACTTAAGAAAAGTGTTTCACACGGTGCCCACTACAGGCTCTTCAAGAAGGTACGAACGTTTCGAATAGGTTACGAGCTATGTGAGTGGCTTCTTAAGTAATAGGATCCAGAACGTTGTCCTTGACGGTTAGTGTTCATCAGACACACGGTTATCACTAGCAACCTTCCAAGGAAGTTTCATAGGACCGTTATTATTCTCTACAGCCATAAATGATCTGACGAACAGGGTGAGCAACAATCTGCGGCTGTTTACCGATGGCGCTGTGTTCTACTGGAAGGTATCTTCGTCGAGTGACAATAGGAGGATACAAGATGCCTTAGACAAAATCTCTAAGTCGTGTCATGAACGCTAGCTAGCTCTAAATTTCGAAAAAATGTAAGTCTGTGCAGGTGAGTAGGAAAAGCGATACCACGATGTTAAAATACGACATTAGTAGTGTGATACTTGACATAGGCAGGCCAATTAAACATCTATGCATAACATTGCAAAGTGATATGAAACGGAACGAGCATGTACGGATTGTAGTGGCAAGGAGAATGATTGAATTATGTATATTGGAGGAGTTTTAGGGAAGAGTGATTCATCAGCAAAGTAGGCTACACGGAAAACACTACTCCGTCCCATTCCTTAGTACTGCTCGAGTTTTTGAGAACGACACCAGGTCGAGTTAAAGGAAGATACTGAAGCATTTCAGAGACGGGTTGCTAGATTTATTACCGGTAGGTTCGATCAAAACGTAAGCACTACGAAAATATTTCGGAAACTGAACTGGGAATTCCTGGTGGGAACCTGGCGTTGTTTTCGAGAAACGCTATGAAAAGATATATAGAATCGTCATTTGAAGCTGCCTCTAGAACGTTTCTATTGCCGCCGACGTACATTTCGCGTAATTATCAGGAATGTAACATAAGGGAAAATAGTCTGGGGAATAAAATCTTCTGCACTGGTCGTTAAAACACTTTTGTTACGAAGTCACTATTGGTTGCGTTCAGAAGAGTCGAAACCATCGGTGATAGATTTTCAAAACGTCATAACGTGGCAAACTGATCGCTTACAACCAAGTCCCATCGTTAATGGTCTAGATAAAACCGACAGCACGTTAAAAACTGTTGTCCATGATGAAACTGACTGGGACCGTGCGGCACCATGCCGCAGACAGCACAGAAGCGTGCACGGCGCCAGCCTAAACTGTTCTCTAAAATAATAAGAGAAATTAGGCTCGTAAGGAGGCACATAGCCTGAGGTTTTTTCCGCGTTCTGTTGGCGAGTGGAACAGGAGGGAAAGGACTAGCGGTGGTTTCAACGTAGCGTCCGTAGCTTGGGGAGTACGTATGTGGTAGTAAATAAACAAATTATTGCGATTTACGACTTCGTTTTACATTCAGCTTATTCCTATGGATACACAATTCTTAGTTATCTGTGGTGATCTGCATCCTCTTATTGCATCCATTGGTATTTGCAATTTTGTTGAAGAGAGGCACATGACAATTTTGTATACTGAGACATGATTTTCTTACTGTAACTGTATCCGGCAGGTGTCTACTACTGGTTTAAACAAGTTAGTGTCGCAAATGAGAATAAATTTCCCTTATAGTAAACTCTAAAGATCATTCTCAAAATAAATCGCAATTCCATTTATCAGTTCACCTTCCGAAATTTTGAGTAGGGTTCATGCGCAGCCTTCTTTACAAATGAACGATACTTCCCTAAAACTCTTCCACCATGCAGGAGCCGGCCGCGGTGGTCTCGCGGTTCTGGCGCTGCAGTCCGGAACCGCGGGACTGCTACGGTCGCAGGTTCGAATCCTGCCTCGGGCATGGATGTGTGTGATGTCCTTAGGTTAGTTAGGTTTAAGTAGTTCTAAGTTCTAGGGGACTTATGACTTAAGATGTTGAGTCCCATAGTGCTCAGAGCCATTTTGAACCATGCAGGAGTCAACCATTCGCCATAGCCACTACAACCCGTACATGCTCCTACCATTCCTTATCACTTTGCGAAGTTAAGTATAGATTTTTAATTGGCCTGCCTATGTGAAGTAGCAAACTGCTAATGTCGTATTTTAACATCATCGCTTTTCCTACTCATCTGCACACACTTACATTTTTTCTAAATTTAGAGCTAGCTGGCGTTCATGACACGAGCTAGAGATTTTGTCTAGGTCATCTTGTATCCTCCTACAGACACTCAACGAATGTACCTTCCCGTACACCACGGCGTCATCAGTAAACAGATTGTTGCTCACCCTGTTCGTCAGATCATTTATATCTATTCAGAATAACATCGGTTCTATGAAACTTCCCTGTAAGGTTGCTGGCGATAACCGTGTGTTTGATGAACACTAACTATCAAGGACAATGTTCTGGGTCCTATACTTAAGAAGCGGCTATAGCTGGGAACCTATTCCTAATGCTCGTACCTTCGTGAAGAGCCTGTAGTGGGCACCGTGTGAAACACTTTTCTTAAGTCTTGGAATATGGAATTTGCCTGTTGCCTTTTATCCATAGTTAGCAGGATCATTCCTTTCCTATATTCAGGACTCACCTGCGCTTTTTTCCAGTCACTTGGGACTACGCATTGCACGAGAGATTCGTGTTAGATGCAAGCTAAGCAAGGGACCTATGCCGTAGAGTTTTCTTTGTGAAACCGAATTGGCATTCCACTCCGATCTGGTGGTTTCTTTGTTTTCAACTTTTTCCATTGCTTCTCTACAAAGGTATGTGTTGCAAAATTCTGAAGTGAAATGTTATCTTATTATAGTTCTGTAATGAACCATCATATGGTGATCCCTTTTTCTTCCTTGAGAAATCAAATAGTTCCAGTACCAACTAACAACACGCAAATTCGTTATATATTTGGTACCATGAAAAGTATGAAGAATTTTACCTGTATTAGTTACGCAGCAACTTCCTCTCTGAATGATTGTATTAAATTTTCTTGGCAAGAAAAGCATTCTTGATGACACTGGTGATTGTCATGTTGTTGTTGTTGTTGCTTATGTTGTGGATGACGATGAAAACATTTTGATCTCTTGTACCGTGTATCTGTAACACCCAGCTCAACACGCACAATCACTTGTCTCCTTCTCCCACAAAGTCTAGTCACATTAATGCTGCCAACGTCTATGTTCGAATAATGCGGAAACGGAGTGATTTAACTGACGTCCAGAAGGGTATGATCATTGAATTTCGGGCCAGAGGTGGAAGCATTTCCTAAACACTTAAGTCTGTAAGCTGTTCTCGTGCCGCCGTGGTTAAAATATATAGTGAATGGCAAAATGGTGCTACCCAAACCCATCGGCAAAGCAACTACTGTACACCACTGGTCATATATGAATGGCAGGTGTGAACGACAGCTGCGGAAATTTGTACGGGCTAATAGAAGGGCAGCTGTGGAGAAGCTGACATCCTGGATGCACTCAGGGGATACTAACAGTGTCTCCTCAACGACCGTTTAGCGAACGTTGCTGCATAAGGGCCTCCACACCTCATTCCGGCACCCATGCTGACTGCCGTTCATCGGCGACGAAGATTGGAATTTCACGCCAACGTCGCAACTGGACGCCCACTGAGTGGCTGTAGGTGGCCTTTCCAGATGAATCAAGTTTTATGCTCCATCGGACAGGTGGCCGTTGGCATGCACGGTGCGAGACGTCTGAAAGCAAACATCCTGCAACAATCGTCGGAAGTGTCCAGATCTGAGGGCATCTCGTCATTCTGGAAGGCACAACTGTTCAATACACGTACGCATCTATCCTTGGGATCATTTCCACACTTACATGCCGTTTACCTGTTCTCGGCACGATGACACCTACCAGCAGGACAATGCAACGTGTCACACAGTTTACAGGGTACGTACGTGTTTCGGAGAGCATCAGGATGGGTTTACCCTAGTCCGCTGGTGACTAAACTCCACGGATTTAAACTGGATCGAGAATCTATAGGACCACTTCGACGGAGCTATTACCGCCATGGATCCTCAACCAAGAAACCTAGTACTGCTGGCCACGGCACTGGAGTCGTCATGGCGCCACATCGCTGTCGATACCTTCCAGGACTTCACTGACAATCTTCCAGCACGTCTTGCAGCCGTGCGCTACACAAAATGTGGTTATTCATGTTTTTGACAGTTAATCACATTAATGAAACTGGACAGTATAAATACCAGAGGTCTATTATATATTGTTTTTCAAAAAGATTCGTGGTATTTTGCTGGATTATATCATCTACGTGAATGAAGATAGGAACTTAGGGTGAATTTTAACTTTCGCACGTGTCTACAAAGTTTTTCTATTTAAAAGAAATATTTGACTTGAGAAGGGTATATCTTTTCCATCCAAAAACAAAGAATCATGTAGTATGTTTTGCGATCAAATTTTTCATTTACTTTTCAGAAATACTCGAGATCCATTTCATAGTGCGCACGTCAAATATTCAGACCGTAATCAAACCCGTCCCTTAATTTATAGCATATCTGGATTTATTCCTTTCACTGAGGTTACCTACGTTTTCGGAAAGGCGGTCACAGAGGCACGTGAACGATGTCTATCACAAAGGCCCACAAAATGCACACACCTTGGTATTAGGTGAACTTGGTGGCGAATGGGGCAAGACCCTTACAGCGGATCTATTGATGACGCAGCTCACTGTTACGAAATGCTCTTATAAGCAGGTGCCACTTTAGTAGTGATGCATACTGTTGAAACGAAATACAGAAAAACGCTTTCGTTGCTGAGTTACCACCAACTGTACTCGACGCGCATTTGGCAATGAACAAGCGAGAGAGCGAGCTTTCAGCTTTAAGCTTATAGTTGAGATTCGTAAGTTATAATGTAGCCTACGTTTCTACCTACTTTCAGGCAGAAGATATAGTCTTGCGAAATCGAACGAATCTCTTTGCAGTACTCTATACATGTTAGAAGTTGTCTCTATCACCCTCTAAATGATGTTTTTGAACATATGTTTCCGGAATTTTTCGTTTAGAAGTAGCTAATGTAATGTGTCAGCGACACGAGATGCAAAGACGTGTGTAGGTACAAGAAATCCGAGGCTTCCCAAAGGGCAACATCGGTCCAAGAGAACACTAACCGCCAAAGTATGACCAAGAGATTTGGTTGGAAATCCACGTTTAAGGCGCTAATCGAAGGTCCTGACAAATCGTCAAATCATCAGGACACGGAATTTCACAGGTATCATGAGAACTAAACGATACTAGAATATGTAAAATATTCTCGGTGATTCTTGCCGCGTCGCTTCATGGTAAAACCACGAGGTTTCAACGATTTCCATCATTGTCTTCGTCAGGAGAATTTGATTGTCAAAATCGCTACTGTGGAGGTCTTATATAGCCCAAAGATGGCTTTTGAGTGTTCGATGATTACATAATTTTGTCTCATATGGTGTCAACGTCCGCGCTGGTGGCGCCACCGCTCCTGCCGTAACGTAAACATAAAAACGAATAATGGCTCTTCTCTGCATCGAGAGCTTGCCATCACGGTTGAATGTTTTCTCACACATTCTTATTTCTACAGCCTCTTTAATTATAGAGTCCCAGAATACAGGAGTCTAGGTCAAAACTTTTGTTTTGTCGTACAGTATTTTATGTTTGTTTATGAGGCTGTGGTCAGCAACTGCGGATTTCTCCAGCTCACGATTTTTAATATGCTGTTGATATTCTGCACAGCGGTAGGAAACGATGCAGATGGACTGACCGATATATTTGCTTTCTCATTCACTTGGGATTTGGTAAATTACGGGAATACTGAGGCCGAGACTATCCTTAAAAGGACGTAGCATACGCTTTATCTTCTCTGGAAGTCGTAAAACCTCGTCTTTCCAGGACTCTGCCTATTTTGCTGGATGTAGTGCCGCAGAAGGGAAGCAAAGGAATCAGTAGGTCATCGCGTGAATGTTCAACATTTTCACGTTTCCTTCTCTTGGTAAATGTTGATTTGACATCATGTGACCCATAACAGTTCTTTCGGAACACGTACTTCGGATGACTGATTTCAGAATCCAAGGAGTCTTCGTCAGAAACGGTTTTTGCTATGTCTACGACCGTATTTAATGCCACTCTCTTCTGTACTGGACGGTGAAAACTCAGGGCGCTCAGATAAAAATAAGTGTGCGTCGGCTTGCGGTACACAGAGTGCCCGAGACGTCCATCCGACGTTCGTTGTACCAGAACATCTAGAAACGGCCGTCTTCCCTCTTTCTCTGTGTCGATGGTGAACTAGATGTTTGGATGCATACTGTTCATATGTTCGTGGAAGTCCTCAAGAGCTTCTATGCCGTGTGTCCAGACCCCAAACGAGTCGTCAGCATAACAATAAAATTAAGATGGACGAAGGGGAGCAGAATTTAATGCACGTTCATCAAAATGTACCATAAAGAATTTCGCCATTGCTGGAGACAACGAAGAATCCATAGCCATCATTTCATAAAATTTACCGCCGCACAAATGTAGGTGGTCGTCATAACACACCATAACAACTTTATCGTTTCAGGAGAAAAATGCTCCACCAACAGTTTCAATGGTCCTCCACAGGAACTTTTGTAAATTGTGAGACCACATAAAGGCTGACTGAAATATCGTTTGGGCCAATTCTAATTTGTTTAATTTTCTCAATGAACATCTTAGAGTTCTTGTACGATGTTCACAGCGGCCAGCTATCGGGGTCATCAACTTAGTAAAATTTTTGGCCAGCCTGTAGGTGGCATGACCAAAGGCGCAACAATGTGCCTCTTGGAATACCTCGCTTGTGGACTTCAGGCAATCCGTACAGGCTATGAGGTCTAGGAGCTCGTGGTCAAAGATTCTTGATGACATCTTGCGGTAGATAAGTATACTTCAGGTGCTCCACCGTTTTCTTAATGCAGGACAGACCTGGCTCCCGTATCAAGCATATGTACGTACTATCGTACAACAACGATAGCGCTTTGCTCTTGCATTCAGTGGTATTAAGATCAATGGTGGCATTTATTTTGTCATCAGAAAATACTACAAAATCTTCGAGGTATTACATATGTTTTCCGACCTCCTAAGAAGATAAAACAGCACTTGTGTGATGAGTGTGGGTCAAAGCTGTGAGTCGCTTGCCCACCGGACCCAGCATTGGCTGCAGCTACGTTGTATAATTACGCACGACGTCCTTATGTGCCGTGCCATAAACCCTCGATGCTAGTACAGCGTACAAACACCAGGTAACGATACGCAATGAAACACTCATGTAAAAGTCAAAAAAGAAAACCCATGGAAAAGTGAGTGGAGGATTTTCATTACCATAGTTTGTATATCGTTGTCTTATTTTTTAATGATAGTGCTTCATAGTAATGTGTTAACTTTTTTCATTGAGTTTAGCAAAAGGTATTTACAGTCAGTCTAATCATGGTTCCAAACTCATAGAGTTGAAGAAATAAAACGATGTTTATCCAGTTTGTTATTATCCTGCTCCTGACATACCAAATGATTTTAGTTGTTATTAATTACAAGTACTGTAGTCAAGTGTAGCTACTTTATAATAAATAAATTAATAAATTTATCGGAGTAGAAGGTGAATCCGAACTCCACCGACCAAATTTCGGAGCGTGTTCAGGGATATTTCCTGAAAATTTTCGTATAAGCACCAAAGGTATTCTTTAGTGGCACGTCACAGAGGACGTACATTTCATCTGATTCCTTGTTTCTGTTTAGCTTTGTATCTGAACTGCACTGGAAATTTCTGCAGAACAATGCAAAATTTGACGGTATTCACTGTGGGTTTTGTTCAGAAAAATATTTGTTCATTTCCCTTATATTACTTACCGTACATGAAATTAATGTCCATTTTACATTTTGTCCGGAAGTGTCCATTCAGTACTGCTCGGTTCTACTTCGAGATTGCTTTTTCGGCAGTAGTAGTTTTATGTTGACAGTGATACACAGCAGTATGAATAGGCTTACTGATGAATAGTTGGCGGATACGCAGCTAATGCGTGGGTTCACTGAATGCAATGGAAGAGGAACGAAATGACGTAATGCTGTGACGTTCACAATGGGACGGCCTGCACATCACAGTGTTTTTGCACCTGAGGGTAGTTGTCTTTATCTGTGTTTTCCGTTGTACGTTTTGTTGATTGAAAATTCAGCTTTTTAACTGTTCTGTAGATATTATAAGAGAAACAAAGGTAACAATTGTCACGAAAAGAATAAATCATAATTACATTACTGCTCTGTCACGTGCCAGCCTTGTACCAAAATTCTAAACAAATATCTTCTAGCAACCGCCGAATTTTCACGGAGGAGTGCGTCCACGACTTTGTGAGGTGTCCTAACTGACTCACTCTACTTTACATTCAAAGCATTGCAAGGTAATAGGTGGCTTTCCAGTATACGTACGTATTTCTCCTGTTACACATCTTACATGTTAGAGTAATAAAGGAACTAAGTGATAGTAGTAGAATATTAACGGACATTTGTGAGTTACAGAAACAGGCGAGAAATTGTGCTTACCAAAATGTGGCGGCCTGAAGTATTTCCGCTTTCAATTTGTCAGAACTTATAAAACGCTTCTGTATAGAACAAACGCGGTAACAGTGGGAAATGGAGGTCCTGCACGTAGTTAGTTACATGACTGATATCTCTGGAGTAGCGTCTTTCAAAAGATTTTCACCCACACAGGCTCTGTTCTTGGAATCTCAGAACGAAACGGGGCATTCACCACAGCGCAAGGCCTCACTTTTCCAAATGTACTGCAAACTTCGTAATCTTCTCTCGTTTCTGGCATGCATCCAATGAAATATTCGACTGCCTTCCTTTGCAGAGAAACATCAATCATCTCTTATATTCAATGTGCCTTTTACATCCGCCTGGCGTAAAGTGTACGCCTTAATGTATTTTGATTAAATCTTCACCCTGATTTCATTTTCCGTTGCCGCAGTGGTAGATGCCAACGATCTTATTCGTCGATGTTTATTCAAGGTCGTCTCAGATTGTCCCGAAATGTGATATGTCCATTGCATGTTACCACACGACTATATTGCTTATTCCTCTAAAATATAACCAGCATAATAGTACACAGCAAAATTTACACAAGGGGTAGCAGCAAATGGTGTGGAAACGGTAGTATTGCTATCCAACTCTGATTAGACAAACCTTATAAGATTTCATCCCTCTCTCTCTCTCTCTCTCTCTCTCTCTATCTCTCTCCAGCTGAAGTCTCCCTGGAATGTATTTCTTACGATTTTCTACTAGTGCCTCCTTCCCCTCTATTTGTCCACCTCCTCGTTCCGTCCACCTTCTCTGTCCATCTCCTCCTGCCCCTCTGTCTGTCCACCTCCTCTTACACCTCTCTCCGTCTATCTCCTCCTCACCTCTCCCCCTCCAATCTCTTCCTGACCCTTGTCTCTGCCCGTACCGTCGTCTTTCCTTTCTCAGTCCATCTCCTCCTCTGCCTTCCCTTTATCCATTTCCCCGTCCCCTATCTCCGTTTATCGCCTTTTGTCCCCTGTCTTTTTCCAGTACATCTTCCTCCTTTCTATGTGTCCATCCCCTCCTTTACCCTTCTCTGTCCATGTTGTCACCTCCACGGCACTAGGACGTTTGAGAGCCATACTCTCACCGTATTTCTTCCCAGATCGTAATTAACGTATGTACCAAATGTGATTGAATTCGTTTTCACCCGAGGCTTTGACTGTATACTCCGATGCCAGACATATTTTCCGTGTATTTTACCTATTTCACACGTATTTCAGCATAAAACTTCACTTGTATATCTGGCGAATTTCGACCTGCAGTTTCATTTTCACTCAGTTCAATGTTTAAAACGCATCTTCATCTTCATCTTCATCTTCATCTTCTGATTAGCCTTCCCCACAACATTTTGTATGTGTTATTTCCAATTTAAGTTGCTTGTGATTGTAATTACTGGGTATTTACTTGAATTTATGGCTGTTCACTCTCTCCGAAATGTGTTGTGAATAGTTACTAGCAAAGAAGTAATGAATTTAAGCATCATGCACGATGCGGCAGTTTCTCAGGTATTTCAATGTTTATGAAGTAATATGTCCCGAATAGAGGTCCTGTCTACCAAAACTACTATTCAGTAGTGTTGGTACACTACATAAATGTACATAATACAGGTAGTATATGTAGCATTGGTAGTGAAAGAAACATAAATAGAGGTGCAAGAGGGAAACTGGGAGCCGATGACTTGTCTTTTCTTGTTTGTTTGTTTGGCTGCTTGTTTTCCATGTAATTAGATCCGCACATCATTCAGTGTTAGTCCATTGCGTATTTTATATCCCTACAGAATATAAATTGCATTTTATTTGCTATAAATTTGGGTTTATTGAGTAACTTCTGTGTCTTTATGTAATCAAAACAATTACTTTTGACGCAAGTACAGTTTACATGCACAAACATTGTTGTTACTTTTTGTCCAACAGAACATTCTTAATCATGATCAAAGGCGAGAGTTTCCTATTACTAAGAGTAAATGCGAAAATTATTCATGAACAACAGAAAATTATTTATATAAGTACGATGAAGTACCTAGCTACGTTTGATACTTTTTTTTTTTGCTGTTTCTTGTTGTTCAGTTTTGGTAAGGAAATTGCGGTTTCTAGTGCTACATGATAAATCTGTTTTTAGAAGGAGATTTTCACTCTGCAGCGGAGTGTGCGCTTTATGAAACTTCCTGGCAGATTAAAACTGTGTGCCGGACCGATACTCGAACTCTGGAGGTCCCGAGTTCGAGTCTCGATCCGGCACACAGTTTTAATGTGCCAGGAAGTTAAATATCTGTACTGTTTTCTTCATTTTTACTATTAAATTCCTCTGTTTCAAGCTACACATAAACAAAAATTGTTCAAATACACTCCTGGAAATGGAAAAAAGAACACATTGACACCGGTGTGTCAGACCCACCATACTTGCTCCGGACACTGCGAGAGGGCTGTACAAGCAATGATCACACGCACTGCACAGCGGACACACCAGGAACCGCGGTGTTGGCCGTCGAATGGCGCTAGCTGCGCAGCATTTGTGTACCGCCGCCGTCAGTGTCAGCCAGTGTGCCGTGGCATACGGAGCTCCATCGCAGTCTTTAACACTGGTAGCATGCCGCGACAGCGTGGACGTGAACCGTATGTGCAGTTGACGGACTTTGAGCGAGGGCGTATAGTGGGCATGCGGGAGGCCGGGTGGACGTACCGCCGAATTGCTCAACACGTGGGGCGTGAGGTCTCCACAGTACATCGATGTTGTCGCCAGCGGTCGGCGGAAGGTGCACGTGCCCGTCAACCTGGGACCGGACTGCAGCGACGCACGGATGCACGCCAAGTCCGTAGGATCCTACGCAGTGCCGTAGGGGACCGCACCGCCACTTCCCAGCAAATTAGGGACACTGTTGCTCCTGGGGTATCGGCGAGGACCATTCGCAACCGTCTCCATGAAGCTGGGCTACGGTCCCGCACACCGTTACGCCGTCTTCCGCTCACGCCCCAACATCGTGCAGCTCGCCTCCAGTGGTGTCGCGACAGGCGTGAATGGAGGGACGAATGGAGACGTGTCGTCTTCAGCGATGAGAGTCGCTTCTGCCTTGGTGCCAATGATGGTCGTATGCGTGTTTGGCGCCGTGCAGGTGAGCGCCACAATCAGGACTGCATACGACCGAGGCACACAGGGCCAACACCCGGCATCATGGTGTGGGGAGCGATCTCCAACACTGGCCGTACACCACTGGTGATCGTCGAGGGGACACTGAATAGTGCACGGTACATCCAAACCGTCATCGAACCCATCGTTCTACCATTCCTAGACCGGCAAGGGAACTTGCTGTTCCAACAGGACAATGCACGTCCGCATGTATCCCGTGCCACCCAACGTGCTCTAGAAGGTGTAAGTCAACTACCCTGGCCAGCAAGATCTCCGGATCTGTCCCCCATTGAGCATGTTTGGGACTGGATGAAGTGTCGTCTCACGCGGTCTGCACGTCCAGCACGAACGCTGGTCCAACTGAGGCGCCAGGTGGAAATGGCATGGCAAGCCGTTCCACAGGACTACATCCAGCATCTCTACGATCGGCTCCATGGGAGAATAGCATCCTGCATTGCTGCGAAAGGTGGATATACACTGTACTAGTGCCGACATTGTGCATGCTCTGTTGCCTGTGTCTACGTGCCTGTGGTTCTGTCAGTGTGATCATGTGATGTATCTGACCCCAGGAATGTGTCAATAAAGTTTCCCCTTCCTGGGACAATGAATTCACGGTGTTCTTATTTCAATTTCCAGGAGTGTAGCTCTGAGCACTATGGGACTTAACATCTGAGTTCATCAGTCCCCTAGAACTACTTGAACGTAACTAACCTAAGGACATCACACACATCCATGCCCGAGGTAGGATTCGAACCTGCGACCGTAGCGGTCGCGCGGCTCCAGACTAGAGCGCCTAGAACGGCTCGGCCACACAGGCCGACTTACACATCAACAATTACGGAATAAAATCTGAAATAAAAATTAACTTCCAATTTTGTTATAAATACCGTATACTTTTAAGGGACAGATAGAACGATAACTATGCTGAACAAAAATGGTCCACAGGTTTCCTGGCCCTTTGTACAACCTCACTCAATTTCTAGGTCGTTCGCTGCTCCCGGTTTTTAGGGTAACCTGATAAGACACTGACTGCATACGTAAAGAAAACGATAGTCATGCGGTATCGGCGGAGAGGTTTGCAACACACCTAACGTACCACAGCTGCTAGGAAATCTACCTTCGTCAACGCGTTACAAGCTGTGGTATATGCGAATAATGTGTACAAAATGTGCCACGAATACTTCCAGCAGTAAAGAATAATAAATTAAAACGTCAAGAAGAAGTTTTACTGCATGAACAGCGGAATTGTAGAAAACAATAAACGTTTTTCCTCTCAACACTTTGTGCAGGTCGTCAGCGAGAAAAGTTTCGTACGATAAAGATTTGACATTATTTGTAATGTCATCAAGTGCTCTCATACACAAATACTGGACGAATAAAGTATGGGTATTCTCGTTTCGTGGGCTACTGCTTTTTCACTGCCACCCCCATCCATTTGATACTGTAGATCGGCGGTTCTTACTGCAATAGCGATTCTTTCCAGCCAGTAAGTGTTACTTGTACCAAGTTGTGTTGAAATGGGTCCAGTGGTTTAGGACGTAATTACTGCGCGGCCATTAGCACACTGGACTCACATCGGAAGGGCGACAGTTGGAATCCATGTCCGGCCATCTAGATTTAAGTTTTCCGTGATTTCGCTAAAACTAGCAAGTCAGCTATTGCTGAAATGGAAAATGGTACTGGTGTGCAGGTTTCACAGAGTGGATTGGTAGTAAGGGTTTCGTATCTTTAGCCAATAAACAGATTTTAATAATGCTTAAAAAGTGTATTTGCAAAAATAAACCTTTTTAAATGGAACAAATGCCTACAAACATTAATAAACTAAAAGTAACGTACATAAGACTGCCAGTGGTGTCTGTTACAGGATTGTAGAGCAAGTCGTTTACGAGATATCGTATTTTCAAAAGTTTCCATACCAACAGTTGTCTGAGCCATTTAAGCTGCGTGCTCGCTACGTAAGATATTGTTATGTTTGATTACAGTGAGCTTTTGTGTTCCTTGAGTGCACTGTGACATGTCAGTCAGTTAGTGTGTGACAGTCCGACCAGTAGGTCGTAAGTGGACGAGGGGATTTACCAATGAAGAAAAAGCCGACTTGCTCATGGTCTAAGGAGAGTGTAGGAAGAACGCGGTTCTTTCTATGGTGTATGTGGTAAGATATCCCAATAGTCGTCAACCATTTCGGCAGTTATTTATCAACTTCTTCAGCCAGTTACGTGAAAGTGGTATTGTAACACCCAGACAACGTAACAGAAGGAAACAAGGGACGAAAGAAAAGGAGGAAATTAGTGCTCTCGTTGATATAGCAGTTGATCGCTACACTAGAATTCTGCAACAAATACTACTTTTATTTCAGTACACCATAATTTTAGTTTCTTTATGTCAATAGGCACAGCTCCATTTTAAAAAAGTGTTAGTTTGCAGAAAAAAATATGAGTCATATAAATATTATTTCAACTTGTTTATTGATTAACAATGCGAGTCGCTGACTACCAGTCCATTCTGTGATAAACGCATATCAGCTGTACTTTCTATTTCCGAAATATTTACGATGGAAGTTTTAACCTGAGGCAACTAAGTATTTCGAAAACGGCGCATTGCACGCAAAAAATGTTTAAAGTTGAAAACGGGACATCTGTACTTGCTACAAGTGTCCCACGACAAACCAACACACCTTCGAACCCCACCATCAGGATGATTGATTCTGATGTTTGTTTCCATCTACCTGCCGCAACTCTCGCCCTAGCCGCTATGCCAACCGGTGGAGTACAAATCACAATCATTACAATATGGCAAAAATCCATGACGTGAAAGTGACAGGCGCACTGCCATGGATACCCATCGAAATGAAGCGCCCTAATTGTGAGAGGCAAGGGCACTCACCGATATAAGGATCCCCATGGAAACAGAATACTGTTCTATCAACGTCATTTTTCCTAGATCACCCAAAATGCAGATTCTAACGACGAACTGAAAGGGCTAACCTTATTGTGCTGTACAAGCTAATTTGCAACACTAAAGTAAATTTAGAACATAAATGTCAGTTGTTACACCAATTTCTTGCAGATGTCACAGCTTCTAATATTATTGGCAGCACTATCTCAGGTAGTTACATAAACTGTTGTACTTGTACAGAAACAAATAAATCCGCATGCACTGCAACGTAACAGCATTCTGTGATTGTAATTCTACGAGAAAACCTTCAAGAAAGCGCTTGTATGTCTCCGGTGAGTCAGAATCTTAGTTTACTGAGGATTCTATGTGTTCCGTCGCAAAGGACGCAGATATTTCTGTTGCTGACTGAGGACGGTGTACTGAACAATATTTCATCGGTATTTACGTCATTTGCAGACTAATAATGGCAAGAGCTATCCATGAGTGCTTATTTTCTCCTTGGTAGGAAGTCAGGTTTTGAAGCGTGGACGCATGGACGCGGAACGGTTAATACACACTGGCAAGTGTTGTCCACATAGTGGTACAGTTATGACAGTGGAGGAAACATCAGATAGTAAATTATGTGACGCGTTTTACGGGAAGACTGTTCGATGCAGTGAAAAACAGCCAACAAACGGAAGTGTGTACATATTACGGTACAAAATATAAAATATCTGACTTACACCTGTCACACCCTGTGTATAACTGATATACAGGGTGTCCCATAAAAAACCGACAACGCTTAGTATGTTGCGCTGGAAAGCAACCTGACTGTTTTTCGAGAAGGAATCCATATCCAAAAATGCAAGGCTTGGGCGCTGGAGAACGTCGCAGTCTGAGAACAAACGGTTGCGATGGTATGTTCCTATTCGTTTTGGTTTTCTGAAAACGGAACGTATGCCTCCCTTTAGCCATCTGCGTACTTCGGACGGACGACTTGAGCGTAATAACATCTCTGTGCATGCGCTGCATTCCACCAGACAGCCCGTGGCCGCATCCTACTCTAGACCTTTTGTTAGTCTGTCAGTGCAATTACTTTGTTGACAGCATGTGACATTTACAGTACACAGCGGAAGTGACAGACATGGTGCTTGCATACGGCAATTCGGATAGGAATGAGAGATGCTTGAAGACTGTATGGGGAAAGTTGTCCAAACAGACGTACCCAACATCATTCCACATTTGGGGCATCGACAGACAAGCCCCGGGGCCGCAGTTCGCCGCCTGTCCTGTTTTACCAGTCTGCCCAGCCAATAACGTTCGACATCTGTAATTATTGGTGGCCACGAAAACCCAAGACGTTTGGACGTGGTTTCACATTGGTTTCGCCACATGTTGAATATGTTCATCACACAACTTCTCGAACATCCTATGAGTTGTGCAGTTTCCTAAATTCTCGTGCCGAGCCCCTGGGCCATCACAGTCTGCCCTCGGTCAGAGTCAGAGAGATAGTGCGCCTTCCCCATTCTAGAAACGGACAGCACGCTCACTGATGATAATACTTGCACCGTGCGAGTGTCTGACCAAAAGACGATTATTTTCCATTCGTGGTAGAAAGCGTTGTAATCAACAGATATCAAGTATGTCTGTTTCCTATTAAGAAACGATGAATTTGATTCTGCTTTTCATTTACGACGTAAATGTAAACCTTTCTGTTTTCTTGTATTGCTATCGTTACACATGTATCTACTATTATATTTGCATATCTAATGTCACAAATAAATGCGAGGATAGTCAAATAATCTTAACGACAGGATATATTCGTCCCTACGAAGCCTCTTGCACCCTGATCTTTACAGCTGTAGATGTAAAATGCTCGTTGTATATCTTTGTCATTAACCGATCACCATATCAGAAATGTATCGCAGACATCTACATTGAGTATATAGTGAATCTTACATCACGATTTGTTCTGGATTTTATATTTAAGCTGAAAAACCTAGCATCAGACACGCATAATCTACAAAAAAGTGTTTTTGTCCTACCATTGTGACACTAATTAAATTAGTGGTTCTTTCAAGAGGAGGCCTGTGGTGGCATTTCACCTATCCCATCCCTATCCCGCTTCAGAACATTTTTTTTCTTTTATACACTAAATAAAGGCACAAAATTTTGTTTTGACTTTGATTCCCTGTGTTTACTGCACATAATTTTTAACTAAACCATTCTCCAGTTTCCATGGCGGCAGCTGTGGTTTTATTCTCCCATCTCTGCCGTAACCATATTGCTATGCAATTATATCGTCAAGTGAAACCAGCGACTAAGCTTCCTGTCAGCGAATAATCGAAAGCGATGACGTAGTTTTCTTGTCTAATAGTAAATTTAGGTCCTGCACATAACTAACGTTTACAGTTTGATAGCTGCACGTTTAATACATAACTTCGATGATGATTATTGGTTCAAATGGCTCTGAGCACTATGGGACTCAACTGCTGAGGTCATTAGTCCCCTAGAACTTAGAACTAGTTAAACCTAACTAACCTAAGGACATCACAAACATCCATGCCCGAGGCAGGATTCGAACCTGCGACCGTAGCGGTCTTGCGGTTCCAGACTGCAGCGCCTTTAACCGCACGGCCACTTCGGCCGGCAGATGATGATTATTGATTCTGAACTAATGACTTAGCAGGGAATCATCTGAAAACTAGGAAAAGTGAACAGTATTTCTTTGTGTCCCATACGTCATACTGTGACGCATCTGTTGGTGCTAGTTTAATCATGCCTAAACTTATATGCAGTGCCTCATATTGTATTATCTTTTGTTTACTGGGATGTGGTCTGTGACCTGCTTGTAGCAATCGATGTTTGGTGCAACTAACACTAGATAAAAGTTCATAATGGTTGAAGGATTGATGCCACATGTCTGTACGCAACTCCTTAAATACCGTACAGAATTTATAACATTCCAATTCCATTTTCTTTTAAATTTTCTGTGCAGTCAAAAAGCAAATCTGATTTTCTGTAATAATGTATTTTGATCAGTAGGCGACAGTGTCGAACTGCGTCGAATACTTTCGGTAACTAAAGGAACATAACAACATAAGCCCTGCTTCCCACCGTTCAGTGGATCTCATGAACGACCAGAGCGAGACGATGCTTTCAAGACCAATGTTTTGAGGAAACTTTGTTTTCCACAGAGAAGATTTTCGGTCATCAGAAAGGACGTAATACGCAAGTATAATAATTTCTATTCAACTCTACAGCAAACCGATTGATAAAAACGTGCATTCTTTCGCATTTCCTTGGAACACATCATAGCTTGAGCGATCCACTCAAAAGAAGAGAGTATCCTGTCTGATAAACAATACTGAATAGCACAACTAATTTATCAGGTGCCCACACTTTTCCTGTGTGAGTGATTTTAGATGTGGTTTGTTTTGCAATCACTCACCCGGAAATCTTTCATCTCTACTTTCGCGCGATGGAACTGTATTAGCACTGGAACAATGTAGAAAGAACCACATTATTATTTGTGATTATATGTGGTATTTTCGGTTAATCGCTAAAGTGCTGTGTAGAAGATTTTGATCATTTTGTCAACTGTATGTGTGACTAAAATTTCTACGGATTTTCCCTAAAAAGTGGGAAAACTTTACTTTTGAGCTCATTGGGCGTTTCTCATATTGGTCTACATCTCTTCAATTCTTTCATTCAATCTCCTTTGCCACAAAGACCCTGACTTGGTTAAAATCTGTCACGATACTTCTTTTGATATCTCAGCAACTTTCAAACACGGCTATGGAACGATCCCACTACTTGTATCACTATTCAGCACTGATACCTCTGGCGCGTATTGTATTCAATCATATCCACTGTTAGTCTATTACTTCGTCCACAGAGACAAATACTTAACGTTCATTAACATAATCTGTTCGTGTAATGCTTGCGAAGCAGAAATATATTCCGAAGTTGTTTGAAAATTATTTTAACGCTTGTAGTAAATGACATTACCACACCACAGTTGCCGGCCCCGGTGGCCGAGCGGTTCTAGGCGCTTCAGTCTGGAACCATGCGGCTGCTGCGGTCGCAGGTCCGCATCCTGCCTCTGGCATGGATGTGTGTGATGTCCTTAGGTTAGTTAGGTTTAAGTAGTTCTAAATCTACGGGACTGATGACCTCAGATGTAAAGTCCCATAGTGCTTAGAGCCATTTGAACAACATAATGGCCGGCCGAAGTGGCCGTGCGGTTAAAGGCGCTGCAGTCTGGAACCGCAAGACCGCTACGGTCGCAGGTTCGAATCCTGCCTCGGGCATGGATGTTTGTGATGTCCTTAGGATAGTTAGGTTTAACTAGTTCTAAGTTCTAGGGGACTAATGACCTCAGCAGTTGAGTCCCATAGTGCTCAGAGCCATTTGAACCATTTTTGAACAACATAATGGGCACTGAATCCCTCCAGTACGTTAACTGAACCTGTATACTGAATCATCTTGAAATTGTTCTGAATGATGATTTTAGTGAACTATTTTAATCGCTGTAATCATTCGACCCTCTACAAAAAGACAAATTAAATCGAAATAACTCCAATGATAAATGAAATATGTATCAGTACCGGTGACTGCCGGTACTTCAACACGTAGATTACAAATTTGGTATATTAAACTGCTCGTACACCTAAATAAGAAGACTCTATGAAAGCCTCTTGCACTTATCTGTAGGCGAGGAGACGAGGTGTTGGGCATAAAAGTCGGCGGGCAGACAGTCCCACCAGAATTTTCAGAAACTGCAGTCGAAACGCTTGAGGTACCTGTCGGACGGTCAAACTGGACAGTGCTTTGAGGAAAACTGACTTTGTGCTGAACGCACTAAAAGTCACAATACGGACTGCATCTATAGGCAGTGTTGAGACAATGGAGACTGCGTGTGGTCTGCGGTTGCATGCTATTTTTGGTAGTGTTCCATATGAACTCCTATTGTGGACACTTCTGCAGGCAACCCAAAATCGCTGAAATGCTTTGGCCATTAAGATAACATCTTAGAAAGTGGAATGGGCACAGAAAAGTATAGGGCATCTTTGAAGATTCTGAGACACAGCCACCACGTAAAAGACTCCGCAGCAACTCTAATGTTTAATGTAATGTAAAAACAGATACCACCGGCTATGTTAAATAACTTAGAAGTAGGAGTGAGAACCACGACCGTGCTTACAGAGGTACACCATCACTGGCTGACATGTGAACGTATATAGAGAGATGGAGAGATCAGGGCACAGTTTTGTAGCACCAAATATAACGAATTTTGTAACTTGTTAACCACCTGCAATGAGAGTAAAGGGGGGAAACCAACATCTTTTAAGACATCTTCTCACTGGTCAGTACCCATAATATTTACTGTTCAGTCAATCAAAGTTAGGTGACGTCAGAAAAAACGCAGAGAGCCGACTCTCATTTGTCGGCAGCACACTACAGAAAATTATTTGACATCTAGGTGTCACTCCGGATAGTCTCCATTTCAGCAGCTAGAGGCTTTCCTCCGGCGAAGTTGAACTTAGATTCAAGTTGTTGGTACAGACACAACGACTGAGTTTGCAGTGACTTTAGCCATCACTTGCAGATCTCTGTATAGTGAGACCCAGCTGCAACTCCGAGCTGAACTTTGGGGAAAGTCGAGTCATTTTTAACGATTTTCGTGATTTCAGTGTTCACTTTGAAGATTTGCTAGCAGTAAGAGGCTCAGCATCCTTTCAGCTCAGATGCAAACGCATACCCATCTGTAGTATTCTCTATCCTTTTGCACTAACCTTTCGCAATCATGGTGAATGTTAATATTTTATCCAGATACACATTCATTTGAATCACATTCATGATTCCAAGTTCGGATACCAAGATAGTAACTTATTATCGTCAACGCCTGTTAACCCACTTTTGTGCATTTATGTGTAACAAATTGTGTTAATTAACATCCATGTTTAATTTTCTAGATAATGGATTCCTTTCATTTGTTTTAGATGGCAGCGATTTAATTATATCACATATACAGGGCCATTTTTATACATCTGGTTAAGGATTCACGGTTTTAAACCACCACTAGCAACAAATCTGAATCGAACAGCTTATAACATCATAAAATAGGGTTGTTGTATTTTTGTTGGCGTTTTGGCGCTGTGTAGGGTAAAGCTGTAAACGAGGGCCTGATGTCGTAGCTACCACATTGTTTTCCTGCCTTGCTCACTGTGGCACACTTACTAAGACCAGGAAATAAGGGAACATGGTGAGGCGACATCAGCAACAGCGGTAGCAACAGGACGTGCAGCCAGCAGCCGAGGACACTGCATTAGGAAAACTGCGATATTTTCTGCGCCGCCGATCAGTGATCGTAGACAAGCCTCAATAAAAAAGCTACTCTTCAGAAATGTCTCCTCTGTCTCCATGCAGTTCCACCGTAGTGAACTTTGAGCATAGTTTTTCCTTTTTTCTTTCCAGCTAATTATGTGGAGCACGTTCCTCCATTTTTTCGTTCATAATTCTAGAGGTTAATCCAAATGAAACCTTACTCAAGTATTTTGTTTGCATAGAGTAACGTGTAGATCCAATTTTTGTAAACGTCTTTTCTTGTTTATCGACAACTTATTTGACTTACTGTTCGTAAATTATTATTTCATAATTTTTTAAAAATTTCACATAGGCAAAAGAACAAAATAGTTTCAAGGAATGGTGTGATGGATGTTTTCCATCGGTGTGTTGGTCGTCGTGTGGGAACTGGGGAAGCACGTGTGGTTCTTCAGTGGTTTTCTATAATATGCAGTAGAGATAGGTAGATAGTTAAACGTGAGGGGAAGATTTCAGCCTTGCAGTCTGAATTAGATAAAGTGATGGAAGGTCAGGGCATGTTAAGGTGGAAGAATGACAAAGAAAGGTGAGAAGCGGCAACAGGAAGTAGAAGGAACCGACATAGAAATTCACGTGACAGCTATGTGATTAGTGTGAAAAATGTTTCACTTCTTGTTTCAGTTGGAAACGGATGAACTTTAGGTAGATTTAGACGCGGCACAGAATAATTTCACCAGTAAACTTAAAAGTACGAATGTACGTCTCTTAGTAAAGAGAAAGAGCGTTTATCAAAACTAAACATATTTGTCACAAGTGAGTTCGCAAATAAAATATACAAAATAGGATTTTTTTCTGGCTGCCGATTGCTGTTTCCCATTTCTAAATAACCGTTTACAGGTAATACAGGCCATTTTCATATTATATGTCGTAGTTACAGAGTGATCTGTGGTAATGGAACTATCAGTCCACTGTCGTACTCACACTATAGTACATATGAGATGATGATGGTCGACATTGTCTGATTCTATTAATTTTGAAAATAAAAATACACCCATCAACAGACAGAAAAGTAAACCTATTTTGTTAACAAAATTCAGTTGTTGACAGTTCGCGGGCTAGAGGTGTAGGAGAAATTTTCTCAGAAGAAGAAGAATTAGAATTTCAGGTCATTAGTATTTATAAATCTAGTGCTGGTCTCGGTCAGGTGATACAGGGTTTATTACCACTTTGTAAGGATATCACTGAGAAAGACGCTGTGTTTTTCGTGTGTCGACCGTACATTGCCGGCCAGAGTGGCCGTGCGGTTCTAGGCGCTACAGTCTGGAGCCGAGCGACCACTACGGTCGCAGGTTCGAATCCTGTCTCGGGCGTGGATGTGTGTGATGTCATTAGATTAGTTAGGTTTAATTAGTTCTGAGTTCTCGGCGACTGATGACCTCAGAAGTTAAGTCGCATAGTGCTCAGAACCATTTGAACCATTTTTGCGACCACACGTTAGTGTTCACATATATTCTGAACACAGTAAAGGGTATTGCGAAATAATTCTTTCACGCCCTTGAATGTAATACCATACGGATATTATGATCTTAAAGATTCCCCAGCCAGAGTGGAAGTCAAGGGAGTCTAGTACGCAGTATTTAGATTGAAAAGACAACCCTGAACAACTCTTACTGCGTGAGGAAAGGGCACACCATCGGGCTCATTAAAACACATCACCTAAACTGAAGGGTCAAAAAGCTGATGTAGTAAGGTGACCTCATGGAGCAGGAAGCATCATACCATTACTCAGCTGGAAATCTGAGGAACAGAGTTCCGACACCGTGGCGCAGCGTGAAGTGCTGACGGGCTCTGGAACCTAGGGCACATTCGATCATAGATTATGTCACCGTCATAGAACGACCGACTGAAATACTCCGACTTTCACAACTCGGTTCTCAGTTGCAGCTAACCAGCCGTGAGGCGGGAACTGCGATGCACCATCTGTGGCCCACCGAGGTAAATACGATCTACTACGCAACAGCCAGCCTGGCCTGGAGAAAGTAGCTGCCATCAACTGCCACCTCACTTCCACCTTTGTTAATGAGATTTGGATGCCTTGTATCACTACACCCTTTCAAGGTCAACTGATGGGGCCAGGTGAGCTGCTGAACCACCAACTATCCTGGCGAACGCAGTACCTGCTACCCCCTCCATCCCTTGCCCTGCATCAAAGAGCGGAATCGGGAATCGACGTCAGTGTTGTCTCGCTGAGTAGCTGCGACAGACATTTTACTACTACGATCACCTCGTGGAGAGTTGTTGGCTGTCTTCTTAGAGCACAGCCTACGAAATGAACGAGAGCATTCTGGTAATCTGCAGCCTTCCAGATGCAGCAAAGGAGGCACAGGCAAAATTGCGGCTGGGTGAATGTGATGTCACGAGCCGGTGAGCATGTGCCTCCCTCACTATAGCAGGTGAGAGTGTGAGACACGTTAGCGGCAGTGTATATCGGCGTGGCCAGCGCCGTTCTGCTCGGCCCGCAACAGGCAGCCGTGAGGGAAGACCACTGTGTGTCTGTGAATTAAAAAAATGTGTGTTAAGTTAACACTGTCTCGTCAGCACCTTGAGCGTTCGACTGGTCCTCACCACAGCACCCTCCTTCACGCCATTGTGGTAATGCAGAGGCCAGAGGTCCAGCGCTATATACTTGGTGTCTGCGAGTGGTTGCCAGCGGTAGAGACGTCTACGCCAGGTAGCACACCTTTACTTCTATTGCGTCAGCAGCCGATGTCATCTGCCTGGCTTCTCCTCACGTTCGTCTGCTACAGTTTGCAGTTCGCCACTATCCGGTGTGGTGAGTGACTGTCTTTTGCTGGCATTTTTGTTTTCTTTTGTTGACGTCCATGGTAGGGCATCGTCACTGTCACATGAACTTGAAAGCTGCTTGACCACAGCAGCCTGTGGATTTGTCACAGTTCTGTGGGAGTTGTAAAGAGGTTAACTTGCGTCCGTGAGGCGACCATATTGTAATTTTTCTACCCTTACGTTACCACGGTGCACGCCGTGTCAGTTATTTGTAGCACAGGCAGAAGATTTGGCCACGAAGCACAGCAGCGCACAGAATAACATTGGTCCATAATATAGCGGAGGTATTGATGTAATTTATTTTCTTGTGTGCACATTTTGAGTACAGTTTACACCTTTGCTATTGTATGACGTCAGATGGATGTTACATAATAGTGCCAGAAAGATGTGTGGCTACATTCCCGAGACGGCTGAGGCTTTGAAAGGGCGGATAACCTCGTTGTTGGGAGCTACAGCCGCACAGAAGGAGTTGAATAATGCATTAATGAAGAAAGTAGCTGTGATGGAAGCCATTAATAAGAAATCAGAGTCTGATCCAGGGAAGCAAAAGCCTTGTTGAATATACCCTGTCCTTCCTCTTAAACTGTGGCAGCTAATCTAGTGACTCCTTTTTCGGAGAAAACAGCAAAAGCTGTGCCTGAATTTACTAGAGATATGAAGCCCGCCGTTACACTGTGGAACTGGTCAGACTAAATTGTTTTCAAGTTACGGTTAGTAGGTGATGCAAAGACGTACATCTTGTACCACTTGACTCTTGGTAAGGCGCAAACAATTGCGGAGTTGGCTAACGGACTTGTTCAGTATTATCACAAACAGAACAGCGCAAGGCTTTTTAGGCAGAAACTCCGTGGGTTGTCTCAAAAACGCACTGAGTGAGTGGAGTCCCTTACTGACAGGATTAGAAACGTTAACGCACAGACTTCTGAGCTAACGCAGAATACAGAGACTGAAACACTCATCCTGTTGGAGATGGAAAATACGGTTTTAGTGCGTTTGCGAAGGGTATTTCCGTCGACAAGTCTAGAAGTTTGAGGACGAACACTGAAATGATCTGTTCGTAGCCATTAGGATCAACACAAAGCTGGAGAAAATCATCATTTTTAATTGGAATGCTCGTAATGTTTTCTCGTCTGGGGTAAAGAGTTACAGATGTGGGTGTGTGGTCCACATCAAGAAGAAACGCCGCCAGCCAGAACGTTATGAGTTCGAGAACTAGGGGATAAGTCATGTGATTGCTGAAGCAAGACAAACAGCTTTGGGTTAAGCTTTCGTTAAACACACACTGTGCTGCCTCAACCGTCGGACGGCATTCCAAGTAAAACGAAATACTGCACGAACGTATGCAGAGTTGGGATGCTGCTTGTCATGCCTAGTAAACAGTAAGGATTATAAATGTTTGGTCGACACAGGTGCTTTTATGTCAGTCGTTGGTCTGGGCGTTCATAGGTAGAAGGAACCTGATGTCTCCATGAACAACACAGCTTAGTTTTAGCACTGGAATTAAGTTTTCAGGACCATATGGATGTGTTTCCAAATGTTGGTGAAGGGATCTGTGCGACCAAAGGACTTGGCTTTCTTGACAAACAACACGCAAAAACTGAACGTTAGAACTCGGTGGGACATAGTTACCATTTGGGACAACGACTGCAAGAGAGATAACGTCTCAAAGTTCACTGATCGTGGAGGTTGTAGCAAATGAACTGCAGATACGTACGCCGAAAATCAGATCTCATGATAGCATACTGTAAGGTACGAGATAGTTAGTGTGGGTAAGTATAGTTACGGACTTACCAGACGATATCCCGTGTGGTATGAAGCCATTCAAAAGCAGTGAAGAACTGGATAAATCACGCTGTTTTGTATACGGAAGCGTACACCCCACCTGGGAAATGGATGGAAGTTTCGTGTTTCAGTTAGTATTTATAATTTTGGCATGGACGAGTAGAGTCTACAAAAGACTTTAGTTATTGCAAATTTAGATGTCCTAGAGGAGGATAATAATGGTAAGTCAGATGAGAATATTCGTTGCAAGCAAACTCTTGATGTGTCTTCGTTGTGTGAGAAAATGACCACTAAAAATGAAACGACAGAAGAGCAATGGAAGCCTTGTTACTGTTATTTACGGATTTATTTATCCTGAATGGTCCACTACCTGCAAGACAATCACGCACCACAGACTAGCAACCAGCAGTGACAGTCAGGTATATAGGAAGGTGTAAGGGTCTCGAGATGTCTGCAACTGTTCATGGACGCTGACGGGATTACTGAACGCAGTAATAGTCCATAGGGTGCAGCCATGGCCCTCGTCCTTAAAAATTACCAAGTATCGCCAAAAATATGGATTTTGTTGTAATTATCGAAACCTTTACACAAGAACTGTTACAGATGCATATACCCCACACCAAACATAATAGAGTCCCTAGATAACTTGAGTCAGTATAACTGGCTATCAAAAAGTTTCTGTTTGAGGACTGTACAGTACAGAATCGGTATTCCACTCGCAGCGAGCGCTGAGGCAATCATCCCTCAGTCACACCAGGTTCAAGATCCTCGTTTGACAGGAATCGTCGAGCCTTCAGGGCCTTTTCTAAGCGCCCAAAGGCATGATAGTCACATGCGCAGAGATTAGTACTATAGGGCTGCAGCCAGAGTGTCTACCACTGGGATTGGCGTAACGCATACATTACGACATTTGGTGTATGAAGACGTGTGTTATGATGAATTTTGCGCACCATTCCACAGTGGTAATTTTCGACATACATGCCGTCTCAGACACATTATTCATCATTTTCCAATGGATGTATACCAGTGTTTATCCTTCAGCACCCCATAAAATAATAACAGCAAATTGGTCCTTTCAGAAGGTATTTGACAATAACGTCGCTATAGCTCATAGTTCACGTTTAGGTATTTAATGCGCGCAAACGGACAGACACAAATGACACATTAATCACTTGCCTACATATAGGTGCTTATATATCGACATCAGATTCGGGTTACATTATGTATATGCTCCATAAACGCCTTCAATGGAAACTTTTTACCTCCCCTTACATTCTTAACAACAGATTTGACGAGTGGCAACCAACGAATGCAGGTCGTGCCACAGGACAAACCGAAAAAAGCTTTTACAAACATGTAGGGTCATTACAAGTACCACTGAATGCCTTTCGGACTCAATAATGCACTGTCTACTTTCCTGAGACTGTTCGATGGCGTGGGTTAATACCAAATCGATGCAAGGTGTATCTGCATGATTTCTTAGTATTTGCAAAGGACATGGAAGGAATGTATGACGTTGAGAGAAGTTTTTGAGAGATTATTCATAAAATAATATCATTTTGCAGCTACAGAAGTAAAGTATCTCATCGGCTGGTGTAGCCGAGCGGTTCTAGGTGCTTGAGTCTGGAACCGCGCGACTGCTACGGTCGCAGGTTGGAATCCTGCCTCGGGGATGGATGTGTGTGTTGTCCTTAGGTTGGTTAGGTTTAAGTAGTTCCAAGTTCTAGGGGACTGATGACCTCAGATGTTAAATCCCATAGTGCTCAGAGCCATTTTGAAACTATCTCAGGTATATGATCAGTCACCAACATGCAAAAACTGATCCACAGATAGTGTCAGTGGTCTGTAATGTTTTGCCCGCAAAGATAGCAAACCAGTTGGAATCACTTTTAGGCCTTTATAATTATTATAGAAACCTGTAAAAAATTTTCTGAAATTTCTGAGACATCGAACCATATGTTACAGGAAGGAGCAAAAACTGAATGCCTATGGAAACAGGCACTGACATTGAATATAGTGTTAGTATTTCCCAAATTTGAACAGGAATTCATTTTGTTCCGTGAAGCGACTGTGATATTCAGTTTTGACTGACGCAAGCCACCGATCACTTTATATATACATTTATCAACACAGTTTGGTTATTTCAGTATCTGAAATACCAAAACTTGAATGCGGCAATCTGTTCATCATTTGCGGTCTATGAGAATGTAATATTCGCTGTTCTAAGAATATTTTTTTAAAATCTGTCATCCTGGTATACAATGTTGTTGTTGACTTGCTTTGTTGCCGGTGTTGAAAAGATTAAACAAGCGTTGAGGGCTTGTGGGAGTGTCCGTCAGCTACATAAGGAAGTTAAATTCTGAGAATTTGAGAAATAAATCTTGTCCATAAATATGGGTACACTGATTTTGTCAAAAGTGCCTAAATTAGTTCTAATTCTGAAAAAAACCTAAAGGCTGTGGACTGCTGTTGGAAATTTCATTAATTGCAAAACTAGATCATTTTAATCGACATATTCTATGAACCTAAAGATCATCTTATAGTTCCTCATCCCTGTCAGCCTTTAAAATTATTGTCCAACACAGTTTCACTTCTCATTTCTTTTCCTTGTCTTACTTAAAATCGTCTAGAGCAATTAAGCAATATTCTTAAGTAAAGTGTCATTTCGAATAAACTGTCTGTTACGGTAGTAGTCAAGTTTGTTAAAATAAATATGCTTTTGACAATTTAATCCTTGATTTGGTGGCGATCCAATTCCTGTGTTTTTCTGTTTAATAATTTGAGAGGTGGTATGCCACTCTCACACTTTGACAACACTGTCGTCATATTAACGTTCATATATTAGGTCATGATCCCAGTGTTCCCCAGTACTAAACCTGCTATATGTTGAAATTACATGAGAAAATTGTGGGCAGAATGTTCATATAACTGCATGTGTATCCTGTAGAGAACTTGTACCTGAGGGATCATAGCGGAGGCGATGGAAAAGAGGGAGACAGATTGATTGGGGACCATAAACGCTCAGTGCAGTAACCTGGCTGCCCGAGTGATTCTGGAAATTAGCGCTCAGTCGATTTTACCAGCAGGGGGACTTCTGACCGACGCCCTCTCGTTCTTCCAGTTAGGGTCAGAGAGAAGGGCGCCAGTTCACGAAACAGTTTACCTGGGCCAGGCGGCAGTCCATCGTGAAGGTGGCCAGTTGGTGGAAAAGGAAGCCATTTAAGCGAGATTGCTGTAAACTGATCTTTTTTGCAAATGGTGGGAACGTTATAAGACTCCATGTTTTCTCATGTCAGAAGATGGGACGATACAGACAGAGCGGCTGGTGCTCATGTTTAGTGGATGCAAGGCTGTAACCCCCATGACGCCAGGAAGTCGCCAGGTTCTTTCAGCGAAAGGCAGAAACATATGTTTCATGGACACGACTGTCTGGGAAGCTTCACAGTTTTCTTTCAGAAACTGGAAATGGTCAGCTCAGAAAGTTTACATCTCTCCGTAAAAGAGGGACTGGGGTCCCATCTAGGTAGATGTTTTTTGCCTAAAGATGGCCATTTCTACCGTGAGAACGACACCTCCCTAGTCAAAATCTCCTTTTTTCAGACAAGAGAGATTTAGAATCGTCTATTGACTCCTCTCAGGGTATGGAAAGTGGAGGCTTGTTCTCCCAGTGTGGCAACGCCGGTGCCGTGTCTGGATTGGCTAAAATGACAACAGGACAGTCAAGAGGAGAGATTCAATGACCAGGGGATAGTACGATTGCACTGGGGGCGGTTTCGTTTTTGCTAATTGGCCTCCTGTACCGAGGCTTGGTGGAAGGTGGTTGTGATTCTTTGCCTTCTTCATTTTCTGGTCCTCCCCTGGTGGAGTATTCAGCTCTTTCCCTAGTGGGTGAGACTTTTGTTCTTTATCATGCGGTGAACTGAGAGCCAGTGGCAATTTCCAACTGTACTGAGAGAGGAACTGCGTATCATCTCGGACATATCGTGTGTCACGAGAGTGAACTTATTCGTCCTGAGTCAGCCGTCTGACATTTGACTGTTCTAGCACGCAACATCCCGCCTGTGAGCAAAATTGATTTGGCCAGACCAACTAACGGGCGTACCACACACTGAAATCGGCCAGGATTTAAGGGCTCTGATAGGGAAAATACCCACGTTCTGATAATCAGAACGAATAACCACGTAGTTTCGAAAGTTTCGTGGATGCGTCAGAACATTACAGCTGCCACAGCGCACCGCTCCTCGCCCACAGCGCGCCGTTTCCTACTGCCGCCCGAATCGAGGTGAAAGGGTAAAGTATTGGGGCACCGGCGTCGGGTTGTTAAGTGATATTTACAGCTGCCTGTTCTCAGGTGAACCTTAGTTTGTGGCATATTTGGTCGTAGTTGATTCCATTTGAACGGAGTTGGGTCTTACAGTGGGTTCATGTAAACAAAGTCAGACTGAGTTGTAAAAGGGATTAATTCAGCGGAAAATCTGTACACCTTCCACCCCAACTTCCACCCCAGCTTCCCTTATTGACTCGTGTTTGTCATTTTGTGTAAGATTTATCAGCTAGTTGTAGTTACAAAAAGATTAATAAAACTTGTGATTAATTTGTGAACTTAAATACACCACTGTTCTCATTCATACTCCTTCTACTATTAATTTTTTATATTTTATTGTGGTGGTACGTGGGCACACCAGCAATATAACTTTCAACCTTATTAAATTAGTTAATTTGGTCATTAATTTGTGTTCTGAAAGTGACCACAGGCATAGTAATAAAAGAGCCATGAATAAATTAGTAATTCATGTATAAGAATTAAGGGTGTCACCTTACAATTAAAGCTACTGAGAATTCATTGAGGTTGAGAAAAAAGGATTTTAGAGGTGCTACGGTTAACTCAGGCGCTAAGTACTCCATATATCCAAGGAAATAATTCTAACAGTTCTAGAAGGAACCGCGTTTGGAATGTACTCAACGATAATAGTGAACTGACCCAAAACTCACGTCAAACTTCATCAATGAATTTAAAAAAATTAAAGACAAAACAACTCTAGTAATAAAAAGCCACTGCAAAGTTTATTTTTCAAACGCCTATAAAGAGTGAACATTAATAAATCAGAAAAACTGCAGTCACGGACTACTTACTGGAAATGGAAGAAAAAAGGTCCTATGAACATATGTCCGGAAACGCATCGTTGCCCTGCTAGATGACAATATGCATGAAAGTTCTTCTGACCACGTGCCGTGTGTTTCTTGTGTGTTTCAGGCTATGTCATTGACGCAGCGTACTGTAAGCAGCTGAATGGAGCAATGTTCATTTTGGGATCAAACCGAAATGACTCTTGCGTACCCCCAAGCGGATGGAAACGGTATAGAGGCAGCACGGCTATACCAAACCAAGTACATGCACAAACACGAACCACATTACACAACATGTCAAGCCCCTTTTGGGTGTTTGAAGGATCACGGGTCGTCTCAGACGGATGAACGTGCAGAAGGCGGCGGACTTTGTGTACACCAGATTTAGAGGACAGGGTTCTATAGAATAGAGACGAACCCTTGCAAAAGCTGCAAGTAAATGGACCACCAACACGATGTAAGCAAAAGTACGATTATGTGTAGTCTGCATGACAACCGCTACTACCCCTATCACTTGCAACAAGTGCAAGGACTATCCCTCTGTGGGAAAAATTGTGTCCATGGTTTTTGCACCAGACCATCAGAGTTATGGTATTTCTGTGATAAGCCCTCTTCACCGACGAAGCAACCTTTACCAGAACTGGCATCACCAATCTGCATACCTGTGGGTTACAGGCAACCCTCTGGGAATGGTTGAGGCGTCTCATCAGCATCGGTTCAACATCAACGTATGGGCAGAGTCTCTTGGTCGCCACATGCTTGGATCGGTTACTATTCCACAACGTCTCGACGGAGGAAAATACCTAACATACCTGGACTTCCTGCCAAATACTCTAACTAGGTTGCTGGAGAACGTGTCTTTGGCAATACGAAAAGTATGTGGTTTTTGCATCACGGCGTACCATCTTATTTCCACATTACAGTTCCACGACACCTCAACAACATCGTCCCCGGACGCTGGGTAGGATGCAGAGGCCTTGTAACTTGGCCTGATAGAACATCGGATTTAAATCTCCAGAATTTTTACTTCTGGGGGCGTTACGTATACTGAAACAGTTCCTGACACGCGGACTTTTCAACAGCGCGTTCTCGTCGCCTGTGACACTACTCGGAGAGAGGCTGGAACGTGCGAAACAGTGGGTAGTCCATGTTGCGATGTGTGGACACGTACACTGCATTCCGTGGACACCACTTCTAACATATGTTGTGACGTGGATGCGCTGCAGCCCCGTACCGTGTTCCGGGACGGTTTTTCGTCGTTGCACGCACACCATCCATTACTGGACACGTATCAAAGGGATATTTTTCCTCCATTTCCAGTCAGGAATCCGTCTATGCAGCTTATTCAGTTTTATAATTGTTCACCTCGTATGAAAATAACAATAGTAAAAATTTCCATAGTAAGTAGAACCCAAACGACCATCTTAAATGCAGTAATCACACTACTAACAACTACCAACGTAGCACCACCACCATCATCATCATCATCATTTAAGACTGATTATGCCTTTCAGCGTTCAGTCTGGAGCGTAGTCCCCATTATAAAATTCCTCCATGATCCCCTATTCAGTGCTAACATTGGTGCCTCTTCTGATGTTAAGCCTATTACTTCAAAACCATTCTTAACCGAATCCAGGTACCTTCTCCTTGGTCTACCCCGACTCCTCCTACCCTCTACTGCTGATCCCATGAGTCTCTTGGGTAACCTTCCTTCTCCCATGCGTGTGACATGACGCCACCATCTAAGCCTGCTCGCCCTCACTGCTACATCTATAGAGTTCATTGCCAGTATTTCTTTGACTTCCTCATTGTGGACACCCTCCTGCCATTGTTCCCATCTACTAGTACCTGCAATCATCCTAGCTACTTTCATATCAGTAACCTCAACCTTATTCATAAGGAAACCTGAATCCACCCACCATTCCCTCCCATACAACAAAGATGGTCGAAAGATTGAGCGGTGCATAGATAACTTAGTCTTGGTACTGACTTCCTTCTTGCAGAAGAGAGTAGATCGTAGCTGAGCGCTCACTGCATTAGCTTTGCTACACCTCGCTTCCAGTTCTTTCACTATGTTGACATCCTGTAAGAATATGCATCCTAAGCACTTGAAACCTTCCACCTGTTATAACTTTGTTCTTCCTATTTGGCACTCAATCCGTTTACATCTCTTTCCCACTGACATTAATTTCGTTTTGGAGATGGTAATCTTCATATCATAGTCCTTACATTTCTGATCTAGCTCTGAAATATTACTTTGCAAACTTTCAATCGCATCTGCCATCACAACTAAGTCATCCGCATGTGCGAGACTGCTTATTTTGTTTTCACATATCTTAATCTCACCCAGCCAGTCTATTGTTTTCAACATATGATCCATAAATAATATGGACAACAGTGGAGACAAGTTGCAGCCTTGTCTTACCCCTGAAACTACTCTGAACCATGAACTCAATTTACCGTCAACTCTAAGTGCTGCCTGATTATCTATGTAAAGACCTTTAATTGCTTGCAAAAGTTTGCCTCCTATTCCATAATCACGTAGAACAGACAATAAATTCCTCCTAGGAACCCGGGCATATGCCTTTTCTATATCTATAAACCACAGATACAATTCCCTGTTCCACTCGTAACACTTCTCCATCATTTGCCGTAAGCTAAAGATCTGGTCCTGTCAACCTCTAAGAGGCCTAAACCCTCAACTAATACTCGCACTCTCCTTTCAACAATACCTGAGAAGATTTTACCCACAACGCTGATTCAACCCAAACCAACCAAATTGGGGGCGCGAGAATTTCTTAAAATTGCTTTACTGATAGTCTATCTGCCTCCGTCGAGATTAGAACCGAAAACAAACGAGACCCCCCTTGCAGTAGCAAACACCTTTCACTACGCTCATAGACAACCCAGGCAAACAGCCCTTTATTATTGCCTCAGACATGAATAAGCCGGCAATTTCGTAATGAAAATGGCAAAATGATCTGCAGTTTCTGTTGCATAGAGCTTTCTGGACTCTAAAACAAGAATTTTCTACCTTTTCCAATGACTGTAATTGACTACATTCAACTAACTGCTACCTTTCTGAGATCACTGTTATGTACTTGTGCCTGATATCCTTATCCTCAAGTTTCTCCACACATATGGACCTGACCTCCTGCGCTTTCGGCCTCACAGTACCAATTTAACTGCAGATTAAATAGCGATCAGGGTCGTCAAAGAATTCCCTGAATACACTTGTGTCCCTCACAACCTTTCCTGAATTCCTGATCTGTTATTATATAGTGAATGACAGATCTGGTTCCCCTGACTTCCCAAGTATACCGGTGAATGTTCTTGTGTTTAAAAAAGCAGTTTGTGATTAATAAGCCCATACTGGCACAGAAATCCAAGAGTTGTTTCCCGTTCCTGTTGGCCTTCATATCCTCTCCAAATTTACCCATAACCTTCTCATACCCTTCTGTTCGATTTCCAATCCTGGCATTAAAATCACCCATGAGCAGAACACTGTCCTTGTCCTTTACACTAACAACTACATCACTGAGTGCATCATAAAAACTATCCATCTTATCTTGATCTGTCCCTTCACAATGCGAATATACTGACACAATCCTAATTTTCTTGCTAGACACTGTCAAATATATCCACAACAGTCGTTCGTTTACATACCTTATTGCAACTAAGCTTGGTTCCATTTCTTTCATGACGTAATGCCCTACACCCCATTGTGCTCTTCCTGCTTTGACTCCTGACAGGTAGACCTTGTATTCTCCCACATCCTCTTCTTTCTCACCCCTTACCCGAATGTCACTAACAGCTAAAACGTCCAACCCCATCTTACTTGCAGCCTCTGCCAGCTCTACCTTCTTCCCAGAGTAGCCCCCACTGATATTAATAGCATCCCATCTCGTTATCATCCGTTTGCCGAGTCGTATCTTAGGAGTCCCTGGTTTGTCAATTAGAGGTGGGACTCCGTCACCTCCAAAGGTCCGAGGCATTTTGCTCTGATTGTTGCCAGCATCATATTCAAAGTACCAGGGAAGCAGGTTGCCAGCCTTACTTGCCGTGGGTCCCATTAAGTTTTACCCCTAACGGTTGAGGGACTAACCGGTGGATTTTGTAGTCTTTGCCGTATGAGCACAAAGGTGACCACGACTCAGAATATGTCCGAGATGCCCAGCCTTATTCGAAAGTAACTGATATCCCGACTGTCAGGACCACTTCCTTGGCCACTCATACGTTGCCCGTGGTTAATGGACTAGGACACGACAACTTGAACCCACACCATGAACACGTAGCAAGAGAGTTAAGTTGGTACACTCCCATAACTCTCCCATGACACAAGTTCTGACAAAGTCCACTCACCTAGATTCAGTTGTTCTTGCGAGCGTCAATGGCCTTGTACTAATACATGTGTAAATCGTAATGGAAAAGAAACTACCTTGTCACCTAGGTGACAATGGGGCCTTTAGTAAGTAACACAACAAATTCTTTTCTGAAAACAAGTTAGTTTTATTCAGAGTTCCAACACACTATATTATTCCACGATATTTTAGCTACAAATCCCTAACCCTCAACATAATTCCTGTTCATTGCGACAACGTTACGCCACCTTACTTTGGAAACCTGTATGCCCACATGGTACCACTCTATTTGCCGATGTCAGAGCCAACGTCTTGCTGCATCAATAACCTCCCTGTCGTCTATGTACAGTCGTGGACAAAACGAGCGAGACCCCTCGCCTGTTCGTTATGCTGATCTGCACAGCTTTAAAGTCTGCTGCACAGCATAACAGGCAAGGCGACAAAGTGCTACCAACATACTACGCACAGGCGTGAAACTGAAACAGTATCCTAACTTTGTCAGACTGTTTTCAATCATGTGTAATGCTATATTAATGCTGATTAGTGTGTTTAACACAACACGTAAATATAAGATAGAAATGAAAGAAGAAACGCTAATTAGTATGAACTGCACTAATAAAAATGAATTTCAACTTATCGAGATAACACAACTGTTCTAGTAAGACATAGTACCCCAGATCGTTATGAATTAGCAAAATATTTTGCGCATTCGGCCGCGAAACGGTTTGTGTCAACTTTCAGACTAGTCATAGTGGATTACCGTTGCTGACCTACCATGGAAGTGTGCAAATTTTGCAATGCGTCAAGATTCATAACGAAATTCAGTTAAAAATCATTCAGTGCCACACGAAAGTCAATTCAATTACTGATAGAAGCGGAAAAAGGAAGGCAGTAACAAGTATGAAACTCTACAAGAGTTTCATATTAACATCCACAGTGTGCCAGTACAGAATAAATGTAGCAATAAAACGTATTGGGAGCGCGAGAATTTCTTAAAATTGCTTTACTGATAGTCTATCTGCCTCCGTCGAGATTAGAACCGAAAACAAACGAGACCCCCCTTGCAGTAGCAAACACCTTTCACTACGCTAATAGACAACCCAGGCAAACAGCCCTTTATTATTACCTCAGACATGAATAAGCCGGCAATTTCGTAATGAAAATGGCAAAATGATCTGCAGTTTCTGTTGCATAGAGCTTTCTGGACTCTACAACAAGAATTTTCTACCTTTATGTCACCGCTTATGTGACAATCATTCGGGATGTTTATCGAAATAACAAAATGCTGTTATTAGCGAGTAACGGCAACGGGTTCTACAAAACTTTTAAGGACAGTAACAGGTGCAAACATGTAACTCTTTTGTACCGGGTGTGAATAAATAGTTGCGACTATTTAAGTTCCAACCCTCGTATAGTCTTACATTTGATTGAAAACAGTCTGACAATTTTGGATAGCTCGTCAATTTCACGCCTGTGCATAGTATGTTGGTAGCACTTTGTCGCCTTGCCTGTTATACTGTGCAGCGGACTTTAAAGCTGTGCGGATCAGCACAACGAAAAGGCGAGGGGTCTCGCTCGTTTTGTCCACGACTGTACTTCTTCCTGTGAAATTCATCCATCATTAGGCCACACTCATAGAAGTCAGAAGGAGCAAGATCCAGGCTGTAGGATGGATAAGGAAGAACAGCCCAATGAAGTTTAGCGAATACCCCGCGGATGCTCAGACTAGCGTGAGGGCTTGCGTTGTCGTGAAGAAGTAGAAGTTCATTTCCATTATTTTGGAGACGAACACACAGAAGAATTTTCTTCAGTTTTTTGAAGGTACCACAACACATTTCCGAGTTGATCGTTGCACCATGAAGAAAGGCATCAAACGCAATAACCTCTTCAGTATCCAAGAAGACCGTCGCCATGACTTTATCAGATGAGGGTGTGGCTTTAAACATTTTCTTCGGAGGAGAGATGGTGTGGTGCAACTCTGTGGATTGACATTTTGTTTCCGGTACGAAGTTATGAATCCATGTTTCATCTCCTGAGCCTATGTTCGACGAAAAATGGTCAAAATCAGTCTCGTAAGACGCAAGCAATTCTGCACAGCTTGTCTCTCGATGTTATTTGTTAGGTGGACAGGAAACCCGCGGGCACACACCTGGCAGACGAGTGTGTTAACACTACCAACAGAGACGTCCAGAAGAGCGGCGATGTGTTTGACTGTGATCCGTCGATCACGCAGAATGTGAGTGTACGCTGGTTCCAACACTGCAGGGCTCACAGGTGTGTGCAGACGGCTGGTCGGAGATTGTGCGTGGCCTTGTTATGATGATGACAAACGGGTCGCCCATCGACTAAGCGTACTTTTGTTCACTGCCAGGTCTCCGTAGACATTTTGCAAGCGCCTATGAATGTCTGCGATGCTCTGGTTTCCAGTCAACAGAAACTCAATGACAGTTCTCTGCTTGGAGCGCACCTCCGTCACAGACACCATTTTGAAGGCTACGTATAACGAACCACCTGCCGGAACTTCATGAAACTGCAACGCTGGTAGCGGGAATATCCCACGATGCCCCAAACAACTTTCGAATTTTTGCAACTGGAATTGGCCGAGGAAAAGAAATGTGTTGCATTACTTTTTGAACATCCCTAGTACAAAAACTTCATGCCACATAGCTGGAAACTTCCATGAATCAACTACTTAGCGGGCAACAATATCAGGTGTGCTTAACTATTCCTACAACAGTTATATAAGGGCAACAAATTTGGATCATTTTGAGTACAAAACTTCCAAAATTAAGTATGGATAGATTATGAATTTTATGATGCCGTGATAGGAGATCTATTCAAAGAGCAGACTGATGCTAAAACTCAAGAATCTGTTCCTACTGTTACTGCAGAAATTAATCGCTAACACTGCCACTTCTTATCGACACTAGTAGTGATCTGTCAGAGGTTAGTAATTCACTCTATAAATCACTACGTACAACTTATAACGTGGAGATATTCTGCGTCCATACTCTGAGAATTCTATGTGTTTCGAAAGGTGTATTTAGGCCAGCGAATAAACAGGATTATTTCTAATTTAGGTTATGTCATCCACGCGACGAATATGCATTCTATGTGATATTGGGTCTAGCTATAGATGCAATCCTAGGCGACAATTGGTGATATAGGTGCTCACTTATCTTTCACCCGCCAGGTTAGCCGAGTGCGCTAATGCGCTGCTTCCTGGACTCGGGTAGGCGCACCGGCCCCGGATCGAATTCGCCCGGCTGATTACCATCGTCGGTCGGTGTGCCGGCCAACATGGATGTGTTCAAAATATTCAAATGTGTGTGAAATCTACTTAACCTAAATTATCCTAAGGACAAACACACACATCCATGCCCGAGGGAGGATTCGAACCTCCGCCGGTGCCAGCCGCACAGTCCATGACTGCAGCGCCCCAGACCGCTCGGCTAATCCCGCGCGGCAGCCTGGATGTGGATTTTAGGCGGTATTCCACATCCCGCTAGGTGAATACCGAGGTGGTCTCCACGTTCTACCTCAGTTACACGACTCGCAGACGTCTGAACACGTTCGCACTATTCCATGAATTACACTCGACGCAGACAGCAGGGGTACACTAATTCCGGGGCCGCAAGGGATTAGCCGAGCGGTCTCAGGCACTGCAGTCATGGACTGTGCGGCTGGTCCCGGTGGAGGTTCGAGTCTTCCCTCGGGCATGGGTGTGTGTGTGTTTGTCCTTAGGATAATTTAGGTTAAGTAGTTTGTAATCTTAGGGACTGATGACCTTAGCAGGTAAGTCCCATAAGATTTCACACACAGAACTCTAATTCCATCCCAGGGGGTACGGGGTGGCGGCAAGAATGGCATCCGGCCACCCCTTTCCACTAACCTTGCCAAATCCGTTCCTAACAATGCTGACCCTGCGTCAGCGCAGGACATGGCACCAGTGAAAGAAAGAAAGAAAGAAAGGGATAGTCATCCACCAGCACGTGGTAAAGCTTTCACATTAAGATCAGTTTTGTCCAAAAGCTTCAAAGTCTCATGTCATGTGGTGACATACTACTAGGTGGTAATACCACTAAAAATAAGAATATGGAAGATACAGTGTCTCATATTAGTGATAACAAGCTAACTAGTTGAAGTCAACTCAGTGACACTTATGGCATTCATTTTTAGAATGTATATATATATATATATATATATATATATATATATATATATATATATATATATAAAACAGTTTTCTCCAACCACAGAGAGAAGGCAAAATTCCTTTTATATAAATTTGAAGTAAAAAAAAGACGACGCAATATTTGAGCAGCAATACCAAGTGTTAATTAGAAATCAATAACAGTCCCATAGAGTGCTTGAAACATGTCCAAGCTACTGAAAACTGTCACAGTAGCATCTATTAGCATTAAAGATGTTTCTGTGAGCTGTTCCGAGATGAGTTTCAATTTATGCAACGGACATCAACTGAATAAGTTACTGAGCAGATGTTTTCTCTCGTTTTACCTTCGATAACCACATGTATCACGATGGAAATATATGTAACGTTAATCCGAATTACGCATAATCCAAGTCACTCATAAAAATTTACACATAAAAATTGTTATGTATTGATACTTCATACTAAAAGCAAGAAACGTATTATTCAACAATTCATATTATGTTTATGTTGACATATTTCTTAAATTTTTAAATATTATATCTATACCCACAAGTCGTGCATATCATTTACATTTGGGAATGACCGTAGAGAGTCGTTCAGATTTAAAAACTGACAGGACTCGTATAACGTTTCGCTGTATCCAGTTTGTCGACAGACTGCCAACACGTTGAAGTTACTTGGATGGTGAGCTGTTTAATGAATCTGATGACCACAACATCGAGTTACGGTTTCACAGACGATTCGCTACGACAGTTAGTGAGTGGGCCATTTGTTTCACGTCAGTTGTTATGTCCACTCTCCTCGCCGAACGAACCAATGATCGAACACTACTTCACCTCGCCCCCCCCCCCCCCCCTATTACGGCATGGAGCTCTCACAAATGTGGCTACAATCAGTTGTCTTTTTCATTAATTCCTCACCTGGATTGTTCAATTACGAGACATTTCAGTACTGAAAACTGTGACCACATCAGCTACAAAATCTTACTAAAAGACTGCAAGATTCTGGAAATTTACCAACAAAACAGAAGATGAAATATATTACACGGTTTTAAATCTAACGATCGGTAGAAATTAATTAATTAAAGACATTAAATGTCAATGCTACATCGGTCAGAAATTTTGAAATTTTACTCATTCACAGGCCACTCATTTTAACAGTAATGTCATACTGACTCCTGACTGGTAAAGCGAACTTTATGGAAATGATGACTACCATTAATCGTGCCCCAATTCCAAACGAAAGGTGTGCTACACCCATCAGCAGTAATATTTATCGGTAGAACAATAATGTAGAATATTGATTTCCCAATTTCAGTAGTCTGTCAAAGGACATGTGCTACGTTTGTCGGTGATGTACATTTGAAGTGCAAAAAGAAACTGATCTTCTGAATTCTACGAACTTACGAACAACGTTATGATACAGAATCCATTCACTCTGCATGTGAACGGATGGGTTCATGCTGTTTACGATGACATAACGTTAACAACTAGTATCTCATACTTTCTTTGTTGTACCAAAATGATAGCATAACTTCACTTCCCGTCACATTACGCAATGACGAAGTGTGAACGTGAAGCGTCGAATTTGTTCGGTGCTGTACATCTGTAAAGCGTTTCCATATATACATACACATTACTGTAAAGTCACCACAGTTGGCATATGTTAAATGAGGCGTACATTAATTAATTTTCCACTCTGGCTTTTAGCTTTGTCTCTCTCTAGTTCCCAATATCTCTTTTCATCCACCTTTATCCGCTATTGATATGTTTCACTACCGTGTTCTCCGTTAAGCACATCAGTCACTGAATGGCTACTACGAGGGTAATTTGAAAAGTTCTCGCAATTACCATGAGAGGTCATCGCGAGTTGTTCAAGTGATATTCATTGGACTGTTGCCTGTAAAAATGTGCCTCATCATTGCTCCTGGAAGAGAGCTGTGGCGGTGACGTGGCTCTGTTGTTGTTCGAACGTAGTGATTTGCAAAGATAAAAAAAATCGAAATTCGAGCAGTGATTAAGTACTTCGTAAAGAAAGGTATGAAAGGAAAGGACATTCATGCCGATTTCCAGAATACGCTGGGGAACTCTGTTCCTTCATATTCAACTGTTGCCAAGTGGACAAATGAGTTTAAATTTGGTCGGGAGGTCTTAGGTGGTGATGCGCGCAGTGGTCGGCCAAGACGTCTCACTACTCCAAATATTATTGCAAAATTGCTCAAAATGGTCATGCAGGACCGCCAATACAAAGTGTGTGATATTTCTCACGCTTACCAGATGTCATCAGAAAGGGTCTATCACATTTTAACTAGAGAATAAAGAATGAAACAATTATTTCCAAGATGGGTGCCGCGACTCTTGACGAGCGCCCGCACACATGTGCTGTCTTCATGGCAAAATCACACGAAATAAGGCATGAATTGTTGCCATACCCACCTTATTCACCTGATATGGCTCCGTCAGACTTCCGTCTCCTCTCAAAACTCAAAATTTTTCTTGGTGAACGAAGGTTCGCCTCAGACGAAGAATTGATAACCGGAGCTGACAACTTCTTTACAGGCCTGGGGGAAACTCATTTTCGAGATGGGATCAAGGCACTGGAACGCCGTTGAACCAAGCGCATAAATTTACAAGGAGACTACATTGAAAAATTTAAAAAAATCTGTGATATAAGTACTTTTTTCTATTCTGTTCCGAGAACTTTTCAAACTACCTTCGTAGTTTTTCATTAGCTCATTAGTTTAGTTCATTAGTATAGTTTCAGTTTTCCTGATCATTCTTAACACAGTTGAGATGAAATGCTTAGTTAAATGTCGACTAAAAGTAAGTAACAGTCTTCAATTACCTTTCATTACAAATATACTGTTTTCTATCGTACTAATAAAATTTGTTATAATTAATTCACTTCTGACTTCCTGTTCCTTGATTAGTTAGCAATCCAGTAACTTTGTTATTCTTTTTATTAATTTTAGAAGGTTAAAGTTGTGAAATACAGTGACACCAGCCATCTATGCATCTATAACTTTTATACGAAATTGTGACATTGTCAAAGAACATCGCAGTACTGCCCCATTTGCTACGGTGTGAATCTTTTACCTGTCTGGGATTATATGGAAGTAGCTAGTAATGAAGAATCCACTTTCCAGCGAAACTAAAGCTGAAGCACTGCAATATTCACGAACTGGACGAAACTCAAGAACTAACACTCACCATTAGTGCAGCATGTTTTGACACCATTGTCGAAAGTGTTTACATTTTTATCTATGATTATGAGTGATAGTATACAGAGTGGTCAGAAACAGTTTGGAAATCTTGCAGGTGTATTGCAGAGTAGGTTGTGCTGAGAAATAAATCTTAAGAAAAAATTCGATACATTGCGCCGTTTCTGAGTTAATTATCATTGAATTTAACCAATTAGGGCAAGTGCATACAAATTTAAGTGGCCCGCCAGATATAATTAGAGACAGTTGTTCTCATAAACCAGATGTTAGCGCACGAGACTTTCCAGCTTCTGCTCTTACTATCGTTCCAGAGCCACACGCAAAAATAATTCACATGTTTTCGTGTTCGCAGATAATGCAAATAGGCCAGTGAACCACTTCCTTCGGCCGCCTCGGTTGTATAAGAAAACTCCGGCATCTGAGAAACGTTTAGAGATAGAATCTTTATTACACCTCATAGCTAGGACTAACAAGCTCCAAGGAACAGGCGATTTAGATACATATTTTTGAGATTGTATCTCTTGGCTTGTTGCCGTGGGAAGAGACATGACTTCAGAGAGAATCATCCCTTCCCCCTTTGCAAAAACTTATAAAAGCCATTAATTGATGGTTTCTTTATTTCAGAAATGCAGGTATCTATCTCTCGCCCTGGTTCGACGTGAGTTTGTGGTGTCTAGAGGGAGCGGAGATTTAGTGCCTCTAGAGCTCTGTGATTGGCTGAAGACGGTGTGAAGGCGGTGCCGTTCTTGCGCTTTGCGGGAAAACGGAATTCTTTTCTGGAGAGGTGCAAGGCACTCGGGTGTGGGACTTGGGACTGGTGAGCGCTTCTGGTCACAGCTGTGGCATGTGTGGTTGGTACTTAGGACCTGTCCTGAGACTCTCTTCACTTGCAAGTACTTTAGCCTGGGGAGCGTGCGGTGAAGTTCTTACTGTACCGACAGTGTGACTTCAAATGTCTCGGACTACTCGTTTGCCGAGAGCACACTTATTAGTTTTTGGTTTACCACATTTGACATTCGGTATCCTTGAGCACTCTGTCGTATAAGTGAGCCAAATTGGTCTTTGGTACGACCACCGAACGGGTGTGTCACACACTGAAATGAACAGTGATTTCAGGGCTCTGGTAGAGAGTAAATTACGACCCGTCTGCCTGATAGCCAGACCGTGAGATTTTAGCATTTCTTTCGTGGACTCGATCGATTCACAGGTGTCATCTCCACGTCTCACCTCCTCCGCTGCACACATCTCGCGAACTGCAACTCACGTCGCTGCACGAAGCAAACAGGGTAACGTACTGAGGCTCCGCCATTGTCAGGCTGTACAGACCTCGATTGATACTTGCTCTCAGCTACACCTATGTAGAGAAACTTCAGTACATTTGATCAATCAAAGTCTGCTCAGCGCCAGATCAACTCAGCTTGGGTTATCCACATTTTAGGGCCAGAGTACCTGACTCACTAATCACCTAGTTAAACTGTCCTTGTCACCCAGGATCCACACAGGATAGTATTAAATCACCAGTAAGTTCTTTAGGGTATTCAATCTATAGCTTGATTAGTATAATTTGTGTCCTGTTTAAAAAATAAGTGTTGTTACCACACTACAGTTTGCCTACATTCTCAATCAATTTAATAGTCCCATCAGAGTTACCTTTCAAGTTACGTATGGCGTTTCTCATTTCCGTTGTTATTTGTGTGGTCTAAAGTTTAAATTGGTGGTGAATCATGCTACATTGAAGTGTTTCCTAGGATTGAAAGATCCATCATGTCGCCTGACATAGTGCACTGTAGTTGAGTGAATTTGCTTACGAGGTACTACACAAACTGGGAAACAAGCAAAATATCGCCAATAGCTTAAGCAGCACAACTGTAGTTCTGCAAGAACTGGGCAAGAGCATTGCTGAATGACAAAGAGCACAGGCAGCTGACGCTGTCTGTCAGGCATTCTGGTCGCCGCTGCACTTCGTGATGCACATATGCTCATTCTGCTGAATGACAAAGTGTGGACCACATGTGGTGATACTTACGGCATTCAGGAATGAAGCACTGAATCAAGTGCATGACCATATGTTTTCAGGTCTTGGTGGTCATACAGCAACTAACCGCTGTATGTCCGAAAAATTTTGATGGAGAACGAGTAAACAAGTTGTCAAGCAATATGTAAGAAACTGTATAGCTTATACACAACGAGCTGATCTTCATCAGTGACAGATTCCAATACAGAGACTGCCAGAAGCATCTAACGCATTTGAAAAGATAGCATGTGATTTATAGGCCGATTTAACTAAACATCAGCAGATTATCATTACATTCTGACCGTAGTAAATCATTTTTCATGCTATTTAGTGATAATTCCAATTCCTGAACAGCTACCAAGTATGGTAGCACAGTAAATGATGAATAATTGGTTGATCACATTTGGAATTCCAAATATTTTATTCACGAATTTGGGCGCTAATTTTATGTCTAACCTGATGAAATAATTGTATTGATATCTGTGCTATCGCGACCTCTGAATACGTCCTTTTCACTCTCAAGCAACTAGTAGAACGGAGAGTGTACATCACACGATTTCTAAGGAGTATCCTATTATGTCAACAGTAACCATGGCAGATAGAATTGGTTACTTGCAGTACGTCACCATAATGTAGATTTCTGAAGTGCATATCACTAGTGGCCCATCGCGAGATGAGGTAATATATGGCATGAAACTGCGTTTGCCTTTTGACGTGATGAAACCAAGTGTTGGAACAAATGGTGAACTAGCAAAAGTATATATAAAGGGTTGCCCAGTGTTTGGTACAAAATAAACCGAGGAAACTCGGAAGAATTAGAACGTCAATACAGATGTGACAATGTGTGGAAGAAACTGCCCCAATGTAGGTCTGGTCATTGAGTTTTGGTAGCGAAACTGTTCACACCTAAGAATAAAACCGAGAAATTACTAACCAGGGATCATGCCTGTTGGTGGAAATGACGTCGCCTGTCAACTTTAAGATACATTTTCCAACACAATCTATTATTATTCATGTGGGGCATGTTAAGGCATTCAAGGCAGATGTGGATATCTTACCACCATAATCCTTTTCAGTATAATTATTGACTCTGAATGAGTCGAAAAAGGACCTACCCGTACTGATAAAATTGTGGAAACGATGTCTTGTGAATTTTGAGGACAGTATTTTTAAATTATTGGTGAAAGTTGTTGCATGCTCTGATACCTTCAGATGGGATTATTAAGGGTTACTACGAGTTTATTGTTGTGTAATGCATTATGTGTTTGGAGTTTGTTTTCCTTTTCATTTTTTATTGGTAAACTGTGTCACTGGGTGGAACGGAAGTTAGTTTCACTGTACGTTAAGACCGTGTTGTTCAACCATGTACACTTGCCTTTCAAAGGAAAGAGGTGAAGTGATGAAGGTTCCTTTCTCTCAGGTGGCTTACTAATTACGATGGCTCCGACTGGCACTCAAGCGAGCGAGGTGAAGATTTTCTTGGGGAAAATAGAAGTAACTGATTGACAAACGGAAGTGTAACTTCCGCATCATCATTTTCAAAGAGTTGGCACGCACTGGTTCTGTGAAGAGTTTAAACAGTAATAGTTATACAAAATTTTATGAGAAGGGAATGCCAAAAGACATTACAAGACTGCAATTACACGACAGCGGAATACCAAGAAATGATATAACTTTTGTGTGACATTGCAGGCACGACATTCCACTCCCAGCTATGGCCACTGGTATGACTACACTCAGCTGGACAACTTATGTTGTATTGACTGGAAAATTCATTAGGACTGCTGCCAACCCAGAACATATCTTTCCTGTGCTATACTTTGGACACACTTCTCCTACACGCACTAAATGAACTCGTAGCGCCACAAAAAGGACGCACCACAGCGGAGAAAACGCTTCAGCATGTGCAAGAACGTATCGAAAGTCAGCGTCACAATATTACAGCCATAAGTGTTACGACTTACAGTGCTGCAATTTTCTGATAGCGGTAAATGTAATCGGCTTCTTTTTTAAACGAAACTTTGTACACTACCTTGAGTTAGCTGTACACCAAATATATGTACAGTGGTCTACCAACAGAAATAAGAGTTAATAAGAGAGATCGAGATAATGAATTACTCATTAAATTGAGAGATGAGATTGTAAATGTATGAAATATTGTACTAGTGTCTAAGATATGAATTTCATACAGGTTAAGAGGATAAATTCAGTGGGTTGAATGTTAAACATTATAGTGTAGGATTCACTGTAAACCACAAGCCTTGTGGTTCATCTTCATGGGCGCAGAACGATAATTAAAAAGTAAAGTGTCTAATTGTTGGTATGAAACTGTATGATGGGATTGTTCTAGGGGCACTACAAACATAATTTTATGGCGACTCTTCTAAAAGACACAGGTGGGTTATGCTCCAGGTTATATTCCAGGCAGGAGTGAAATATTAAATTTCTCTAGCCTGTGCCAGAGCCAGAGCAAAAGTCAAGCAGCCTAGTAGACAATATGTAGTTTCGAATGACAACCTGGAAGAACAGCTGATATTTCATGCAGCATGGGCACACCATCGATCTAAATGCCACACATCACCCAAGCTGCAGGACCTAAGTGCCAATGCAGCAAATTTACCTCATGAAGAAGAGAGCATGACATCATCCTTTTGACCATGTGCCGTGAAGCAACAACACCTGAGTCATATGAAAAAAACAGATTTCAGCAAACTAAAAATCTGAAGATCAGAGTTTGGACCCTGTGTACAGCACCTACAGTTTCATTAAAGTAGTGTGCTTTATCTCATTCTCTTCACACATTTTCTTCATCAGCAAAGACTGAGTGGTACACATACCCTGACTTCCACAGCTTAGGTCTCAGTTGCCACTAACTAGTTCTGAGGTGGTACCTGTGATGCTTTACGACTGGCCTGCTACATGACTGTGATCTGTGATGCAACAGCCAGCCCAGCCTGGACGACTTTGCTGGCATGGGTGGCTAACCGTCTCACTTCCAGCTCCGTTGATGAGAAGATTATGGTGCCTCCTCTGGAGCCCTAGCTGATGGTACCTGGTGAGATGCTGAACTACCACAAGCCTGGAAGAACACAATACCTACTGCCCTCAACCTGCATCTACAAGTGGACCTAAGCATCTCTGGCTGTTATATTTCTGGGCTGTGACTTTACACGTTGCGAGTATGGCCACCTCATGCCGAGCTGTTGGCCATCTTTCCAGGGTGCAGTCTACAATGTCAACAAGAGTGCCTTGGTAACATGCTGGTCGCCAGAGGCAGTGTGGGCAACATGGACGTGAGTACATGCCTCCTTCACTGTAGTAGCCGAGACTGCTGCATGCTAGTGTGGCCAGCACACTTCTGCTCGTTCAGCTACTGGCAGATAACTGTTAAGTACGACTCTGTAGACCACCCTTTCCTATCATTGGGTAAGAAGAGGTGGTCTACAGAGTGGAGCAACAACTGTCATCACAGGAAAGCTGGAAAGGAGAAGATATGATTAGTGAACAGGTAACACAGTAGAATGAAGACCTAGTTAACTCGTATTTCTCAAAACACATTAAGACTCGTAACAAATGGTGCAACAAGAAATTGCGTCCTTCTATCAGTGTCAACAGGAAGAGGATCTAAATGCGAATGGGGCGAGTCGTTGCCGCTATCCATCGTATATCGTGGTGGTAACGGGTACTTCTAGTCTAGATCTGTTGGACGTGTGGGTCAATAGCTGTGCTCCATTGAGTCCGCCAGATCCCTCACGACCACTATCGACGTTGGACAAAATTTCCTCTTTCGTTGCGACGGTCGATAACTGATACCACAATAACAACGTCTCAGTAGCACCTTCGACATTTTACAGATCCTCACCACTACATTCTACAACAGGCTACCCAGGCAACAGAATGGCCAGAGTTCCAGCCCTGTATAGTTACATTCAACACGCTAGTATTTTGATAAATCCGAAATAGATTGCAGCCAATCGATCTACTGTAAATCGACTGCTTCTCGCAAGAACTACTTTGTTCAACATAGCCTAAACTATACGTAAAAAAGTTGGTACTCGTGTAGCATAACAGATATTTTCGGCAACTAGAAAAAACTGAATGAAATTATCCAGGCCTTTTCATTTCGACCATTTTACTTACGTTTACTTTATCAGATTTCTTTGTGTGGTTCAAGTCTCCATACCTTTCTCCTCTGTTAGAAATTATTGTCACCTTAACTGACTAGTATTGGATGTATGAACCAACTCCTAATCTTTGTCGTGTAATAGGCTTTGTTCACCTTAAGTTCGACAGTTTTTTGGAAGGCCTATGGAAGCAACTAATAGATGTATTTCAGTAGAAGTAGCAGGCCAAAAGTCTTGTTTCTGACAACTAATTTTACTGAGAATACAATAATTTAATTATTATTAATCGTTTCAATGTCGATAAATATACGTCAATAGATTACGTAATATTTTGCCTAGACAAGATCAAATTTCAGTTTTATAATCACCTGATCAAACTGCGTCGTTTGATATACGTCATGATAGCACTGGGTTTTTCTTTTTATTTAGACATTTTTCTTGTGATTATCGTATTTCATGTTCCTACAGCTATAGATTTATCAAAAACAATGTTAAGTCTGCTTAATTCAGCAGCAGCAAAATTTTCATTAAATACGTCACTGCCCGTGAAATTTAGTCTTGCAGTCACAGTAGCTCTGTGCCTATGTTCCCAATTGGTTAGTAGCTCCGCAACACTCATTTTTCGCAGATTCGTCATAGTTTCGCGAAAACGGAGTTATTCACAAGTTTGATGAAATCTTTTGAAACTGTTTTTTGCATTCATAGATTTCTCAGGTGGCACTGTGGAGCTGTATTCTGCGCCCGATCTCGTTCGTAGATGGTGATTCTGCGCTTTGTAGGCTGTAGGTGTGGTATTGGGAACTATCTGAACAGTAGAAAATTCGCTGACGGCCCAACCAATTAGAAAATATACTTTGAGGTTCATTTACAATGGAAATGATGTTAGACCTGCTCCATTGTCGCTAAAAAGTTGCTAGAAGTAGACGTGATACTGCGTTTTGAAGTTACCATTGAAAAACACATATAAGTTCTTAATAATAATTTATGTTTTGTTAAACTGAAAAATACAGAAATTTGTGTCTAATTAGTAAAATCATGTGAGTGTATTTTAAAATTAAACTTTTTGATAGAAATAATGGTGATTTTAGTGTTTCACATGCTGGAATATTTCATTTGCCGTTTCAGGTGCCTGCATGATATATTAATGCAATAGTCTGAAGTCTTAGGAAAGTCCTCAGTAATAATGCCGATAAATGGTCCAGTGCCCACGCCTTCCCCGTATTGATTGGCATGAAACAGCTAAAAGTTGATCTAAAACGACAATTCCATCCTACACTAATGTGTACGGATTGCAGTCAGTCAGCTATGATGGGCAACCCCTAGTCTGGCGCTGGCTGTGGTGGAACGGGTCACAAGCGCACCCAGTGTATTCAGAGGCTCATGGTTAAGCCTCCGGCCAGTGAAGCAGTAACAATCGAAAGTGCGACCACTATACTGCTAATTTACGCGGCGGCTGCCACTAGAGAGAAACCGAGTAGGCCTACCCATATTACGGCAGCGATGCTGAATGGAAGGGTTAGTGAAAGAGTCATTCCAATGGAGACCACAGACATTGCGGAGATGTACTTGATCGAACCGCAGCCGACAGAACCCGTAAAAAAAGCTCCAATCGCCTACATCCGAGAAAGCACATATATAGCGTCTGTCATTGGACGGGAACCACCCACTCTAATTTCTCAAAAACTCAAAATAGACAATTATGGAGCAACTGACATTCCAATAGCGGCCACTGACATAGCAGGAGCGTCCTTGACCAAACCATAACTGACTGAAGCTGTGTCGAAAGCCTCAATTACCAGTATCCCGGATACGTCTAAAGCATATGAAGAAGCACCTGCTGACGATAACATTTCCGGTCAGGACCAAGGAACTGCAACGGGCACTTCAGGGACTACAACAAAAAGCCGTTCCCCTAGAAAACACCAAAAGTGATGACTTGTGCATCAAAGGCGCTGAGCAAATTGCTCTCCCAATGCGCGCAAAGGCTACAGAACTAGCTAATAAAATCAGCCAAGCGCCTATGGAAACCTCTGTACAAAATGCACCAGTGACTGTAGTCAAAAGTTCCCCTACCCCTGCTAAATTAAGCCATATTACAAGTGTAGCCAAAAACCACGATACAGAACTGAGCCCTCGCTACTGTAGAAGAAAAGCAAACACCCCTCTACTCAAGTGAAATGAGCAGACATACCAACCGATGACGAAGAGATGAATACCAGCACCTACTGAAGAGGCAGAGAATGATTCTATGAAGAATCAGTTAGAAAGTGAAAATGTGAAAGTTATCAGACAATGGGAAGTGGTTATGTGTCAGGTACGTACTCGTATACCCACCGTGAGGAAGTTGGTATCGGTGCAGTAGAGCAGAGTGTTTCAAATATTAAATTGCTCCTGACTTTAACTGTGTTCTGAACCCCAAACATTGAATCCCCAATTTTAGCTCGTCCATAGAGTGAGCATAAGAAGTGGAAGAGTTTAGAATATCTGGCACGTGGAAGCTTAAAAACGGCGATGAGTATGGATCTACTTCATTACGAAAACCGCAGCCAGTCGATTAGACAGGCTCTGCGTGTCTCGCGTATTGAAGAACTGGGTACCGCAGATCGAAGAGTGGCTCCCAAGTTTTTCCACACATTCCGCTTATATAACCACATTAAATATGAAACGACAAAAAATCCACCATTACAAATTAAATATCGCACACCTGCAAGATGCCGCATGTCACGAGCGGGTTAACAACACATATGAAGACTGTGAGGGGATAGTCACTTGTTGTAACTCTACTTTGACATGGTGCGTACAATATGTAAAATCGAAATTGAGAAAGAAAGACGTTAAAGAATTATTATCGTGAAAAAAGGTTTTGGCCTAAGAAAACGGTTGAATTTTATTACCAGTGACCTCCATAAAATAGATTCAGCAGCGATCGGAGACTATATCCAGATCAAGAAAATATAGTAAAACTTTTTGTTTCTGTATTTCTAACAATTAGTACGACACAAAACTCGGTCGAGAAAAGTACCCGATAGCAAATTAAAGAAGTAATATACAGACATTTTGCACAACTCATGTCCCGCAGTGCTGTTGATAAAGTTTCATGGTCTCAAGTGTTTGGAATACTTCAAGGGAAATGTAGCATTACCGCATCTCACAAACTTACAGAGGAAATCGATGAGGATGATATACGAGAAGCGTTCAAATGGCTCTGAGCACTATGGGACTTAACATCTATGGTCATCAGTCACCTAGAACTTAGAACTACTTAAACCTAACTAACCTAAGGACAGCACACAACACCCAGTCATCACGAGGCAGATACGAGAAGTGTCCGGAAAGCAAGTACCGTCTCGTTCTACCTCCCTCATGGCAGTAGTGTCGTAGTTCCGCACATTCGCACTCGCCTTTCTCTTGAATTGTCTTTATGCTGACGCAACTATAACTTGATGGTATTGTGTTTGTATATTTTAGGGATGTTCGAAATGTTTAAGACAATCTCTGAGCCCGCCGACTGTGAAGTGCGTTCTGTAATACGGCTTTTGAACGCATAGAGTGTTAAGTCAGCTTGTAGAAATTTATGGTGAAAATATAATGACTCATGGAGTGGTGAAAAAGTCTGTGGGACAGTTCAATGATGGACGGACCAATGTTTATGACGAAGGATGGAATGCACGGCCTTCTTTTGTCAGTGATGGTTTGATTGAGAAAGTGGCTGAGACAATTCGTCAAAACAGACGTTTCACAAAAGCAATTCTGTGTAATGAGTTTCCACAAATTTAAAAAACTCTTTTGCGTGAGACTGTCACAAATCGCAATTGTATTCCCGCTGGGTTCCGAAAAATAAAGCGACTTGCCAGTGCTTTGACGCTTGTTTCCGATACAGTGATGAGGGAGATGAGCTCCTAAACAGACTTGTGACTGTTAGTGAAACTTTGGTTTGTCATGTCACTCCAGAATCAAAAACAACAGACGATGGAGTGGAGGCACCAGAAATCATGTGAACTGTGTTCTGAGACAGACAGGGCATTCTGCTTGTTGAGTTCCTTCACAGAGCTGAAACTGTCAATGCAGTATAATACTGTGAAACACTGATAAAACTTAGAGCAAGAATTCAAAACAAAAGGAGTGGAACTCTAAATCAAGGCACTGTGTTCTTCCTGACAACGCACGTCCCCGTTCTTCTGGTGCCACGCAAAACCTTATTCAGTAATTCGGTCGGGAGTAGTTCGATCAACTGCCGCCGTACATCCCCGATCTCGCACCTTCTGACTACCACTTGTTCTTTAACTTCAAACGTGATTTTGGAGGAAGGCGCTTTGACAGAGGTGACGACGCAAAAAACGGTGTTCTGCAGTGGCTTGTCTTTATTGATGGAATCTTTCTAATAAGAGGGCATGGAAAAGTTGGTTTCCCTCTACTTCCACATCAACATCTACATGATTACTCTGCAATTCACATTTAAGTGCTTGGCAGAGGGTTCATCGAACCACAATCATACTATCTCTCTACCATCCCACTCCCGAACAGCGCGCGGGAAAAACGAACACCTAAACCTTTCTGTTCGAGCTCTGATTTCACTTATTTTATTTTGATGATCATTCCTACCTATGTCGGTTGGGCTCAACAAAATATTTTCGCATTCGGAAGAGAAAGTTGGTGACTGAAATTTCGTAAATAGATCTCGCCGCAACGAAAAACGTCTTTCCTTTAATGACTTCCATCCCAACTCGCTTATCATATCTGCCACACTCTCTCCCCTATTACGTGATAATACAAAACGAGCTACCCTTTTTTGCACCCTTTCGATGTCCTCCGTCAATCCCACCTGGTAAGAATCCCACACCGCGCAGCAGTATTCTAACAGACGACGAACGAGTGTAGTGTAAGCTGTCTCTTTAGTGGACTTGTTGCATCTTCTAAGTGTCCTGCCAATGAAACGCAACCTTTGGGTCGCCTTCCCTACAATATTATCTATGTGGTCTTTCCAACTGAAGTTGTTCGTAATTTTTACACCCAGGTACTTAGTTGAATTGACCGCCTTGACAATTGTACTATTTATCGAGTAATCGAATTCCAACGGATTTCTTTTGGAACTCATGTGGATCACCTCACACTTTTCGTTATTTAGCGTCAACTGCCACTTGCCACACCATACAGCAATCTTTTCTAAATCGCTTTGCAACTGATACTGGTCTTCGGGTCACCTTACTAGACGGTAAATTACAGCATTATCTGCGAACAACCTAAGAGAACTGCTCAGATTGTCACCCAGGTCACTTATATAGATCAGGAGCAGCAGAGGTCCCAGGACGCTTCCCTGGGGAACACCTGATATCACTTCAGTTTTACTCGATGATTTGCCGTCTATTACTACGAACTGCGACCTTCCTGACAGGAAATCACGAATCAAGTCGCACAACTGAGACGATATTCCATATGCCCGCAGCTTGATGAGAAGTCGCTTGTGAGGAATGATGTCAAAAGCTTTCCGGAAATCTATAAATACGGAATCAGCTTGAGATCCCCTGTCGATAGCGGCCATTACTTCGTGCGAATAAAGAGCTAGCTGCGTTGCACAAGAACGATGTTTTCTGAAACCATGCTGATTACGTATCAATAGATCGTTCCCTTCTAGGTGATTCATAATGTTTGAATACAGTATATGCTCCAAAACCCTACTGCAAACCGACGTCAATGATATAGGTCTGTAGATCGATGGATTACTCCTACTACCCTTCTTAAACACTGGTGCGACCTGCGCAGTTTTCCAATTTGTAGGTACAGATCTATCGGTGAGCGAGCGGTTGTATATGATTACTTAGCAGGGAGCTATTATATCAGCGTAATCTGAAAGGAACCTGATCGGTATACAATCTGGACCTGAAGACTTGCCCGTATCAAGCGATTTGAGTTGCTTCGAAACATGACAAATGTCTGAAAATGGAAGCATCTATATAAATAAATGTTTTAGAAAATGCTGTTTCTTGTTAAAGTAAATTTTGCTTTGTAGCGAATGTTTCCATCAATTTTTTCCAAAACGATACTCTTTTCCGGGCACGCCTTGTACATGCCGTATTACGTACACTTAGTCTGAAAAACAAATCGCCGGTGGCAGATGGCATACACACAGAATTTTATGTGGCCTTCCAGGCGAAACGCCACGTAAATTTTAGCAAGTATGTAACGAGCTTATGACTCCCGAGTTCGACGTCCCGAAAGATTTCTTGGAAGTAACGGTTGTGTTCTTCCCCTCTCTCGGAAACCTACGATCCGTCACTCCTTAACAGTGACCCGCATCCGTGCACACAGTCTCTAAAGGATTATACACAAGGTCACCGAAGCCTATCAAACTCTTATAGAACAGGAAAGGATCTTGTGCTACTATAGAGACATTATGGGTACAGCAGACGCTCTTGCACTTAGGTGTGCAGAAATGTCAATAGTTTCTGAGAATTGTTTGGGCATGGTCAGCCATCAGTATCTTTTAGAGGCAATGAGCGCAATTAGCTTCCCAGTGCGGTTTATCAACATGATGCGTAGAATAATAAAGTATGGGTCATCAATAATTATGATCTATGGTCAGTTATGGGGGAGTTTGAAGATCAGTCGTTCAGTGAGGCAGGACTGCCTAATGTCGATGACCTTGCTGTTTATCGATAATGAACTTCTTCTTGTCGCTCTGCAGCAACCGCTTCGAGGACGAAACATACCTTGCTAGAACACTGTCTGCAAGGCATACGCCGATAATGTAGGTCTTGTGTAACAAATGAAAATTACGTACATTATTGTGAACGAAGGACGAGATCTTTCCATGCAAAACACCAGAGAAACAAAAACGGTCATCCACATGCAAACGTTTAGGCATATAATGTGGGTGTAACATGACTGTCAACTACAAGAAAATCTTAGCGAATGTAAGTGCTGCAGCCTAAGAACACAACAAGAATAAGTTGGACGAGGATAAGATAGTAGGAGTTGTAGATAAACACATAATATCCAAACTAAATTATGTGGACAACTTATTACGAGCTCATAACGATGTAGACATGAGAATATTATCGGCATTAGGTCACTAGTAAGTCATTTCATTACCTTAATGTGAAAATTTTCTTTCTCCCGACAGAGAATAGTTGACTAAACCTCACTGATTTCAGTTTTAAATAGCAGGCTTTTTACGTATGTAACACCTTCAAGCTGTGGACAAAGCCTCATAATAATTTAACAGCCCATTTACTGAACGAGATACGTCCTGTTAATCTGAATCCGCGCCCATGTACGTGCAGCATATTCAAAACGTCTTTTATCATATTAAGCAACTTTAATAGATTTTTAGCTATATCCAAATGAAACTCCCGGTTAAAAGCAACCAAACGTAAATGATATACGTATTAGAAATTAATAGAAGGTAAGAGTGTGTGTCAGTGTGTTTGAAGTTCACGGGCGTTGTACGGCGAGGTTACCTGCGCCCTTAAAAATATTAAAAAGAAAGAAGCAAAGAAAGAAACTTGAAGTTAAGAATCGAAAAGTTATAGAATAGGAATACCCACATTACGACTAGGAGATCTGCGAGAACGTGGATCATCGGGATAATGTGCTTATTTTATCTTAATGGACACTGAGAAACAGACGAGTGTGTGCGAATGCAAAGATCAGCTGACCATCGATTAGGCAGAAGTTAGATTGCATATACATTACAACACCATACGTTATTACACCAGTAGACTATTTCCAGACAGATGCAGCTGGATTTCCCAGTACGAAAAGAAATCCCGTCACTTGCCTCCAGGGTGATACGATCGATTATATGCTGACAGCAGATACCAAATGCAAGGAAGACTTTTGTCTGTATTTTACCATGTAGCATCACAAACTAACCATGGCAAAGAAATATAAGGAGACTGAAGCAAATTTTTAAAAATATGGCGTTGTGTAACACACTAACCATGAAGGTTTGATCACCATGATTGTTACATTACGGAACAGCGGGTTTTTCTTTTATTTATTTTTTCCTCTATTATGTTGGATCATTATAATGTGCAGAAAGGACATGGACAATTTAATAATAACGGAACAGGGATGATTAAGTTTAGTACCACAGTATGTACACAAAAAAGGAAGTTGAAGGCAGCATAAGAAATAATGCTGTTCTGTTCATTTTATAACATGTACTTCATCTTCACAAACTTTTCAGTCAAGAGGATGACATTTATTTGTATTATATGAAGAGCTTCCAACTATAAATTAAGTGTACCTTACACTTGTTTTCAGCCTCCTTATTTGAGGGTTGCAAGAAGACCAATAGAATCTACACTCCTGGAAATTGAAATAAGAACACCGTGAATTCATTGTCCCAGGAAGGGGAAACTTTATTGACACATTCCTGGGGTCAGATACATCACATGATCACACTGACAGAACCACAGGCACATAGACACAGGCAACAGAGCATGCACAATGTCGGCACTAGTACAGTGTATATCCACCTTTCGCAGCAATGCAGGCTGCTATTCTCCCATGGAGACGATCGTAGAGATGCTGGATGTAGTCCTGTGGAACGGCTTGCCATGCCATTTCCACCTGGCGCCTCAGTTGGACCAGCGTTCGTGCTGGACGTGCAGACCGCGTGAGACGACGCTTCATCCAGTCCCAAACATGCTCAATGGGGGACAGATCCGGAGATCTTGCTGGCCAGGGTAGTTGACTTACACCTTCTAGAGCACGTTGGGTGGCACGGGATACATGCGGACGTGCATTGTCCTGTTGGAACAGCAAGTTCCCTTGCCGGTCTAGGAATGGTAGAACGATGTGTTCGATGACGGTTTGGATGTACCGTGCACTACTCAGTGTCCCCTCGACGATCACCAGTGGTGTACGGCCAGTGTAGGAGATCGCTCCCCACACCATGATGCCGGTTGTTGGCTCTGTGTGCCTCGGTCGTATGCAGTCCTGATTGTGGCGCTCACCTGCACGGCGCCAAACACGCATACGACCATCATTGGCACCAAAGCAGAAGCGACTCTCATCGCTGAAGACGACACGTCTCCATTCGTCCCTCCATTCACGCCTGTCGCGACACCACTGGAGGCGGGCTGCACGATGTTGGGGCGTGAGCGGAAGACGGCCTAACGGTGTGCGGGACCGTAGCCCAGCTTCATGCAGACGGTTGCGAATGGTCCTCGCCGATACCCCAGGAGCAACAGTGTCCCTAATTTGCTGGGAAGTGGCGGTGCGGTCCCCTACGGCACTGCGTAGGATCCTACGGTCTTAGCGTGCATCCATGGGTCGCTGCGGTCCGGTCCCAGGTCGACGGGCACGTGCACCTTCCGCCGACCACTGGCGACAACATCGATGTACTGTGGAGACCTCACGCCCCACGTGTTGAGCAATTCGGCGGTACGTCCACCCGGCCTCTCGCATGCCCACTATACGCCCTCGCTCAAAGTCCGTCAACTGCACATACGGTTCACGTCCACGCTGTCGCGGCATGCTACCAGTGTTAAAGACTGCGATGGAGCTCCGTATGCCTCGGCAAACTGGCTGACACTGACGGCGGCGGTGCACAAATGCTGCGCAGCTAGCGCCATTCAACGGCCAACACCGCGGTTCCTGGTGTGTCCGCTGTGCCGTGCGTGTGGTCATTGCTTGTACAGCCCTCTCGCAGTGTCCGGAGCAAGTATGGTGGGTCTGACACACCGGTGTCAATGTGTTCTTTTTTCCATTTCCAGGAGTGTATATTATCTCTTAAATAGCGAAGAAAACATTACATGGCAACAGAAGAACGCAGAAGTTATTTTCATTTCAAAGGCAGGTGAAGCCGACGCCGAAGAAGGTGAATTTGGAGAGCGCCAAGCGGGGATGAAGAGGAGAAGGAAGCCTTATTAAAAATAAAAAAAGTAGTAAAGTGCCGGACAAAAAATTAAAAAGTCCTGGGATCGATTCCAGTCAATCCTAGCATTTTACCTGTCACTTATCAATTCTTTCACCTCTGGAAATGATTGTTCATGTGAAAAACGCTGAGTAGCACAGTGGTTCTGAATCCACGTTATACTGTTGCGCCACCCTGTAACTGGCTGGGTAAGTCATTTCAGAGGTCACAGGACGGCATCGGTTGCCGCTTCCTGCAATAACATGCCTAATAAAACCGTCTGCAGATTGATGACTGATTTACTCATTTACATATCTCAGCAGTAATATCAGTATACCGTTTTATCCACAGAGATTGACGGAATTACATCTGGCGCCTTTTGCTTAGAATACGATTATTTTTCGGATACAGTTTTAAATATTTCTGTTGAAGTACATAATAATTTATCACATAATGTGGAACTCAATTTCCTTGGAACACTTGGCTGGTGATGGGTCAGTTTTCTGTGGGGTAATGACAGGACAGAGTGAAGTCTATGCATCTTACCTGGATACGGCACATAACCAATGTATGAATCATCTGACATGCTCATTATGTAAAAACAGTCTACAAACGTTCATGCAAAATGCCCTACATTATGCCCCAGTTACAGAGACCATTAGCGCTGAGGCATATTATTTGAGATTCATAACTATTTTCGTGATAATCAGTTATGAGCCTGTTCTTTGTAACTGCACGTCAATGTGAACAGGGAACAATAGTGCCTCTGATGCCACGCTCAACAAATTTTAATACGCCAATGTTGGTAACAAGTTCCACTTTTACATTATTAGTTTTCAGCAAAGCATCCCATGCTAAGCCAAGTGAAGTCACGAAATGGGCTGAACCCCGTTTGTATAATTTAGAGCAGAGTGTGCGGAAAGTTTCAGACACATTTTCCGAAAGGTAGAATTTAGTTTAGAGATATCAGTCGGAAGAATCTTCTGAAGACTTTCATTCAAATACACTCCACACACTACACGCTCTTTCCACTTATTTGATGGTTGTTTCGCCGCACGGAAAGCTTTTCAAAGTGTCATTTGAAATCAGCTGTTCTTCCAGGAAAACAAATTTCTCAGTTATATGCACATATGGAAACACGACATTCGTATTGATCAAATTAAAGCGACCGCCCAGGGAAATACTTCCTGTTCTTTTTCAGTTAGTAAGTTTAACGTATGATACACGTTTCTCTAGATAGCACACTATAAAACTGAATGAATTTATAAAAAAACCATTTTTTTGCAACAATATCCCACTGTCACATATTTAGTGGTTGTTTTATACTTTTCTATGTTTCCTGCAATCGCGGACACACGGTAGAGATTTATTTTCGTCGTTTTATTATGGCCACTTCATTCCTCTCATCTGCTTACGTTTATAATTTTAAAACACTATCATAATTCTTCAGATTGCGAAACACAAGAGGCATAATAAAGTTTGGTCCGTAGTCTAAATGGTAGTTGTCATGTGCAGCTCCAGTAAACCGGCTCGTAAAATGACCAAGATCTCTGTGTTTCACATTACTTTCCTTGAAGCCTTCCTTGCAGACGTAGCCAATTTTCACTGTTCCAAACGGTTTTTCCTCTTCAACAATATTAATCATCTGCTTTTTGCAATTAGCAATGCTTTATTCTGTATTTAGATGTAGCTGCTTTCTAAACCATTCCATGCAGTCAGTACTTCAGTACAAATGAAAGCCCAAATATTCCTTACTGTAGCTACAGTTCACATAGAAAGTAACACTCTGTGGTTCATTCACTAAGGCCAAGTTACAGCAAGCATCCTGTGTATGCATAATACACATATTATTCTGGCATCAACTATGTCCTCGTCTTCTGGCAGTGCGCCGCACACAGCGTGCGACGCTCCGACCACTCCAGTAGAGGACACGGCTTTTAAACACGCCGCCAGCGGCGCCTCCACAAGCTGTCATTTAAAAGGCTCGCCACCAGAGTAGGCCGTCTTCGCTGGTACTCACTGCATGCAAATGTATCAGTATGCATGTCGTCTTAAGACACCGTACACCGAGCTCCGGCCCAGAACGTTCGATAGGAGGCGCAGTGAGACTAGAAAGCACCCCGCATGACGTTACAGGCAATTCAGTGAATGAAACTGTTAGTTGGTGCACAAAATTATTATATAGATAATTCACTGATTGATACATGAGACACATGACTGGAAGAGAAAGGCATGAAACTATAAATTATACACTATCATGGTCAAAAGTTTCCGAACGACATGAACTGCGCTCCGCTTGATTTGCATGCGCTTCATAAGACGTATCTGTCTTACAGGTCCTCTGCATTGGTTTCCGGTAGATATTAGCTTGAATGAAACATGCAGGATAGTGACAGGCTGCATGAAACCAACCCCCATAGAAAATCTTCACAGGGCCGCAGGTTTCACAAACCCTGACTCACGTAGGAAAGCCCATGAACATACCGAGAAGCTAAAACAAACCTTTGATGCCCGTCACTCAATACTTGGCCTAGAGTGTGGCCCCAGCAGACTCAAATCCAGACGCCGTTTCCTAAGTTGCGCCTTAGATGAGACCCCCATCTACTATCCACTAAGTGAGGACCCACCAAGCGGCGTTTCTGGTGATTGGAAAACCTGGAGAATGCTTAACCGCATCAGAACTGGGGTGGCTCCTGTGAAATCTAATCTGATCAAATGGGGTTTGTTGGACGAAAATGACGACAAATGCGACTGCGGCACTCGACTGGACATGGAACATCTTCTACAATGCCCTGCCTGCCCCCACAGATGCACCCTCGACGAACTATGGCTGGTTAAAGAAGAAGCATTGGACATTGCCCAGTACTGGGCAAACAAATTGTAGTTTCCGGACACGAAAAAGTAAAGTAAGCACAGGTCCTCTAATCAGTTTTCGGTACAGTAGTTCGACTAAACAATAAGGTAACCGCAAGTGATATTAGAGAATAACGCCCTGTATGGCAGTAGCTCCTGATCTAAACAAATACCGTGATGATACAAATATCAGGAAACATCCTGTTACAGACGAGACAGTGCTTAACGCTTTGGAACTCAACTTCTTACAATTAGTGATGTTTCGAAAGTTTTTTCATTTGCGTTAGGATATGAGACAACTAATGCACGTAACTATACCACATAAATCATTCCGAAATTCTCACTGACAACTAAATTCATCGTCGATTAAAAGATTTTTCAAGAATGTCCGATTAGAACTTCTTTGATAATTCTAAGCATTCTTCCTTTGTAAAATGTTTTCCAAACAGCTATTTACCATCATTCGCTTGGCAATTAACCAATTAGAGAAACCATGATTAACTGCGTCAAGCGGCCTTTTATCACCGTCAGCAACAAATCACCAGTAATTTCACTGTATTCATGATGGCATGTGAATCTACCTGCAGTTCTAAAGCCGCGTGTCGCCCTTATTATCTAACATGAAGTGACGTTAAAAAATATACGCTATTCGTTAGAAGCTAGTAATGCAAGTGCTTGAACTGCAAAGAAATGACAAACTGTTTTGTTGTGAGTCTGGAGTAAAACCCACCACCTATAGGCAATTTAAACTAAGCAAAATTTTCGCGTCTGACCGAGATTCTAATACAGGACTGATTTTCGTTGCTGACTATGCTGAAAGAAACGTGGCATACTTAGTTTTAACCATAGTCAGTTAGCAAATATGAACTTGATATTTCATGACAAAAATCTTGGTATTGGACGGTGACTCCAGTCCAACAACTACTGTCACTGTTAGCTAACCACGAAAATATTAAACAAAGTTTGATTCACAAGTAACAAATCAGAAGTGATGTAACGCAGAGGACTGTGTGGGACGAGGTTTCGAAGCAGCATCTAATCGGATTATTAACTAAGTAAAATTAAATATCAGATATCGAATTTTCTCAGAAGTTGCGAGATGTCTGAAACTAAAATGACGAGACACATAAATAGTTTATTCCTTCCAGATATTCAAGCCCAGCACCTGTTTCCGTTGTTTTGTCGCCACGAATGGACTTCTTTCACCACTGGTGGGATGTGTGGTAGTTTGGAAAAGAAATTACGTGCCGAAGACTTTATTGCTGAATAAGTATCGAACCCCTCACATATCATCTTTGACTACACATGAAGACACTTTAGCTACCGAATTATTTTTCACCATTTGCTAGGAGTGGTATGTTTGAACTAGAAATGATGTGCTGAAAAGTTCTGTGTCTCACTGGGAGTCGAAACAGTTACACATCTATCCTGCTGTCAACGAACAGAGAAACTTTAAGAATAAAATTATTTTCCACCAATTATTTGGTGTGCTGATGCAACAACTTCAAAAGACATGATGAAAACTTTCGTGCCGGACCGGGACTCGAGCCCAGACGCACATCTTGCTAGGGACCTTGAAGAATTTTAAATCTTGAGCAAACAAAGAACTGATGGATGTGCATCTTTCTTCACAAATGGATCAAATCTCTCAAAAGGGAACAGTTTGAATTCCAGTACATAACCAACGTATTCAACGTCTCAGGCTCAAATAAATCATGAAACAAATGGCCTGTGGCCTTATGTGGCGTTTGATTCATTACTACAATACAGTTACTAGTGTAAGATATATTACTGGTGACTGACCTTCTACGTGGCGCTATTTCTGTCCCCGTTGTGGAACAACCTAATCTCTAGTCTGTAGTGAAGGGTCATCGTGTTTATTGTGAATCTGAAACGACGGCGTAATCGTACTTTCTTCGCTTAGTGGCACCTGAGGTAAATAGTATTCATATTTTCCCATTAAAAACCATTGCTTGAAGTGAGAATCGAACCCAGAATGACGTAACCTATATTATCATAGTTTAAAGAAAAATGATGGAAATGACCCTATTTAAATTTTATAAACAGTATGTATTAAAGAAAATAAACAACATTTATTTCACATTTTGCTACAAACGTGGGATGCAAAGTACAACTTCTTTCCTTACTAACATTAATACTCAAAGTATTACAAAAAGTCTAGACATTTCTCCCAGTAAACAAGCAATCACTTATTTTCGCCCTCTTCACTCAAAGATACGTCTGTATCAGACTCTGGAAGAGTAGCCTGTGAATTATTAATATCTTCGTAAGAGCTGTGATGGATACGAAGAACATCTTTCATCAGCTTCTTTAAATTTTTATCTTTAGCATGTGCTATTGTAGATTTTGTCTCCTTAGATAGCTTCAAAAGCGTGACACAAATTGATTTGTGTATTTGACGTCCTTTCCTGGTTTTCTTACAATTCATGGAGCTGTATGGCATTTCTCGATTTACTGTTTTACCGAAATCGATTTCAGAAGGTTTTTCGATGTGAAATTTCCGCCGCTGTATCTTCAGCCAGTTGATTTTGTCACCGTCCATACATATTTCCTTCTTAACAGTTATATCTTTCAAAGGCTTGATGCTTTTAAAGTCGTCTTCCTGTAAATGTGTAGCTTGAGATTTGTTTCCTTTCTTCTTTGCCGCCACAATAATTCTAATAAGACTTTCAGCATCAAAAATATATTTTTCTTTCTTCATCTCATTATCTGTGCATGAGACATCCTGGTCACAGGCCATGAAAGAGTATCCTGATACAAGAAACTTCAGCTCAATTGTCTCAACACTAACCTCTGGATTCATGACATTATACAGCGACGTAAGAGACAGATTGAAATTTCGATTGTGCTCCCCACTATAGCACAGCATTTTCTTTAAATGCAAGGGAAGATTTTTCACATAATGCAAAACACATGAAGCAACTTCTTGCGATCCTCTACCTGCTTGTGCCTCTATCCAGAAATACATGGAAGCTTTGTCTTCACTAGATCACGGATAACGAAACTGAAGCAGCTTAACTGCCGTAGATAGTATATCTCACAGACTAGTAGTTTAGGCAATGAAAGAACACTCTGCGAATCAAATTCTATAACACACATCTTCTCTGGCCAGTTCAACATCTTCCACATTTGGGACCTCGCCAGTTTAGCTCTTCGAAGGTGCAGTTAATGAGACAGTTCCAGTATTTTCTTTTCATTTTCATCAGTTGAAGCTGCAATTTCTGTTTTTTTTTTTTTTTAATTTCACAACTTTTACACGTATCAGAATGTGGTGGGTACAATGAAAAATTGAAATCGAAAGTAAATACCCAACGGTAAAGAGATTCCATTACTGGGGTGTAATCTCATTCTTTACACCAATCCAAATACAAACGATGTTCAGTTCGGGATTAAGGTATTCTGGATTTGGATGGTCCTTTCTGAAATAGTGTGAGTGATACCTTTAGAATGGTTCTGTGTGTTCTTTATTTCGACGTTTGACTTGTGCAAGAGTTTTGTTTGCAGGTTTCACGTTTACTATGATTATCTGAAGCGATTTCTCCTCTTTGTCGGTAAGAAGTAACAGCAAGATCTAGCCAAACAGACGAAACTTGGAAGGTGTTTTGGAAAGCAAGTCTGGACACATGAACATTAGGACCATCCTGTTTCTTTAAGGTGGATGTACGAGTGAATGCACGACGTGATTCAACTGTACTATATGACCGCATCATCACTGTTTGTTGCACCAATCCACAGATAAAACTTTTTTGAGCTAATTCGCCTTCTTTAGCCAAGGGAACAGAATCTTTCAAAATTGCAATTTCTGTCTTCTCCAGAAACATTAACCTCACAGTTTTAGGACAATTGCAATGATAGAAACTAAACTTCTTGTACTTGCCAGTAACACATTCCATCTTCTTTACATTTCGTTTCAACAAATCAGGAAACCTTGTTCTTCTTCTACCCTGTTTTTGAATGGCAGGTGGGTCATCTTCAATATCAATAATGATTCAACCAGATTAGCAATTTTATCTACTTCAACGACAGTAACTGTTGTTTTAGTTGAGGTACTCGGCATTTGTTCATCATTTCAAAAAAATCTTCAAATGTGTGTGAATTCCTAAGGGACCAAATTGCTGAGGTCATCGGTCCATAGAATTACACACTACTTAAACTAAGTTAAACTAACTTACTGTAAGAACAACACACACACCCATGCGCGATGGAGGACTCGAACCTCAGACGGTAGGGGCCGTGCAATCCGTGACATGGCGCCTCAAACCATGCGGCTACTCCGCGCGGCTCCATCATTTCCAGGATCTGTGAGAGTAGTGTTACCTCTCTTACTTTGTGGATCATTCATAGGTACTGACTCAGCAGATGCTTGTAGCTTTGCTGTTTCAGCACTGGTTTGTCTTTTCACATTTCTGTTTTTAAGCTTCCTTTTGGAGATTTCATAATCAGAGTCATTTTCGTATCAAGAAGCATGTGGAACATATTCTTGATCAGAACCTGAATCACTCAGATTTTCTTCCCTAAATGAATCCATAGTCGGTTACACCAATTCTGCATTCAATTAATTTCAAAATAGTTGTCTACATGCTACACCACTAATGTCTTAATCCTGAATGTCACCTGAAAGAAGTAGAAAAATGGTAAGCTATAAAAACAGTCTAATGAAGTAAGAAAAAACACAAATATTTTGAAGAATGGGCATTTGTGGGCTACACCTTTCCTGCGGCAAACCCCTCAATTTGTGCTGTATCCTTAGTTATTTGCTTTACCAGTGAACTTTTACGTTACTTTAAGTGAATTAAGTTAATACTCAAAACTGCAATATAATTAAGGTTCTGTTATGAAAAACAAGAATGAACAGTTACTCTGGCAGAAAATTTAGACTGAAACTGGTCATTAGCAAACAAACAGAATTGGCGCTAAACAGTTCATCAATTTTCATATTTTTGCGACACACAGTGACTGCATGGAAAGGAAAGGGACCCTGCTTGGTAATAATGTCTGAGGACAACGACAACAAATGTGCCCTACAAGTTTAAACCATGCAGGTTATTACTCAAGTTAGTCGTACTTTGTGAAGGAAATGTCGCTGGGTAATTCCTCGAAAGGCTACTTATATTTTGCCACTTTACGGTCTTACGATGTTGTGGCTGTGCAGTCGACGAAGATACATAGCCGACGACAATGCTGAGCTGCTGCTGGTTGAGAACACCGAGTCGTCTCCAAAGCCACGGATAATTATGGGACAGGCAACAGTTAGAACTGCAGCTTTCTCCGCCTGTCCACTCTTACCGTGCTCTCAATACTCGTGTTAAAGAATTAAGCATGCGTACACAGGCCCGAGCATAGCTGCACACCGCGTCTGCTGGAACGCCCAACAAGCACTTCCGCACTCTTTCAAGAGCCAAGCTGCTCCGCTTTCCTCTCTCCTCACAGCTGGATAGAGACTCTCCCATACTCAAAGATAAACAATGGCACAGCTGCTGCCATTTCGTCGTTGTTATCAGTACATTAAAATAAAGTTCAAATGGCTATTACACAGCAATTGACAATATTCACATTATAATTACGATTAATAACATACAGTCAGAAATACACTATTACATCCATTACATACTAACTACAGTTTCTGTAATAACGCTTACATTATCTGCATTTTCGGTGTTACGCGTGCCCCACATTCCAGTAGTGTTTTCCTGAAGGGAAAGAGAGTGAGAGAATGTCCGAAGAAACACCAAAGCAAATGCAGATGCGTAAATGCATTCAGTTTTTTGTACACACACTTTGTTATTCAATCAATAAACTTCTAATTTAGTATCATAATTATGCATGGGGATGTTTTTAGCATGACAACACTGTGTCATTATAACTCAAATCATCATATTGTACCGTAACGTATTTGAACAACAACATTACATCCTTAAAATGATCACTACGTTTGAAATGGAATTTTCATGTCAGTACTGTACAAGAGAACGTAAGTAACATAGTTGAATGTGTACAAAAGAATCAGTGAAGGGATAAGAAACAAGATGAGAAATCACTACCTACAATGTTTACTTTACATAGTTTTTCATAAGTAACATCATTATTAAAAGATTGCGTTTCCATTAAGAGAGTTTATTTGTTTCAGGCAAGCGTCCAGATAAAACTTAAATATTTACAACAAAGCTTTACACTCATTGTGTTGAAACGAAAAACGCCAAGCTCCACACGTGTATTTACAAAGGAAGCCGCAACAGTGTTCAAAGAAGCCACAGAGCGTAAGTCCCGATATGGAATTGCTGCATGTGCCCCAGCAGTACGTTTCATCTCTCAGTTTGTACAGTGGCATTCCAGAACGTCCACCTATCTTGCAATCTTTGAAAACTTATTCCCGATTAATCTCAAGGTGTCATTATATTTCTGTCATAGTGGATAACTCAACACCGTCCATATTCACACGCATAAAGACACCTGAAATTTTCATGTTGTCTGAATGCATCGGTATTCACTTCCATAATACATGGTATGATAGAATTTTTACAATATATTATTTTAAAAGTTACAGTTCATACATACGCCAGAGCATTTTCTATGTAAGCTAAATTTGTTGTTATACTTTCTCCGAATCCTTGACGACCGTCTGGTCCAAGAAATAAATTTAGAATAAATTTTGAAAATTGCAGTAATAAATCTTTTACTAAGTATTCTTCGTCAGATTAATCAGTTCTTGATTGATACAACTTCAAGTCAACAATGTTACGGTACCTAACAACTTGCCATAATCTTGAAAAGGTAAACAGTAATCATTAGTGTGAGGTGTATTCACAATCTTAAATGGTCCATTATAAATGAATTTAAATTTTGAAATCTCATTATCAATCCCTCTCGTTTTCTCTTTCTCTTTAACGATAACGATGTCGCCAATTCGAATTTAGCAAATGGAGCTTTCACGTCATGACGCCGTATTCGCCGCTCGGCTTTCTTTTTCATTACCACTCGTAAACGTTCTTTCTTCACCTCAATGTCAGTACTGAGTTGCGGAGGGAAATCAATTACCTCTTCCACAAAACTCTTAGACTTATGGTCTAACAGGATTTCCTCCGGAGTGAATCCTGTAGATTCGTGCGTCATAGCATTCATAATCTTTTCAAAACCTTTTATATATTTGCCCCACGCCATGTGGCTGTGGTGACAATACGTTCCGCAAAGACGCCCTAGCTGACGCATGTATAGTTCCACTGAATTCCCGGTCGGACATTAGGTCGAGATGTGTATCACTTCAACCCCGTTGCTTTCCATACCTTAACTCCATAATTTGGAGGTAAACTATATCCCATTATCGGACAAGATTGCATTTAGTTTACAGATATGCAGAAAGTAAGCCGCACGGAGTGGCCGCGCGGTTAGAGACGTCATGTCAATAATTGCGCTGCCCCTCCCGCCGGAGGTTCGAGTCCGCCCTCGGGAATGGGAGTGTGTGATGTTGTTAGCATAAGTTAGTTTAAGTAGTGTGTAATTCTGGGGACCGAGGACCTCAGCAGTTTGGTCCCTTAGAAATTCACACTCTTTTGAACATTTTAGTAAAAACTAATTGTTTACAAGTTTTTTATAAAGCGCTTTAGCTGTTGCCTTTATTATCGGATATAACTTAATGAACTTCGAAAAGGCTTCCAGCGCTATTAATATGTTGGCGAAATTATCTGCATTCTTTGGCAGGGGACGATATAGGTCCGTACACGCTTGCTCTAGTACATCGTTAGGTTTTATGTTCTGCATAGGGCCACGATTTGTGCGGTTGGTCACTTTCACCCTCTGACACTTATCGCAAGTCTTTATCCTATCTGTCATTCTCTTTAACACGTTGTTAAAATTCACAACTTCAACCATTTTCTATGTACATTTCTTTGGTCCGCAATGACTTTAGGCTGAGTGATTATAGTCTGCTATTTCGGTCATGTACTTGGTGGGCCAACACACCCGCCAAGTATCGCTGTTCTCATCTTGACGAATATACAGGATATTTTTGTAATCCTGAAATACTTCGTCAACTTTTCTCCGTCTTCATTCCTTTCGTCATACATGGTTTTCGCTATTTTCAAGCACTCGTCGGAGCTTTGATGACGTCGCATGTTTTTACAAATACTTTCTACCTTCATTTGTCCTTCTACGTCTTGCCCGTAGTACAATTTCAGTACATCTTCGGGTTCGTTATCCAGTAACAAGTTCACATCAAGGTCATTCTAGAAAAATCCGTCTGGCTCTGATACATATAGCGGTTTATCTGATGGTTTTCTTATGTTTTGTTCTTGGACATTGTTAATTTCTATCTGTCTGTCCCGCTGTTGTTGAAGCCGCTTTGCTTCCAACACTGTAACCCATTTATCAGTTTTTTCCATTAACGAGCATTTTCATTACGAACAGTTCGCTAACTGTCAAGCAGGTAAATATTCTTCTGAAATATGGCTATCATTTTCTCAACTGCTTGGAGAAATGTACTCCGTTTCTGCTTCTAATTCTTCTTCCGAACTCACGCAACACACACCACTCTTGTCCGACTGTATGCAGTCAGCCTTAACCACGTAGATGTTTTAATCTAATTTTATACCTGTTGAGAAGCGGCAAATACTGTCCGCTCTTCCCATAAGCACATCTACCATATAATCCTCTGTAATTCTTCAGTTCATCGTATATCCGACTGAAATGACCGAGCCACACTTCCTCGCATTCCGCGCCGCCATGCGCGATAACGGAAGTTTTATCCAATATTGGCTTCTTTAATTCCGCCGAAGAATCACACTGTATTGGAGCCGGCGGTACCGTTGTTGTTTTAACAGCTGCCGCCTCTTCCTTGTTGACCGTTACTCTATTTTCATAGTTATGACGGACAGTGATAGCTTTGTCGACTGTCGTTTCAATTGTTACCACGGATGTGGTATTCGCTCTGTTTTCTTGCAGATTCTCCCATCGGCGATTTAGCAATTCGGATCTATCATAGCGACGTTGCCTAGGCTTTCTTATGGGGCGCCAAGGTCTTCCCACACCCGGTGGGCCCCAAACCGGCTTGTCTGATTGTTTCCCCTCTTAAACGCGAAACGCCCGTCTCTATCCGGATGTCATAATTGCTGATTTTGCTCCTGCCCATTAGCATTCTGCTGGGAACCACTTACCATATTCACTTGATACTAGCCTCTGTCATTTCTACTATTATTGTTCCCAGTATGACTGTTATTCTTATAGTGGTCTGAGGTATTATTACCATGGTGGTGGTTACCATTATTGCCATGATTATCGTTATTATAGTTGTTGCTGATGTGGTAATTATTGCTACTACCACGACTCTTAAAATTTTCGTTGTTATTCCGCCAATTCTCTTCATCTTTGTTCTGTGGTAAGAATGTAGTAATTTTCCTGTTTCTTGTTCCTTGATTTCATCTACTTTGGTGTTAACAAATCCGATACTACTGTTAACAATCTTGATCGCTTTGTCATGATCATTCATTTTACTTAAGTGTGCATCAACTTTACCGTTAATGGATTTAGACTAAGCATTAATTGATTCCAATTGTACTTATCAACATGCTCAACAAGTCTTTTATATTTCAACATATTACTGGTTTTGACTCTCACCCTGATTTTTTCTTAACGGCTCCTTCTATCCAGCATCAAGGGATTCGATATTGGTTTTTATTCCGAATTCCATAGCATCTGCAAATTACGGGAATTCCATTTTTGTCAGTTTCTGTGTTTCAGCGGTAGCGTCTCTGATGCTAGCAGCAGGTTCCTCAACAATCGGTTCGTCTGCCAGCGTTTGCCTTTGGTCCCCGTTACGTACAAACAAATTATCAGTTTCATTTATATTCCTGATGCTGCCTGTTTTAGTGATTAATAGAAGTTTCGAAATTTTGTGGCTTATTTCCAATTAGTATTGCCGTGCGTGACCGACTTTATTCGTACCGAAAGAGTTTAATTCGCTAGGAATCTTCAGAATGCAAAATTTGAGCATAGAGCAATACCAAAGTAATACAGTCTTGTCACTAGCGTCGCCACGTGTAACCTCCCCCTTCCTTATCGGCCTATTGGACTGAGAAATAATTGAGCGTGAACGCGTATGCCTAAAGAAATTTTACAGTGAGTAAGACTATCGTTACCGAAGGAAAATAATACCGGCCAACTTACCCTTCTGAAGGAAGAATCTATTCTAACCCTAATCTAAATACTGATGATAATTTTGAACTGGGTGGACTATATAGCAATCGCTCAAGAACCACACAGGAGAGAAAGGGTACTACGTAAGGTTTAACAGAAAAAACTGATGATACAAAACAACACTGATTAGCTAAAAACGTGATAATTAAATGGTCGCCAGCCCCCTAGGTCAATGAATTCCCATAACCTTAAGGGAGGTACTGCAAAGAAATTTAAACAAATAAATAGTGGCGTGGCAACAGAAGGTTGTCACGCTTTTCTACAACACAACAGTTCACGAGAAAATAAATGAATCAGGAAGCACAGAGTTTGCAGTTACTTACTCTGAAATAGCAAATTTTGAATGTAAAGTAAAATGAAGTTAGTGGTTAAGTAAATGACCGGCTTATCTTAAACTTCGTTATGTAAAAAATGACTTTCAGTAACTCGGTGTAACGATTATAGAAAGAGTGAATTAAATTTACTATAAGCAAATGAGCAACTTGTGGTGTCGCCGCCAGACACCCCACTTGCTAGGTGATAGCCTTTAAATCGGCCGCGGTCCGTTAGTATACGTCGGACCCGCGTGCCGCCACTATCAGTGATTGCAGACCGAGCGCCGCCACACGGCAGGTCTAGTCTAGAGACTCACTAGCACTCGCCCCAGTTGTACAGCCGACTTTGCTAGCGATGGTTCGCTGTCTACATACGCTCTCATTTTCCGAGACGACAGTTTAGTATAGCCTTCAGCTACGCCATTTGCTACGACCTAGCAAGGCGCCATATTCAGTTACTATTGATATTAATATTGTGAATCATGTACCGTCAAGAGCGACGTTCATCAGTAAATGGATTAAAGTTAAGTATCAAACTACTTCCGTCCGCTTTCTGAATTCTAATTCCTTGTCATGTTCCAGACCTCACGTCAGTATAGTTCTTCCCTCCTCACGCCAACCTGCGTGAGCTAAAACGCGTGAATATCGGCCTGCTCTAGTAACACGGTGTTGGCTCTTCAGCCAACACAACACAACAGATTTTACTTTTAATACAACAATAATAAAATACATAAGAAACCACCAGAAGCCACTCGCTAAGCTAAATACAGAATAAATGAATTTGCGCACTCTGAATTTGTGATGCATCTTTAATTATTAGTTTTGCCAGTGAAATTTTATTTTACTTTAAGTGAATGAAGTTAATTGTCAAAACTGGGAAATTAATTAAGCCTCTGTTTTGAAATACAGTCGCTTTGGCATAAAAATTAGACTAATACGGGCCATTAGCAAACAAACAACACAGGCAGTAAATATTTAATCAATTTTCATATTTTTAGGACACTCGGTGCTTGCACGGAAAAGAAAAGGACCGTGTTTGTAATAGTGCCTGAGGACAGTGACAACAAAGGTGCCCTACAAGTTTTAACTTTGCGAGTTATTATTCAAGTTAGACATACTTTGTGAAAGAAGTGTCACTGTGCAATGCCTCGACAAGGTTACTTACATTCTGTCACTTTACGGTCTTACGATGTTGTAGCTGCGCCGACGACGAAGAATGTAGCTGACGACAACGCTGAGCTGCCGCTGCTGCTGCTTGATAACCCTGAGTCGTCTCCAAAGAAACGGATAATTATGGGACAGGCAACAGTTATAACTGCAGCTCTCGCCGCCTATCCTCACTTACCATGCTCTCAATACACGCGGGTTAAAGAATACATGGTGCCTATACTGGCGCCGCACAGCTGCAAGCCGCGTCTGCTGGAGCGTGCAACAAACATTTCCACACTCTTTGAAGAGCCAAGCTGCTCCTTTTTCCTCTCTGATCGCAGGGGGGTAGAGACTCTCCATTCTCAAAGGTAAACAACGGCACAGCTACTGCCATTTCGTCGTTGTTATCGATACATTAAAATAAAGTTCCCATGGCTATTACACAGAAGTTTACAATATTCACATTACAATTACGATTAATTACATACAGTCAGAAATAAATACACTATTACATCCATTACATATGCTATACATTCTATAATAAAGCTGACATATTCAGAGTCAGAAGATCAGTACAAGTTAGGAGCGGATATTAAACTCTGAAAAATTTTGGATAGTGCAGAAGGTATTTTATCAGCGTTTTCGGTGTTACACGTGTATGCGGTTTCTGCTGTCGGAGAAATCACATCAGAAAGTACAATAGTTTCTCGCTTCATGTATAATCGTTTTGAAAGGAATTATTAGACACATCCAGAAAGGCCGACGGATGTAGCTTTGTCACGCAAGAGAAGTAATGACTGTCTCCTGCGAGACTGGAATCTAGAAGCAATGCAAGCTGTGCTTTACACCACGATGACATTTCCGCAGACCTAGCAAGCCACTGCGTCTTGCACTTCTCTCCCACGGTCCAAGTGACGGGTAAGACAAATAATTCACAATGAAAAAATATTATTAGCAAGAACTGCTGTGTGGAATGACCACTCCTGGACTAGACTTATGCATTTGATCGTTAGATAACACATAATAAGTGGAATGGCTCTGAGCACTATGGGACTTAACAGCGGAGGTCATGAGTCCCCTAGAACTTAGAACTAATTAAACCTAACTAACCTAAGGGCATTACACACATCCATGCCAGAGGCGGGATTCGAACCTGCGATCTTAGCGGTCACGCGGTTCCAGACTGAAGCGCCTAGAACCGCTCGGCCACTCCGGCCGGCGTTTCAGAACATTTAACTGACGTACCAAGAAAGTATAAAGTGAATTTAGTACAATAATTGTGTGTCACTCGAGGAATTCACCTGATTGAGTTGCCAGGCGTATTCTACAAAGCTCCGAATTCCCAATCATCTTTGCAGCAACGAATACGTTTTCATGGCCGCTGTGTTTCTTGAGCGGACTAGCAATCCAGGGTCAACAGTTGAGCTTCAGAGACATGCCGGTAACTGCTGCCAAATTGTCAGATACGTGAAATAAGAGAGCCCACTAAGAAAATGAGTATAGACCAACCTAATCGCAATAAATTAAGACGAATTAACTGAATGGACATTCGTGTCATAGTTGTTATTATGTTATTTTTGTTTTTGTCTCTAGCTGATCAGAATATACATATTCATCAGCAACTGTTACAACAGACTGCTACACTGAAATTAAAGAAGAAAATAACTTTGCGCTCATTCTAATGCAAGGCTCGGTGACGATAAGTTATTTAATAAAAGGCATTTTTAAACAGTTGCCTCATGTGGCGTTTCACACAGTGACCCACAGCAACACTTGGGGACATGAAAGCGATATTTTAGGTGTATAAATAGTGAGGAATGTGTGGAAACTTTCCAAATACTGTAGGATTATTATGCTAAACTAACATGATGCATAAATTGTGTTCGTTGTCAACCATATTACTACTCATAATTGTTGAACAGTGCGTGAGTGGCGTCAACAAAAAATGGTTCAAATGGCTCTGAGCACTATGGGACTTAACACCTGAGGTCATCAGTCCCCTAGAACTTAGAACTACTTAAACCTAACAAACCTAACGACATCACACACATCCATGCCCGAGGCAGGATTCGAACCTGCGACCGTAGCGGTCGCGAGGTTCCAGACTGAAGCGCTTAGAACCGCTCGGACAGGCGTCAACACTTACGTATCTCACACACAGTACAGTCCATCCTACGGTAGTTAATACTGAGCACACCTGTTATCATTGCTTTACTCTGTGTAGTAATAACGGTCTACTTACTGTTTAGAATGTTGTGGATTGGCAAGAGAGCCAACCCACTATGAGAGAAAGCCGAAAGGCACGCGTTTTAGCTCACGCAGGCTGGCGTGAGGTCTGGAACAGGTCAAGGAAATCAGACTAGCAAAAAAGGACGTAGCTGTGGAATACTTAACGTTAATCCATAATTGGTGAACATCGCTCTTGACGGTACATGTTTTACAGCATCAATAGTAACTGGTAATGGCGCCTTGCTAGGTCGTAGCAAATGATGTAGCTGAAGGCTATGCTAACTATCGTCTCGGCAAATGAGAGCGTAATTTGTCAGTGAACCATCGCTAGCAAAGTCGGCTGTACAACTGGGCGAGAGCTAGGAAGTCTCTCTAGACCTGCCGTGTGGCGGCGCTCGGTCTGCAATCAGTGATAGTGGCGACATGCGGGTCCGACGTATACTACGGACCGCGGCCGATTTAAAGGCTACCACCTGGCAAGTGTGGTGTCTGGCGGTGACACCACATAAAATTTGTATGGTTACACATTTCAAACACAGTCCATCATAATAATGTCGTATGAAAGAAATTCGTACATAGTTTTTGATCTGAAGATCTCAGTAGCCGGAAAAGAATAATACATAAAGTAATACACCAAGCGATCTAGACAGTTTTGTTCAAAAATGGTTCAAATGCTCTGAGCACTATGGGACTTAACTTCTGAGGTCATCAGTCCCTTAAAACATAGAACTACTTGAACCTAACTAACCTAAGGACATCACACATATCCATGCCCGAGGCAGGATTCGAACCTACGACCTTAACGGCCGCGTAGTTCCAGACTGTAGCGCCTAGAACCGCTCGGCCACACCGGCCGGCAGTTTTGTTCACAAAACATAGTTTTCAGCAAGAATTTCACTTATGTCATCATCAGCAGTTTCTTACCAGCATCCGTACTTTCTTATCATCAAGGTCTTGAGGTCATGACTTCATTGCCCTGTGAAGGTCACTCTACCCATCTGCCCGCTCGTGCGCCCTACCCCGCCTCCAGTGCGCCCGCCATCGAACCCCTCCTCCGAGAGCCCCTGTTCGTCATGCCACCAGCCAACGGCACGCAGGTGCAGCCCCCACCTTTTTAGTAATTGTAGTTTGCGTGCTCTGCAGTTTTCTCGCCACTGTATTCTAGCGATGCTGCTAACTGGTGAAACCCACGATTGTGACATTACGAGAACAATTTAATATGCATGACATTTGTAAAATGCAAAACCCTGAAATTAGCGCTCTCAATTCCTTGCTGTTTGTACGCATGTTTAGGTCTCGTGTGTTTAGTTGGAGATATTGGCGTTGAGCAAAGAAGACTTTAATAAAACTATTTGTTGGAAACATATCAGGTATATCTACTCACAGCTTTCTGCATCAAGAATGGAAACGAATGATAATGGCGGAGCATATGACTGTAGACAAGAGGAATATTGTTCAACAAACAATAGCAATGCAACACAATGGCAATATGATGCATTAATTCTTTGGGTCCACAACTCAACGTTTTGCATATGCTGGAGTTGTATACCTTTTTTGAATTATTCATCCACTCTCGCACCATACAAGAAGCGTTAGCAATTGCAGTAAGAATTCGCCCGTCTATAATTATTATTATTATGATGTTCGTGTGACCTAAGACGCAGGGATATTGTTATTATCGTTACACTGATAGCTGGATGAGGAAACGGATGTGTTCACAGCAGCAGAAAGATATTCAAATGTGTGTGAGTTCTTAAGGGACCAAACTGCAGAGGTCATCGGTCCCTATGTTTACACACTACGTAAACTAACTTAAACTAACCTATGCTAAGAACAACACACACACCAATGCCTGAGGGAGGACTCGAACCTCCGGCGGGAGGAGCCGTTCAGTGACATGGTGCCTCTAACCACACGGCCACTACAGCAGCAGCAACAGTCCGCAAGTGTACATCAGGCGAAACATTGCAGACGTGTTGCTAGGAAAATAAATAAATCCCACTAAAACTTTTTTCCTGTTTTCAACGCAATGAATCAATAACCCCACACACATTTGCTGTTTATATAAATAGGGCGTGTTAACTTACAGGTAGATGCCCAGTGTCATGCTTGTGATGAAAGAACAACTTTAAATGTGTGGTTCCAAGCAACCGGCTTGCACGCCGTGCTTTGTGATTGCACTGCCTCTGTTTCTGAGGCACCTATCACCCACAGTGCATGATATTCAGTACTTTGGCTATGTTATCACAGCCGCAGCTACGACTCTTCGCAGTGCACACAAATCTAGAATGATTTCCTTCTTTTTTGTTTTGCTTTTTGTTATTTAATCACCTAATAAGAGATACCCCTTCCGTATGGACTAACGAATGTCAGTAGGCTTTCGAAGAACTTCAAAACTGTTTAATAAACAGCCAAGTATTGCATCAACCAGATTTGGGAAAGCCTTTTTGTATGTCGGCTGATGCAAGTTGGTGTGAAATAGCACTAGAAGTGTTTCAGTTGGAAACAAAAGGAGATGAAGAGATGCATAAAACGATCACGTTTGTTAGTCGTTCGCTGAAGCCTTCAGAACGTAGTTAAGGTATCTCGAAATTAGAGGCTCTAGCCACAGCATTTGATATGGGGAAGTGTGAAGAATTAGGAATTCCTTTAACAGAGAACAATGAAGAACGTATGTTTTCTGAGCGTGAAGTTATAGAGAAAAGGGCCGTGAAGAAAGCCTTTAAGAACAGAATGAGTTCGATCAGTTGAAGCTGGTAGAAAATCATTTAAAGAACTCAGCTATTCTAAAGTAGCCCAATAATGCAATTTTGTTCCACAGACGAAAATTAAATTCAGCATAATAGAAGCTATGTTTCCCAGCCCAACAAGTGGTTTTGCTGATAGATTATGTGCATTTACGATGTGGTCAATATAGAGCTAAGAAATGCACCACCAAATTAAATGCAAAGATGATTTTTGAGAATACGTGTCGTAGAGTAGCAAAGAGGCTGGCTACCTATTTGGTAGAAGGTACGTGCAGTGAAAAGTAAAGTGAAAGGGGATATGTACACTGTAGAACCAAGTGGATCTTTAGGATTACTGGCAACAGATCTACTTGAACGCTCCCATCCTCTAGAGAGGTATGTGCTTATGTTTCTTAGTCGGTTGACATTTCATCCAATAAGAAACGCAAAACTGTTAGACAGACCTAAAAAGGACTGTTTTGTAAACAATGGCAAGTCTAAAAGACTGTTATCCACAATTTGGTTCAAATGGTTCAAATGGCTCTGAGCACTATGGGACTCAACTGCTGTGGTCATAAGTCCCCTAGAACTTAGAACTACTTAAACCTAACTAACCTAAGGACATCACACACATCCATGCCCGAGGCAGGATTCGAACCTGCGACCGTAGCGGTCGTGCGGTTCCAGACTGTAGCGCCTTTAACCGCTCGGCCACTCCGGACGGCTTATCCACAATTTGTATCAAATCAATTCAAAAGATGTTTGGTGAACGCAGGAATTCGACACACCAAAAATTGAGCATACTTTTCTCAAGGAAATATGAGAGAGAGGATTATGCATGAATTCCATCGATGATCTCAAACCTATTGTGCAAGAAAGCATTCTACCCAGGTCGATTGTATCAAAAATTTCGAAGGTAGCATCAACAACCTCAGATATAATGTAGCAGGGTTTTCTCGCTGCAAACAGATATTCAATCGCGGACGGGATAATGGCGATTTCAGTACGGATGATATTCCATTTCTGACTAAAATGTCCTCTGTGAAAAGGGAGTACAGGCAAGAGCAAACATTCGTGAAAGAGCAATGGACAGAAAAGACATCATTATGCATGATCTTCCCGCACTAGTTTTAAGACCGGTGGACTAACCTTTGTTAAGATGTAAGAAAAATCAAACAGGATTTCACTCAAAAGCAGGAAGTTCATGCATGTTTACCAAGGACCGTTTAGTATAATGGTAAGCTACATGAAAATGTTTGCAGACTTGAGTGCTCTAAAAGCAAGAACGAGTGGTGCCTCACAGACCATGTGGATCTGAAGAAATTTGGAGATAGTAGTAAGTAGAGCCTGCTGGGAACCTAACACTCTTTGGAAGATTCGTGGTAGGGTAATCTGTGGAGTCAGAGCTGGATGATATCTTATTTCCTTTCCAGTTTCATTCCCTGTTCAGTCCTATTTAGTTAATAAGAATTATAAGTCTTCGTGTTAGTAAATAAGCTAGTAATGAGTAAGAATCGTCCTCGTTTAAGAATTTTTACCGATTTCGGCACACCTGAATGATGACACAGCGCCAGAGTCACGCGTGGTGCTTGTTTCAGCCCACCCAGCCCGTGTATCTGACGGGAACGGGTTTTACCACTGTGCCAAGGCCGTTGATCACGAAAATTAGTAGATAACGATAATATTGATAGAGGTAGAGGTTAACACATTTCCGTACGTCTTTCACCAGGCAAAAAAGAAATAATTACAGTTTCAGATAGTAAGACTTCATCTACATCTACATCTACGTGGTTACTCTGCTATTCACAATAAAGTGTCTGGCAGATGGTTCAATGAACCACCTTCAAACTGTCTCTCTACCGTTAAACTCTCGAACTGCAAGCGGGAAAAACGAGCACTTAATTCATTCTGTGCGAGCCCTCATTTCTCTTATTTTATAGTGATGATCATTTCTCCCTATGTAGATGGGTGCCAACAGAGTGTTTTCGATATCGGAGGAGAAAACTGGTGATTGAAATTTCATGAGAAGACCCCGTCGATACGGAAAACGCCTGTATTATAATGATTGCCACTCTAATTCACGTATCATGTCAGTGGCACTATCTCTCTTATTTCCCGATAATACAAAACGGGCTGCCCTTCTTTGAACTTTTTCGATGTCATCCGTCAGTCCCGCCTGTTGCGTATACCACACCGCACAGAAATACTCCAGAATAAGGCGGACAAGCGTAGTGTAAGCAGTCTCTTTAGTGTACCTGTTGCAGCTTCTAAGTGTCCTGCCAATGAATCGCAGTCTTTGGTTTGCTATACCCACAACATTTTCTATGTGATCATTTCAATGTAGGTTATTTGCAATTGTAATCACTAAGTATTTAGTTGAATTTACCGCCTTCAGATTTGTGTGACTTATCGCATAATCGAAATTTAGAGAATTTAATTAGTACCCATGTTAATAACTTCACACTTTTCTTAATTCAGGGTCAACTGCCCATTTTAGCACCATACAGATATCTAAATCATTTTGCTATTCCTTTTGGTCATCTGATGACTTTACAAGAGGATAAATGACAGCGTCATCTGCAAACAATCTAAGATGGCTACTCAGATTGTCTCCTATGTAGTTAATATAGATAAAGAACAATAGAGGCACTATAACACTTCCTTGCGGAACGCCGGATATTACTTCTGTTTCACAGGATGACTTTCCGTCCATTCCTACGAACTGTGACCTTTCTGACAGGAAATCACGAATCCAGGCGCACAACTGAAGCGATATTCCATTGGCACGCAGTTTGATTAGAAGACGCATGTGAGAAACGGTGTCGAAAGCCTTCAGGAAATTTAAAAATATGGAATCAATTTGACATCCCCTGTCGATAGCACTCATTACTTCATGAGTACAAAGAGCTAGTTGTGTTTCACAAAAACGATATTTTTTGAATCCTTGCTGACTGTGTGCCAATAAATCGTTTTCTTCGAGGTACTTTATAATGTTCGAACACAGTACATGTTCCAAAACCCTACTGCAAATCGGCCTAGTGATATGGACCTGTAAGTCAGCGGATTACTCCTACTCCCCTTTTTTGGTATTGGTATGACTTCAGAAATTTTCCAGTCTTTAGGCTCGGATCTTTCTGTGAGCGAGCGGTTGTATACAGTTGCTAAATATGGAGTTATTGTATCAGCATACTGTGAAAGGAACCTGACTGACATCAATCAGGACCGGAGGCCTTGCCTTTATTAAGTGATTCAAGGTGCTTCGTGACTCCGAGGATATCTACTTCTATGTTTCTCATATTGGCAGTTGTTCTTGATTGGAGTTCAGGAATATTTACTTCGTATTCTATGGTGAATGCGTTTCGGAAAACCGTGTTTAATAACGCTGATTTAGTGTCACTGTCATCAGTGACTTCACCGTTGTTATCGCGCAGTGAAGGTATTGATTGCGTCTTGCCATTGGTGTACTTTAGGTATGATCATAATCTCTTTGGGTTTTCTGCCAGATTTCGAGACAGAATTTCGTTGTAGAAATTATTAAAAGCGTCTGGCATTGAAGTGCGTGCCATATTTCGAACTTCAGTAACACTTTGCCAATCTTGGGGATTTTGCGTTCTTTTAAATTTGGCAAGCTTTTTTCGTTGCTTCTGCAACAGCGATCTGACCCGTTTTGTGTACCATGGGGGATCAGCACCATCCCTTATTAATTTATATGGTATATATCTTTCAATTGCCGTCGATACTGCCTCATTGAAATCATTCCTCATCTTTCCTACGCTTACATGATAAAATTGGAAGGAGTGAAGACTGTCTATACAAAAGGCGTTAAGAGAATTTTTATCAGCTTTTCGTTTCTTTTTGATGGTTGTAGGTATTACGGTATTCACCAACTGCCTTGTGGTTGCTAATCCCTGTATTCGTCACAATACTCCCTGTTTGTCCAAGGTCATTTGTTGCTAAGAGGTCAAGTATGCTTTCGCAACCATTTATTCTTCGAGTGGGCTCATGAACTATTTTCTGAGAAAGCATTCATTACAATTTCGGATTACGTGTTATGCCTGCCGCCGGCTTTAAACGTATAACTTTTCCAGCATATCCAGGGCAGATTGAACTCACCACCGACTATAATTGTATGAATGGGGCATCTGTTTGAAATGAGACTCAAGTTTCCTTTGAACCATTCAGCAACTATATCTTCTGAGTCGGGTGGACGATAAAACGACTCAATTAATAGTTGAGTCCGATTGTCATGTATAACCCCTGCCATTACTATTTCGCAGAAACTATCTACATCAATTTCTCTACAAGGTAAACTACTTCTGAGAGCAATAAATACTCCACCATAAACTGTATTTTATCTATCATTTCTGAAGACTGTTATATTGTTGAAAAATTTCGGCTGGACTTATATCCGGCTTTATCCATTTTTATGTACCCATAACTAATTGAGCTTCAGTGCTTTCTATTAGCGCTTGGAGCTCTGGTTCTTTCCCAACACACCAACAACATTTTGCAACTACCATACTGTGTTTTACCTGCCCCCTGTTAGACGGATGCCCTTTCTGTGGTTTCCTGTGACCCTCAAACCTAAAAAACCACCCACTCCCTTCCACACAGCCCCGCTACCCGTGTAGCAGCTTCCCATGTGTAGTGGACTCCTGACCTATTAAGCGGGACACGGAAACCTACCACCCGATGACGCAGGTCAAGGAATCTGAAGCCTACACGGTCACAGAACGGCCTGAGCCTTTGATTAAGGCCCTCCACTCGGCTCTGCATCAAAGGACCTTAGTCGGTTCTATCGGCGATTCTGTAGATGGTGAGCTCCGTCTGAATCTCGCAAGCAAGACTGGCAGTCTTTACCATTTCCGGTAGCCGTCTGAAACCAGAACCGGAATGACTCCCCCCGGTATGCACACGGACTGCACACTGGCTTCCTTCCCCTCCTTGGCAGCCATGTTCCTAAGGGGCCCCATTACGCGCCTACCGTTGAAGCTCCGAACTATCAGCAGACCAACCCTCTATGAATGCCCAGATCTTGCAGAACGAGAAACTTCCTCTGGAACAGGGTGGACGACTGCATCCAGGTTAGAGGCTTCGTCAGCCCGAAACCTGTTCGTCAAACGAACCGGGGAGTCCCTACGATCGGCCCCTTCGAAAATCTTTCGCTGCCTGCCAGACTTTGGAATGATCTCTCACTCGATCACAGGTGAGAGGGTCAACATCAATGCAGGCGATACCCGGGGCTGGAGCTGTGAGCGAAGGTTCAGCAACTAAGCTCGCATCTGTACACAGCAATCAGAGTTCCTATCCATTAATTAAGTCGCTCCTATTTGAAGCTGGTAACAATATGTAACAAACGAGCGGTGTACTCCTGTTATCAGCAGCAGGAATTCGAAGTGCTCTCTCACTGACGGTCTATCCGACACTGAGCAACACCAAGCAAAACAAAGAAAAGCCTGTACGATACGAGGGTCGATATAAGGGTCGATGACAATGGTGGCACTGTCAGCTACACTGTTATTAGAATAAAAGTTTTTTGCCTAGTAAGCAATCGAACATGCAAAAAATTACAAAAATAAACTACTAACGAAACAGGTATGTGTAAATACAAGTCGCTTCTGTTGGAAGCTCGTAAAAATATATAACAAACGAACGGTGTACTCGCCTTATTAGTAGTAGGAACTTGAATTGCTCTCTCACTGACAGTCTATCCGACAACCTATTCGGTTTTGGTATATATATTAGACCATAAATCCACCTCAAAGGCACATGCATCTGTTGCTAAGCAACTTTCGGTTTCCTATTGGAAATCTGCTTTGATTTTTTTAGCTCCCTCAGAAACATTCCGTGAAATCGATGCCGAAATGAGGAATGACGTCTTTAGCATTTACGCGGCTTAAAAGATCCTGACCAAAGTTCTTGAACCCTTCACCTTTAACGGTATCACAAGAACGAAGGCCCTGGACGCAAAGCAATACGCAACTACGAATAGCAGTAGATTTTGTTTTTCCGTAAGATCCCCTCCCCAGATTCTGTTGTTGAAGATACTGATGCCGTGCTTCCATTCCTCACGATATCCTCACTTTAACGCATTTGTGCCTGATTAAAATTGAAGTCGATGACACTTTTTGAAGCTACAAACAAAATCACATGATTCGCAATGCACGAAACCAACATATTCGTTCGAATGTTCAAAGTGTACAACCGCAAAATATTTCAGTAGTTTTGACAAATCGTTCTCCCTTGAATGAAGAACAAATCCAATAACTTTTGTTTCACTGCCTCATTGGTAACAACACCCAGTGGCACTAGTGACGTTGGCACAGATGTCGAAGGTGAGCTTGAAAACAGCAGTTGACGTCCAGCATACGACGTTTCCGAGAACATCAAGCTGCGCAGACTGCGCGCTACATTTGCACTGTGGTGCTAAGCAGTGCACACATCGGAGTGAAGTGGCAAGTGCTGCGGCACGTGGCATAGGACGAAACTTTGCCTCTGACTTCCAATTTAGGATAGAACGGACTCATTTTAATGAGGCACCGCTCACCAGCTGACGCGAGCTAATTTTGTCGTATGAAATGCCACGCGGCTGCCAGATGATAGCGGTGTGCTCCACTGTCAGCATGCATCACATCTATTCCAGTGGCAGTTTATAAATGTCTCTGACTTCGTTTACTTATTGTCTCTGTATCCAGGAAAGAGATCCTGAATTCGTTATTCATTTTGTTGCTCTTGTGCAGAAATATCAATGGTACACGTTCTGACATCTTCCCGGCGTATTTCTTTCTTGTAGAGTTCTCAGCTGTCTGGCTGGGTCACGTCGTAATATCTCCACGATATTTCGATACACAGACTCGTCGTTAGCTGCAGATGGTTCCTGCAGCAGTCGTGGTCATCTGCTGATGGCAACGAGTCTGAACATCGAAATGTCGTGGAGAAATTATGACTTCACGAACCAGACTCCAGAAAATTGTACAAGTTAAATATCCAGGTATTTACGATCATAGCAGTGTTGAAAAGAAGAACAGGACACTAAGATTCGATAGTGCAGGAGGACTAGGAGAAGAATATCGGATAGGGATGTAAGAAATTAATTTAATTAATTTGCAAAGGAAGTATTGTAAAACTAAATATACGTTCATAATGTTGTTTTCTATAAAGCACGTCCGCAAACATTTTTACTGATTAGCACGATGTTGTATTAGATCCTTTCAATATGTGGCTACATGCTTACTTTCTTCTGGCAAGACAAAGCACCAGTCTGGTTGAGAAAGAAAGTACAGAGCCAATTTCTCGACTCGACAACATCGTTTGTATGTCCCTGTTGGTTTCCTTAGTATTAATGAAAATGAATGCTCAACATGATGATCTCTATAACTACGAAAATGTGGTAGTGCCTACATCAAGGCAAAATTGTTCTTGTTTAACATAAAAATATGCCTGAGAACATATGAATATCTGACAAACAAACAAACGTGGGCGCGTAAATGTTAACGATGCCATTTCTCATCCGCCAGCAGTTTCACGAAATAATTCAGAGGCAGCTGAAAAAAATCGAAACAGGTGTCCAACAGAAAATCAGAAGTTGCTTATCAACAAATACATGTACCATTTAAGTGGATTTATGCTCTGATAGACACACTAAAACTGAACACGTTACCTACATTACCATTGTTGGCCACTACACAATTCCTGAAATGCATATTAAATCGCAAGTTTTATGCACGGTGGAATTTCCTGCTGAAGATGCTAAATTTGATCTTAAAATTGGAAGAGAAATTTTGACTGAGTCAGAAAGTAACAACATTTAGAATGTGCAAACTTTGTAACAGACCAAGTGACTAACATTAGGTCGCGCTTTCGCCGCTTATGCAGCTCCCATGTATAGAACACAGCATTGAAATCGTGCTAAGAAAATTGAAAAGATGAAAAGGAATTTCTCAAAGAATTTGCGTTGCAAACTCTTATATTAATAACAACTTCAATGAGTAAATTACTTCAAAAAACTAATTTGAGAAAGCTTCTCACAAAAATAGCAAAGTCCATGATAGATATCACCTGGAATACCGCTGTCGATATGTGCAAATGCCACTGACGAGATCACAGTCATATTAACAGAACAGAATCAAATACATCGATTAGAAAGCTGGAATAGGAAACTTGCTACAGCTCTGGTTCATTCCTTCTCAAAGTTTCGGGACTTCACACAGGAGCCTTAAGCGAAGAAGCACCCAACACACCATTTTGTTTTGGTAAGGTACTACGACATGCTGGGTTACTTCTCTGTTTCAAAAACTACACCGTCAACACCATTGGAGTCTGAGTTGCCAATATGTATCGCTTCTGCTTCCTTCTTAACAAGCATTTATAGCCCCTACAGAAGGTTGCTGTTAAGGTCTTATTTCATATTGCCGACAGAAATCACAGCACGTAAGAGAAGGAGAAAATCTTTCCTGAGCAAGGACAGACAGATTCGTGGCGAATATCTTTTCGCATCATTTTTGTTTCCCAACATTCGAAATGCGAAAAAATCTGAATCGAGGAAAAGAAATGAAGTGGATAGTACTGTGAGCAGAAAGTCGGATGCATTAAACGATGTTAAGTGCTGTCGGTGTGACGTACTGGCGTTAGTTCAAGTAGATATGCGCTTTTCTGTGCCTTTGCTCTTATTTTTCCATATTTTTCCTTATGTTAAAAGCGTTTTATTGTTTTTTTATACGCTGTTTACCGCAAGTCACCACGAAACAGAAACAGCGCCCCATTCTGTACGTTATATGTTTTTTTCAGTTTCAGTCAAAGAAGGTGGTTTGTCCCATGTGGAACCAAAGAAAAGTCTATTTGGCAGTCATCACGTAGAAGACCCTTTGAAAAGCAGCAGCAGTACAGAAGATGAAATTTCATGTTACTTAGCAAGAGGTTACACTGAAAATGAGGATCCAGTTGAATTGCTGACATAGTGAAGACTATGTGAATGAAAGTTCCTAAGGGTCTTCACAGTAGCTCGATCTATGCAAATAATGCCAGCAACAAGGGTATCCGCAGAAAAATTTTTTTACGTTCAGGGCTGATTGTTAACGAGACAAGATTATTGAACAGTCCACAAAATGTTAATGGCCTGCTGATTCAGGATAACTTCTGTTCGGTAAGGTTTACTCTGCAGTAAACGTGTAATTGACGAACGTGGTTCGATTCCCAACAAAAAATAGTGGTACCGAATGCTTTATTCTTTTTCTTTGTTTCTAGAAATAGAAGATTGATTCTAACAACCTTGTGTTGTTGTTGTTGTTTTTAGGGGAAGAGACCAAACAGTGAGGTCATCGGTCTCATCGGATTAGGGAAGGACAGAGAAGAAAGTCGGCCGTGCCCTTTGAAAGGAACCATCCCAGCATTTGCCTGGAGCGATTTAGGGAAATCACGGAAAATCTAAATCAGGATGGCCGGACGCAACAACCTTGTGTTTCCACTCAGAGAACACTGATCATATTTTACAGCGCAGCAAACTACTGATCAGAAATTGATTTGAGAGCATATTACTTTCGGTAATTTAGTTTCAATAAATCCGCAGTTCAAAACTTTGTGGTCTTATTAGCCTAAATAACTGCAATTATACCATAGCCTTTGTTTCAGGAGAAAGAATCCGACTAGCTGATCATAAAAATAAAGGTCTGTTTTTCTATTCTGTTCACAGTACTGAATACAAGCAATGGATTGTTCTTGGTCGTCCAGTTATTTGACTGACGTCTTACATTACAGCATTTTATGTACTCATTTTGTGTCTGGAATGTCTACTTACAATGAAAAAAAAGTGAAAACAATGAGAACTGCATGTTTCCTAGTAATCCCAGTTTTCATTTAGTTTCAGTCTCTTACAGTATCTAAACATGTTATAAGAGTGATTGTGAAACTAGTAACAATTAAAGAATTTAGTTACATTTACTGTGGATGTGTGTGTGTGTGTGTGTGTATTGAACCGGGGACATAAAAACGATAGAGAAGCTTCGTCCCCGCCGTAGCCCTTAGTGGTTCACAACCCCATAACCCCACAACAGGCTACAGTAGTCCACTCACCCCACTGCCGCCACACACCGAACCCAGAGTTATTGTGCGGTTCGACCCCCAGTGGACTCCACAGGGAACGTCTCATACCAGACAAGTGTAGCCCCAAATCTTCGCGTGGTAGAGTAGTTATGGTGTACGCGTGCGTGGAGACAGTGTTTGCGCAGCAATCGCTGACATAGTGTAACTGAGGCGGAATAAGGGGAACCAGCCCGCATTCGCCGAGGCAGATGGAAAACCGCCTTATAAACCAACCACATGCTGGCCGCACACCGAACCTCGACACTGATCTGCCGGGGACCGGCACGCCATCCGGATCTGGAATCAGCGCATTAGATCGCATTCTACGGTTAACAGTAAGTTGGTACCTACAGTACTGGACAGCGGATGGGAGAGCGATATTAACGGCTGGTAAAATGATGAGCTGTGATTGAGAGATCAAAATGTGTGAGTATGTATCTGTGTGTGTGTGTGTGTGTGTGTGTGTGTGTGTGTGTGTGTGTGTTTCTTACGAAGATCTGTTGGTTACATAAAGTCAGCACGGTCTCAGACAAGTCAAAAATGACAAAGCTTCTTTTGTGTTCTGCTAATGAAGTTATTTGTGTACTGGGAGGCAGTAAGATCTCGTAAATGTTGAGACATGACAGAGCTGTGTGTGTGTGTGTGTGTGTGTTCTACTAACAAATCTGTGTGCGCTCCGAAAATGCTGAGCATATGGCAGCTCCGGGGTACATACTGGTTGACTGTTTCATTAAAAGGCCAGTAAGATATTGGCAGACGTAAATATGTGCGACTGCAGGCTGAGTAGCTCTCTGACTGGTATATTTACAAGGAATTGGCATGGCTTGAAGTGGAGTTCAAAAATATGACTGGACAATAAAGTGCTAGGGTGCGGTAGGGAGATCAATGTACTTGTGTGTACGGGGTTTAGAAGCTTTCAGACTGGCCTATTGCCAGAAATTGTCTAGGTTTAGGAGAAGGGGGGCGGGGGTGGGGGCGGGACGGGAGAAGCAGATAATTTCATCCCTCAGCTGCCACTACCGCAGTGGCCCTACACTCGCCTCCACCTCTTACAGTTTGAGGAAGGCACAATGTACTTTGCTTTCCTAATATTGTGTTTTTTTAAAATCTAGTTCTAGATGTATCTTGCAACATAACTGAAAGCCATGCTGAAAATAGCATATTTCGTTTCACTTATCATGTTTCGCAAAATATCACTGAAATAACTTACATATACAAATAGAGAAATATTTGATTTACATTTTTTTTTTTTACCTTTCACTTGTATTTTGTTGACATGTATGTGCATTTCTTTGCAGTCACTCATACCATATTCGGTTCACTAATAACTTGTTATATTGTTTTCATTTTGTTTTATGTGAACTGTATCACTGAATAATCTTTTGTTTGTGAATTGTCTCCTGTGGATCATGTAAACTTAAACATAAGATGCTGGCGTTTCATAATTATACTTTTAGATTAATGGAAGAACATCAATATGTTTGCCAAATTCTCCACACAGTTAATAATTACACGTAGAATTCTGCAGGGACTGAAACGTTGCAGTGATATATCCTTTCAATGACCTCGCTCATTTCAAAGTACCTAGCTTCTGGAATGAAAATAGTTAATATTATAATAAGGAATGAGTTGCAAGCTGTATATCTGCAGATTCTTTTTGTTACGAGAGAGTGATGCAAACTGTTCAATGATCCTAGCAAAGGATCGCGAAATACTTGGATAACGGTTGAGTGTGACAGTCAGAATTCACAGTAACAGGAGGCGGCCGCAGGCAGACATTGTCGAGTTATGATTTGACAGAGCACCCGAAAACATGAAGACTTTACAGCTTCTGTTCAGGAAGCGGCATAAGAACGTCTTAAAGGCTGGTGTAAGATTACAATAGGAACAAGAACTAAAAGTTCGACGCAGCGCCACACAACCCATGCCGACGATCAGGTGGATTCTGACAAGGCTGTACAGCCCAGGGAAGAAAAATAATACAATAAAAGATTACTTTACGTAAGAGTTAGCTTGAATGGAAAATTATGCAAGAGACGCCATTATAGGAATCAATGTAGGACTCTACATATATAAAAATGGAGAATGTTAATAGTGTCGACTGTCTCATGTCACTATAGCCCACGAAAAAACTAACCATTGCGGACCACTGTCTGAAGTATGTGTCTGGTGTTGGTCAAGGTAGGACGTGTGTCAAATAGCAGCTCATCTGAATAATAAGCTTGTATTCGTTTAAAATGAAGTTAACAATGTCCAATCGAGTACAGTCGTGTAGGAAGTGCTTTTTACTGGTTTTGGTAACTTATAAGGATGACAATACTGGGCAAAGTTACGCAGAGTTAGTGTACCAAGCCTGTGTGTCACATAATACGCCATTGCTCAAACTACTGTCGGTAAGTTGGAAATATGTTGATTATCTAGTTGTATACCATTTCGGTATTGTCGAACTGAATTTGCTCGTAACTGCGTTTAAACTGGCTTTGTCCTTATGCATTTCAGACTTGAGATTACTTAACATCTCATTTAATGACTACAGTGAAATACTTTGTGCATTAGGCTTCACAGCAGGAGACAGCATTCTGATCCCGACTTTGTGTTTAGATTACTTTGTTGCTTGGAGACTGAACCAAATCTCTCATGGCACTTAGATTCTATGTTTCGCGTGGTAGGGAGCAGAAACTGAATGGTAGACATTGACACAGTGGCGTTTTGTATGTTAGTAACTACTCCACTGTAGCCTTGATTGCTTTCGCAAATGGCAGTGATTTTCGGTCATGTAATCTCCGTGAGTTCTAATAAGCGCACCTGTAAATTTTCATAATTGTTGTTACGCATGTACACCAACTAAACTGAAGCACACTGGTCCACAGCAATATATTTCAATTCTATTAGATTAATTTCTTCGTTATTTGATGTTGTAACAGCCTCATTTGAAGTATTGATGTATTAAAGAACATTGATATCAGATTTCACATATGGAATCACAGTGTATGAACAGATGCATCACAGGTAAGGACAGGTAAGGTTAACTGTTTGAGAATGTATGGTCTATACTGTCACGAAGTCATGCATCCTACCTCGTTAGTCTTCCACTTACTGTTTCTGGCAGTTTGTGTCATATTTCAGGGTTTGTAGGGTTTTGGCTTTTCTTTTCTATCTGTGTAAACCAAAGTATCAGTAAGTCAGGTCTCACTCTGATTAGCATGAAAAATGTTAAATCGTATTAAATTCAGCCACCAGAGGAAGTTTAAGTCATTCAGTTTTCTGAAATACCCGTGTCGAACATCAGGGTCATCACAGTCAGCCCTCGGTCAAACTCAGGCAAATAGCGTCTTCTCCATTCTACACACCGACAGCGTGCACACTACTGCATGTACCGTGCATGTGTCTCAATAACAGTCATTCCTCGGCAGGTCACGCTGCTGTCGCCTGGAAGGGTTTATATCGATAGTAGGTCCGTGGTCATAATGTTCTGGTGATCAGCGTAACGCACAAGTCGAGGAACAGGTTAATTCACACTTGAAGAAGATTGTTTCAAAGATAGCATCGGAATTAATTTATGCCCAGGAAGGTTAGCATACATGACGAATGTGTCCAAGCAACTAATCGGGAAAAGTCTGGAAGCCAATAAAGTTGTTTATAACACTTTTATGGAGCTAGTAATTCCATTAACACACGAGGAGGCTGTCGGTAAGGCACTGGCTACTTTAGATAACAATATTATGTACAAACTGCGTACCACTTTCAGTACTCATGTAACAGAGACGAATCGCACACTGTGCACTGAGTGAACAGCAAGCAGCTCGCTTGAAAAAAAGTAAGAGATTAAGGTTGACAATTCTTTCGATACAGAAACTAGCTAATGTGAACAAACAAAGGAAGTAGGAAGTGCAACAGTGTCTCTGGAGGAAGGTGACATAATCTATGAATTCGTATTCGATGATCATCCAAATATAAATTGTTCGTAAGGCTGGATAATCAGGATGAATTGCTTTTCGACTCACTGACTGAATGGCGCAGAGCACAATGCACGTGTGAACTGTCGCTTCATGTCAGGATGCTTCTAGGATTTCAGTGACTGCCTGCAGGAATAATAATCCAGAAAATTCAAAGAGGAAATCAGAGACCGATAGCACAGCTGTATTTATAGGTTTCTAACGTGAACAGGAGGCAACTGTAGCTGACTTTAACCCTACTGTGACAGTAACACTAAGGAGTTTGGAATATGAGTTGCTCATCGACAGTGGTTCTGAGATTCAGCCCTTTCTCAAGATTGTCTTGAAGGCATGCAAGGCGAAGCAGACATGATAGTCCTATCAATGTCAAAGGTTAATATTTTCAGATGAACAGGGAAGTTGTCGAAAGTGATAAGCCAAGCAGCCACACAATCTGCGTAACTTAAGGGTGTCATTCTAGAGCGCAAGTCCTTGATCATTCTCCAGATTAGTGCCTAAGGTTATAGCTGTAAATCTGTTGAGTATGTATTGCTGTGATATGAATTTTTATATGCGTTATATAAATGCACGCAAAGAAAAGTTCTGTTGGCTACTTTTGTAAAGCCAATGGTCGACGACGTGAGGATAAGGGAAGCTACGTATCCAGAAGAAACAGAAGTAGAGCAAACGGTTAAACTAGTTCATGTACAAATTCTGAGAACAGAGGGACATGAAGGTTCGCGTAACATGAATAAATCAGTGGTAGAGGAGCAACAAGCGCATTTCCGATCGAATATAGGAAAAAGGATTTCGCTGGAGGAGATGCTGAAAAAATTGTTGGGGGTTTCCTGTGATTTCGGAAACTTCGGGCAACTGTGTGCACATGAGCTGTTTAGAACTCTTCTTCCTTTTCATGTTCTGTACTCTTCCTCGACCTACGTCCTTTCTGTCGGTCTGGCATTTAGTTAATGTGGAGAATTCAAAGAAGTAGTTGGTGTGGAAGACAGTAAAGCAGGCATAGGATGTGCCAGTTGAATGAAATAGAGATATTAACTGCTGGGAATATAGAAAGGAAGAACATAAATTGTCTAAGTGACTAAGTGAGAGTACGGGCTGTATCAAAGAAGTGGATGAGACTCGTGAAAGAGATAAACTGAAGGGAAGTTGCTCCAACCCACGATTGAGGAGGCGACAACAAAGGATGTTGAAATATGAATAATGTTGGAATGGTTTAGGTTAAAAATCTGAATGGAGTCTGTAGTGTAAATGGAATGAGTAATGAAGATGAGGTAACAGTACGAAGTGAATGTAGTTGATGAGGACGAGTTTTCGCTACTAAGGAGACTAAGCAGACTAAGAAAAATACAGACTGAGCAGCATAGACCGCCTGAGTTGTGCTAAATTTAATAATGTGGTTAGTGTTCTAGTTTTTCGGTAAATTAGAGACGGAGAATCATAAATCCTCAGAGAACTGTAATTTTTCTGTAATATGTGATCAGATTTATTGTTTTTGTGTAAAGTATGCACTGAGCAGCTGTGAACACCATAATAAGGAGTGAATAATTCACGTAGACAAGTGCAGAGACCAAGAAATGGGTACCAGTAAAACAAAGAATATGAGATATTTGGTCAGTTTAAATATTTACAGAATTAAAAGGAATAAAGCCATTGGAGTCAAGAATTGAATTCATTCTGGAGAATAAAGCTTATTAAGTACTAGTTGCAAGCTTGCAAAGTTTTCACATTTCTAACATATTGTACTACGAAAATATCCAGATGATGTCACCAGACGAAATAACCTGGGTCTAAGCCGAAACAAACCTTTTGTTACGTGGATAATCGGTGGCATTAGGGCACCATTTCTAAGTAACGCTCTGAGGTTTCTCAACCTAGCTCACAATTCTCAAAGAGAGGCACATGTTTGGGCTTGGAGCGGACAGCGGCAGTAAGAGACACAGGACGTGACGTCATTGCAGCTATGTGACGAGCAGAGGCTCCTCCTGCCGTCCCTTGACTTCTATTAGAGCTGACTCGGGGACACCAGATTCACGTCCCAACTGTCCATAACTTCACACCGTTAACAATTAACGTGTGGACCTATTTGATGTAACAGTGGTTTGTTTCAGTACTTGAGTTTTATTGGACCTATCTGGGGGACACCAGAGTTACAACCCAATTGTCCATAACTTCACAATATTAGCAATTAACATTTGGACCTATGTGGTTTGAGTTTTAGAGAGTTAGGAAACTGTTAAAGTTAAAACTGTGCGTAAGATGAGTAAATAATGTGTGATGCAGAAAATAGTGTGCTCTAATTATGTTTTGAGTTTACATCTAAGAGTGGATATCTTTGGGTGTTAATGACTGATGGGCCCCAAAGGTATTAAGAGTAAGAAAGCTAGTAATAAACTAAAATAGGTATTAGAGGTAGAAAAAATTAATTAAAGGAAGTAGTACAGAAACTGGTGTGTTAAATTAATTTCAAATGTGTCCAGAAAGAGGTAATCATTGTAGTGTTACTCAAAACTCCCAGAGTTTCAAAACCGATGGTGACAGGCTGATACATGGCAGTGATGTACCCTTTCAGAGATCTCGCCCATTTCAACGTTCCTAAGTTTTGGAATTACAGCAGCTAATTAATATGAGAAATCAGATAGAATCGTAAGCTGTACTTAAGCGGGTTATTATGTAATAGAAAGAGAAGAAAGCCACTTATAGACACGAGCTTGAGATCACGAAATACTTGAATTTCGATTGAGAGCCATAATCGCAATTGACGATAGCGGGCTGTGCAAACCAGGGAGAGAAAAATAGCCCATCGGAAAATTACGTAATATAAGAGTTAACCTGAATGTAAAATTATTACATATATTGTTATGTAAGTGTCTCCATTGGAGGAATCGATAGCAGTCTCTGTATTTACAAAAAGGGACGATATTAGTGATGCCGATTCCCTGCTGTCACTGTAGCCCAAGCAAGTTAGACATGGTAGTGATTTTAGAAGCACGTGTCGGGTTTTGGCGGAGATAGGAGGTGTACTAAATTGCAGTACCTCTCCGCTTTTGTAATAAACTTTGTCTTCGCTTCATTTAAACTTCTCAGTGTTTGATTAAGTACAGCCGTGCAGGAAGTGTTTTTTTATTCTTTTTCACTAGGTTTATTGAGATTGCGACCTTATTTTGCGGACACAGATGACGTTAGATTAAAGTACGAAGCGCATGTCACGTATTGTGCCGTCACTCACACTACTGTCGGTAAGTTGGACGGCGTTGATCATCTAGTTATACACAATCCCAATGGCCTTCTGGTCGTAACTGTAGGTTGAGATTACTTTGTGGCTAGGGGAATTTTGTATGACTTATTTTTAGCAGATCAAAAACTGTCCACGCGTTTCGTTTCTAAGTCCCACGTGGCAGAGAGATGAAATTGAGTTCAGACAGTGCCGAGTGGTGTTTCGTATGAGAATAACTATTCCGCTGGAGGCGGAAGTCCCTTCACCACTAGGAGTTTTTATCAGCCGCACAAATTCCATGAATTCTAATAATCACAGTTGTCATTTCGCCACGTGTTGTAATACATATACATCGACGACACTATAGGAAGCAGGTCATCAACAAGATATTACAATTTTGCTAGATTAGTTTGTTCTTTATTTTATATTATACCAACCCCTCCAGCAATGGTGTGGTGTTATAAAAGTATTTCACAGATGGGAGCGGAGCTCATTGAGACGAATGTAATAGGTAAGAGCCTGTAGGTTAACAGGTCGACTTTGCATGGCTGCACCTAGAGTACGCAGTACCATAAAGCAGGTCTGTGTAGTCTCTGGTTCACACATCCCTCTTAGTCTTCCACTTACTATGTCTGACGGTTTCTACCATATTACGGTGTATATTAGGCCTATGACTTTAATTCCCTCTCCACTTTAATTAATGTTTAATTACGTGAGGCCTCAGTCGGACTTGCATCAGAAACAAAAATAATTTCAACCGCCGGAGGCAATTTAAAATGGTTCAGGCTATTGAGAAATAGTTGCATCTAACTCCTTGCTCTTTTCGTATGGCTATAATCGATTGTGACCAAAACAGACACTTTTGGCAAGTACCGTACATAAAACTGCTTCAAAGTATCCGTCCCTTTCCATATCAGTCCGTTTACTTATAATCAATAGATTTCTTCGTGTGATTCAAGATTTCATATTTGGTTTCTCTTTAACAAATTATTGTCAGCTTTAGTAACGTGTGTTGGAAGTCAGAACCAGCGTTTATTCGTAGTGACATACTAGGTTATGTGGGGGCGGGAGGTGGTTCCCATCAATTAATCTTTCAACACTTCGTATGAGAACACTTGACAGTTTCTTATAGAAAGGCCTTCTTAATGATTAAATACATTGTAATCACAGTATGAAGTCAAAATACCTTGATTCTGATCATTAATGTTACTTCGAAAAATGTGGCTTAGTTACAATTAATTAATTGCATCACCAATAAAGATGCATCAGTAACCTACATAATACGTTGCCTAGACAAAATCATGTTTCAGTTTCATTGATTTATATGCCTCTGAACGAACGAAATAAGTTGATTGCCGTATTAGCTCTTCCACATCCTGTCAGCGCTGTTCAATCAGCGTATTATGAACTCGATGTGTATGCAGTCCGAACGGGAAATTATCTGTGTTAGTCGTTAACGTATCTTCTATTTACATGAAATGTTTTATACAAAACTGTACGAAGATTTCGGTGTGACCTAGTAAGGATTCCATCAGCATCGAGTCATATCGATGCCGAGATTGTAACTATTCTGAGACGCCTTGGCCGGCCGAGCGGTTCTAGGTGCTTCAGTCTGGAACCGTGCGACCGCTACGGTCGCAGGTTCGAATCCTGCCTCGGGCATGGATGTGTGTGATGTCCTTTGGTTAGTTAGGTTTAAGTAGTTCTAAGTTCTAGGGGACTGATGACCTCAGATGTTAAGTCCCATAGTGCTCAGAGCCATTTGATTCATTTGGACCACGCCTTGGCCGACCTCATTTGAACTCATCTGACAGGAGAGTTAATTTAGTGTTGAGACAGCTGCTTATCTCGGGTGCAGTTTGCAAAGTTGACTTAGTTCCTGTTGATTCACACAGTTCATAGGATTATACGTGTACTAGGCATGACCCTCACCTCAACAGGAAAGGTGAAGATAAAGTTGATAAAGGTGCTGGTCTAACAGCAGAAAACCTAAATGGGAGGAGACATTTTCGTGAGTATTAAATTACCGTTATTTGTGTGTGTCAGAGCAACATATTTATAGAAAAAACCAATTTGTGAGAAAGGTTGGGATTAAAAAAAAACTTCAATTTGAGAATAAAACCAAACATTGTTCTGGAACTTCTTGCCAGAATAAAATTGTGCGCCCGATTGAGACTGCAACCTTTGCTATTTGTTGACAAGTGGTCTACTGACTGATTCGTAACCTCACAACTGTATTTTCACCAGTACCACGTGTACTACTTTCCTGAATTTTAACTGTGTATGTAAACTAACTTAATAATTGCCTGCTAAATTTCACTTCTTTTTATATTCGGGGACAGAATTCGCTAGATCCCCCATTTTCTCTTTATGCATAACTACAAAGCTTAACTCTCGGTTACGCAGCACAACATCGGAGAAAGAGCTGTGCAATCGACATAATGTCATCTCGCATGAGTTCGCGCCATACAATACATGAAACGAAAAGTGATGTGCACACTGCACCGAAAACTGAAGTTAACGAAAACAGAATTTTAAAGATAAAATGTTCAGTAAAGCGATCCACCTTCATCTACCACAGAACTTGGAAGGAAAAGAGCCATTTATAACTATCTCAAGCAACAGGAAGACCGGGAGAATACCGACAAATTGAGAGAATTTTCATTTTGTTTTGTAAAATATTACTTCCGTGGAAAAACGCTTGTAACTCTGTCACCCAGGAATGTTAGATGCATAGCTGTAACAGGAAAGTAGAAAAACGTTGAACAGCTTCGGCGCTATACGTATATTTACTCACGTCTGCAACTTGTCGGCCTTGTCCTGAGTACATGGTAAAACCAACAATATGGAATACAGAGAAAGTAAAATTCATATTCTAAGAAAGTAAAACATTTTATTATATGAAGGTATATAAAAATATGTAGACAGTATGTTCTTCGAAAATATGTTCAAGTTAGAAAAAAAGAAAACAAGTCAAATTCAGTTTAAAATGAAACCTTTAACTCTGTTAATACTTTGTGTGATGGTTTCCTTAAGCTAATTTTAGTATTTCTCTTTTTAAAACCAGAAACCCAGGTATCTCCGGCCAATTTGGTAATCATGTTGAAAATATTCTGAAGGCCCAATAAAACACAACGATCTTAACTTAAAGATGGTGTGGCCTGACTTACCGGTTACGACTATAAATTCAACGTTGCGATCGGTCGCTTACATGATGTTAAACGATCTGTTTCCGGGAGCACCACGGCAACACAACCTGAGGCACATGGCAGAAGTTTTACTCTGAACATTGTGGCTTGGTTGATACAGCGCTGCACAAAACAATAGGCTGTTCACGAAAAGTAGGATGTGTATTAAATTCAAATGTGCAATGGTATTAACGAAAACAAAAACTGAAATTAACACCAAGAAAACAATGTACAAGGATTTCAGAACGTTTCTGGCTTCAAAGACGAGAAAAGTCACGTGGCATATAGTATATTCCTATGTAAAGGACGTCATGAACGATGGAGGTGAATCTGTAGATGAATTGGCAGTGTACTTGCACCAAGAAACGCACAAAAATTGTCAGAAACAATTGGCCTATTTTATACGCTTTTTATAAAATCAAAGATGTTTAAAATGGTAACCACCACGCAATTACTTTTCAAAAAAATGGCTCTGGGCACTATGGGACTTAACAGCGGAGGTCATAAGTCCCCTAGAACTTAGAACTAGTTAAACCTAACTAACCTAAGGACAACACACACATCCATGCCCGAGGAAGGATTCGAACCTGCGACCGTAGAGGTCGCGCAGTTCCAGACTGAAGCGCCTAGAACCACTCGGCCACTTCGGCCGGGGCCAAATTGTTTTTCAGACGAAGTGTTATGTTTATGTAGAAGTATAACTTAGTTCCGTTATTTCACATACAGTCAAAACACAATTTTAATTCTTCTAAAACGCCACGGATTAAATAATAACATAGCCGTAAGAAGAAGTAGTTTTTGGTTTCAAGAGGAAATTGAAGGTTTTAGTTAAATTCAAAGAAGAATAATTTAGTTACATAGGGAAACTTGTATACAGCGGAAGTAAGCTAAGCGATGAAGCCATAATTTGGTGAGCGCAAGAACGGAGCTCCGGGAAAAGAAATAAAATAAAAGCGGTCTCGTGGTAAAGCATTTGACTGGACACCAAGCGTTCGCGGGATTGAAACCGAGTCGGATTTAGAGGTTTTAACTTAGCCTTCACCTCTCAACGACATGAGGAGTCACCAGAAATCACATGTGACTCGGATACCACGTGAAACTGTAGGTTCCCTCTCCCCGGTTGGATAACTGCGGTAAGTTAAGAACGCGCAACTCGCCGAAGTGGCGTCCAATTTGAAGACTTGCACCTAGCTAGTGAGGCACACGAAGTGATTATGATATCCAGCGCATTTTCTCATTTGCACAGCCACATTTACTTATTGCGGGACTCTGAACAGAAACGCTGCTTCCAGTTCCAACAGTTTACTCATTTACCTGTGTATGCAGACATTGAATCCGCTAGTAGATTTAAAGTTACCTTATCTTACAAATTACTGTAGTGAGCAGCAAGTTGCTGCGAAAGGTTATTTCCGTATTATAATAAAAATATTTGGGAATATGTGTAATCAGTTTTGATTGTCACCCAACACCATACTGTCTTGGCGACTTTCATGACGCCGGCAGCACAAAATTTAGAGCAGTTCGGAACTCATTCGACATGTCATCAGATGAAATAAAATTTAAATCTTTGTATTCAGCAAAATGTTGTGTACTATTTAATGTAACTTTCTGTTCCAACAAATACAACCCGGTAAGTTTCATATAAATATTCAGATAGCCTAGAGCTTGGCCGGCCACGGGGTGCCAGATTTCACTAGGGCATGAGGTGCTGGCTGCGTGTGGACCGAGACTCGGCCCGTCTGGAATTTTGCTCCTTCCTTCCGGAAATACTCAATACAGCGAGACATTACAGTCAATATTACGAAGTAGAATTTTTCGGTCGTCACAACTCTCTTCAGTCCGCAGAATCATGGTATCAGTCATATTTTCCCTTCACTATTTGTTCTCGGTACGAAGGACGTTCACGGATTTAGTGGCTGTTTGCACAAAGAGAGGTAGTCTTGCGATCTATCATCACAAGTCCTTAAAAATGATTGGGAATGACAGCAGAGTGGAATAAGAATTTTCAGTATATATTATGCCGTCACATATGTGAGAGTTAATGCAAATTTGCTATGAAATGATATTACATTAACATGAAGAAACAGCTTAAACATTAAGTTGCCAACGAAAGAACAAAAAATTACAACTACCGACAGACGGGATTCAGTGTTTTGCACAACGAAAAGCACTTTGTGCCAAATTCTAAGGCATGCAGCTGGTGGAGAAATTGGTGGTATGAATGGAGTAATTTCTGAAGTCGTATGCATTATTCCAAAGTCATTCGCAACTGTTTTCGATGAAACTCAACGAATAGTTTGGAGACTTTATATGTATTAGTGCAAAGTGCGTTTGTTAAGCCAGGGAGCATACCTGGAACGATTTTTCAATTTGAAACGTGCTATTGTTGAATTTATGAAGGAAAAAGGAGGGCAACAACGAAACTTAGAACATTCGGAATGGACTGCAGACCTGTCATTTTAAGTGGATTTGACTACACCCTGCCTACAAATATGACACAGCAAGGTGAAAAACAACTTCTTTTTCATCTGATGGGGATACATTTGAGAAGAAAATCGCATTATAGAAGGGACACATTCTGACAAACAGTCCATCACCCTAAGCTGTCGTTAAAGAAAACGCAAGGTTTAGAGAACTCATTGTGGCCTTGAATGAACTCCATGAATAGTTTCCTAAACGTTTAGATGACGTTGCCAATCTTACTTCAGCTTTCGAACTGTTTTCTAGAGCGTTTCACGTTTCAGTTGAGTTGAAAGCTCCCTGCGGATGTGCAGATTTAACTGATTGACCTGCAAGGTAATTCTCGTTTTCATGATAAATCCTTTAACTTCAAAACTATCCATGACCTCTGCATTGCCTTCCTCGGTTAGAGTTTCTACGTCTCCATAACGATGTTACAAAAGAGGTACAATATTTCGATCAACTTATTTGTGTGAAAGACATATTTCGATTATGAAAATAAATAAGCCAAGATTATGTGGTAACCTAAGGGGGAGAATCTGTGAAACATGAAATACAAAACCAACCCCATCTTCCGCCTCCATGCACTCCGACAGCATGATGTGGGCGTGGGGAAAGTGTCCAGAGAGGCTCAACACTATGACACTCGGACCAGGGCTTGTCTCACAAGGTGAATTATCGACCGTCACTGCATACGCAAATCAGCGGCCCGTTATTTACGTGAATTACATGACCTGTGCGTAGACATCTTACACCACATGCCTGCACAAATCTACCAACAAACAGTTGGTCCCTGACATGCAGATTCAGCGATGCATTTCGTTCCAAAGGAGGACAAACAAGCTATTGAGCAGGTACTCATAATGTTTTGGCTCATCAGTGTATGTTTTGAGTGACACTGCTGGTAGCTTCCTGACACTATCCGTCTCGCTTTCCACATATGCACAACATTTGTTCATATTATGCGACAGTATAGTCACTGCCTTTTACCAACAATAATAGTCTTTTCGGATTGGTCAATGATTTTAGACCAGCAACTACCTTGTTTCAGTTGGGGTTTGTCTTACATCTTGCTTCATATATGCAAAGCTATATTGTTTTTCAGTAAGTAGAAGTGTAACGAGAAAAAAGAATTTACCATATGTATTCTCACGATACATCTCTTCCTCTTCCAATAAGATAGTGAATGTTCTTTGTTTTTTAATTTGACACAATATCTCAAAGGACATGAAATTTTTATGAAAGTTTAATCTTTCGCAGTTGGTGATGTCTGTACTCATTTTACTGGCAGTTTCAAACTAGAGAAGCCTCTAGGATCTACGGCGTAGCATAATACTGTTCCCACCAGCCAGCGTCCGCGGTGCACTGCATGTTTCGAGCCGGCTTTCATCTTGATGACGGAGTTTGTGGCGACGACCATCGACTTAGTGTACCAAAAATGTGATTCACCCGAAGAGCCGACACATTTCCATTGATCGACGGTCGAATCCCGATGGTCCCATGCCCACTGCAATTGTAATTAACGATGTCATATGGTCAGCATGTGAACACATAGGGGTGGTATGCAGCAAAGCACCGTGTTCAACAAGGAAAGGCGAAGGGTGTGCTCCGAAACACTTGACCGTGCTCCAATATTATACTCTTTCGGCAGAGATGCCACAGACCACCATCTATCCTATTTTACAGAACAGACAAGCTTCCGCAACCCACTTTCTGTGAAGAGCAGTACGTCCAGCCTTTTAGCGCCTAGTGGTGTTTTCACATATTTACGTAGGTGCTCACGACAGTAGCAAGTAAACTTTCGACCAGCTTCCGCGTTTACGAGATACTCGTTCACAGGCTCTGCGTAATTATAGCTTGCTCTTGGTCAGAGTCGGTTATCTCAATGGATTTCCCAATTTGCAGCCCATATCTTCGCAAGGGTGATACCCCGTCCGAGTCCTCTCCGCTTACTTAGTTTTGTTAGCGTGTCACGTAGCTGGAACGCCACCAGGCCACATCCGACGTTGCGGTGGACAGTAGTCATGAAGTTTTGGCTTATAAGTGTATATAACGCAGGAGGTGGCAGACATGAGCAGAATGCGGCAGGGAGATTGGGGAAAGCAAGAGAGACAGATGACGGCAGATATGGTGGAACAGCACACTGCAGGTGATTGGGAGTGGTTAGGCCGCTGTGAAGAGGTAATGGCTGAATTAACAGTGGTAAGTCTGTATAAGGAATCTGTAAGAGAGAACTGGCGTGTGATTTAAAAGGAATGAACCCAGTTTATCTTAACATAAACATGTTACTATCAGGTAAAAAATCCGTTAACAGCTGAAACGTGTCTGGTGATAGTTGGTGTCACAGCTATTGTGATATCGGAAAAAGAATAATAAACGGAAGCTTTTACAGGTCTTTCTTATTTTTATTGTAGTTCGCTGACAACATACTGTAATGATGGCACTCTTCACAACACCCAGCCATCACAGGCAACAACAGAACGGATTAATACTTAACAGGAGTTACCACAGAATACTCCAGACGAAGAGTACGCCTCTTCAGGATATTTTATTATATCAAGTTGTTTGGATCTTCCAGGAACTGTATCTTACATTCAGTAGAGAAATGTAGTCAGACTTCATCCAAAACGCAGTCGGATTAAATAACACAAACACATAAAATTTCCCTTGGGTACAGAGTTAACTATTTCACACAGGGACCATAAGCAGGTTATATGTCGTTTAAAGTTTCAGCATAAAAAAAAATGTTATCTAATTATGACAGGTTGGCAAGTACTATCATCAGACGCATTTCCCATTTATTCACCAAGCAGTAGCAGCAGTTTTATGTAATTTGTAAAAATTGAGCCGGCCGCGGTGGTCTAGCGGTTCTAGGCGCTCAGTCCGGAACCGCGCGACCGCTACGGTCGCAGGTTTGAATCCTGCCTCGGGCATGGATGTGTGTGATGTCCTTAGGTTAGTTAGGTTTAAGTAGTTCTAAGTTCTAGGGGACTGATGACCACAGATGTTAAGTCCCATAGTGCTCAGAGCCATTTGAACCATTTTTGTAAAAATTGATGATACTTTCCATCGTTTCAGCGCTGCAGACTGAATGGCAGTTTCGCTTAAAAAAACAGTAATCCAGACAACTCTGCCAGTGTTCAGCGGTCCTTTCTTTATGTTCTTATGATAACCACTTCTCCCTTCTTGTTACTAGAGTCTGGAATCGCCTCGTCTCGCTATGTTTATTTCTTTGGGACGTTTAGAGCCCACTTTACCCACCTTACCTTAGATTTAAATTATTCGTAACTTTTAGCTTAGTTACAGTGAAAGCATTCAGAGGGAAAATAATTTTTAACTTTATTATGCTCGAAATAAATAATAGTGTAATCTACTCATGACGCTGGAAAATAAGTAAATAAAAAGCGAACATCTTCTGGTGAATAAGTTTTTCACTTTGCAGCACTCTTAAGGCAGAAAAGCAGAAAATAATTGGGACATGTTCTGAAGAGGAGGGCCACCCAAAAAATTCCCCTTTCTCCTACATTATGGTTTTAGGTTTGCAGCTGGTGATTCTGGATATTATTCATAACTAAGCCTTAGCCTTGAATCCTGGTTGCGGATGCACAAATAAAACTTATTAGCCTATCCAATTGGTCAACTTGGCTTTTGCTAATGCTGCACCCTGGAAATGCTAGTAAGAGAGGCTCAAGAAATAGCTAAAGCCTGGAAACATATTCTCCATGCAGCGGCTGTACCTGAAATTTGCAACATCCCTAGAATGTGTTCAGCAACTCTGTTGAGGCTGATTTTCTTCGTGGAGTGGGTGAGCGTATCCCGATATATACAAGGTGAGTCACCTAACGTTACCGCTGGATATATTTCGTAAACCACATCAAATACTGACGAACCGATTCCACAGACCGAACGTGAGGAGAGGGGCTAGTGTAATTGCTTAATACAAACCATACAAAAATGCACGGACGTATGTTTTTTTACACAAACCTACGTTTTTTAAATGAAACCACGTTAGTTTTGTTAGCACATCTGAACATATAAACAAATACCTAATCAGTGCCGCTTGTTGCATTGTAAAATGTTAATTACTTCCGGAGATATTGTAACCTAAAGTTGACGCTTGAAACCTCCGACGTTCAGTTGCGTGTTGTAATAAACACGGGCCACGGTCGGCGAGCAGCATCTGCAGGGACATGTTTACGGTGACGACCGTGTTTACGAGTGTGACTGTAGTGCACTGTTGTGGTTTGGTCTAGCTGTCGCAGTGTCCGCATGTAGCGCTTGCTGCTATTGTTATTCTGCATTCATCTCGGCACGCAGACCAACTGTAGTACACCGTGTTACCAGACGTCTGTGATAGTGTAGTGTTGTAGGAACTGTGACCATGGTGTATTCGAACTCTGAAAAGGCGGAGATGATACTCATCTATGGCGAGTGTCGACGAAATGCAGCTGAAGCCTGCAGGGTGTATGCAGAACGGTACCGGGACAGAGAGCGTCCAACGTGCCGCACATTGCAAAACATCTACCGCCAACTGTATCCAACAGGTATGGTCGTAGCACGCAAACGGGTCCGTAACAGGCCCGTCACAGGAGAAGCGGGTGCAGTTGGTGTGTTAGCTGCTGTTGCCATGAACCCACACATGAGTACACGGGACATTGCGAGAGCCGGTGGACTGAGTCAAAGTAGTGTCATGCGCATACTGCATCGTCACCGCTTTCACACGTTTCATGTGTCGCTACATCAGCAATTACATGGTGATGACTTTAATCATCGAGTGCAATTCTGTCAATGGGCATTAACAGAGAATGCGTTACAGTTCTACCTGTTTACCGATGAAGCGGGTTTCACAAACCACGGGGCAGTGAATCTACGGAACATGCATTACTGGTCCGCGGACAATCCTCGCTGGCTCAGACAGGTAGAGCGACAGCGACCGTGGACTGTAAATGTATGGTGCGGAATCATTGGCGACCACCTCATTGGTCCTCACTTCATTGCAGGGGCCCAAACAGCTGCAACATACATCGCGTTTCTACAGAATGATCTGCCAACGTTACTCGAAAATTTCCCACTGGAAACGCGTCGACGTATGTGGTATCAGCATGATGGTGCACCTGCACATTCCACAATTAACACTAGGCTGACCCTTGACAGAATGTTCGACGGGCGTTTCATAGGACGTGGAGGACGCATAAATTGGCCAGCCCGTTCTCCTGATCTTACACCTCTGGACTTCTTTCTGTGGGGTAAGTTAAAGGAGAATGTGTACCGTGATGTGCCTACAACCCCAGAGGATATGAAACAACGTATTGTGGCAGCCTGCGGCGACATTACACCAGATGTACTGCGGCGTGTACGACATTCATTACGCCAGAGATTGCAATTGTGTGCAGCAAATGATGGCCACCACATTGAACATCTATTGGCCTGACATGTCGGGACACACTCTATTGCACTCCGTAATTGAAAACGGAAACCACGTGTGTACGTGTACCTCACCCCTCATGGTAATGTACATGTGCGTCAGTGAAAAAGACCAATAAAAAGGTGTTAGCATGTGGACGTAATGTGCTGTTCCAGTCTCTTCTGTACCTAAGGTCCATCACCGTTCCCTTTGGATCCCTACGTAATTCGGTGCTCTCCGATACACACGATCGAACAGCGGAGGAGTGGTACTCAAGCGTCAATTTTAGGTTACAATATCTCCGGATGTAATTAACATTTTACAATGCAACAAACGGCACTGATTACATATTTGTTTATATGTTCAGATGTGCTAACAAAACTAACGGGGTTCCATTTTAAAAAAACGTAGGTTTGTGTTAAAAAACATACTTCCGTGCATTTTTTTATGGTTTGTATTAACCAATTACACTAGCCCCTCTCCTCACTTTCGGTCTGTGGAATCGATTCGTCAGTATTTGATGTGGTTTACGAAATATATCCAGCGGTAATGTTAGGTGACCCACCCTGTATAATTTGCAGATAATATTCCCAAAGATTCGCACTTTAAGGGAGACATTTCCTAGAAGATACTGCAAGCAATCTCGTATTTTAAACTGCAAATTGTCCGCCTTGGCTATACAGTGGAATAAGGGAAAGTTGTTTGCGTTAGTTGTTCGCTAGCTCTCCGTTCCGCTTGAGATGCACTGGAGCAAAGTCCTTTTTACTGCTGAACTTTGCTACTGGTGTTTATCTAGTTGTGTTTCTCTTTTGCTGAGTGCTGTCGGTCCGTATACGTAACTTTCTTGTTGTAGATATTCGTTTCTGTTCCTTTGTGAGTTGTTATTCATTATTATGCCGTTTAACAGACTTTCCATTTTTAACCAGGATTTCATTGGCGCACTGCATCACGTGTAACAACGTCCAGAATAACAAACTGGTCTTCTCCTTTGAAAAGGAAACCGGTCGCCTCTACCCGACATTCCTGGAAAACGGCACTCGATAACTGAGGTAACTGGTGTGTATTTATCGCTGTATGCAAGTTAACGAATCCTGTGATGACTGATAAACTGTTTGAAAACTGAGACAGTAAGGCGAGTTTATTCATAGAGATGAGTCGAATTGTAGGTTTTCCATTTCGAAAGCTGATATTGCTTATACAGCTGATCGTGTGTTGAATCTAGCAGTTGAAATTAACAACAATCATTTAACATTATTCCGGATTTGATATATATGCCTGCGTTTTTACAATACTTGGTCCGTTGAGTTGCCATTGCAACAGTTCGTATGTGGTAGTATTACGTTCCAATACTCCAAATGATCAAAGCCATCCAGGCAACGCTCTGTAATGCGGAACTGAGCAACAGATATCACGAGAGGCAGAACAGTTAACTTAAAGGAAGATGGAAAGTACTGTGTTATCAGTACAGAAGCAGTACATCGGAATGGGTCGATCAGAAGAGCTCAGCTACTTCTAATGTGGGGTAGTCACTGTATGTTACCTCGGTAAGAAATCCCACAGTTATATTTCAACCCACCTGAAACTGTCAAGGCTTAGTCGACTGATGGTGATGAGACTGTGAAGAGTGGAAGCTAGAACAGAACCACAGCTAAACCGAGACCAGACATAGATCATATACTGACGGACAGGGACCGTCGAGTATTGCGAAGGGTGGTTGTAAAAAGTTGCACAAAATAAAGCGAAGGAATTACTTGTGAATTCCAAAGTGCTACGAGTAGTCGAGAGCGTACAATGACCGTGCATAGGGAGTTCAAATGAGTGCTATACAATTCCTCTATAGACATTCATTTTATTCAAAGTGCCTGCAGCAAATTTCAAGCTGTCATTGAGGTGGAGGGTATGCTATCGTCCGATTGCCATTAATTAGTTCAGGATGAATGAGCTGTGTCTGTAAAGGTTCACAATCGAATGTTAAAAACTTTGCTTTTGGATGTTAATATATGGAAAATACAAACAAGCTTCTAGCTTAAGTTCTGTCTCATTTCAGTTATTAGAAAATATTTTTCCGTATTACCCATCCCAAAGAAAGCAGGTGCTGACAGATGTGAAAATTACCTATCAGTTTAATAAGTCACAGCTGCAAAATACTAACGCGAATTCCTTACAGACGAATGGAAAAAGTGGTAGAAGCCAACCTCGGGGAAGATCAGTTTGAATTCCGCAGAAATACTGGAACACGTGAGTCAATACTGACCTTACGACTTTAAAAGAAAGATTAAGGAAAGACAAACCTACGTTTCTAGCATTTGTAGACTTAGAGAAAGCTTTTGACAATGTTGACTGGAATACTCTCTTTCAAATTCAGAAGATGGCAGGGTAAAATACAGGGAGCAAAAGGCTATTTACAATTTGTACAGAAACCAGATGGCAGTTATAAGAGTAGAGGGGCATGAAAAGGAAGCAGTGGTTGGGAAGGGAGTGAGACAGGGTTGTAGCCTCTCCCCGATGTTATTCAATCTGTATATTGAGCAAGCAGTAAAGGAAACAAAAGAAAAATTCGGAGTAGGTATTAAAATTGATGGAGAAGAAATAAAAACTTTGAGGTTCGCCGATGACATTGTAATTCTGTCAGAGACAGCAAAGGACGTGGAAGAGCAGTTGAACGGAATGGACAGTGTCTTGAAAGGAGCAAATATGACGAACATCAACAAAAGCAAAACGAGGATAATGGAATGTAGTCGAATTAATTCGGGTGATGCTGAGGGAATTAGATTAGGAAATGAGACACTTGAAGTAGTAAAGGAGTTTCGCTATTTGGGGAGCCAAATAACTGATGATGGTCGAAGTAGAGAGGATACAAAATGTAGATTGACAATGGCAAAGAAATCGTTTCTGAAGAAGACAAAATTTGTTAACATCGAGTATAGATTTAAGTGTCGTTTCTGAAAATATTTGTATGGAGTGTAGCCATGTATGGAAGTGCAACATGGACCATAAATAGTTTGGACAAGAAGAGGATAGAAGCTTTCGAACTGTGGTGCTACAGAAGAATGCTGAAGATGGGTAGATCACATAACTAATGAGGAGGTATTGAATAGAATGGGGGAGAAGAGGAGTTTGTGGCACAACTTGACAAGAAAAAGGGACCGGTTGGTAGGACATGTTCTGAGGCATCAAGGGATCACAAATTTATCATTGGAGGGCAGCGTGGAGGGTAAAAATCCTAGAGGGAGACCAATAGATGAATACACTAAGCAGAGTGAGAAGGATGTAGGTCGCAGTAAGTACTGGGAGATGGAGAAGCTCGCACAGGATAGAGTAGCATGGAGAGCTGCATCAAACCAGTCTCAGGACAGAAGACCACCACAACAACAAATACTTTCTTTCTGTAGACCTCTATAATAAAACTAATAAGTACTGTGAGCAACCACACAGACTTATATTTCTCTGGATGCCGATCTACGAAGGTCAGTAAGTGTTGCATTAATATTGTAGCTATAATGGAAATTGTCATGAACTACGTTATAAATACCCTGTAATTCCCATATACCGAAATTCATATTTTGGCTGCTATGTCTGTATCAAATGTCAAACCTAGTGAGTGAATGCGACAATTACAACGAAATCTTCAATTTCGAGGAAAATATCCAGTGACACTCTACAGCTGTCGCCGTCCTAGTGCCTGACAGAGCAGCTGGGTAGAAACTGTGACGCTCCAGTCGGAAAATTGTGGTGCACTGCAGCCTCTAGTGATTCGCAACAGAGGGTGTGAAGCACGATCCCTGTAGTTAGTCACACCAGAAAATAAGTGCTGTTAGTAGTGGTGCAGCAAGCACGTATGTGCAGTACATATTAATGGAGTGGTTCAATTGCGGTGATTACTGCGACAATTAACAAAACGATGACCGCTGCTAAGCACACTCCATGGAGTGGCTACATCATTTATCGTGCCAGCGAGTTCGCCTGCGTAGGTGATAGCTAGCCTGTGTAGAATCCAGGTCGTGTGGTTTGATTACGCTGGTCGACTAGAGCATGGGTTTGAGTCGTTAGCCACGTGAAGTGGACGCGCGGTTTGAGTCCTCTCGCGGGCAAGGGTGTGTGTGTGTGTGTGTGTGTGTGTGTGTGTGTGTGTGTGGTGTTCTTAGCATAAGCTAGTGTAAGTAGTGTGTAAGTCTAGAGACCGATGACCTCAGCAGTTTGGTCCCTTAGGAATTCACACACATTTGAACATTTCAGACGTTATCTCACACTCTTCCAAGTGTGCTGTGGGCTGAATACCGGTTTTGGTTTTAGTTGAACTTCTGTTAACAATCAGGACCACAGAAAACAAATATCTCTATCTTAGTAGAACTACGAGGACTATGTTTAGACTTATTATGGTAGACATGTGGGGGTAAAATGGTGGTACTTATACACACTGCGAGAAAAAAGAAAATAGTACACCTGGAAAGAAAACGTCGATTTTGATCCGATGACGGCATATGCCACCTAGAGGATAATAAGTATATTGGTTATGGTTTCAAAGTCGTCCGTCAACTGATAGCGTTGTGGCATAGCTACCAGAGCGCCATTTGTGTCTACCCTATAACGGGGAATGCTCACTGCCAGAAGGTTCATTGTGGTGCAGCAGGCAACCATGCTTCAGAGATGAGCTCATGCTTCCTGCAGCCAACTAAATCAGTCTCTAAAGGGTCAAATTGTGGCCTTCCGAGTGTCAATATGGTGCTTCGGAGAATTGCTGACGCCCACGCAGCACTGACGTCTGTCAAGACCGTCATATTGTATGGGCAGCGGTGGTAGATGGCATGAAGTTTCCGTACTCTTCATTCAGTTACATGGAAAACAGTGGCAGCTGAAAATGGAACAAAGGGTGCGACTTTGGAATATATACTGCAGGAAACACGAGCTCATCTCTGAGGCGTGGCTGCCTGCATGCAAGTGATGGTCGTTTGCGCGTATGACTTAGACCTGGTGAGCACTGTGCCGTAGAATGCATTCGTTCAAGACACTCTGGCCCCACCCCAGGTTTTATGGTCTCTCGCCCACATATTTTCCGTGAAACTGAACATGGCTCTGCATGACATGCAGCAACTTCCCTGGTCAGCACGATCTCCGGGACTTGTCTTCAATCGAGCAAGTGTAGGATATGATGGGACGATAAGAGACTTGTGTGACTCGTCAGTCAACAACTCTTTCAGAACTACGTGAACAGGTCGAGCAGGAGTGGCATAACGTATCCCAGGACAGTGTTTGCCATCTATAAGATTGACTGGATGTCAGGGTCGGTGCCTGCATTACAGCCCGTGAAGGTTACTTCACACACTAATTTAGATGTTTCAGGTGGGGGGGGGGGGGGGTCCATTCTTGGTGGGTCAGACCCGCTTGTGATATTGTTCTGCAAATGTAATCATTTTATGTATTCCATATGCACTGTTGCAACAATAAATCTTTTGTGAATTGGAAACCTCTTAAAGGGTCAAATAAGTTTCTCGGCAGTGTAGATATAAGTTTACAAGTTTTGTTTCATCGCTCTCCGACTCTATGATTATCAGAGTGTATACGCACCGAAAGTCTATCTTACCGTTCTGCTGTTGTCAAAATGAAAGAAAAGTTCAGTACTAGCTACTATTTTGCCCATCAATTAATTCACGGAATTACTTGTAGTGTAATTACTGATTCATCCTAATTTATCTGAAACGTCCGAATGATGTACCAAGTCCTATTGTTCGCTCTGTTGACGAAACCACGATGAAATGGATTTGGAAAAACTGTGCCAGCTACTGGAGGTTAAGTCGCTGTCACAAACATAAAATTTCAAATCAGTTACTCTGTCTTTCAAAAAAAAAAAAAAAAAAAAAAAATGGAGCGCACAGAAATGAAAGGTTCTTCATTAGTTGGCTGGGTGTGTGATGTGATTTCAGTAATTACAGTATCGAGTCAGATTTACAAAGACCTTAGCAGTATAAGCCCTATTATCAGTAAAATGTTCCATCTTCTGTTACCTGGCTGCTATCTAGGACTCAGTAGGGAAGGGCGTCATAAAGCCGTTGAATCCTCTCCTGAGGCAAGCTGTTGTTAACTGGTCATTGATATCCTGGAGACTGGCATTCGGATAGATTTGTCGTCCAAGCTGGTCCCACAAGTGTTCTGTATGTCTGCGAATCTCGTTGGCAACGGGACTACCTCAGCATGATGCATATAGTTCAGAGAGACACGTGCCTTGTGTGGACGAGCATTGTTTGTTAAGAAATGACACCACCGTACTGTCACAGTAGAGGTTATATACAGACCTACTAAGGAGACTGCCTACACTACGTTTGTCCGTCCTCTTTTAGAGCCGGCCGGGGTGGCCGAGCGGTTCTTGGCGCTACAGTCTGGAACCGCGCGACCGCTACGATCGCAAGTTCGAATCCTGCTTCGGGCATGGATGCGTGTGATGTCCTTAGGTTAGTTCGGTTTAAGTAGTTCTAAGTTCTAGGGGACTGATGACCTCAGAAGTTAAGTCCCATAGTGCTCAGAGCCATTTGAACCTCTTTTAGAATACTGCTGTGCGTTGTGGGATCCTTACCAGATATGACTGTATACAACGAAAAAATTCAGAGAAATACAGCACGTTTTGTATTGTCGCGAAATATGGGAGAGACTGTCATGGAAATGATACAGGATTTGGGCTGGACATCAGTAAAAGAAAGGCGTTTTTCGTTGTGACGGAATCTTCTCACGAAATTCCAATCACCAACTTTCTCCTCCGAATGCGAATATATTTTGTTGACACCGACCTACATAGGGAGGAACGATCACCACGATAAAATAAGGGAAATCAGAGCTCGTAAGGTGTTCATTCTTTCTGCGGGCGATACGAGATTGGAATAATAGAGAATTGTGAAAGTGGTTCGATGAACGTTCTGCCAGGCACTTAAATGTGATATGCAGAGTAGTCATGTAGGTGTAGATGTAGATGTAGGACACAGAACGTCCATAATGTACCATTTTGTGTCGTCAGAATTCCCTTAGCCACTAAGAGCCATGACCTAACATCACATTCTGTGGTTCGCCGAACCAGTCCGTGCTTCCTAGACACGGCACCATCAAAACGCAACATCTTGTGTTGTGGAGTTGAAGACAGCCAACGCTTGGGACGCTGCAGTTAGTGTCCGAGCAGTGGTGCGGAATAACACGGAATGTGACGGGATGTCTTTTACTTGTTTTCGGTTGGGAGGCACAGTTACGAAGCGGTCACGACATCTCTAGTGAAAAATATAGAGAACCTCCCATGCAGTAATCAGACGTGGTCGAATGGAACGTTGACGACGAGTGTGGTTGCCTTCACGTTCTCATCCACTTGAACATCGGTCCACTGTCTCACCCGAACGCCACACAAATAGAGATCTTGTACGATTCGACCAGTTGGCTCAATGAAGCTCATACTCGGTTAGGTGCTGATAACACTGGCTCATACGAGTACTAGGTATCTCCGTGTCCACTGTAGCCATCAATCGACATCTGAAGCTGTTCACGTTCATTTTATTCCTTGCCAGGCCTGTTAACATCACTTAACACGAACACCACTAACGCGTTTTGTCGCCGTTCTACCTCTCAGATCGAATTGCAGACATCATAGTTTACATGCCCGTCGGTGGGATGTATGGGTACGAAATTACACTGAAATCCAACAATATCTTCTGAGTGCTTCCATTTTCCTGTCAGGCAGTGTAGCAAACCCTTTTACCAGTTCTACTAGTAGACCGGTATTATTGCACCTGGGAGTGATAGCACTCCGGTTGGGTTATTGTGAGTTTTTATTGTGATATTTCGCGAGGACACCCTGAACAAGTTCATAGTAGATGGATAACTGTCTTCCAATCACTCACTATGCGATGGGTTTCCCTTAGTTACCAATATACTGATTTACTGTAACGTCACCGCATTCTTCAGATAACGACCATGCGAGGCCAACTGCAATAATATCATGATAGGGTAGCATATCGTGTCAATAAAAATTCGGGCATCACTGATAATGGCAGTACCGGCTGTGTGATCGTAGATGACACTTTTCCTTCCACGTTCTAGGGATGAATACAGGGCTATTACAAATGATTGATGCGATTTCATAAATTCACTGTAGCTCCATTCAATGACATATGGTCACGACACACTACAGATACGTAGAAAAACTCATAAAGTTTTGTTCGGCTGAAGCTGCACTTCAGGTTTCTACCGCCAGAGCGCTCGAGACCGCAGTGAGACAAAATGGCGACGGGAGCCGAGAAAGCGTATGTCGTGCTTGAAATGCACTCATATCAGTCAGTCATAACAGTGCAACGACATTTCAGGACGAAGTTCAACAAAGATCCACCAACTGCTAACTCGATGGTATGCGCAGTTTAAAGCTTCTGGATGTCTCTGTAAGGGGAAATCGACGGGTGGGCCTGCAGTGAGGCAAAGAAACGGTTGAACGCGTGCGGGCGAGTTTCACGCGTAGCCCGCGGAAGTCGACGAATAAAGCAAGCAGGGAGCTAAACGTACCACAGTCGACGGTTTGGAAAATCTTACGGAAAAGGCTAAAGCTGAAGCCTTACCGTTTACAATTGCTACAAGCCCTGACACCCAATGACAAAGTCAAATGCTTTGAATTTTCGGCGCGGTTGCAACAGCTCGTGGAAGAGGATGCGTTCAGTGCAAAACTTGTTTTCAGTGATGAAGCAACATTTTTTTCTTAATGGTGAAGTGAAAAGACACGATGTGCGAATCTGGGCGGTAGGGAATCCTCACGCATTCGTGCAGCAAATTCGCAAGTCACCAAAAATTAACGTGTTTTGTGCAATCTCACGGTTTAAAGTTTACGGCCCCTTTTTCTTCTGCGAAAAAAACGTTACAGGACACGTGTATCTGGATATGCTGGAAAATTGGCTCATGCCACAACTGGAGACCGACAGCGCCGACTTCATCTTTCAACAGGATGGTGCTCCACCGCACTTCCATCATGATGTTCGGCATTTCTTAAGCAGGAGATTGGAAAACGGATGGATCGGTCGTGGTGGAGATCATGATCAGCAATTCATGTCATGGCCTCCACGCTCTCCCGACTTAACGCCATGCAATTTCTTTCTGTGGGGTTATGTGAAAGATTCAGTGTTTAAACCTCCTCTACCAAGAAACGTGCCAGAACTGCGAGCTCGCGTCAACGATGCTTTCGAACTCATTGATGGGGACATGCTGCGCCGAGTGTGGGATGAACTTGATTATCGGCTTGATGTCTGCCGAATCACTAAAGGGGCACATATCGAACATTTGTGAATGCCTAAAAAAACTTTTTGAGTTTTTGTATGTGTGTGCAAAGCATTGTGAAAATATCTCAAATAATAAAGTTATTGTAGAGCTGTGAAATCGCTTCAATCATTTGTAATAACCCTGTATATCGTTTTGTTAAACAGTATTTTGGGCTTCTTACCTTTTACACTATGTGACAGAGAGTAACGCTTGGTATTTAAAAGCAAGGAAACAACGAGGGATCTCGAGAATTAAGTGCCCGATTGTACATGTAAACAACTTTAAGCCAAAAGTTCATGTAATCTACATGTATGCTAAGATATAATAATAAGAAGGATTTTCAGTATCGTCGACCACGCCGTTTTGTTACCCTTAATGCCAAACCCTACATCTGTCAGTAGGATCACCGTTAGTCTTCGCAGTTGAGAACATTTGGACCATTATGGGTCGGGTTCTCCAACCATATCGGGATTCTGACATTGTAACGTGCCAACTGGACACAATAAGGCACGATATCCCTCAGGACGACATCAACAATGTTTTCAATACCAAGCCGAATAACTGCTTGCAACAGGGCTAGAGATGGATCAGTGCATCATTCACTTGCTCAGTTTGTAAAGCTCTTTCTCTTGAGTAAATCATACAGTTTTTCTGAAATGAAATTTTTGCCTCTTGCACGATATTAACAATCACACTTGCAGATTTCCCTTGAATGAGGTACTTTCTCAAATCACTCTCAATGTTTAAAGAAAGTTTTCAAACACAGCAAGGTATCGGAAAATATATTGCTCCATCCGAACTCACCACACCTTACGAAAAATTAAAAACTGAAAATTTATTTTGCTTCTATTCTCCTTCGCTGTTCTTTCAATTGTTTTCAAAAAGTGTTGTACTGTCCCATATATAGGACATGTACCACAGAAAGCAGCCAAGACACAGACCTCCTGTGAAACTATAACTTCATATTACGTGAATAAATTCACAGCACAGTATGTTTTAAGAATCAAAGGCAAGGCAAGCAAACAGTGATGTGAATACTATTACTTACCTTTGCTGTAATGAGGTATATTTTGGTCAGTTAGATACCAACACAGCAGCTAGATTATATGAACACGAACATAGGTAAAGGTTGCAGAATTGTGACGTCACATTTCGTGAACATGAACTGATTGAATGTCTAAGTGCCAACCAAAAGGCGAAGGGTGAATCTGTGGTATTCATTGGAGTTTATTAAACATCTTGTACAAACTCCTCACTTAATATTAACTGATGAAACTGAGCTTAATACTCTACTTCTCCTGCACTTTGCTTAAGCGTCACATTTCTTCAGTTCATTTCGTACTGTTGTAAACTTCTATTAATCCATTTTTCCTCTTATTCATTTATTTTATTATAGTCATCACGTATTCCAAACTGCTCTATAGTCTATTGCTTTTCATATGTACATAATTCTCATGGTAAGTACAACTCTTCATAATCACTGATATATGTAGTACCAACTATGAGAGAATTTTGAAGAGACTTTTTACTCTGTTTTTTGGATCATCTTGCGTATGAAACACCTTCTAGAGTTATTCCAAAATACAATAAAGCACGAGCCCTATATTTATTTTACTGTAATTTCCAATTAAACTGATACATATGCTTACTACTTAACCAGAGGTAATTTCCCATCATTGAGTGCAATTCTTCATACTCACATAAACAAGTCGTTACGTATTGCTTACAACACATAAATTTAGACTAAGCTGTAGCTTGGTTTTTCAAACTACAGTTGTCTACTGGGTGTTACTCCTCATTTTCGCACATATTTACGGTTCTTTGATTGTTACGTCTTAATGTATTATGATTTGTTTCCTTAACATTTGTTTACTGTTTACAAGAAATATATTCAAGAATGTTACCATCGCACTATCAAAGCAAATACTTAACCTGTTTCTGCATCTACCTCCCACAATGTAATACATTTTCAGATACCTGAGCTGTACTGTATCCTTTTACGTGGCGATAATGAGTTACTATTTGATGGTGACTTTGTAAGCCGAACACAGGATAACTGAATCAAACAACAGAATAGAAAATTCTCAAGTTCTTGTGTTTCATTTATAAATATCAAGCTGTTACATCAAGAAGTGATGGATGTGACATTGATGACATTTTTGTCTAATAGGGCATACCAGGATCCCCTATCAACTCGGTACTTATAAAGAGAAGATTTCCGTTAACAAACTGTTGTCTGAACACAACCATGTGTCTCTGAGGCAAGCAGACCCCCTATGAGATTGGTGGCGGATAAGAGAATTGCTGAAATATCGCAATACAAGAAAACGCTATTGCTGGGCCTCGAAAAGTCTTCCCCCAGCAGAGAAAATAATGAAAATATGGGCATTCAAGAGATAGTCTCATTAACTCAAAATCGTGATTATGAGACTTGAAGCGGTGTGGGAAATATGACTCATAACCACGAGGAAGGGAGAGGTATGAGTTTAAAGTAGAATTTAAAGCAGAAGGTTTTCATTGGATAATATTTTCTTTTTATACCAACAGCGGTAGGAAGTCATACCCTACTGTTCTTCCATTATAGTTTATCGTTTGACTGTATCACAGTCACTAACTTAGTGTTAGCTCGAAATTTGAAGTTAGTGTAGCAAGCTGTAGTTAAAATTTAACGAATAATTCCAGACATAGGTCCTCGACTGTGATAGTGCCCGAGGGAGGACTCGAACCTAGGATGGGGGGAGCCGCGTGAACCGTGGCAAGGCGCCTAGACCACGCTGCTACCCTGCGCGGCCGCAGTGCTGGCAACCCGTATTGCTCCAGATACCGCCACACACTCCATGGGGTACCTTTCTGACTGCAAACTAGACAATATCTGAGGACTAAAGGTACGAGAAGGGGCTTTACTATTCTGCTCGGTCGAGCTAACAAGTGCGTCTGTCCTATTACGCACTAGTGCCGTGGGGTCGACATTCTGCATGACGCTGAATATTGCACTCCTGAGTCTATCGATTCCACATTGTGGTTTTAATTAAATTTCCGCTACTTGAGACACTGTAGACGGAAAACTATTTATCGAAAGGGTACCAACTTTTTAGGAATGCTGTTCGGACTGGGCGCTGGAGCATTAGCGTTGTTGGTACTGATAATGTCATGACAGTCTGTTAGGCGCCTGTTTTGGTAGGAAGACGTAGGGTTGAAACACAAGAATCAGTGTGGCTTACAGTTGCAGACAGTCAATATGGGTCTGGACAAGGTGAGCAGGACTTCATACTTCGAGCTATTTTATCAAAACAACGGCAATAGTCATGCTTCTCTTCGCGAGCATCGTCTCGTTCAAGCGGTATGGAGAGGCCTTCTATCCGCACTGGGGGAGAAGAACGTGATCGAAATTTCGAATTAACTGGTGATTTTGGAATTGCCCCTGGGAGAGGCCGACGCCCAATTGCACCACATATTAGTGAATAAGCTACTGTCTCCACCGCTGAAAATACTGGACGCAATGTGCGATCTTCAAGTAGTGCATAACAGCTAAATATTCCATGGTGCACCGTTCGAAAAAGTGCTTCGAAATATTGTGGAATGATATCCGGTCTGTCGTGGGTGCAGATGGTCGTCTCATTTATCAATGTTTGAAGCCTCGGACATTAACATGAGACGCAATTACCAAAGGTTACTTTTTCACGTGGAATTTAAAATATGTTCCCTTCTATTGTTGATTCGCCATATCTCTTCCGCATCTCCTTACAAAGATTCCTGCAAAGATTCTTTGCCCTACGATCACACGATTTCATGGAGCCCTCTCAAGCGGCGAAAGGTTAATTATAACTACCCTGTATATTCTCATGATACCGACACACTTGAGCAGAAGTATCACATAACGGTAAACCTCATTATCGACAGGCCGCGGTTCTGCTGCTATCGAATACCGACACGTGCAGATGACGTTCCCCTTTCTTCTACGTCGCATAACCTTATCTTCTCACAAACAAACAGCTTTCGTATGTGATCTCAATTTCAGGCTCATTTCATGACCTTTCTTTTTTTAAAGAATGTAGATGTCGGCTTTTCTACACACTTATTGCGATTACCCGTAATTCGTAATCATTTCTGTGTCAAATGGTTCAAATAGCTCTGAGCACTATGGGACTTAACTTCTGAGGCCATCAGTCCCCTACTTAAACCTAACTAACCTAAGGATATCACACACATCCATGCCCGAGGCAGGATTCGAACCTGCGACCGTATCGGTCGCGCGGTTCCAGACTGTAGCGCCTAGAACCACTCGGTCACTCAGGCCGGCTTTCTTTGCGAAGTATGAGGTCTGTTGTATCCCACTTTAATAATATTTCAGGTTTAAAGACCATCAGCATCCCTCATCACAGCCTCAATTTGCACCTAATATTTTATTGCTGTTTAACATATTGAGTAACTGTTCTGTAACATCATCGTTAATTTTGGGGATTACTGCAGCCACTGCAGTCGCACATGAGGCACTGATACGTAATTTCACAGGCGCGCCTGTTTGTAACCACGAGGAGGCCGGGCTGATCCCCGCAATCGTGGTGACATTGCGGAAGACCAGGCAACTACGAACGGCCTGCGAAGTATTTCCAGATCTTTGAGACACGAAGGTGTTGATCTGTACGTGTCTGAAAGCTATGTATCGGCACACCAAGCGTGCTCTGAATTGCTATATACACCCTCTGATTCCAGCAGAGTTGTGCGCAGTCTGTAGCACCATCCGCGACCTCGGGTTCACGTAAGTCTTCATCGCGTTATGGGCCGGCCAATAGCTGACGCCGGTCAGGGCAGTCATCTTCACCAGAGCAGTTCACGGTTCTAAGTCCATACTTGTGGACTTATAATGAGATGGCAGATGCTTGACGGTAGCGACCTGGCTCCTGTCTTGGAGGGCAGCGTTTCGCACACAGGACGGTACTGTCGTCATCCGCCCACACCACGGCGAGTGTAGCCCACTAGCGGTGGAAGCCTTGGAGGAATCAGCGGACGTTTGCGTCACTGGTGCGTCTGACTCATGGCCAAATAGTGGTAACTCAAGTATGTACTGCCAACGGGATAAATATTGTGAGAAAATTAGGAGGCAGACGTCAAATGACCATCCCGCCCCCGAGACTTTCCGTCGCCAGCTTCACTGCCGGTGGATTGCGTCTGCACGGGTCGTATCCATTTATGTCGCAGCACCGCAAGACTGTAGCTCAAGATAAAGTAAGAGATGTTATATCTTACAGCGAAGTTTCCCTAGCCACCCTCGACCAGTACCACAGCCGCCTCAACCCGCTTCTCCACCACAGGGGCACCACTCATCCCTGTAGTTCTATTACACTTCCCTAAAGCACACTCGGTATCAAATCAGTGTTTGTAGACGATAGTACAACCAACAGCATACCGAAGATTAGTAGTCACGATTGATAAATGTCCATGGAATTTTCTTTAGAAGGCACTGATATGGTACTGAATTACAAGCCTTTCGAAATTCTGGAAGCACTGAATCAACCTAGCGTCCTTTATCCATGGTAATGAGTATTTTGTGTGCAAGGAGTAAGATTTGCAATTCTTTTGAACCAAGTTTCAAAATCCATGCCGATTTTCGTATATTCACATAGCCAGCTGGTATAGGACAGAAACATAACTCTGTCCAAGAGATTTGCGAAGATTGTAGTTAATAGTGGAGCTGCATCTTCCCCAAATTTAGTAGTGTACAGTACGGCAGGAACTCCATCGGGCCCTTGATCCTTACAAAGCTAAATCGAATTGATGTACATTTTAACGACACTGATATTCGCTACACGTCACGTGTTTTCTGAGAAGCAGCTGTTGAATGTTGGCAACAACGTAATATTAACCTGTGAAAGACCATTTGAACAAGTAATTCGAAATTTTCACTTTTGTTTCTTTTTTACATATTTCGATTCGTGTCTTGCTTACGAATATCTGGCCACATATTTTTTTGTGCGACTGATAACCTTAACATATGAACCAAATTTGTTGCGATATTAGACAGGTTTTGCGACAGTGTATTGCTACAGTAGTTTATCTGAGCTTGTCGCATGAGCCTTCGGCTATCTAGGCATATTGAAATTATCGTCTTCCTGTCTGCAAATTTATACTTAGCTTCATGGCCGGCCGGGGTGGCCAAGCGGTTAAAGGCGCTACAGTCTGGAACCACGCGGCCGCTACGGTCGCAGGTTCGAATCCTGCCTCGGGCATGGATGTGTGTGATGTCCTTAGATTAGTTAGGTTTAAGTAGTCCTAAGTTCTAGGGGACTGATGACCTTAGAAGTTAAGTCCCATAGTGCTCAGAGCCATTTTGAACTTAGCTTCATGCAGTAGGTTCTGTTTCTTAGGAAGCGTCTTAATATTGTGTGTCTATTATGAACTGTGTCCACTTTATGTAATTTTTATGCAAGGTACACCCGATTTTAAGGCTTGAACAGGTGTTCCAGTTCCTCTACATCTTCAGCTTTTTTTTCTGTGTTAGGTTCTTGTCTCAACTATGACTCACAGTCAGTTTTCAGAGAAAGAGATAAAGCATCGCACTGAGGGTAATTCTGATTTAGATAATTTGGTCGTAAAGGATGTGATTAAAACCACAATCGTACTTACTCACGATTTACATAGTAAACTAGGTTAAAAACACTTGCAGGCGAAAGAAATCTGTGTAATGGCAGCATTGAAAACTAAACAAAATTTCCTTAATCAAGTACATTCAATTCTGCCGGATAAAAAGAAGTGCATTCGTTTAAGAAGTTATAGCCACTTGTACTTGAAATTATTGAATAACGAACATGTTCGTCGATAATGCAATTTACTTTAGTTAGTCATAGGACAATGAGAGATTAAAGGTGGAAACGTAACTCTAATAATATAAATTGACTTTTCGGTTAAAATGGTTCTGAGCACTACGGGACTTTAACTTCGGAGGTTATCAGTCCCCTAGAACTTACAACTACTTAAACCTAACTAACCTAAGGACATGACACACATCCATACCTGAGGCAGGACTCGAACCTGCGACCATAGCGGTCGCACGGTTCCTGACTGTAGCGCCTAGAACCGCTCGGCCACCCCGGCCGTCATTTTTCGGTTAGTGATTATTGATTGTCTAATCTAAAATTTTACTCAAAAACTTGCATAATATGAGTGTAACTTACTTTCGATTGATTACAAATTTCATAGCATGCAGGGAATTTACAAAAGTTTTTAGTGTTCTAAAGAACATATTCAAACCTTAAATAACCAAAAGTAGTGCTGAAATGTGACTTTTTGGGAATGTGCGATAATGAAAAACAGGAAGCCTGACAAATATATTTGGAACGAGGCAGATACACAGAACTGCAAGCCCGTTTCTCACTCATGAAAGTCAGCGAGAATTTCGACATCTCTGCACCTAACACAAACACTGTTACGTTCCTGTATGAAGAATGCTGTCGTATCGTAACTTTCTTCTCTAGGTGGTTTCATTGTGCGAAGTAATTTCTGCTACATTCTCAACATATCGCTTCAGAATTTATTTTTGGGCGACTCCGTTTTTTATTGCAATCTGAAGCAAAATTAACATTTTTCTGAAGTGAGTTAAACTCACGTCTCTGTGTCATTGTATAAGGGGAAGTCAAATGAAAATGAGAGAGTTGCAAAAATGTAAGCAAACTGTTTATTGTTTCAAAAGTAGTCGCCGTAACTTAATACATTTGTCCCACAGCGAGGCAAGGCGGTCAGTGACGGCATGGTAAAATGTATGTGGTTGCCTGTGGATCCATGATTGTACCCAGGTGTGCACCTCTTCCCCCAAAGTAAATCGACGGTCAGGAATGTCATCCTTCAAGACTCCAAAAATAAGGAAGTCCATGGGGAGGGATCGGTGCTTACGGAGGATGTTTAATGGCTTCCCAGCGAAAAGTCTGCAACGTGCTTGAAACAACCTCGGCAACATGTAATCGGTTATTATCCTGAAACAGAATGATGATGTCCGTCAGCATTCATGGGCATTGGGATTTGACGGCGTATTTCTGTTTTTGCAAAGTGTCCATATATCGCTGTGCTTTAACTGTGGCGCGGTGTTCCAGAAAGTCAATGAGCGGCGGGCCCTTCCAGTCCCGAAGATGGAGTGGCTGTTATTTTGTCTACGATGCAGAAGTGCCTCTCAGAATTCCTTACACATCCTCTATTCAGTCCCAATCTCTCTCTCTCTCTGTAACTTCCACAATGTCGGAGCTCTGACGAAAGACATTCGTGGCCCTTAATTTGCTTCGGACGAAGAGGTCTCGCGTTGGTACAGTCATGGTTCCGTAGGCAGCCTCAAACATTTTCCTATGAAGGGATTAAACAGTCTTGTCTCGCAGTGGGATAAATACACTGAAGCACCAAAAAAACTGGTATAGACATGCGTATTCAAATACAGAGGCATGTAAACAGGTAGAACACAGCGTTGCGGTCGGCAACGCCTATATAAGACAACAAATGTCTGTCCCAGTTGTTAGATCGGTTACTGCTGTTAAAATGGCAGGTTATCAAGATTTCAGTCAGTTTGAACATGGTGTTATAGTCGGCGCATGAGTAAAGAGACACAGCATCGACGAGGTAGTGATGGAGTGTACCGTGAATATCAGGAATCCGGAAAAACATCTATCTCCGACATCGCTGTGGCCGGAAAAAGATCCTGCAAGAAAGTGACCAACGACGAGTGACAAGAATCGTTCAACGTGACAGAAGTGGAGCCCTTCCGCAAACTGTTGCAGATTTCAATGCTGGGCCGTCAACAATTTTAAGCGTGCGAATCATTCAACGAAAAATCATCGACATGGGCTTTCGGAGTCGAAGATCCACTCGTGTACCCTTGATGACCTCACGACATAAAGTTTTACGTGTCTCCTCGATCCGTCAACACCGACATTCGACTGTTGACGACTGGAAACCTGGTGCCTGGTTGGACGAGTCTGGTTTCAAATTGAACGTAGCGGATGGACTTGAACGAGGATGGAGACAATCTCATGAATTCATGGGACCTGCATGTCAGTAGGGGGACTGTTGAAGCTGGTAATGGCGTGGGGCGTGTGCAGCTGAAGTGATATGGCATCCCTGATACGTCTAGATACGACTCTGGCCATATTCTTCAAGAATGAATTCTGAACAGATAATATTGTGAATCATGTACCGTCAAGAGCGACGTTCATCATTTATGGATTAAAGTTAAGCATCAAACTAATTACGTCCGCTTTCTGAATTCTAATTCCTTGTCATGTTCCAGACCTCACGTCAGTATAGTTCTTCCCTCCTCACGCCAGCCTGCGTGAGCTAAAACGCGTGCATTTCGGCCTCCTCTAGTAACACGGTGTTGGCTCTTCTGCCAACACAACATCCATTGTGCATTCCGACGGACTTCGGCAATTCCAGAGGGACAATGCGACACTCCACACGTCCAGAACTGCTACAGAGTGGTTCCAGGAACACTCTCCTGAGTTTCAGCACTTCCTCTGACCGTCGGATTCCCCAGACAAGAACATTATTGAGCATACGTGGAATGCATTGCAACGTGCTGTTAGAAGAAATATCCACCCCCTCGTACTCTCTCGGATTTATGGACAGCCCTGCAGGATTCATGGTGTCAATTCCCTTCAGCACTCAAATTGTTCGAGTCCATGCAACGTTGTGTTGCGGCACTTCTGCGTGCTCACGGGGGCCCTACACGATATTACGTAGGGTACGAGTTTCTTGGCTCTTCCGTGTATATAAACAGATACGTCGATTATTTTTAAAGTAGTATATATTTTACTTACTTTCAGTCTGTTTTCATTTCAAATCCCCTTGCATCATTTACATTCAAGTAACGTACGACTTCCTAATTTCATCTTCAGTCTCACTTTGTAGCCTTCACAGTCCTTAAAATCAGTAGAACTCTACGAAGTATGCTAAATCAAAGTGAGGTTAACTGTTAGAGTCACTAAATTTTTCCTGTTGCGACTAACAGCTAACAGACTTCATCTATGTGCTGTTAGACAGACCGCTAGTTATTAGCTATAATTTTTAGAAGGTTTCACGTGTACATCAGTGACACCAAGAGTGCATTCATCACATAAATTCAACATGTTTAATCACTAGTTGAATGACTTTGTTAATATAACAAATATGAAAGCATAGGATGGTCTCAATATAAATACCCCTCAACCAAAGATGTCAATTCGGTATGCTCCTAAATCTGTATTAGACACTGTCTGCTGCTCTCAGCTGAATTAAATTCACTGAAATGAGTTAAAGGAATCTTTGTGTTTGAAATCAAGGAAATGAAGTTACGTTGGAAGAGTGCTAACTCTGGAGTCTAAAGAATATGTTGTGACGAATAACAATTAATAAGCAGGCAATAAGTAAAATCCTGATCTCTTACCTACCGCGAGCAGTGTTCTTGACCTTAATACTGTATGAGTTATTAATGATTCCAACTAATAATTCCTGACATTAAAACTTGATTTTATGACATCGGATCCACGTAAGTATGTTCTGTTCACACAATCACCCTTGGACAGTTTGTAATTCTAGCGTTTGGAACAAATAATTGCAAATTTCATTGACTTTGGATACTAGAGGCTGATCTGGAGGCGTGCTTAGATGTACTGTCATCTAGCCCTTGATTCCCAGCTCGTATTCAGCGTTACTAACATCCACTTATCGACTCAACTTTAGGTTGCTTCATGAATTTGTGGGAAACGACTATATTTAGTCAATCGGAAGTGTTCAGGGTCCATCGTTATGAATTTTTTTCATCTTTCTTTCACCATCATGTATTTCCTCAAAAGGGACTGTGTTTTTCAACGACCCAGGCATTTGTGTCTACCGCTGCTTTCAATGTTGCGAAAAAACAGTCACCTTGGCCTATACAGTCTACAGCAGAAGAAATCTCTCGGCAGACCATTCATCACTTGTTCCCCAGGCAGCCTTCTGGTAGCTGTGGGGCAGGAAATCCCTAGTCATCTGTTATCTCACATACCTTATCATTCTCGATGCCATATCACGAGTCTGACCCTTTGTTAAGGATTTTGTTATCCTTATTGGTGACCATCATGGTGACATATACTCTTCAGGGATATCTTAACTGCAGTTCTTTGTCGCAATAGTATGTGTTGCGAACCCGGTACATGATTTTAAGGATCTCAGTAATTTCTAAGAAACATCGGTGCAATTCAGGTAAAATTTTACGGCTATGAAATGATGCTTTAGAGAGGACTGTGGACCGTTCAGTCTACCATTTAAGTTCGTGTGTGGGTGTTGTCCTTAGCGTAAGTTAGATTAAGTAGTGTGTAAGCCTAGGGACCGATGACCTCAGCAGTTTGGTCCCATAGGAACTTACCACACAGTTCAAGAAAAAATTCCAGCAGTGCGATTATTGCTGCTGCATCCCTTGATGTGGCACGAGAGAGAGGCACTCCGACGGAGGTGCGTTCAGCGAGAACACTTGAACCGAGTTTGGCAACACGTTGGTTTTGCAAACTAGTCACGATTCAGTATACAGCAACCCAATGGACGTAGCCGCGTGTGGAGGCTCCCAGAAGAACGGATGGTGCCAGGTTGCTATTCTCGTGACAGCAGCCTTTAAATTTCTGATGCGTTAAAGCCCTATCTTCAAGGTCTCTGTGACTTTATATTTCAACAAATGGTCGTAAGGTCTGCCCGGACTTACCTTGATGGTTGGGATCCTCGACTGTTGCTCTGGCCTGCAGGTACTCCATATGTTACCTACTGAAGACATCAGGTCATGGGTTGCTCAGGGATTAGCACGTCACTGCTCGGTAGCCACTACGACTGATAAACTATAGAATAGAGTTGAAGTAGCATTGAATGTCCTATTCGTATCATTAATCCAAGCTCAGTTCAATTGATGCCAAGCCCGATGCGAGCCATTTTGCTATAAGAAGTGGAGGTAATATTTATTAAATTTCACATCATCTGTACCCCCAAATAATCTACAAATGTATTCTTGTAGCCTCCCTACTACACTGTCCATGCATATTAAGTAAAATGTTGTTAGCTAACCTCTTGATGTTGCTATAATTTTCCCAACAGTGTATTATCCAAAAAACGTGACAATAATATTCTTTGTAACCCTAGCAATACCAACGTATTTTCCATAATGCTTACTAACAAGGCCATGGGGGTGGGGGGGTAAGATTATGATCGCCGCGAAAGAAATTAAAAATGGAAATTTCGTCAACTGCTGATGACTTTTGCTCGCAGAAATATTTTTAATGAGATATGTATAAGTAAGGTCCTGAACCTGAAAATTGAATCACATTCATTTAAGAACACGAGATTGCTCTGATTACGATATTTTTCAAACTACGATGGGAAGTTCCTTTGGACACGCATGCTTGTCCAAAGGAAGTTTGCATCACAATCAGAATAACACTGGTACTGCAATATCGTATTTTTCTGCCGATACCGGGAAGCAACTTTCAACTTAAGAGTCCAGGTCGCAGACGTGTGGTTTACTACATATGGAAGTTTGCGGCTGGCTGACAGTCGCGTAAGGCGAGCTCTCGCGATAAGCGGGAACTCTGGATTCGAGTCATGGTTAGGCACAAATTTTCATTGTCCTCATTCCATTCTACGACTGATGGTTGTCATTATTCGCAATTTCGAATACATTTAATGTATTACATTTACGAAAGTGACAACTGTTACTAAAGCTTAATTTTTTGGGTTACGTTTAACTGAAAAATTCAAAATATTTTTGGATTCTGGTAGCATAAGTCATTAGAAACAATATTTTTTCAAAATTCTAAAATATAATATATCTTACTATAATATATTGTAAGTAGGCTGTTTAGGTTTTCTTATTGGTAACGCCACCTCTGTATGAAAATCACTGGCTGTGCTGTGTGCAGTCTGTGGCTGTTTTGCATTGTTGTAATACTCGCCATTGTAGTGTTAGGCCGCTGGCTGCGAACAGCGCGTAGCGTTGCGCAGTTGGAGGTGAGCCGCCAGCAGTGATGGATGTGGAGAGAGAAATGGCGGAGTTTTGATATTTGTGAGAATGGATGTCATGAACTGCTATATATATTATGACTAGTAAGGTAAATACATTGTTTGTTCTCTATTTAAATCTTTCATTTGCTAACTATGCCTATCAGTAGTTAGTGCCTTCCGTAGTTTGAATCTTTTATTTAGCTGGCAGTAGTGGCGCTCGCTGTATTGCAGTAGTTCGAGTAATGAAGATTTTTGTGAGGTAAGTGATTTGTGAAAGGTATAGTTTAATGTTACTCAGGGCCATTCTCTTGCAGGGATCTTTGATAGTCAGATTGCGTTGCGCTAAAAATATTGTGTGTCAGTTTAAGCACAATCATGTATAAATGTTTCTAAGGGGACGTTTCAATAGTTTCGAAAAGTGGTCACAAAGGCCCCTGCCCCCTTAGTATTCCGAAGATTAGTTCTGACAAAATACCGGTCTGATTCAAAGACTGTCAAGTAGCTCTCAATGAAGACAATTCATTGGCTTGATCTCCACGAAACGTAGGTACTTTCACTAAATAATTAACAACTGGAAATAGTTTCGATCTGTTTTAAATAAAATAGAAGCTATACAAATGGCAGGATCGATATATTGGCAATAAACAGGGAAATGGCAGTTTATCTGCACAAGATATGCCTAATAAGTCTTCTTGCAGCCTACACCGTGACGTTACACACCAACATCAGGTCCGATTAACAGAGGTCACAGAGTGAGATCAAACACCGTTAGCCATGACAGCAAACGCGTCTATGGGTTCTGCCGCAACAGTGGTCTGTGGACGACTGTAGATTACAGCTGAAACTTGTAACTGTAGCACTAAAACATTGAATATTGTCCAGTAAATAAAGGAATTTATTAAAAAAATGTGATTTTTATCACGACATTCTCCAAATACAGTTTTGTAATATTTGTCTGAACATGGTCACGCTTCTTAGAACAACTGAGGAATGTAACAAACATGCTTTAAAAATATTAACTGTAAGACAATTTCAGTATTTCACGCGATAACCTACTAAGAATATATCAGGCACCTTTTATAATGCTGAATGAATGAATCTCATTCAGTCATTATCTTATCGATCCTATATACCCTAACAACAAAGGCAACGCTCGTGTTGTGAATGAATTTATAGTATCATTAATTTCCCACTGCCAACGCTTTGTACTGTACAAAAGAAGAATAAATAGATAACCAAGAAGTTAAGGATCAAATTCACAAACTCACCATTGGGATCAAAGATGCGCAGTATCTATGATTAAAATGAAAGAGTGTTTTCATCCTCAACCTTTGCGACATGTCCAGCGTGGTGTGTGGTAATGTTTATCCATTAAGACGCTGTCAGCAGCACTGACTGCCCAGGGCTCTGCTTCATGCAATACCACTAGGAATATCCTCATATATAACACATAGAAACACTGCTGCTAAATACTTTACTAAAACACTTAGAAAACTTGGTAACGTTTCTAGAAACCTTCGATATAATTACATTGATGAGCCAAAACAATGTGACTGCCTACTTAATACCATGTTAGACCAACTTTGAAATGAAATACAGTACGATTCAGTGTGATATTGATTCGACAAGTCCTAGAAAGGTTTCTAGAGGTATCTGCCACAACATGTCTGTGAGCAGATCACGCGATTACCGTAAAATATAGTCCGATGATTTGTGGGAGCGGTGCAGGTGACCGATGGCGTCCGAGATATACTCCATTGGGTTCACGTCAGTGGAATTAGATCGCCAAGATATCGACGTCAGTTTACTATCAAGCTCTTCAGTCCACTGTAAGCAATTATGGGACGTGATGCAAATTGTTATCGTGAAGGAAGTTGCCATCGTCTTCAAGGATCGAAATCTGTTGTTGTGTCTTCGATTAGTATCACAGGTTCCACCAAAGCCGAAGCGTTTGTCGCCTACAACATTAAGCTGTCCACATTCTCCTGCATCAACTACATGGCTCATATTTTGACCAGCTGTTCACCTGGAAAATGGAAGGGTGGTTTATCCGGACACGACCATCAACTTGGTGTAACTAGAAGCATGATTTATCCAACCAAGTGACACATTCATAGCAGTGCTAGTTCCGTTTCGATGATCCTGTGTCCTCTGCAGTTGAAACTAACAATTTCGTGGGGTAGATATGGGAAAGCGAACGGTTTATCTGCTGCGGAGCCGTATATTCAACAAGGTGCGATGAATGGTGTGCTCTGAAACACTTGCGTCTGCACTAGCCTTGTATTCTGTCGGCATATCTGCCACCGATTGCTGCCTATCCTCTTTTGCCTCCAGTATCTTCAATGAGGTGTGGATGTCCAACTACTGACCAAATTCACTGTCCTTCAACCGCTTTCATTATGTGCTCAGAATGGTAGAACACGAGCAGCTTCGCCATTTCCGAAATGCCCGTGCGCCGACGCCATGCCTCAGCGACATACACCTTGTGAGAGGGTTTGCCCATTTGCGGCCAGTGTCATAACTAGAAAGCATCCCAATTCGTCTCTGCTCAACTTATATACAATATTTCCTTTGTCACACGCCCACAACGCCAAGGCGTGCCATTTATTCTTGCGATGCGCGGTTACCATAATGTTAACGCTTGTAAGTTAGGCCATATTTAAACTCATATTTGGCCAGTAACTACAGTAGTGAGAGTATACTTATAGAAACCAAATTTTAAAATACAAAACAGTCTTTTACTTAACAATTAGTGCTCCATAATATTTTATTAAATTAGTGAATGTTGTTGCCGTGTGCATCCACGGGATCTTCGTCCTTCAAAGCTGTTTGTAACGCACTGGATGGTCCATAATTCGACATCCTGCAAAAAAAGACTTTCGTGTCCCAAAATAGAACTGTGTCCTAAACAATCGGTAGTCCACATCAGCAGTCTATGTTTCTTCCCATTTGGCAACACTTCCGCAGTCTCTCAGCTCCAGCCATCGGGAATGGTATGTTTCCCACTGGGTATGTGTATCACCTTGTAGTTCAATTCACTCAACTTTAGTTCCCAAAGAGATACTCTGCTTGAAGGATCTTTCAGTGCTAGTAATCACTTCATTGTCAAAAGGTCCGTTACAACTTAGAATTTTGTACTGACAAGGTAACAATGGATTTAGGTAATACTATAAACGACACTCAACATTTATTTAGTGTGGCTGAGTAATCCTGTCCAGTTTTATGCAACTGCCTTGATGTATACAGTACTGCGTGCTTTTTCCATCTATATGATTGCCTGGTCCATCTAAGCGTGAGTGCTTGGTCACGAGATAGGGCAAGTTCGTTCTCGTAATTTGGAGATGCCAGTACCAGCCTAGTCGTTAACACCGCATACAATTTCTGAGGCCTGATCTGCTGGTCGACTGACCACTGGAATTTCCATACGTTTTCCAGCAAATGGATCAAGAGTCTAGCAATTTCAGCAAATTCTCTGATGAATTTTCTATAATGATTTTACACTATAAAAATGTCTGCAGTTGATTCATTGCTTTTGGTGGTAAGAAATCACGAACAGCACATATTTAACTTCGGTAAGTCTCTACACCACCTTGGCTCATCACATGGTCCAGACAGTTTACCTATGTTGATGTTAAGTGACCCTTCTCAGTACTTAGCGTTAACGACTCCCTCCTGACATTGCACATGCACCTCCAGATCTCTAGGAAACAAACTAATATCGACTAAATAAACCATACCCTAGTCTAGTATCAGTCTGTATTGGACTGTGGCTGTTGCATTCTTTAAAAAAAAAGCTCAAATGGCATCAATCGATACCGACAGTGACCTGCCGGCCGGCGTGGCCAAGCGGTTCTAGGCACTTCAGTCTGGAACCGCGCGACCGCTACGGTCGCAGGTTCGAATCCTGCCTCGGGCATGGATGTGTGTGATGTCCTTAGGTTAGTTAGGTTTAAGTAGTTCTAAGTTCTAGGGAACTGATGACCTCAGATGTTAAGTCCCATAGTGCTCAGAGCCATTTTTTCGATTGTGACCCTACGGAACAGTCAATACTATCTTCAAACAGTCGTCTGAATCCACTTCCAGTTCGGGATATTCACTGTTCAAACCCTTCATTGACTTAGATTGACCGAATTGAGGGCTATGTTCGATACAGGACATGCAACCATGTTTGTTCTTGCATTTTGGTATAGAAAATCACAACTAAACCTGTATTTATTTCTTCAATCCAGTTACTTCCTTGGAAAAATGACAATGGCTATTTACCATGTACTGTCACTGTCTTCACTAATGCTATTAACCAAATACTGTTCGATGAATTCTTCAATTACAGATTGTAGGTTCCTGGATATTCTGTACAAATCCGTGTAGACTAGAGAGATGGACGGCTTTATTCCTGGTCTGGTTTCTATGCTGAGTCACAGGTGTTGCTGATTATGGTCCTCTAGGACTGAAAAAAAACTGTATTAATAAAGTTTCCATTGCTGACTTATCCTTACATTTTAATTGTTACCTGTTCTAACATAGTGCAGATGCAGCACAGGTCTCCCACTCGACCTATCCTAATCATCCTCACTTCTAATGTATGATCTCCAGCTATTTCCTGTCCTGGTACCATGTTTCTGTGCATAAAACAAGCGAAGTATCCAGTTCCTCATTGTGTTCCAATGCCTCTATAACATCATATACATTGTTCAGTAGGTCACCACCCACACTAATCCAGAGTAAATCTCCTGTGCTCCTCTGTACCTTTTCATGTGAAATTAAGTTTTGTTGAATGTATACGCAGTTTGTTTCCACTTTCATGACTGAGGAACGTTGGAACAGTAAATCACTCACAGTTATTGTTGCCATCTGGAATAACTTCCCTCTGAGTTCGGTAGTATGCTGTAAAAGATCAGTTTTGGGATGACTGATACTCAGAAAGTCCAGCCCTAAGATAGCCCATTACCACCGACTGACATGTGGTAATACTTCAATATATTCGTGAAAATTGCCTGCTCCAATACAAAAATTGAACTGTGCTGATCCCAACTGTGCGACACCATTGTCCCCTATCCTATGTAAACTACATCGAGGGAACTGCAACTCAGGGGATTAGACTAGTGCACGACACATGAGTTCCTGTTTTCGCTAGAAAGCTGCGTTCCGTACAGTTTACCACGCCCACTAAACAGCACTACGCCTCTGCATATGCTTTTGCAACAATCTGTTCTACAGGGAATGCCTTCCGGTGATTGGGGCATTTCTGTTGGCATTTAAAGAACGTTTATTATGATGCCATTCTCAATACTTTCTGTTTCAACAGTTACGCTGCTGATGCCCCACCATCCCACATTCATAACATTGTGGTTGGCTGCTTTGTTTCCAAAAGTAGCCGGTGCTTCCACACCAATAGCTTTTTGCCTCTGAGGAAAAAACACTCCTCTCATCTTGCACCTTAGTCGCTATATCCAACTCTTCAAGTTGTGTAGCAACGTTAATGGTAGGGGCAAAATTCTTCCATCCGCATTCACCACGATATTTCGGCCGGAAGTACTCTAATAGATACAATTAACACCCCGTGTTCTGCCTCCTGCTGAATAATCTTATTAGCCTCTTCATTTAGTGTCGACTCATAAGTTGTGTACTGGTTTTCCTGATTCCATCTAAGAATTCCTCCCCCGACTGATTTCATGTCTGAGACAAGGCATCAAGTTGTTTCCTGAAGAATATTCATGTATTCTGTTTACAGTTCCGCTAATTTAGTCCTTTCTTAAACTGCTGGAACAAATGCACCTTTTTAACTCCTCATCTACATCTACATCCATACTCCGCAAGCCACCTGACTGTGTGGCGGAGGGTAAATGATACATGACGTACGTTTTCGCATTGTCTACTAATCTTATCTTGCTAGATGTAAACCTATGTCATGCGGCTAATTATCCAGACTAGTCAGCAAATGCTGACACATAAATCTTCGGTTTACCCAAAAGGGGAACCAATAAAGGAGCCACACTCAGAGCTATAAATGGAATAGGTGTGCTGACTGAAGATTTAGCCTTCATCCTCCCAGCCTGTCCGTGCTCCCTGTATGTTATTAAAATGTCTAACTGCATTTGTCGCGTGGCACTTCCCTCACTAGTTCGGCAATCCGTTTCGTCAAAATTTCGACCGTTCCCTGCGTTGTCATTACCCATGTGATTGGCATTTGTGGAACATTTGTCTACAATACATGCATGGTTATTTATCACAAAACGCTCAAAGGAACCAGGAAAATGACACTAATTTCTTCGACAGTCGAGACGCCGAGCACTAATGTACATCTTGCCAATAATGTGGGTAAAAACCACAAGTAGCTGACAATGCCTTTGCACACAGTAACCCGTGGCCTGCCAATTTACAATACTAGCATGTAACTGATCCTAAGAAATTAACAGCGAAATGTTCGTAGGTTCATCCAGTTTCACAAACAGCAGCTTTGTATTTCTATGCACATCCTATGAATTTATCATGCCCTTGAACAAAAGCAAACAAAATGCCATTATAGTAAAAGCTCACTCACCAAAACAGCACTGCTGAACTTCACACTGCAGTAGGAGACGTGATCCTGGATCCTCGCTGCAGACGTCAGTGACTACTCTGACACAACTTACAGCGACCGGTCTGATCCACCACTACGGCAGACAGTGAAACATGTTACGCTGAGATCACTCTGCTCGTAGTCCAGCACCTAGGTGGGATACAAATGTAGCGGTAAGTGGATACTGATAGACGTACGACATGTCAGTGAAACAGCATTGACAGATTACATATTCATTACTCAGTAGTACAACAGTCATACCGATGCCAGTAGAGGCCAAGGCCTTGAGGACGTAAGCTGTAGGCAACGCACAGCTAAGGCGCTGTGGTCAGCATACATCTCGGCGGTGTCGCGTATGAGAGACAGCGATGACACTGTCGGATTTAGCTCAACTTTTGGTTAATCGACTTTAGTTTGACGTTTTCATAGCGACTAAGCGGGCGAAACTTGTACTGACTCTTTGAGACTTTATTAGGAATGCACGCCCGAAGTCGCTCTAATGAATGGACAGGACAGAAATGCGGTAAATGGGAACTTTAATCCATGAAATAAGACGGAACTGATTACAGGCTACAACTCGGTAACAGAAAGTTGGCAAGCAGCGTCATTGCCAACGAATTAAAAAAAGGACAAATAATGAACAGAACACACAGAAAACATACTAAAGCGTAAGAAAAAAAAAAAAAAACAGAGCGCCCTTCGCGGTTGGATACGGATCTGCTCAGACAGCTGCGATTCAATGCCTAAGAACGCTGCGCTGTAGCGTACACCACACAACACTGAACTTCGCGTTAGTACGTGGCGGCTGATGTGTAGGCCGCTATATCAGGGCCCTGAGCGAATGCGGAGTGTTGGCATCGAGGAATCGTGCCGGAAGGTGCACCCGGTAGCCAGAGCGATAGAGCGAGTAATCTGTTTCGGAGGAGGAACTGCGTCAAGAGGCGGATGCCGCAGTGGCGGCACTTGCGATGTAGCTTCTCGAACAGAAATCGGTGTATGCATCCCTTGAGCCGCTATCAGTGGTGTGTCTCGTAAGGCATCCTCTGGTTTACCGCGGTTAAATGAGATAGTTGTAGCCTTCCCGTTCACCAGAAAGTCTACTGCTTGTGAATGTCGGTGGAGAAGTGTATATGGGCTGGAATATGAGGTTTTTAGTGGTGGTTTAAGGCCTTCCGTGTGGAGCACAATACCTGGACATTGTTCGAAATCTTGATACACGGAACACTGTATGCCCTGTCATGAAGCTTTCGGAGGATGGATCATCGAAACGCGGTCTCTCAAGCAAAAAATCTAGCTGATCTCGCTTTGCTGTTTCTATTGCGTCTGTGTCAACAAAATCACCAGGCAGGTGCAATGTTTGACCATAAAGCAGTTCTGCGGTTGACGAGCTGATGGTGGACTTCAATGTTGTTCGCAAGCCAAGTAGTACCCCTGGTAGTGTTGACGATCAGTTCTCGTCATGCCACATCATCCCGTTGCCTATCGTGTGGTTTTATTGTGGGCATTACCACAAAACCTGGCTAACTGAGCGAACAGATCTCATTCAAACTGACGTCCGCAGTCTGTGATGATATGCGGCGGACGTCCGAATCTCGCCAAAGGAGGAAGCTAATGTCTTGGCTGTGATATTATAGACCGGTAATACTTCAGGCCAACGGATATAATGGTCGGTCATTGTTAATAAGTACTTCTCTCCATTCGATGGAGGAAGTGGTCCAACAATGCCCAAATGTACATCGACGAAACGAGTGATTGTACCACGGAAGTCGCCAATTGGGGCTTGGAAATGGTGGATAATTTTGCAGTTCGACGCTTCAAACAAGATCTGACCCATTAACGACAGTCTTATGCATACAGCAGGGCCTCACGAAACGCTGAGTCACTAGACGAAAGGTTTAACGCAGCCCTGGATGACACAGCTCATGGATAGTGTTAGAAGCTGGCCTTCTGAACGCTGCCATCAGAGAGGGCCGAGGTAGAGTGCGAGAGATGTTGCACTATAGTTATGTTCCTTTCCCTGGAACGTATGTGAGCTACAACTTCAGTGCTAATAAGGCATCGTTGATGTACAAAAGGTGTTCATCGTCTTCTCGCTACACTCGTGCAATTGCGGAAAAAGCTACTGAACTAGAGACACTTTTGACTCGTGGTAGACGATCTACAAAGCCACTGTTGATCCAACATATGTGCTTAATGGCCGTTGTGAACTGCGCCGAGAATTCAAAGTGCTTAAACTGTCTGGGTGGGTATTTGGCGCCGTTCTATCCGACTGCAAACGTCAACAGCTGTGGTCCGTATAAATTGTTAACACTACGCTTCGACTTGAGTACGAAATTATTTTACCGCCTGGTACATAGCCAGGAGCTCACGGTCGTATGTGCTCCACTTCCTCTGCGAAGGCGACAGTTAGTGTCAGTAGTACGCCAGTGGTTGCCAGACATCGTATCGATCACTGTAGCGGCGCTGCGCCGACGGCCGTCTGGCTAGCATCCGTGACTATACCTAGTAGTGCATCGAGCCACGGATGTACCAGACGCGCCGTGTCGGCCAAGCTTTTCTCTGCTGCCACGAACTGAGAGCACATATCGTCTGTTCACTTCATGAGAGGATTGCTGTTAACTTCTGGGCTCTATAACAGGACGTCTTAAGTTCTTGTAACTCCACAACATGAGGAACGTGTCGTCTTTAGAAGTTCAGCATAACCAAGAAACATCGTAAATCTTTGACTGTAGATGGCCGAGGCACTTCCAGTACCGCGTCCACCTTCTCAGACAAGGAAGAGACCCCGCAGCATAGATCTTACGACCGAGGAACGTCACCTCTAGCTGCACAAAGTCACATGTGAGCACATTTGAGACGACTTCGTATCGTTCCAATCTTTCGAGTATCTTCCAGAGATGCTGTAGATTCTGTTCCCGGTCGGCGGATAACACTAGAACATCATCGAGGTACACGAAGCAGTATGGTAGCCCTTGGAGAACAGAGTCTATAAATCTTTTCCAACTTTAAGCAGCGCTACGGAACTAGAAAGTCATGAAGGTGCTTTCAGATAATCCAAGAGACGTTATTATGGCAGTCTTGGGTATGTCTTACGTGGCTACTGATATCTGAGTATATAACTTTGCACAGTCCAGAACAGAGAATACAATGGCACCACGTAGTGTGTAATCATAATACCTCTAAATCGGTATGGGACATCTGTCAGGCAGTGTTCGTGAGCTACAGGGTGGCGCACGAAATATGTTACCATTTTGTTTTTGGATATGAACTTCGTTGTCAATACAATCTGAAAGGAACATATGCTACAATGAAGAGCCGTCCATGGAGATTTGTTCTAACTCAGCACATGCTCAATATGTCCACCATTTCGTTTCTTAACTTCCTTCAAACGAACACTGAAGTTAGTAATCACCCTACGGCACATGTCGTCCGTAATTTTACTGCAAGCCTGAAGAATAAGTCTTCTGAGCTCCTTTAAACCACGTGGACGTTTCGGGAAATTTTTTTCCTTTAGGTACCCCCAAAGAAAAAAGGCACATGGATTGAGGTCTGGACTATTGGGGGGCTAATTTTGTCCGTCATTGAAGCGACCTGGAAACCTGAGTGAAATGATCCGCATGTCGAAATGATCGTGTGAAAACTCCAACACAATGTTTGCAGTATGTGGCCTTGCTCCATCTTGCATGAACCACTGAGTGTTGAAGGGCAAGGTAGTAGCAAGAAACTGTAGAATGAAGCTATTGCGAAGCATGCTCAAATAACGCTCACTGTTCACAGTTTCTTCAAAGAAGAAGGGTCCAGTAAGTCCGTGACTGGAAATTGCTCCCCACGTTGTAATCCTCGGAGCATAATGTTGTCATTCATGAAGCACTTGTGGGTTTTCAATAGCCCAAAAGCGTACATTTTGTTTGTTAACCACACCGTCTAAATGAAAATTTGCCGTGTCTGAAAACCAAATGTTGTTGAGAGTTTCTTCCCTATCCTCCGCCCACTGAGAAAACAGTAGTCTCTGCTGCTTGTGTTCTTCAGTGAGCTTCTGTGGACAGGTCATCTTGTATGGGTACATATGGAGGTCACTTTTAAGAATGCGCTGAACGGAGCGTCTGGATATTCCCAGTTGCACTGCTGCCTTTCTACACGATTTCCCTGGACTTCTCTGTACAGAAACTCGTACCGCTTCAATATTCTCCGGTGAACAAACAGGCTTAGGCCGAGGTCGCTTCGCTTCCAATACTGTTCCTTCCTGTATAGATTTATCGTACAATCTGTGGATGGTCTTCTTGCAAGGGACCCAGCGTGTGTTAAACTGTTGTCGAAAACGCATCTGAGTCATAACAAGGCTTTTCGTTTCATGAAAAAGTAACACAATTGCCTATCGTTGCTGTGTCGTCAGTCTTTCATTGTCAGTCACTGCTGCTTACTAGACTCCTAGCGGCAGTATCGTGAATTACACGTCATTTCGTAACTCATTTGTTTTTCCAAGCTCTGCTGGTACTGCTGTAGAGATCACAGCGGGATATCTAATGTGCGTCGTAAATTGTGAAGAAACAATTGGTAACACATTTCGTGCGCCACTCTGTATGTTACGGCGTAAAGTCAAGTGCCGGCACGCCAGCCGAGAATGATACAGAAGGCGTCAACCAATCGCCCACTGAACTATCCCTTTCCAGGACGACAACGCGACAGCCGCGGTCCCTAAGTGAAAAGGACATAAGCGCCGCGACGGACTGGCGACACCCCGGTTAAATAGCAGCTTCAAGATTATTCACTTCTATAGCAGCGACTTAGGATTGTCTATACTGAAGAAGGCTGCTTATCTTTTATGCCGCCCTTTGCTTGCGACCCATCTGTGTAATTGCGAAGTTAAGTCAATACCTAATTTCGCAATTACACAGATGTGTCGCAGGCAAAGAGCGACATAAAAAATAAGCAATCTTCTTCAGTATAGCCACCCCTAAGACGCTGCCGAACAAGTGCCTCATCTTGAAGATGCTATTCAACTGAGGTGTCGTCAGTCGGTTGCGGCGCTTATGTCCTCTTCACATAGTCTGGCACTTGAGCAGTCAACTGTTCCAAATACCTTTTTACTTTGTAATATAACTCATTAATACGATTTCTTTCAATGTTCTTTAGCGATCCGAGTACGCAGGCTTCCTAGATCCCACATATTTGACGATTAGGCTGGAGACATAATATTTGGCGACAAGGTGTAACAAGAACCCAGAGCCTGGCTGCCAAAATTTTTGTTTTGTCGCCAGATTTTATGTATTGCTGGCGCCTTAATTTCACCCTGTCTTTCTTTGAGGGGTTTGTTTACACGGTTTAACAGTGTCTCTTATACTGTCTTTGCCAATCAGTCTTTTCAGGTGGGCGTTGCTGAACTTTTCTTTGCTTGTTTGCTTATTTGTATTGCTTGCCTTGTCTGTTTATTGAATTTGCCTATTCCAAAATGAGCAACCCACCTTTTCCACCCCCACTCAGGCGCCTCAGCGGCAAGCGATAGATGCAACGCAGCTAGCACAGGTGTTTCAGTTTCAGACGGAGCAGATCTCAACGCTACTAAACACGATACAGCAGCTCCTGGCGACTCAAGCCACAAATGCAGCGCCACAAACAACAATTGTAGCTCCAAATGCCATGCCGTCTTTTCGCCAGCTTAATGAAAAAGGAAACGAACGGCTCGAGTGGTTGCGACAGTATGAAGCCCACATCACTTCTCACGACGTATCAGGTCCTGTGAAACTATAGTACGGTAGGACGTGCAGCCTTTCATCTCATTCAAAAATTGTTCCCTAAAGTCATTCAGAGTGAATTTTCCTGTAATCGGGTTGTAGATTTGCTTACTATTATGAGCAACAAGTGAATGTGGTGGCAGCTAGGTCCCAATTCTATCATTGCAAGAAACGATTAGAACAACCTTACCGCGATTGGGTAACAGATTTGCAAGGTATGACGAGGAAATGCAAATTCATATGTGCTTGTGGTGCTTTATATTCAAATGGGGTGTTGGTGATGCGATCGTGTACAGTGTAACTGATGTCAGACTCAGAGAATAGATTTTGAAACAAACAGATCCATCATTTAAGCACATACTGCAAATTCTTGATCAGTATGATTCAGATGTCGTAGCGGCCGATAAATTTGAGCACCCACCAGTTTGTCGCGCTGAGTCGCCCCTTGCTTACAACTGGACCCTTAGGCAACAACATCACAAGTGCGTCAGGCCACGTGAACAGATTTCGAAACAGGCGAACAGAATTAAGTCATGCCCTCGTTGCTATTCACGGCACAAACGCCTAGACTACCAGTCCAGACAAGCACAGTGTTAGGTTTGTGGCAAGACAGGTCAAATGGAACAAACATAAGAATTCTGCCCACTCACAGAAATCTAGTCACAAGGCCCATGTAGTCAGTCCGGTGTATTCAAAGCCTGCTCCAGGCATTCGCAAAACTAGCGAGCAAACCGTTTCTTCAGTGCTACGCCAGTGCAACAAAGTTTTCGTTCATCTGCATATTAATGGAAAACGTGTGAAATTTCATTTGTACATGGATGCCTCTGTAACACTGCTGAATCGTAACACATATGAACTGTTAGACTCCCCACGTCTGTCTAAAACTAGCACGCAAGTGTCGGCTTATACTGGACGAGACATTCTCATTCTCGGAAAATGTACTTTTCCTGACATGTATCGCTCGCATACTCGAATTGTGACTTTCATTGTGATACAATCACGTGATTGTGATCACATATGTGGCCTTGATTCGTTTGATATGTTTGGATTTAACATTCAGGACAATGTGCTGCCCGTGACTGCATTCAGTGCCAAAGAAAACATTTCGTGAAATCTCTTCTCAAGGTTTAGGCAAGGGTAACAAGTTTTTTACACATATTAATATTAAAGACAATGTTCAACCCAATTCTGTCCGGACCAGAACTTTTCCCATTGCATTACGGGACAAAGTCGCTGCTGAACTTAAAAAAAATTACAAGACAGCGCAGTTATTGCGCCCATACAAACCAGTTAGTGGGCAAGTCCACTAGTTTTGCTCCGCAAACCTTCAGGTCGCATTCGCCTATGCGTTGACTTTAAGTCTACGGTCAGCCCAAAATCTGTGATTGATACATACCCATTACCACGACCAGAGGATCTCATGGACAGATTAGGCGCAGGTCGCTACTTTCCAAAAATTGATTTGCGCGACGCGTATCTTCAAGTACCGCTCGACGAAGAATCTCAAAAAGTGTGTGTAGTGAATACTCATTTGGGATTGTTTAAATATTTGCATTTGCCTTTTGGCAGTGCTTCGGCCCTCGTCATTTTCCAGCAGTAATTGGAACAGCTGACTGCTCAAGTGCCAAACTGTTGAAACTATTTGGTCGATATTGTCGTAGCATGTCGTACACCTAAAGAACACATTGCAAATTTGCTTTCCTTGTTTCATGTGTTATCTGATGCAGGTCTAAAGTGTAGACTGGACATGTGTGATTTTTTTAAACCTAAGTTACAGTATCTTGGCCATGTCATAAACAGACAAGGTGTACATGTTCTTCAGTTACATTTGGTAGCTATACGTGACCTGCCAGTTTCTCGCAGTGTCACAGAACTACAGTCCGTGTGAGGGAAAATGAACTATTATATTCGGACCACACCTAATTCTGTACAAATCGCAGCTCCATTGCATCGCTTGCGTCCCAAGTACGTTCCCTTTGTTTGGACAGATGATTGCCAAGAAGCTTTTCAAAACCTTAAAAACGCATTGCTCAGTGACCGATGCTTGGTCCACTTTGATCCTGACAATCCAGTTGTGTTGCAAGTTGACACTTCTTCTTACGGAATCGGCGCAATGCTTTCGCACAGAATTTGTGATATAAATAGGCCCATCGGTTTCACGTCAAAGTGTTGTCCAAAGCTCAGTTTAACTATACACAAATAGAGAAAGAGGCATTGGCTATTGCGTATAGTGTCACAAAATTCCTCCACTATTTGTATGGCAGAAAATTCTACTTAGTAACGTACCACAAGCCATTGCACTCGTTGTTTCATCTGCTTTGTTGTTGTCTCAATACCAGTACGAGATTTTGATTCGCCCGACAGCTCAACATGGTAATGAGGACGCAGTTGCCCGTCTTCCGATTGACCCTGATACAGACTTTAACGCTTCTGCTGCATCTTGTTGTCACATAGATGCTCTCGATTCGGAATTTCTTCGATCCTTTCTTTTGAACTAAAGGAAAATTGCACAGACCACGGAAGCTGATTCAGATTTGAACATTCTGCTAAAATACATTCGCGCATCTGAGCCTCGTTCATTGCATAGCACAAAGAACTCTGAAGTGCGCCGATACTTTGCACGTCGGCATAGTCTCGCTATATAGCAAGGTGTGATTCTTGTCCAAAATGACAGTGGACAATGACGTGTGTTGATCTCCAAAGTTTTGCAAGAAGAAGTGTTGCAGTTACTTCAAGTACGCTGGGCGCTTGTTCGGACGAAACAGTTAGTGCATCGACACTGCACTTGGCAGGGTATGGACACCCAGATGAACAGATGACGTCACAGTGCCACGCATGTGCGGAACTTCAGTGCGCTCGGCCGCAAAAATTCTCTACTTGGCCCAAGTCGCAGTCACCATTACAACGTGTGCACATAGACTTTGCTGGACCTTTTTCGAACTCTCGTTGGTTGATTGTGGTAGACTCTTATAGCAAGTTTCCTTTTGCTGTGCCAATGAAATCTATAACGTCACGTAGCAGAGTTCAGGCCTTGTCATCTATTTTTTGCCTCGAAGGTTTGCCTGAAGTCATAGTGTCGGACAACGGACTTCAGTTCACCCAAATGAACTTGAAACATTCCTTGAACTCAATGGCCTACAACACGTGACTAGTGCACCGTTTCATCCACAGTAAAATGGCGAAGCGGAACATTTTGCAGAACCTTCAAGCATCAGATGGCCAAACTTCGCTCCGCACACACCAGGGATCAAGAATTGCAACGGTTTCTCGCCTCCTATCGTTCGCATCCATGAGATGGACCATCGCCGGACGAATTGCTTCACGGTCGCCGCCATCGGATATTGTTCCACCTGCCCCACCCTCCTCAGCATTCGGCGTCGCGGAAAGGCCGCAATTATCGCTTCGCGGTGCATGATATTGTGTTTTTCAGGGTTTTTAGCGGCGAGATGCTACGTCGACTTGGCGCATGCATGTATCTCATTTCACGCCCAGACAGGACTGCAGCACCGACATCACAATCAGATCCGCCACTGTCATTTGCACTGTGATCCTTCTGCATCACTTCCCCCAGATTCACTGATCTCGAGGAAGATCGGCCACAGCAGACACCGGAGGGTGTCATCACGACGCCGCGGAAAGACCCCATCGAGACGGAGGCTTCGTCTCCTCCGCCTCCTCTCGTCCTACCGTGGAGATGGGCCCTCCCGCGCCGCCGCATCCGACGCCTTCTGCATCTTATCATGGGCCTCAGGAGGTGGACGCGTACCCGCCCACCTTTCTGGTCATTTCCCGGGGGCGTTTCCACCAGAGCGAATGACGGATGGCGGGGTACGACCGGAAATCTGACGTCCCCGGCAGCCACAGCTTCCATTCCATCAGGGCGTCCACGCTCCTGCCTTACGGCGTAAAGTCAAGCGTCGGCACGCCAGTCAGGGACGATAGAAAAGAGGTGTCTGTAAGAAGACGTCAGCCAATCGCACACTGACCAACCCAGGACGACAACGCGACAGCAGCGGCCCCTATGTGAAGAGGACATAAGCGCCGTGACCTACCGGCGATATCCCAGATGAATAGCAGATTCAAGATTAGGCACTTCTATAGCAGCGATTTAGGGCTGTTTATACTGACGAAGATTGTTTATTTTGTATGTCGCCCTTTGCTTGCGACACATCTGTGTAATTGCGAAACGAAGTATTGTATCTTTTCACCTTCTAATAAAACTCATTAATACGATTTGTTTCAATTCTGTCTACCGATCCGAATAAGCAGCTTCCTAGACCCCATGTATTTGATGACTAGACTGGAGACCTAATAAGCTAAGCGCACGATAATCAACACGGGTGCCACGATCCATCTTCCTCTGGCACGAAGTGTAATGCTCAGGACCACACTTTCAGACGGTTGCATTACGCTTTCATATATCACAGAATCAAGTTCGGCTTTCGCTAATGCTAAAGGGTCCGGAGTCAAACGTCTTTACCGACACGCTGCTAGGAGTTCATCTGTCATTTTATGTGGTGCAGTGTGCCATGTGGTATGCGTTAGGAGCACCGAGAGGTTGGTCAAGTTCACGTAGTTGGTCAGCAACCCTGCGTGCCCACCGACAGAACCCTACATATCCTTGGCGCTCTGAATTTCTGCACTGCAGTGGAAACAGATGACTGCTAAGTCGGTGACTTCGTCCACCAAGCGAGCGTTCGCTACGTCCGGAAGTAATGTGCCAGGAAGTCTTTTCCGACTATGGCCTCTGTTACATCTGCGATGGTGAAATCGCAAGTATAAGGGCAGCCCAGTCTGAGGTTGACCTTCATCCACTGAGTACCGTACATCGCGGCCGTCAGGCGGAAGGCAGTCAGTTGACGGCTGGCAACGATGCATAGACGTTCGAGACAGGATACTCACATCCGACCTGGTATTCACTAATAATTCCATGCTGAAACCTCTGTCGGTGACAAACAGGCACTTGGAGCACGTATGGCAACGGTTGCGCCCACTGCGAACTGCCGGTTGCATTTTGGTGAGAACACGGTGATGATAACTTCTTCGCATGATAATCGAACCGGCGGTGGTATCAGCTCATCAGCACCATCGGAAGGAATACTCCTTGAATGTCCTGCTTATCTACCTCTCCCGTTGCTGGTGCTGTCTCGCCATAACAGGGCGCTGACCTTGGTCCACAAGAGTTCGATCTTTTCCGCGAGTGAGTCGTGGTCATACAATGCTGCTGTTGCTGCAGAGGTTGCACTGTTGTCGTACACTGCACTATGCTGATCTGTATGTGTGCGCCGGCCGAAGTGGCCGCGCGGTTCTGGCGCTGCAGTCTGGAACCGCGAGACCGCTACGGTCGCAGGTTCGAATCCTGCCTCGGGCATGGATGTGTGTGATGTCCTTAGGTTAGTTAGGTTTAACTAGTTCTAAGTTCTAGGGGACTAATGACCACAGCAGTTGAGTCCCATAGTGCTCAGAGCCATTTGAACCATTTTTGTGTGTGTGCCATTACGTGTTATATTTGATCGGTCAGCTATGCCACGGCGTCCATCTGCATGTCAGTCTGTGAGGAAACTACGGCTTTTATCTGCGGCAGCAAATGACTTCTCCATAGCGTGAGCAATGAGTTGTCTGATACAGTGACTGTTTCAGCCATGCTGTGTAGGTGTGGCAGTACTGGGATGGCTTTCTATCGCTCATCTCTTCTTGAGAAGGAACTTGCGGTATGCGAATCTCTTGGGACGCCGCCACTCGTTATATCCATTATGACTTGGTGTAAGAATACATTTCCTATGGCGACGTAATTGTGTCCCGCATTTCAGCAGTTAAGCGATGGTCGAGCTGTCTTACTATGAGTGCGAACTTAGTCACATGGGCTGTTTTCCCTGCACAACAAAACTCGCTTCTCTTTGAGCGAAAAATTGGACGTGATTATCCAGAACGGCGGCAAGCGGACTGCTAGTTCTTCGGTCATCTGGCGATTCGGCAGATTCCGTCTGCCATGTCGGGGTCACCACTTTTTGAGTACAGCTCTATACTTTTGGCTAACCAACTTTCACTTTACGTGTTAGTAGCGACTAGGTGAACAACACTTTCACTTACTCTTTGAAACTTTATTACGAAAGCACACCTAAGGTCACTCTTCTAAATGAAGAGGGCACAGGAGAGCTCTAATCCTCGACATAAAAACTGATTGCAGGCTACAAGTCGGTAACACCAGGTAACAGAAAGTTGGCAAGGACATACATTGCCAACCAATTTACAAAAAAATAAAGAAGAAGCAGAACACACAGAAAATATATAAAAGCATAAAAACGCACCACCTTAGAGGCTGGGCGCAGAACCGCTCAGACAGCAGCGAATCACTTGCTAAGAACATTGCACTTGGCCGTACACTGTACAACACTGAATTTCGCGTTAGCGCGTGGAGGCTGAAGTGTAGGCCGCTACAACAACAACGCCAGGGCAAAATCATGTACACTGAACAAGCAGGACAGGAAACCAAAGAAAAATGTGCTGCAGTAAATAAAGTTTAGGGCGAAGAAATAAAAACTTTAAGGTTTGCCGATGACAGTGTAATTCTCTGAGAGACAGCAAAGGACCTGGAACAGCCGGTGAACGGAATGGACACTGTCTTGAAATAAGGATTATGATGAACATAAACGAAGGCAAATCAAGGGTAATGGAACGTAGTCGAATTAAATCAGGTAATGCTAAGGGAATTAGATTAGAAAACGAGACACTTACAGTAGTAGATGAGTTTTGCTGTTTGAGCAGCAAACTAACTGCCAAATTAGAGACGCAATCGCCGAAGCATTTGTGTCGAGGATAAATTTGTTTACATCGAACACAGGTTTAAGTGTTAGGAAGTCTTTTCTGAAGTTATTTGTCTAGAGTGTGACCATGTATGGAAGTGAAACATGGACGATAAACAGCATATACAAAAAGAGAATAAAACTTTTCGAAATTTGGTGCTACAGAAGAACGCAGCAAATCAGATGGGTCGACAACGAAACTAATGAGGAAGTACTGGATAAAATTGGGCAGACAAGAAATTTGTGGCACAACTTGACAAAAAAGAAGATATCGATTGATAGGACACATTCCCACACATCAAAGGAATCACCAGTTTAGTATTGGAGGGAAGCATAAGGGGGGGAGAGGGGGCGGGGTTCTAAAATTCATAGAATAAGGCAAAGAGATGAGTAAAGTAATACAGTACGCAGAATTCGAAAGATTTAGGCTGAAATAGTTATTCGGAGATGCAGGCTCGCACAGGATATGGTAGCATGGAGGGCTGCATCAAACCAGTCTTCGTACTGAAAATCACAACATCAACTCTTGTGTTCCCACTCATTTCTACCAGGTTCTGTCCTGTCTTTTACCCATGTTATCCTCTGAGGAGTTCACTATTTCATCTTTCAGATCTACCTGTTGGTCTGTCATTGTATTCCTTTCCTCTGTTTTAATCCAATGTTGTCTAATGCTCCTTCCGAAACGCACAACAGCGGATGACTCCGACAATTTATCCAGGAGTCATATCCTTAATTATCTACCATTTTGCAATTTCTTCTGTTTTCTTGTGCAGTTCATAACCAATTAATTTCGGTCCTATTCCATATTTGCCCTCGCAGTCCAGTGTCCCCAAGTCTTGTGACGTATGCAATCATCCTTCACCATTCTTAAAGTTTTAGGTATAATTAAATTACGTCATGGTAATACAGTTTAATGACTGGCCTAACGTTTAGTTCTCCAATGATGTTTCAAATGCTTTTATGCGGAGAACTGCGATTTCAACAGTCTGTGCCATTATGATCGTGAACTAGATGAGACTTTACTACCGCACTAAATTCTACCCTGGATTATAGTTCCTCTCGCATTTAGACAGTTCAAACTGAAGAAAACTGAAGTGCTCTGGTTAAGTGTCAATCACGTGCTGTATTGGAGCTCTAGTCGTTAGATTAGACAGACGTGGAGCGTACGACGAAGGTATATGTCACCACCCCCAATTTGGAAACTTGTGGTAAGATCTTATGGGACCAAACTGCTGAGGTAATCGGTCCCTAAGCTTAGACACTACTTAAACTAACTTAAACGAGCTTACGCTAAGGACAACACACACACCCATGCCCGAGGGAGGACTCGAACCTCTGACGGAGGGAGCAGCGAGTACCGTGACAAGACGCCTCTGACCACGCGGCTACCCCGCGCGGCCCAGCACTCCAATTCATTGGCGTTGTGCGTAATGGTTCAGTGCTCCGCCATCCTATTCCGAATTTTGAGAACTGTTCTACTTGACACTGTAGGGTCACTAACGACAGAAAATATCCTGCAGACAGGTTAGACTTACGGCCAGATAGGGCCCATCGATTGGCAGTTATTGATAAATGGCTAGCAAACAACCGCTCCTCATGTACACGAAGTACGATTTTCATTGAACTGTTTAGTCGGGAAGTACGTGCTAGTGTTCTTTCACGATTTATGTACATTTGTTACAATGATTATTCCACTGATACTGACGACGCTTTCAGTCTCTTTTGACTGGATGGGTCTGAGAACGATAGGAGTATGTAATGTCCTTTAGAGGCCTAACAGCGTAATATGGAACGTCTTGTTCTCAAATAGTCTGGTAGTTCAGATACATAGAGGAAGGATGACTGTATTTGCAAATGAGTCGCGGTTATCGGCAATACACCACGCCTAGATGTAGATCTATAGTTGTTAGTAAAACTAGACAAAGTCTTCCGAAGGCACATTGTCCGCACCAACAGCAATTACGCGTTTGCCCAATATCTCGCAGATCATCCCTCCATAATGACACTATCTGTCAGATATCTCTCATTGGAGCTATTGTACCATATAAACGATACGCCACACAGGAATGCTAATAGACTAAGTGGTACGTACGATTTGTTGCGGACATGGCTACTCCAATTCACAACGTCATCTTCAATGAACGCGACGATGCATCCGACGAATGAGCAAAATAGACACCCAATCTGAATATACTTCGCAACAACCATTCTTACCAACGATTGGATCACCAGTCGATGCCCTCCATACTGCAGCCACACTCAGGTTGCATTTCTATCAATATATTGATGGAAAATGTAACTGACCTATTGTCTACGCCATGCAAACTTCTCGTATCGCAACACACAATCTTCATTAAGCGTTTTCTGAGGACTAGCATAAGTTTTCGTCCGTTTTTGGTTGATATTCTTGAAGAAGTGTGTTGACACGGCGTTTCGAACGTTTCTAGATAAGGAGTGTCAGTATCAGTTCTCCACAGGAGTCAGATTTACATAAGGCCTTTCCTGTTTCCTACACGACATCTTCGAATTTAGTTGTGGAATTGTTGCACAATTTTACGATCTTCTACTTGTTAATATGTACAAGCCACCAACATTACACTGAGGCGCAAAACAGGTGTAATTTTATAAGGCCAGTACTAAAGATTTACTTAACAGTCTTCACACCCTGGAACTTTCGGGTGTGAACTTTCACTGCATGTTACCACAAACAGAGCAGGGTCTAGGATTAAATTTTTCTTAGCACCGGCAGATACTTACCGAAAAAACATACCTCGTCGATGTGTTGTAACAAAATTTCCTTGATATCAGCATTCAGCATTCTGTTTTCTTACCCATCACTGCTTGCGGAAGCACCCATATATTCCTATACTAGCGTTTCGAAAGTATAACTGATCGACTGTCTCCGATCTTACGGAATATGACTGGTAAATAGGTCCAGACATATCAAAGAGTGCTATTTTCGGTACTGCGAGAGGAATGTACAGCACCCAACAAACCCAAGAAAAGTGTCACCCCTGCCGTCGTGGGATAATCAGCTGCAGCAGCAAGTCGTATACTCCTAGCTCACTCATTTGCTACATAGTTTAATTCTTAATTTCTTTGCGTGTTTTTGGTACTTGCATTGTTTAATTCATAAATTTCGGGCGTATTATAGTATTTGAGAGTTGTAGCATCGCGTTTTAGTACCTGAATAGTGTAAATTCGCGTAGTCGTCTGTCTTCCGTTTTTGTTTTGAACGGCCAGTGTCGGTTGGTCACAGTCAGTGTGCTCCCTGCCGTCGTTGGATAAGCAGCTGCAGCAGCAAGTCGTATACTCCTAGCTCACTCATTTGTTACATAGTTTAATTCTTAATTTCTTTGCGTGTTTTTGGTACTTGCATTGTTTAATTCATAAATTTCGGTCGTATTATAGCATTTGAGAGTTGTAGCATCGCGTTTTAGTACCTGAATAGTGTAAATTCGCGTAGTCTCCTTCCGCCGCCGAGCAGTGTGTCAGCAGTGCGCAAGTAGCAGCATTACTGCATTTACTAGGCAATCTTGTATTTTAATAACCGTTTAAATTTTGTGTCGATTTGTTTGCGCTCTCTGTAGATTAGTTCAGACGTTCTTTGCACAACAGTTTTTAGCATGGATAGGGACTGCAACTGCTGTGTTCGGATGCAGGCTGAGTTGGCATCCCTTCGCTCCCAGCTTCAGGCAGTGTTGGCTTCGATCACACAGCTTGAGGCTGTTGCCAATGGGCAACACTGTGGGGTTTCGGATGGGGGTTTGTCGGGGACGGCCAGCTCGTCCCACGCATCCACCGATCGGACTACGACTGTGGTTGCCCGGGATACTGCCCGCATTGAGGGTGATACCTCACCTGTGGTAGAGTGGGAGGTCGTCTCAAAGTGTGGCAGGGGGCTGAACGGAAGGCCTCTCCAGTTTGTCTGACGAACCGGTTTCAGGCTCTGTCTCAGGCTGATACTGATCTTCGGCCTGACATGGCTGCTTGTCCTGTTGCAGAGGTTGCCCCTCAGTCTGCAAGATCCGGGCGGTCGCAGAGGGTGGGCTTACTGGTAGTTGGGAGCTCCAACGTCAGGTGCGTAATGGGGCCCCTTAGGGATATGGCAGCAAGAGAGGGGAAGAAAACCAATGTGCACTCCGTGTGCATACCGGGGGCAGTCATTCCAGATGTGGAAAGGGTCCTTCCGGATGCCATGAAGGGTACAGGGTGCACCCATCTGTAGGTGGTCGCTCATGTCGGCACCAATGATGTGTGTCGCTATGGATCCGAGGAAATCCTCTCTGGCTTCCGGCGGCTATCTGATTTGGTGAAGACTGACAGTCTCGCTAGCGGGATGAAAGCAGAGCTCACCATCTGCAGCATCTTCGACAGGACTGACTGCGGACCTTTGGTACAGAGCCGAGTGGAGGGTCTGAATCAGAGGCTGAGACGGTTCTGCGACCGTGTGGGCTGCAGATTCCTCGACTTGCGCCATAGGGTGGTGGGGTTTCGGGTTCCGCTGGATAGATCAGGAGTCCACTACACGCAACAAGCTGCTACACGGGTAGCAGGGGTTGTGTGGCGTGGGCTGGGCGGTGTTTTAGGTTAGATGGCCTTGGGCAAGTAGAGAAAGGGCAACAGCCTCAACGGGTGCGGGGCAAAGTCAGGACATGCGGGGACCGAGCAGCAATCGGTATTGTAATTGTAAACTGTCGAAGCTGCGTTGGTAAAGTACCGGAACTTCGAGCGCTGATAGAAAGCACCGAAGCCGAAATCGTTATAGGTACAGAAAGCTGGTTGAAGCCAGAGATAAATTCTGCCGAAATTTTTACAAAGGTACAGACGATGTTTAGAAAGGATAGATTGCATGCAACCGGTGGTGGAGTGTTCGTCGCTGTTAGTAGTAGTTTATCCTGTAGTGAAATAGAAGTGGATAGTTCCTGTGAATTATTATGGGTGGAGGTTACACTCAACAACCGAGCTAGGCTAATAATAGTCTCCTTTTACCGACCTCCCGACTCAGCAGCATTAGTGGCAGAACAACTGAGAGAATATTTGGAATACATTTCACATAAATTTTCTCAGCATGTTATAGTCTTAGGTGGAGATTTCAATTTACCAGATATAGACTGGGACACTCAGATGCTTAGGGCGGGTGGTGGGGACAGAGCATCGAGTGACATTATACTGAGTGCACTATCCGAAAATTACCTCGAGCAATTAAACAGAGAACCGGCTCGTGGAGATAACATCTTGGACCTACTGATAACAAACAGACTCGAACTTTTCGACTCTGTATGTACAGAACAGGGAATCAGTGATCATAAGGCCGTTGCAGCATCCCTGAATATGGAAGTTAGTAGGAGTATAAAAAAAGGGAGGAAGGTTTATCTGTTTAGCAAGAGTAATAGAAGGCAGATTTCAGACTACCTAACAGATCAAAACGAAAATTTCTGTTCCGACACTGACAATGTTGAGTGTTTATGGAAAAAGTTCAAGGCAATCGTAAAACGCGTTTTAGGCAGGTACGTGCTGAGTAAAACTGTGAGGGACGGGAAAAACCCACCGTGGTACAACAACAAAGTTAGGAAACTACTGCGAAAGCAAAGAGAGCTCCACTCAAAGTTTAAACGCAGCCAAAACCTCTCAGACGAACAGAAGCTAAACGATGTCAAAGTTAGCGTAAGGAGGGCTATGCGTGAAGCGTTCAGTGAATTCGAAAGTAAAATTCTATGTACCGACTTGACAGAAAATCATAGGAAGTTCTGGTCTTACGTTAAATCAGTAAGTGGCTCGAAACAGCATATCCAGACACTCCGGGATGATGATGGCATTGAAACATAGGATGACACGCGTAAAGCTGAAATACTAAACACCTTTTTCCAAAGCTGTTTCACAGAGGAAGACCGCACTGCTGGTCCTTCTCTAAATCCTCGCACAAACGAAATAATGGCTGACATCGAAATAAGTGTCCAAGGAATAAAAAAGCAACTGGAATCACTCAACAGAGGAAAGTCCACTGGACCTGACGGGATACCAATTCGATTCTACACAGAGTACGCGAAAGAACTTGCCCCCCTTCTAACAGCCGTGTACCGCAAGTCTCTAGAGGAACGGAAGGTTCCAAATGATTGGAAAAGAGCACAGGTAGTCCCAGTCTTCAAGAAGGGTGTTCGAACAGATGCGTAAAACTATAGACCTATATCTCTAACGTCGATCTGATGTAGAATTTTAGACCATGTTTTTTGCTCGAGTATCACGTCGTTTTTGGAAACCCAGAATCTACTATGTAGGAATCAACATGGATTCCGGAAACAGCGATCGTGTGAGACCCAACTCTCTTTATTTGTTCATGAGACCCAGAAAATATTAGATACAGGCTCCCAGGTAGATGCTATTTTTCTTGACTTCCGGAAGGCGTTCGATACAGTTCCGCACTGTCGCCTGATAAACAAAGTAAGAGCCTACGGAATATCAGACCAGCTGTGTGGCTGGATTGAAGAGTTTTTAGCAAACAGAACACAGCATGTTGTTATCAATGGAGAGACGTCTACAGACGTTAAAGTAACCTCTGGCGTGCCGCAGGGGAGTGTTATGGGACCATTGTTTTTCACAATATATATAAATGACTTAGTAGATAGTGTTGGAAGTCCCATTCGGCTTTTCGCGGATGATGCTGTAGTATACAGAGAAGTTGCAGCATTAGAAAATTGTAGCGAAATGCAGGAAGATCTGCAGCGGATGGGCACTTGGTGCAGGGAGTGGCAACTGACCCTTAACATAGACAAATGTAATGTATTGCGAATACATAGAAAGAAGGATCGTCTATTGTATGATTATATGATAGCGGAACAATCACTGGTAGCAGTTACTTCTGTAAAATATCTAGGAGTATGCGTGCGGAACGATTTGAAGTGGAACGATCATATAAAATTAATTGTTGGTAAGGCGGGTACCAGGTTGAGATTCATTGAGAGAGTCCTTAGAAAATGTAGTCCATCAACAAAGGAGGTGGCTTACAAAACACTCGATCGACCTATACTTGAGTATTGCTCATCAGTGTGAGATCCGTACCAGATCGGTCTGACGGAGGAGATAGAGAAGATCCAAAGAAGAGCGGCGCGTTTCGTCACAGGGCTATTTGGTAACCGTGATAGCGTTACGGAGATGTTTAACAAACTCATGTGGCAGACTCTGCAAGAGTGGCGCTCTGCATCGCGGTGTAGCTTGCTCGCCATGTTTCGAGAGGGTGCGTTTCTGGATGAGGCATCGAATATATTGCTTCCCCGTACTTATACCTCCCGAGGAGATCACGAATGTAAAATTAGAGAGATTAGAGCGCGCACGGAGGCTTTCAGACAGTCGTTCTTCCCGCGAACCATACGCGACTGGAACAGGAAAGGGAGGTAATGACAGTGGCACGTAAAGTGCACTCCGCCACACACCGTTGGGTGGCTTGCGGAGTATAAATGTGGATGTAGATGTAGATTAAGTGCTACAAAGCAAAGCACACTACCAATATTCCAATGGCGATCCAGTTCATACCCTTGACTTTACTCATAATACAAATTTCCCAGTTTTTAAGGGCCCTGTCTCGTCTCACTGAAACACTACAAGACCATCTGGATGTATTCTTCTCGCCGCAAACTGATATCAAACGTGAGAGAACCCTCAATTATTTAATATTAAGGTGTAAAACATCTGTTGATTAATCCCGTATGAGACTTTTTCATCACTCTTAAAATTTTTTCAGACCCATCTCCAAAGTTTAATATCGCGTTAACGTCACATGAACTGCATGACATTCACAACCATCTTCGCGCAAGAAATTACCGCGTGCTGTATGGATGCCGTGTTGGATATCCTTACCAACGAGCCACCTAGCAACAGGCACTAACTGGTGAGACTTGTCTTGGAGAACTTTCTGCAGTCTACCGGTTTTTGCGGCCGAAAAGACACAGGCTTGGTAGGTTGACAATGCTAGTGAGCGTGAGCTTACCAAGCCAGTAGTGGAGCAAAGTTGGCCCAGTGAACATAGATTGAAAGAGTCAAGAGGCCCCGGGTTCGATTCCCGGTACTGGACCGGAAGTTTTTAACCAGCCGCGGTGGCCGAGCGGTTCTAGGCGCTTCAGTCCGGAATCGCGCAACTGCTACGGTCACAGGTTCGAATCCTGCCTCGTGCATGGATGTGTGTGATGTCCTTAGGTTAGTTAGGTTTAATTAGTTCTAAGTTCTAGGGGACTGATGACCAGAGATCTTAAGTCCCGAAGTGCTCAGAGCCATTTGAACCATTTAGGTTAAGAGACGAGATTACGAAATATTAAGATTGAAAGTGTTGTAAATTGCACTTAGAGGAGAACTTAATTGAAATAAAAATGTCGAATCGTCAGTGAGTTTTTTAGAGTGAATGATTTTTGGGATTTATCATTTTCATCGAAGTGAATGAGTGTGACGCAATTAGGGCAGCTTCAGTAATTGGAAGTTAAATAAACTACGTTAAAGGCGGACATCTTTTATTCCAGAAGGACTTAATAGCTTTTATAATTAATTTCGTTGTAGATGATAATAGAAATGTTAAGCACAGTTGCACTACAGTTCAATTTTTTATGCGATTGTGACCGTTGTAAGTCTCTCCCTCAAAGAGAGGATATCAAACCTTAAAAACACTGTCGGTTTATTAAGGTGTAAAACATCTGTTGATGAATCCCGTATGAGACTTTTTCATCACTCTTAAAATTTTTTCAGCTCCATCTCCAAAGTTTAATATCGCGTTAACGTCACATGAACTGCATGACATTCACAACCATCTTCGCGCAAGAAATTACTTACAACTGAGGAGAGTGCTTCCACATGGCGTACTGCGCCACAAAGCTAACTTCAACCTTCATTATCTTGGGAAGGACTTCTACTGAACCATGCAAGACAGCGACGTGAAACGCGCTGCGCGAGTAAACAGTAGCGTTTACAGACTCGTGAGAAAATAGGACGGGTTACTGCGGTAACGAGACATCGTCATCCAGCCTCGGCAACGACGGAAGCACAGCGAACTATATTCTCAAGCAAAAAACGAGTAAGTGAAGCAAAATTCTTTCCTGGCGTAGTGTGTTGCGTTGGATTGCAGTTGCGGGCATTATTGAGCAGCCGTAGAAATGTATTTTGCGACTGTTGTAAATAATCTAACTTACCATATCAGAATGTGAGCATGAGTGTAACGAGACTGAAGTAGAAGAGTTAAATATCGAGAAGGATAGTGAAACTAATTTTAGGTTATACAAGCTGGGAACCGAAATAATCGTGACCTAGAAAATGTAAATGCAGTTTCCGAAACTACAGAAATGTCAATAACTCGTGCAACAGAATCTTATTACATGGACGAGGCCGAGGAATCGAAATACAGTATTACACGAATTTCATGACCACGGCAAAAAAATTCACAAACTAAGAGAAATAAGACAGAACGAGAATCCACACAGATAAGTACTGGAGGACACCTTGTCTAGATATGCAGACGCTCCTGGCAACACTAATGAATGAGATGAAAGAAATCTCAGCTAAAATAGAGAAAGAGGTAAAATAAAACGCTGCTAAAAGTAGAAAGACTCTGTTACAATGGAGGAAAAGATAGACTATTGCCCTCGAAAGCTTGATAAAACGACAGAGTGGGAGAAAATCAGTGTTTATCTTCCCTTCCACAACTAAGTCATTAGAGACGGAGCATAAGCTAGGATTAGGGAAGGGTGGGGAATGAAATCGGCCTTGCCCTTTAAAATGGATCAAATGGCTCTAAGAACAATGGAACTCAACATCTGAGGTCATCAGTCCCCTAGACTTAGAACTACTTAAACCTAACTAACCTAAGAACATCACACACATCCATGCCCGAGGCGAACCTGCGACCGTAGCTTCAGCGTGGTTCCGGGCAGAAGCGCCTAGAACCGCTCGGCCGCAGCTTGCCCTTTCAAAGCAATCATCACCTCATTTGCCTGAAGCGATTTAGGAAACTATCGTAAAACCTAAATGAGGTTTGAACCATCGTCCTCCCGAATGCGAGTCCAGTGTGCTAACCACTGAGCCACTTCGCTCGATTCGACAGAGGAAATTGCAGCCGAAACGATACAAGTAATCACTCAGAGCGAAATCGGTTACAAAGTGGAATGAGTGACTTAAAAAATACAATGAGGGAATAACAAACGGCGGAAAAATGTCTCAAGTGCCTGAACCAAGAATTCTGCAAGCTGAAGCTGTTGTGAAGAATTGCGCTGAGGAATCCAGCTAGCTCAGCATACAGCTAATCTCCGTACAAGAGGAGGCATACGCCGTAGCAGAAAAGGTGTTCGAAATCAGGAAGAGCACTGAGGCAGAATAGTATTACATAGCCTAGCTTCGTAATTGTTATAACCAAGAATAACACAATAAATATATCACCGTTCTACGGTTTATTTACACAACACTGATACAAAATTATTCTGTTGCCAAGCGCCAAGTTGTAGATAACACTATATGGAAAACTATATAAATTGATGTTCGTTATACTTCATCGAAGTGCAAATGAAATGCAGAATTCCGGGGCCAATCACAAGTCCGTTGACATACTAAGCCTACAGAAGGTTGAACTCCAAGTTCCAATATAGCATTCGGATTCAGATAGCGTAAAAAAAAAAAAAAAAAAAAAAAAAAAAAAAAAAAAAAAAAAACATCGAACAGCAAGTCTACCACAGCGCAGCATTTCCTCGTTTTGGAGTAGAACATAGCAAGATGATAACTGGCTTCTAGACATCAGTAGCGAACCTAGTGGTCGCGCGGTTCCAGACTATAGCGCCTAGAGCCGCTCGGCCACCCCGTCCGGCATCAGTAGCGAAGTTAAATAAGGTTCCATAGTTAATGGAGCCCGCGGCTGGGGTCCCTGTATATTCTGGACGGTCAATCGCTGAGTGTTACGTTTGTGAATAGCTGCGGTTTGAAGCGCGCGCGAAGGCATTCTACGATGCTAGCATCGGGCCGCGCACGGTGATGTGCGGCCTGTGATGCGTTTCTCGGCCGCGCGTAACAGTGCGCCTTTGTATGGTGCTGAGATTAATAGTGGTGAATACCACCATCGTTGTTACATCTACCAATTTTCCTCATCCCTGAAAGTCTGTAACATCATCACGATATCGCCCTGTCTAACAGACCGAGGATGGGCCGCTAGCTGGCGCGTCGACAAAGTCACTGGGGTTAAACAGGCTGGTTCAAACGGCTCTGAGCATTATGCGACTTAACTTCTCAGGTCATCAGTCGCCTAGAACTTAGAACTAATTAAACCTAACTAACCTAAGGACAGCACACACATCCATGCCCGAGGCAGGATTCGAACCTGCGAGGCTAAACAGATACTTAGACACGGCAGAGAGAAAGAAATCCTTCGTAGGATTGGTAAGGAACGGGGTACCTACGCCGTATGGAGATATATCGTACTGTGTAATGGTCAAATAACAACAGCACGCAAAAGTGTTCTTAAAACGCACAGAAGAAAGACTGCAACAGGAAGGCCACATTTGTAACAGGAATAACGTAGACGCGAACTATCGACATTAAGAATACAGAAATGTACAGCTAGAGTAACAAAGTCACGGAAATAATCGGCCACTGGAAATGCAGAAAGAGGGGTGCGAGGAAGAGCGATATGACTACATCAGGGGAAATAGCCATGGTCAAGGCATTAGTGGACACAATAACCGATTCGGTGCAAGTTTTCTCGTGTACTAACGAGAAACGAAAGAACTGGCGGATTCAGCAAGATATGAAGATGGCCGCGAGAACTGGGAATGACAATGCAGAAACTTTAGACATTATGAGAGGCAATACGTCATGCAGAAAAGGGGCACAAGAAATGCGCAGGCCTTGTCGCGAAAACAGTAGACAGGGAACCGTGAAGAACGAAAACATAGATTAATTTCAGCTCGGCACCTGCCTGGAGAACAAAATTCGGAAATGAAATATCATCAGAGAAATGAAATTTAGGAATTAGACGATGATACGTATAACACAAAGCAGTCAGAGGATAGTAATGAAGAAAGAGGGAATAGAGTGATTAAGGTATAAGAAAACACGATGGGTGGTAGCAGAGCCCAGTCAGTTACGGAGCATGTTATGGTTAATGAAGACATTATGACTGATTCAGACAAAGAAGCGGAAACCTCCAAAGGAAATAATCCAGGGGTATCGAACGAAAGGCTTTAGAAATATCAAGCAGTTCAAATGGTGAGCCACTGGGCAACATCGCAACATTATCTGATGTCGTGGTGGATGTGCATGCGGAAGACTAAAGTGTACCGCAACAGAAAAGCAAGGCTGTGGATTCCACCTCAACAACAGAATTTTTAGTACGTGAAACTGTAATTAAAGAAGAGACAGCAGGCAGGAAGGAGAAAAAGATAAAGGTCGTAACATTAGGCAAGGTGTTGCACACAAATACTGGCAAATGGTATGCCCCCACAATCAGATCTAGCAGACATTTAGAAATTAAGCAACGGATGCAGTGATTTGAAAGGAAATCTTGTTCTATGAAAACGAGGTATGAAAATTAAAAGTAAGATTTATAAGAGGAAACTGTTTAAAATACACCTTTTCTCTCAAAAAGAAGGAATTGGAAGCTGCTAAAATGAGAATAAGACTTAGAAAGCGAAGAGCTCGTCCCCAAAAATCGACGGAAAATGAAAGTGAAGTCTTTTGTGACGGCACTGTTGTATAAACCATTCTTCGACTTCTTGCCGCGTCAGTTCACGGTAAAACCTCGAGCTTTCGACGATTTCCACCATCGCCTTCGTCAAGAGTAACTGTCTGCCAAGACTGCTTCTATGGTGGACTTACGTAGACCAAAGATTGCTCTAATTGGTCGGTAGTTACGACATGCTGTCGAGATGGTGTCAACGCCTGCGCTGGTGGCGCCACTGCTCTTGCCGTAACGTAAACACTGTGACGAATTTCTTTGGCTCTTCTCTGCATCGAGAGCTCACTTCCATATACCGCTAAGATAATAACTGCCCTAACAGTTGAGGGTTTCTCTCATATCCTTATTTCTACAGCCTCTTTAATTATAGAGTTCAAGTATGTGGGAGCCTAGGACGAAACATTTGTTTCGTCAAACAGTATTCTATGTTTGTCTGAAATGCTGTGCTCAGCAACTGCGGATTTCTCAAGATTTCGATTTTTATTGTGACGTTCATGTTCTGCACAGCGGACGGAATCGGTGGGAATGGACTCACCGATGTAATCACTTCTGCACTCACATTGGAAGTGGTAAATCCCAGAAATCGTGACACCGAGACTGTCCTTAACAGGACAAAGTATCTGATTTATCTTCTCTCGAGGTCGGAAAAAAATCTAATACCTCGTCTTCCCAGGACTCTGGCTATTTTGCTGGTGTCGCGCAGCAAAAAGGAAGGAATCCACTCGATGGATCATCACGTGAATGTTCAACATTTCCACGTTTCCTTGTTTGGAGAACGCTGACTTGATGTCACGTGACCCATAGCTGTTTTTTCAGAACACGTACTTCAGATGACTAATTTCTGAATCAGAGTGATCCTCGTCAGAAACGATTTTTGCTCTGTGTACCAGTGTATCTAAAGCTGCTCTCTTCGGGACTTGATTGTGAAAACTCGGGGCGCTAAGATATAAATCAGTATGCGTCGGCTTACGATACAATGAGTGGCCGAGACACCCATCCGACATTCTTTGTACCCTAACATCTAAAAACGGCAGCCTTCCCTCTTCGTTTCTCTCGACTGTAAACTGGATGTTTGAATGCATGCTTTTCGTATGTTCCTAGAAGTGCTCAAGAGCTTCTAGGCAGCGTGGGCACACCATAAACGTGTCGTCATTATAACAATAAAATGACGATCGATGAAGGGGAACAGAATTTAACGCACGTTGCTGAAACTGTTGCATAAAAAAGTTGGCCATTGCTAGAGACAACGGGGAAACCATAGACATTCCGTCCGTCATTTCATAAAATTTATTGCCGAATAAAAATTACTTGGTCGTCATAACACATCAGAACAACTTTTCTGCCAACAGTTTCAGTGTGTTCCCCACAGGAACTTTTATAAATAGTGAGACCACATCCTGGCTGGCTAAAATATCGTTTGGGCTAATTCTAATTTGTTTAATTTTTTCAATTAACGTATTTGATTTTCACAGCTGCCAGCTATCCGAGTCATCAACTTAGTTAAATATTTGGCCAGCCTTTAAGTCGGAGAACCGATGGTGCTAACAATTGGCCTCACGTAATATCTTCCTTGTGAACTTCAGGTGATCCGTACAGCCTAGGAGGTCTAGGAGCTCGTTCTCTAGGCCAGAATTCTTCAGGAGTTCCACTGTTTTTCTGCTTTAGGACAGAGTTGGTCCCCGTTTTACACATTTCTGTGTGCTACCTTCCAACAACAATGCCACTTTGCTGTGATACTCAGTGGTATTAAGAATAACCGTGTCATTTCCCTTGTGAACAGTTAGTGCCACAAAATCTTCACCTTTACGCAATGCACGGAGCCCCTCTGTTTCTGCTCTACGATGCTAGATTTAGGCGGCTTGCTGATGCTAAAATGAGACCGGTGGTAAGTCTTACGTCGTCGGCGTCGTCTTGTGAGAAATGTCACACCGCTTCTTCCACGGTAGTGATGAAGTCCATGACTGATAAAGTGCGTGGCTTAGGAGCGAAATTCAATCCTTTATTAAGAGTCGAGATGGCTCCTTCGTTCAGGTTCTTGCCCGAAAGGCTAATGACAGAGCGTGCCTTTACTTGATACGTTTAATAATATATCGTCTTGGCTATCAGTAAACTAAATCAGTCACACTCAAATTTCTAAATTTAATTAAACATTTAGTGTGAATGAGTTTGATTGTTGCTATATTGATAAATGTAGCAAAGCTACAGACATTTGGTACAGTGTTTCGGTGTTTTGTGCTGTTCCTTCATAATGAAGAGTTGTTTGGAATTTTCGTAGGTATTCGATATGTTATTTTTAGTATAAATCGACAATTAAAAGTGAGGATGCAAGGATACCATGATTAATGTCATTAGCAGGCACTAGCTAGCTATCTTTTGCTTCTAAGACAGTTTGTAGCCTTTCGCTTTTTATGGTGGGTAGAGTACTGTCGTGTCGCATCGACAATGCTAATGAGCAACAACTATATGATGCCAGCAGTGGGTCGACTGTGCATGTATTTTATGACTCGAAGGACAGTAATGTGTAAAATTAAGACAGAAAGAGTGTAATAGTGCATCGACAGAAGTATTTAATTCATACAGATATGTCGAATCGTCGACGGTTTTTTAGAGTCAATGGGCTTAGAAATCTCTGTTTCATGATAGTGAATGACCGTGATGTGGTTCGCGAGAAGGCAGCATATACGTACCATTAGCAGTCCGAAGCGTTGACCGCGCAGCTAGTCTTCAGTAATAGGCTGATTTACAAGGAAGAATTCTGTACATATTTTATTACTGCTACACCTAGTAAGTCGTCTGGCCGTAGATACTTAGTGCTGCCCGTAAGAAGCCGGAGCGAGTCACTACACAGTTACGTATATAGGCCCGCCCGGCTAGCCGCCGGTCTAACGCGCTGCTTCCTGAGCGGGAAGGAGTGCCGGTCCCCGGCACGAATCCACTCGCCAGATTATTGTCGAGGTCCGGTGTGCCGGCCAGCCTGTGGATGGTTGTCATGATAAATGGCACTGACGAAACAAAGTCCGCCGGCAGCTGTGGCCGAGCGATTCTAGGCGCTTCAGTCCGGAACCGCGCTGCTCCTGTGGTCGCAGGTTCGAATCCTGCCTCGGCCATGGATGTTTGTGGTGTCCTTAGGTTAGTTAGGTTTAAGTAGTCCTAAGTCTAGGGGACTGATGACCTCATATGTTAAGTCCCGTAGTGCTTAGAGCCACTTGAACCACTTTTTTAAAAGAAAGTCCCTCTGACAACGTGTCGTGTGTTTCTTGCATGTTGCAGGCTGTGTGATTGACGGAGCGTACTATAAGCAGCAGAATGTTTCGGTATTCACGTCGGGAACAGACCGAGAGGGTGTTCGTGTACGGCCATTCAGATGGAAACAGTCGAGAGGTGGCTATATAAAAAAAAAAAGTAGCCTCACAGACACCAACCCCATCACACAACATTTAAAGCCCTTTTCAGAAGTTTGAGTGATCATAGGTCCTTTCAGACAAACAAGCGTGCAGGGAAGCGGTGGACTGCGTGTACACCAAATCTGGAGGACTAGGTTCTACAAGATATTGAGACGAAGCCTAATACAAAAACCAGGGAAGTGGCCCGCCAACATGGCGTAAGGCAAAGTACCAAAAAGTGTATTCTGCTGAACGATTGCTACTATACCTATCAATGACACGACTTGAACATTTAACATAACGTGGCTACGATGCAGCTCCTTACTGTGGTCTGGGATGATTTCTTGTCGTTGCCCACACATGGTCCTCCATTTCCAGTCAGAAATCTGTCCCTGCATTTTGTCAGTTTTATTAATGTTAACTTTGTGTGTAGCGGAAGTCTCTCCAAGAAACACTAGGTGCATTATTCTGGTTTTTCGGCGGGCATTCGCAGTTTCGTTTTGCGAACAAAATTATTTTTAAATTGCAATTTTGCCTGTTCATTCGACAGAGCTCTCCCAAATAAGTCTAAGTGGATATTCGTTTTGATGATAAACAGGGACACTAAAACACGAAGGATAAACAGCAATCCAGCAGCGATTCAGTAGCGCTGCATGCTTGCCTGTAGAAGTCAGCACGGGCCCGGTTGGTGCTGTCGCCGCTGCGTATTGCAAGTTTTACTGCCCTGTTAGTACATATCGATAAAAAAAGATATCGCATTAGTCTAGCCGGCCGCGGTGGTCTAGCGGATCTGGCGCTGCAGTCTGGAACCGCGGGACTGCTACGGTCGCAGGTTCGAATCCTGCCTCGGGCATGGGTGTGTGTGATGTCCTTAGGTTAGTTAGGTTTAAGTAGTTCTAAGTTCTAGGGGACTTATGACCTAAGATGTTGAGTCCCATAGTGCTCAGAGCCATTTGAACCATTTTTGAACCATTAGTCTAATGCAAAAACGAAGTTGCAAGCATCTGCTGAAACATCAGAGACAAGGCGCCTGACGTCTCTTACGAGACAGCCCATATAAAGGGTGGTCGGAAATTCCAGTTACAAACTTCTAGAACTTGTAGTGGGGAGTGAGATCATTATACATGTTTCCAATAGGAATCCAGGTTCGGAAACGTACCATTTCCGTGCTACATTTAGTACCTTCCGCCGCGGAAGTCGAACACGCGGCAGAACAAATGGACGTGGTCAACCCATAGAGGGCTCCGCCTCCGCGGCGGCTATTCCGCGCAGCGGCTCTCGCGCAGCGAGGGCCCCGCCGCTAAGCCACGTGCAGAAGCGGCCAATAGCCGCTCCTTCCGGTCTCGTATATAGGGACACGCTCTGCCCTAGTCCAGCATCTCCGGCGGTACTCCGCAAGGATATCGCCCTTCGATTGTGTCATTCCAGCTCTAATCGACGTGCTAGGTTTTTCAGGTGCCAGCCAGCCAGCCAGCCAGCCAGCCAGTCAGCCCAGCAGCAGCAGCGGCCCCGGCCCCGTCTGCGGCAGCAGCAGCAGCAACAGCAGCAGCTGCGGCATTCCTGCCACCCGTCGTCGCCGTCAGCGCCAGCGCCAGCAGCGTGGGACTCTGGTCTTCGTTCGTCTTCGTCTTCATCCGTCTTCGTCTTCATCCGTCTTCGTCTTCATCTTCGTCTGTCCCCAGTTTTTGTCCTTTCTTTTTCGTCCTGTGCGTTTTTGTTTCTCTCTGTCGTCATGTCAGCCCCCACCACCACTACCACCACTACCACCACAGCCGTAGTTTATACTTCCCCCTCTGCCGCCGCCACCACCGCCATAACATGGTGTGCCCAGTCACACCCCCCTCTTTCAATCCGCCTCTTCTCACTCTCCCTTCGCCCTCGCTCTTTGTCGCCCCCTCTCCAGCTTCTTCTTCCCACTCCTCTACCTCTGATCGTTTCCCCCCACTCCCTCAGCCTGTCCCTGCAGCTCCAGCTAGGGTGGTGGCCCGCCGACTGCTGCGTCCACGCCGGGACCTGCCCCTTCCCGCCACCTCCCTATAGCTCCCGTCCCTCATATCACCACCCACCCTTCTGCCGCCGTTAAACGCCCTAGTGGCACCTCCACCTCCTCCGCTCCCAAAAAGGCCCCGCCCCATCCTCCTTCCCCCCCCCCCCCCAGGATGTTCAAATGGTTCAAATGGCTCTGAGCACTATGGGACTTAACAGCTATGGTCATCAGTCCCCTAGAACTTAGAACTACTTAAACCTAACTAACCTAAGGACAGCATACAACACCCAGCCATCACGAGGCAGAGAAAATCCCTGACCCCGCCGGGAATCGAACCCGGGAACCCGGGCGTGGGAAGCGAGAATGCTACCGCACGACCACGAGATGCGGGCCCCCCAGGATGTCATGGATGTCTCCCCACCTGGCCCTGCTCCCTCCGCCTCCTCCTCCTCCTCCTCCCCCTCCCCCCCTCTCTATACAACTACCTCCTCTCCCATCCCGATCCTTCCCTTCTTGAGGCCCAGAATCTCTCCCTCCTCCTCCGCCAACACTTCCCTGGTGTCCCCATCTCTCTCCTCACTCCCAGACGGGATTCCATTCTCATCTCCTCCCCCGGCCCAACCCTCCATAATGATATCCTCTCCCACCTCCCCATCACCCGTTTTGGCACCAACACCTCCCAGACCCCTGCTCCTTCTCCGTCTCCTACCCGCCAACCCCAACCCCCGCGTCGCCCGCCGACCCTCACCGCCGTGATCACTCTGCTTATTAGTCCGACGATCATGGAGGAGGAGGTGTTGGCGAAGCTTCAGGCACATCCCCATCTGGAGGTGCGTGTGGTTCATGGCATCCACAATGCTGCCGGCCCCACCCGCCTTATGTGGGTCTTTTCCGAGCACGCCCCCTCCATAGACTGTCTCCTGAAGGAGGGTGCCCTCCTTTTTAACCAACGTTATAAAGTTGACCCCTCCCGTTCCCCTCCTCAATCCCTCCGCTGCCAAAGGTGCTTGCGGTATAATGTACACCTGACATCTTAGTGCCACGAGGCCCCCACCTGCCCACACTGTAGGCAAGCCCACTTTTTACAGCAGTGCCCCAATCTCCAGTACCCCCCTTCCAGTAATACCTGTAACCTCCCTCATCCTACATACTCCCAGAAATGTAAGGCCTGACCCCCTCCTACCACTCCTGAACTCACTGTTCTTGTCCACCATCTGGACGCCCCCACCCTTCCCGGCAGTGCCCTTCACCCGCCCCCTACCACTGATTACATCATCAGATTCCTCACCATCATCCTTCAGAATGTTCATCCCTTTTCAATGCCCGCACAACCTCCAACAGATATCCCTCGCCGCCCGTTCCATTTTCCAACTAAAAATGTACGCCACCTACTCCAACATCCAGGCCCATTTCACCTTCTCCCGTCTTGACACCCTCGTTTAAATCCCTGTCATGGCGCGACAGCACTGTATCCTTTTCACCAACATCCGCTCCCTTCCTGCCAACAAGAACCACTTCCTGCACACCCTTGCCACCCACCGCGTGGATGTCTTCCTCCTCAATGAAACCTTCCTCCAATCCCACCACACTGTCCACACTTCGCCCTACCTCCTCCACCGCTCCGATAATCCCCTCCTGATTGTGCGAGGCGGAGTTGCCATTGGTCACCACCACCAGATCCCAGTTCAGCTCCAACCTCTCTTTTCCGACCCCACCGAACACTTGATCCTTAGTCTCTTCTTCCCTGGTCTTACCGTTACCTGCGCCACCATTTATGTCCGCCCTAACGCCCCTATTCCCTTCGACTTCCTCTCCCACATTGACTGTACCTTCTCCTCCTATGTGATCGCCGCCGACCTCAACATCCATAGTCGTTCCGTCGCCCAGTTATGGCGATGGCATTGGTTCCTCTCCTCCCTTCAAGGCGACCTCATCCCCATCCCCCAGCACACCCGTCCCAAATCCAACTCCACTGCTGATGTTATCCTTTCCTCCCCCAACCTCCTTGGCTGCATAACAGTGGATGTCCTGGAGCACATTGGTAGCGACTATCTCCCTGTCCTCCTCACCGTTTCAGACGGTCGTCGCCCCCACCCCGACCCTCGCAATGACCCTCCCCCTAAGTACATCCATGACTATTCCTGTGCTAACTGGAATGCCTACCGGGATACCCTTTCAACCCAGGTCGATAGCCACCCCTTCACCTACCACCCCCCTGACGATGTAACCCATGCCGCCTCCTTTCTCCAGCAGACTTTGTCTGAGGCCGTGGAGGCCCACGTCCCTACTGTCGCCGTCCACCCCCACCATCCTACCTTACGCCCACAGACCGTCCTCCTCCTCCGTGAATCCCGCCGTCTCTACCGTGCCTTCCTCCGCACATGTGACCCAGACACACTACGACGCCACCGACAACTCCAGCGACACATTCGTAATTTGCTCGCGGCTATGAAACGCCGGGACTTGCGACAGACATGCGCCCAGTTAGATGCTACCCTACCCATCAACTCGTCCAAGTTGTGGTCCACCTTCCGTCGCCTTACCGGAACTAAACCCTCCCCCTACTATTCTCATCTCCACGATGATCACCCCTTCCCTGACTCCATTAGTAAGGCCAATCACTTTGCCTCCTACCTCTCCGATGTTTTCTCCAACCCTGATGATCCCCAGTTCGGTTACTTCCTCTTCCCGGATGTCCGCGATCGAACTGACACCTCTGTCCCTCCCCTCGCACCTGGTTTCCAGAACTTGGACAACATTGCACACGCAGAACTCAGTGCCCCTATCACTACACAGGATCTTATTGCTACACTCCGCACAAAACGCAACACCGCTCCTTGTCACGATCGTGTCACCTACCGTCACCTTTGTGAAGCTCCTGTCTCTTTCCTCTCCACCCTGGCCAGGCTCTACAATGTAGTCCTGTCCAATGGTTACTACCCTGACCTGTGGAAAACCTCCCGTATGATGATATTCCTTAAACCTGGCAAACCGCCGTCCGCTGTCTCCTCCTACTGTCGAATCAGCCTTACCTCAGTCTTCAGCAAGGTCCTGGAATCTATCCTCACCCGCCGCATCCACCAGCATCTTCGCCAGCACCGCCTCCTTCCCATTACCCAGTGTGGCTTTCGGCCGCCCTTCTCTTCCGACGATCTTCTCCTTCACCTCACTCATCTCCTTTCCGACCAGCTTAATTCCCGTCACTCGGCAATCTTCCTCTCCCTGGACATCGAACGAGCTTATGACTGCATATGGCATTCCGGTCCCCTCTTCAAGCTCCAAACCTTCACCCTTCCCATTAACTACGTCCGTCTGATCGGCTCCTTTCTCTCCCACCGTCCTTCCTACGTCACCATCCATAACACAGACTCCTACACCTTTTTTCCCCTCTGCCGGTGTGCCCCAAGGCTCCATCCTCTTCCCCCTTCTGCACCTTTTGTATACAGCGGACATGCCACTTGGTGCAAGCAGTGGTTGCTCAGGTCAATCCCTCCATAAAACCCAGACCATCCCTTCCTTCCGCCTCCTTGATTTATATCTCACCGTCTATGGCCGTCCTATCGCCCTCACTCCCACCTTTAAGTACCTTGGCGTCACCCTCGACCGTCGCCTCTCCTGGACTCTCCATCTCCGGACAATCCAAGCCAAGGCACGCTCCCGACTCCATCTCCTCAAGCTCCTTTCCGGTCGTACGTGGGGTCTGGACCCCTCCACCATCCTCCACACCTATAAATCCCTCATCCGCCCTATCCTTTGTTACGCCCATCTGGCCTCGATCTCCGCCCCCCCCCTACCTTTTATAAATCCCTACAAATCCTTGAACGCCATGCTCTCCGCCTCACCTATCGCATCCGCCTCCTCTCCCCCATGCGGATCCTGTATCATCTCATCCCCTTACCCCACCTCCTCCTTTTCCTTGAAAGGATACAGATCCTGAACACCTCCTGCAAACTCGATCCTCCTCATCCACTTGTCTCACCCATCCTCTCCCACCCCCGCCCACTGCCGCGCCTGTATTCCCACGTCCCACCTGGTCTCCATCTCTCCACCCTCCTTACCCTCTCCCAAGGTGGCTTCCGCCAGCTCCCCTCCCTGGTGATGTCCTCCTCCCCTCCATCTACCCCTCCTATCAACTTTGATCCTCCTCCCCCCCACTTCCTGGGTCCTTTCCTTTAGGCACCCTCCCTCTCTTCTCTTCCCTTCCCTTCTCTTTCCTTTTCCCCCGTCCCCTCCCTCCTCCCCTCTTCCCCCGGGATTCCCCTCCCCCTTCCTCCTTCCCCTATCTCCCCTGCCCATGGCATCTCTGCTCTCCTCTCTCCCTCTCCCATTCCCCTTCTTCCTCCTCCTCCCTTGGCAGGTCCCCGGACTCGCACACGCTCAGTGAACATTCGCGCGCCGCAGATCATCGCCATCAGTGTCTCGTGTGTGTGCCTTCGTTTGTGTTTAGTGTTTGTCCGCCGTCACGCCACCACCGTTCACGTGTGCCGTCGCCATCATCCATGTTATGTGCGCCGTGTCAACTAGTGTTAGTGAGGTTTCTCGTCCAGCGTGAACGGCTTCATGTTATTTTGTTTTTTAGTGTCTACATTTTTTGCCCGCCGTTTTGACTGTATTCTCTGTGCCACCTCTATGTAATACTTATTGTCAAACTAAAGGCTGAAGAGCGGCGTACTCTGCTGCCGACAGCCCGCCTTTGTATAAGGTGTTTAAAATCACAATAAAGAAAAAAAAAACCTAGTCCAGCCAGTCGGGTACTCGCTCTGGATTTCGTTTCTATCTCGGCGGTACTGCGTTCTGGTCGTTGCTTGTTGCTAGTTGTTGACATTTGCCTGGCTCTGGTTCGAAGTGGATTACATTTGGTGTTTGGAGTTGTGATTTCCACAAGCCTCCGTTGTTTATCTCTTCCTTGTTGTGTCGCTCATAGTGGGTCGTGGTCGGTTGTTGTCGGTTGTTATCAGTTGTCGTTGGTCTGTCGTCCGACTCGTCCGTGTTTACCCGGTGGTGCGTGCTCCACCGCCGGCGGCTTCCCCGCCTGGCGGCTCCGATCCGCGGCCCAAGGCGTTCCCGCTGTTGGTTGTGGTTACAACACTACAACCATTTGAAAACGTGTTGCTAATGAGACCATTTTTACAAGTAGCTGGGCGTGATCCAGTAAATCACTTGTTTTACAGTTCCACACATCAATGAACAATGAGACTGCTCGTGTACTTTTCGATGGGTTCTCATCAACCTGGTGCACTAACGCCTCTTCCAGTTCGGGCGTGTGGGGCCTCCCTGGAGCGCCACAGTCACGCCTGCTACCGGTGAAGGTAGCCTTTCTCTATACCGCTGCGTGATTGTGGCGAAAAGCGTACGCGATGTAGTCTGAAGTTGTGAAGAACTATCTTGATAAAGGCGACGAGCAGCTCTTCCATTGCCGTAGCTTCGCCATTCAGGAAGATCACGTAAGTGTTTTCTGCAAACTTGTACTTAACCATATTGCTCCAACACTGACAGACCCGTGAATGATGCTCAACCTGGCCAGTGAGGTAGGACAGGATGCCAAATGACATCAGCACCAATCACTATGACAATCCTGTTGCAAACGTACCTAGCAAACATGTTTTCAAACGGCTGTAGCACGAAAACGGTACGTTTCCGGACATGTGTTCCCATTCAAAATATTACGTACTCACTTCCCTCTTTAAGTCCTAGAAGTTTGTAACGGGAACTTCCGACCACCCTGTATATACATCTTTACAGTTTTTAAAAGAATTTGTATTTTATAATGGCAAGAACATGTCGTAGCTACAGCTCATATACACGTAATGAGAACGTCGTTGCAGTCCAATTTCTAACTTACAATTACAAGAACATGTCAGTGGCACAGATGACGTACAGGTTATGAAAACGTTCCAGAATGCCGCTAAGATCTGTTATGCATACTTCCCCCATTCCATAATAACATTGTGGACATCGTAGGTAGCGATGTCTATGCAGTTCTACATAAAACACTGCAGTCCCCCCGTTCATTCATTTATAACACGTCGTGGTATTCTAGAGGTTTTTAGTTAAGAAGGGAATTTGCTTTAGTAAAATAACCAATCGCGGTTGACAGGTTAGAAACTCTGAAGCGTTCAAAATTAAAATCCTATTCCTAATCTACTACAAACTTGAAATGCAGGTGTAGATAATACGGCCATCTGGATTGCAGCTCGGGTTCGATTCCCGGCGGGGTCAGGGATTTTCTCTGCCTCGTGATGGCTGGGTGTTGCGTGATGTCCTTAGGTTAGTTAGGTTTAAGTAGTTCTAAGTTCTAGGGGGCTGATGACCACAGCAGTTGAGTCCCATAGTGCTCAGAGCCAATTGAACCATTTGAGCCATTATTACGTCTTTGAATTTTATAATGTAGGCTCTGCAATTTTATGCAGAAAAAACGTGCAAGTGATATTTTCACTTAAGGTATCGCCGACAAAAATAGCACTTTAAATTCTTGTAATCATAGTTAATCTTCTCAACTTGAAACTTTCATCAGTGAGCTGGCGTATAGCTACCATTCAGGAAAGATATAGTTGTAACACAATAAGAGAACGTCAACAGAATTAGCTTATTGTCTTGCTTGTTGAACATAAACGAATTTTGACAACGTACATTTCGAAGTGATTAGCATAATGTAGACAGAATCCAACGTGTCATACTATGACGAGTATTCAGCGTATTTTACGCAAAGAACATCGTTCGTCGTGAGGCAACGTGGGTACTCAAGAGGAACGATAGTACCTGCAGTCACATATCAGTCGTTGCTGGAATAGCTGCAAGAGGCAATTTATCTTTCTTTGCATCCCAACATTTATCCTGCTGAGACGCCGGATCGGCTGGCAGCCAGGCCTCTCTGCTAATCCGCCTTTCCTGTTTACCTTCGGCTTCGCCAGGCATTACGAGAGGCTGACTCTTTAAGCTAAACGTGGTGTACTTTCTGTATGGCACTAACAGGGCATCATTGTGACACATTGTTTGTAACCCTCTATTTGTGATTTTCTAAACACTATGTGAAGGCGGCAGTCGCGGTCCGAGTAGATAACTGCAGCAGTACCCATGGCGAAATAATGCTTTCGTATGTAGGCATGTCTGTGAGTGGAGTACTCCTGACAACCGAGTTATATATTTAGTAGGCAGCGTATAGCTCCGAATGTCACATAGCTGTATGCTAAAATTTGAGAGCAGCTCAGACTATTCTACACTTTCACCGTACGCCCATACGGCTGTGGGCGATTGCGCTGAATTTGCTGCTCAGTCCCGACAACCACCGCATTGAGCCTGGGCTAACCTTCCCTCGCAATAACCACATTTGTGAATACAAACATTCATATTAATTTCTTTGGGGTTTTTCTGAATTCTTACAGCGCATCCAAGAGCGGGGACTGTAAAAAAGGGATGGAAGACTAGCACAATCACGGAATCAGAAACGATGTGCCCTTTTCAAATGTAAAATCCAGACGTTTGACTACAGCGATTGAGGGAAATCACGTGAAAGCTAAATCTTAATGGCCGGGCGGGGCTCCAAACTTCGTTGTACCCAAATGCGAGTCTAGTGTCATGACGACTACGCAGACTCACTCGGTACATGGAATGTGCTGGGATCTGGATGTCCCATGGTCCGTGGAAACAAGGAGAATAATACGAAATGAAATTAATTTATTTTACAAATCAAACTGCAGTACGGGTACAGGCTGCTACAGAGCAAGAGAAGTAAGTTCTGAAACAACACTGAACACATTAAAAGGCAATCATTTAAGGACTCACAATGTGAGCGGATCGCTGATATGTAAATATTATACAAAAATAATACAAAAAATTTTGACCTACGGTAAAAGAACAAGGTAAAGGACCTTTGCTTCAAAAAATGGCTCTGAGCACTATGGGACTTAACTTCTGAGGTCATCAGTCCCCTAGAACTTAGAACAACTTATACCTAACCAACCTAAGGACATCACACACATCCATCCCCGAGGCAGGATTCGAAGCTGCGACCGTAGCGGTCGCGCGGTTCCAGACTGTAGCTCCTAGAACCGCTCGGCCACCCCGGCCGGCACCGTTGCTTCCCTCATGTACTTATCGTCATAATAGGGCAAGGTGACTTAATGATTACATGATGCAGATATTACAGAGGTGTAATTTCCACTGAGAAAATAAGAAGGCAGAAAATACAGAAACCTACAAACGGAAATGTCACACAACACCACATTTCTGCTAAAGGAAAATGATTCAAACTAAACTGGTAATAAAGCTGTGGTCAGTACTCATTTTACCCACAGAGATGGCCATTAGATGAAGCTACAATTTCACATCAACAATAATAGAACAGTCTTTGAAGTAGGAAAGAACATAGAACAGAATGTTAAGGCAGAAAAGTTGCTAGATCTAATCAGGAAACACAAACGACGAGTAACTAGAATTTTTGCGATGATGAATAGTCACATCAACAAGCAATGAGATTGTGTAAACGATAGGTAGAATTACTTATTCTATCTTTTGCTGAAACAGTCGTTACATACTGCGTACTATCGAGTGAACTCCAGTCCCAGAGTCACCCTCTGCGTCCCTCTAGCACGTGGATGTAAATCTTCCTCGTTGACATTCAAGAGACCACAAATTCCCTCTTTCTCGTCAGACTTCAAAAAACTGTTTAACTCAGTTTCAGTCGTCAACAGTTTGATTTGTCAGATAGTGGTACATGAAACCCAGTTAATGCCAGCTACAGTAGTGTCTTTAAATCCACTGAAAAGATTGAGTCTAATATATGCTACACATGAAGGCCATAGACAACCAAAGGACAGCCAGAAATATCTCTACTGATATTAGTACTTACTTAAAAAATTCAGAAGTACATTGGTAATGTTACAGTACTTGAAGAAAGTATGACTGTCTGGATAAAGCCGTTTTGTTTCACCACTGTCACTGTCACTGGAAGAATGGAGGTAAATGTTCCTCCTCCATACAAAACCTGGAATATTACACACTTTTTAAAAAAAAAATGAGACGCGAAACTTAGAAGAAATAATTGACACAATCGACTTAAATTATCATACATAATCGGAATGTTAGAGATCAAAACAAGAAAGTGATATGTGGTGCACCAGTCACTAAATTGTAAATTGAATAAACATACAATAAAAGGTGGGGAGCATGAAAACAAAAACTGTTTGCATTACCGAAGAACGTTACGTCATTTAGTCTGTAGAAGCCCACAATTTATAAGCTCGAATGTTGCTACAATAATATATGGCCGTCACAGCTGTCGTGATTAATCTAGTAAAATATGTAACGGTTGAGTCTAATGTAAACAAAGAAAATTATAAAGAGAACTTACTTTCTCAATCTAAGCATAATAACAGCATATAATACAGTAATATGAAAGAATTTTCGTAAATGAGGTACACTATAATAAAAAGTCGTCAAATAAAAGAAGTTAATGGCAGGGCATGCATAGGTGCACAGCGACATCCTTACACATACTCAAGACTACAGTAAGGATTTCTAACGAAATCAAATGACCTATTAAGTAACGTGGGAAGAAAAACCAGTATATATTCCCTTTCACTCTTTTAAGAAAATTTTACCTTCAAATCAATGGTATAAAATACTAAAAGTATTTGTCCCTTCTGAGAGCATACCACAACAAATTATAAAGCAGTACTGAAAGTAAAACATTGAGAGAGAAAGCAGTGTTTTCCTGCTCACAACGGAAGAGGAGAATTGCGTAACTCTCGAATGTTTATCACGCAGAGCACATGAACAAACGTAAACGTTAGAGGAACATTGGTTTGTGTTAGGTTGTACTCCACGCACGCTTTAGCCGGGGGAGAGCTTCCAACAACTTGGTGCCGACGATGACTTGTTAATGGAGAGGGGATGGTTCTTGGACATGAGTAATCTCTGGAAGTTATGTGCCTGTGGCACGTCGCAAGGTTCAATCAGTGTCCACTGTCGAAGATCCTATAATTAGGTACAGAGTGATTGCGTTTGACAGAGCAACAGCGGAGCTGTCGCCGAAAAGGAGTCCACTCCCCTTTCAAGGTCGAATGTCTCCCCGCCGACACGCGCTTCATAACCTCCACCCCTCCTCCGCGCAACCGTTGATTCTACGAGATGCTGTTGGCGCGAGTTAGTGCATGGGAAGGGGCTTGTGACACTGTGACGAGACATCCCTCTACCCGAGGTCCACGAGACAGACAGGCCACGGAGCGTATGTCACGAAGGTAGACCTAAACTCGTTCGCTCGCGCAGCTCAGCAGACAAAATGTGTTTCTAAACCTGTTAACTCGCAGCAGGGCGTGTACGCCCTAACGAGAATGCATCTTTGACTGGAATGTGCTATTATGAAGTCTTACCACAACAAAATTTAATTTAAGATCCATACTCAATATAAATGATATAGCATTTATAACATTTAGTCTCTTCTGTGTAACAGTCCTCATTCCATACAAAAGTGGTGCCTTATGGAACTGATAATCAATTTGACATGATTTTAATTTTATTTGCTCCAGTAACGGCGCAACGAATTATAAGTAGGCCTATGGACTTCCATCATTGTAGGACTAATAACAGTATGACGCTACAATAGCGGATTCCAGTAGAAGATGCAATTCTTGTTTGTACGTACACACCTAGTTATGAGTTAACAGCCGTAGAAACGTTGTTTGTCTGCTGAGCTGAGGGAGCGAGCCACCTCAGGCCTACCTTCGTGACGTACCCGCCGCGGCCGGTCTTTCTCGTGGGGCTCGGTTCTGTCCCTATGGTCAGAAAAAAATGGTTCAAATGGCTCTGAGCACTTCGGGACTTAAGATCTCTGGTCATCAGTCCCCTAGAACTTAGAACTACTTAAACCTAACTAACCTAAGGACATCACACACATCCATGCCCGAGGCAGGATTCGAACCTGCGACGGTAGCGGTCACCCGATTCCAGACTGAAGCGCCTAGAACCGCACGGCCATATGGTCAGCGGTACAGCGGTTTGACTTGAGAAGCGAGGGCGCCGTGCGCGTCGAAGTCGCCTCTGACGTCAGCAGGCAGAAGGAGTCTGCGCCGGCGGCGATATGACAGACCGCTCAGCCCCCCTAATACAGTCAATGGATTCACGTTTTCCACTCTACTTCTCCTCCTACTTCTTCTTCTCCTTCCTCTTCCCCTTCTCCTTCCCCTTCCCCTTCCCCCATGTTCCGAAATTTGTATTAAATATTGAGGTGCTGTGATGATGCATTATCAACCGCATGTGTTACAGTATGCGTTTGACACACAAGCATCTCGCATTTTCGCTTTCCCTACGCACGTGCATTCTCCTCAACTATTCTACCGAGAGCGCGGGTACGTGCGTCGATGTGGGATTGAGATCTTCGCTTTCTCGGCCCACGAACGTTAGGGCATACATGAAAAGACGCATAAAAAACTACACATTGTTCGTAGCACTCTGTCCTACAGTTAGTAATGATCTAGGCAATGAGGACATAAATACACTTCCTATATACAATAATATGACTTTTAAAAAATCGTACACCGAGTGCCACTATAATTTTATTAAAACGAGAAGAAAGGTCTAAAAACACAAGCCTAACTTACCAAAAATACCCTCTCCAGAATATTATACAATACAAGGAAAAATATTGGTCTCACTTATACATGACCTCACTTACAGCATGTGGTCAAACTCGATTAATTTCTAATTTGGTGTTTACTTTCCCACATGCATTTATCTTACCACATTTCAGCACCTTACCGCTCCATCCCTTCCTATAGTACCTCTCTGTCAATTGTCAGTATAATAACAATCTACAGTTCTATAGCCCACAGGCCACAGGCAGACATTGTAACAAAGATAAAGAAGGAACAGTATATGTGTTTAATCATCCACTGTGTATCACGGTATGTTGTTTCCTTGTACCCTTAATGCATGAGAAATCACTGCACTGCAGACACCTCTCATATCTGGCCAAAGCCAGATCTAAGAAGATTAATTTTTAGTGAACTGCACCGTCATTGCAGTTACATAGTCCACACTGACATGTCTGTGTGTCAGGTATAATATAAGAGAACAGCTCCGTTTTGGATATATATGGTGGTCCATTGATCGTGACCGGGCCAAATATCTCACGAAATACGCGTCAAACGATAAAACTACAAAGAACGAAACTTGTCTAGCTTGAAGGGGGAAACCAGATGGCGCTACGGTTGGCCCGCTAGATGGCGCTGCCATAGGTCAAACGGATATCAACTGCGTTTCTTTAAATAGGAACCCCCATTTTTATTACATATTCGTGTAGTACGTTAAGAAATATAAATGTTTTAGTTGGACCACTTTCTTCGCTTTGTGATAGCTGGCGCTGTAATTGTCACAAACGTATGGCTCACAATTTTAGACAAACAGTTGGGAACAGGTAGGTTTTTTAAATTAAAATACAGAACTTAGGTACGTTTGAACATTTTATTTCGGTTGTTCCAATGTGATACATGTACCTTTGTGAACTTATCATTTCTGAGAACGCTTGCTGTTACAGCGTGGTCACCTGTAAATACCACATTAATGCAATAAATGCTCAAAATGATGTCCGTCACCCTCAATGCATTTGGCAATACAGCGAGTAGTTCGCCTTCCGTAATGTTCGCACATGCATTAACAATGCGCTGACGCATGTTGTCAGGCGTTGTCGGTGGATCACGATGGCAAATATCCTTCAACTTTCCCCACAGAAAGAAATCCGGGAACGTCATATCCGGTGAACGTGCGGGCCATGGTATGGTGCTTCGACGACCAATCCACCTGTCATGAAATATGCTGTTCAATAACGCTTCAACCGCACGCGTGCTATGTGCCGGACATTCATCATGTTGGAAGTACATTTCCATTCCCTGACGCAGTGAAACATCTTGTAATAACATCGGTAGAACATTACGTAGGAAATCAGCATGCATTGCACCATTTAGATTGCCATCTATATAATGGAGGCCAATTATCCTTCCTCCCATAATGCTGCACTATACATTAACCCGCCAAGGTCGCTGATGTTCCAATTGTCGCCGTCATCGTGGATTTTCCGTTGCCCAATAGTGCATATTATGCCGATTTACGTTATCGCTGTTGGTGAACGACGCTTCGTCTCTAAGTAATCAGTCATCGTCCAGTAATTTCTCTTGTTCCCACTGGCAGAACTGTACACGGCGTTCAAAGTCGTCGCCATGCAATTCCTGGTGCACAGAAATATAGTACGGATGCAATCGATGTTGATGTAGCATTCTCAACACCGACGTTTTTGAGATTCCCGATTCTCACGCAGTTTGTCTGCTACTGATGTGCGGATTAGCCGCGACAGCAGCTACAACACCTACTCGGGCATCATCACTTGTTGCAGGTCATGGTTGACGTTTCACATTTGGCTGAACAATTCCTGTTTCCTTAAATAACGTAACTATACGGCGAACGGTCCGGACACTTCGATGATGTCGTCCAGTATACCGAGCAGCATACATAGCACACGCCCGTTGGGCATTTTCATCACAATACCCATATATCAACACTATATCGACCTTTTCCGCAATTGGTAAACGGTCCATTTTAACACGGGTAATGTATCACGAAGCTTCCTTCTGCACTGGCGGAATGTTACGTGATACCACGTTTGTAACTATTACAGCGCCATCTAACACAAAGCGAAAAAAGTTGTCCAACTAAAACATTCATATTTCTTTACGTACTACACGAATATGTAATAAAAAATGTGGGTTCCTATTTAAAAAAACGCAGAAGATATCCGTTTGACCTATGGCAGCACCATCTAGCGGGCCAACCATAGCGCCATCTAGTTTGCCCCTTCAAGCAAGACGAGTTTCGTTCTTTGTAGTTTTTCCGTTGATGTTTATTTCGTGAGATATTTGGCCAGGTCACTATCAATGGACCACCCTGTATATATTCGGATCTACGTTATGACATGTTCGAATTCTGCATGATCGGAACATCTGCATGTGTCTGTAATGCAGGCCCATAAAAAGGAGTCGCATGTGCTTAGGTACGGAGAATATGGCGGCCAAACGAGCCCCATGCCAGTGGCCTCTGGGTACCCCGGAGCCAGAATGCGCTCCCCAAAGTGCTCCTCCAGGACGTCAAACATTCTCCTGCTTCAAAATCTTGTCGAAATCAAGGTCACTTTGGATAAGGGGGATGGAATAATTTTTCAAAACCTTTAGGTACGGTACTCACTGTGCCTTCAAGGAATATTGCACCGATTATTCCGGGACTGGACTGGACATTGTACAAAACACAGTCACCCATCGAGGGTGAAGAGACTTCTCGATCGAAAAATGCGGATTCTCAGTATCCCAAATGCTGTAATTTTGCTTATTGACGAACCCATCCAAATGAAAGTGTGCATCGTCGCTAAGCCAAACCATGCATGCGCATACCAATACCCATCATGCCCCGCGACCAACCGTGCAGTTAGAACGTTCTGGCGCAAACCGTTCAGAAGTTATGACGATTTTATTTTATATAGTTTATCTCCAGAAGCGTTTAAGATATCGCTATTCTGTTTTCAACAACATGAATTTTGAAAGTGACCTCAACAAATGACTTATAGTCTCTTATCATAGCTGTATTATTTACAAAGTTTTCGATATTAACATCGTTTTTTCAACTGGAACTATATTAATGTAAGCTTTAAGTGGGAATGCACTGCGGGTACTGCCCAGGAAATCAATGATGTCAGGATATGCATTCCTGGAATCGATGACATCAACATTCCAGAAACTCCTTCCCCTTCCCCATTTCCTGCATGTTAAATATTCGGGTGCTTTGATTATGTGTTAGGAACAGCACTTGTCACAGTATTCGTCTGACACACATGTCAATAAGGTAGCTCGCATTTTCGCTTTCTCTACACGTATACGTTCCTTTCGAATTGGTGACTGCTGAAAGTATTGACTAGGTACTGTCTTAAGTCCCAGCTTGTCAAGATTAACATTCTGTCTACAGCTACGTGCTAATCAGCGCCTATGCCACTACGAAAGCGTTATATTAAGTCAGTATGAGAAACACTGTTTTCTAAAACAGTACCGCCAAGCAACGTTAATTCGTAGGTCTTCAGAAAGGGAAAAAGTGTTTCGTACGCAGACTAATATCAACCCACGTGTAGTTTAAATTCTGTAGCGAGGGAATCGCGACGTTGTAATATAGGAGGTCCTGTCACGGCTTCCAGAATATGGTTGATATGTTTCGTGCGTTAAGCTTCGATTTATAACTTCAATATTTGTCCAGCACGTATGAAGATGCCATTAGCTGGATAGTGCCTTATTTTACATGCTGTACTACTGCACTGCGTATGCACCGAAAATGACATTAGCATGGTCACATGTTGCTCCGTCAAGTGCGACCAGTCGCAAATCAGTGGTGGAATATACCAAAATGCAGGCTTAAAAAAATTGGTAGAATTAACTACATGCAGTTCAATAACACATCTCCGATTCAACATCTGTATGCTCCTCTTTAATGCGATTAGCGGCACTGTCTCCCTTATATTATTATAATGTGCTTCAGAAAGAATAAACAAGCTTTTATTGGTCAGGAAAGAGCCTATGCGTCTTCCGTAAACAGTAAAACGCATGATCACCACCCGTCACTTTTTCATTACATATTCCTAGGTTAGTATTACATCAGCACAGTAACGCGATACCTACAGCAAAACAGTTCCACATATCTCCAACGTCTTTAGTTGTTGTGATTTGCCCTGCCACTTGACAACCCCCACCAGGAAAATTATCAACTCGCCCTTCAAAAATGCCAGCTGGGCTACCCACATTAAACAGCCTTCCATAAGGGTAAGAAAAACGTTATTCCCTTTTTTTCCTTGTAATTTTCTGGAGTGGAATGACTTTAATGCACATTTATAAACTTAGTTGCTAGGAGCACGATCAACCAAAAGCAATATCTGGGCGCTATACTGGTGACGAATGCTGTAAAGCGGCAGTTAGGTAAATTAATATGATCCTGCGGTTTTGGAAAGCTGTAATAACGGTTATTCTACATCTATGCACTTGTCAGCAGCATAACGTAACGCATACCTACAAGCTGAGCAGGCCGTGGTGGCCGAGCGGTTCAAGGCGCTCTGTCCGGAACCGCGTGACTGCTACGGTCGCAGGTTCGAATCCTGCCTCGGCCATGGATGTGTGTGATGTCGTTAGGTTGATTAGGTTTAAGTAGTTCTAAGTTCTAGGGGACTAATGACCACAGATGTTAAGTCACATAGTGCTCAGAGCCATTTTGAACCTACAAGCTGAAGTAAGGAGACTGTACCGCACCAGGATGTCACGCAGTAGGTTAGCGCTTTACTGGCGAGGAGAACACGTCAGATGCCATAACATTAATTTCCAGACACTTCGCTCAGTGGAGGAGCGGTCAGAATAAGCGGACACAATTCTCGGCTTATTCGTAGATACGCAACGATTTATGAGTAAGCGGTAGTCAAATTGTTCGAGATATATTATGCGCCTTTCCGAGAGTGAGTGGTTCGGTTGGGGCAATGGCGCAGTGACTATCGGCAAGCATTTACACATCTCCCCCCTCCCCCTTTCACCATCACCTTCTAAAACCGACTATTACCTTTATTTTTGTTCTTCGCTCATACACTCAAGTCCGTAGAAGACAACTACATTTATGATTTTCCAATGTATATTGAAACAAATTTTTCCTTATACCATTACTAATATCATGTCTGGAGAACGAATTAAAAAATAGAAAATGAATGAAAAAATAATCTAAAATATTTTTCCGTGAAATTACTGTAATGTAATCACTTGCAAGCGGCAGCCTACGGTAAAGTGATCCGTTATGCGTGATTTGGCGCATCCAACGCGCGAAATCTTCAGCAGTGTTAACGTTTCTTTTCTCAGTGAGATTTAAACGAAAAAATATCGTTGTGGAAAACAAGCCTGGGAGCAATTATCGTGGTGTTCCGAATTTCTATGTATCGAATATCTCTAGGATCGGTATAATCCACGGGCATTCACAAAATCTTTCTCAAGCATGAACAGAAGAATATAATAAAAGAATTAGGAATTAATATAAGAATGAAATACAAGAATATGAGAATTGAAAAGGATAGGAACCTCTGAAAATAACATACACACATATTTTAAGTAATAAGTATCTCATACTTATCGTGAATCCCAGTTGTAATCTTACAGTTACTATAACGCTCTTGTATTTCTTAACTTCATAAGAACGATTCGTGTGGTAATCTTCTATGGATATGAGTAGATGAATGGGGAAAAAATAAAAGTCATTATCTGGTTACGGGACGCAAAGAGCGAGGAGTCGCGACACTAGCAACTGTGACTCGAGTTACACCGAGATTGTTGCGAGCAAAAAGGCATCAGAAATACGTCGAAAATTTGACGATTGTTTTCTCAGAAACGGTCCAGTATCTACGGAGAAGCCGAAACACGTTCTCGTTTATTTTGGCTCCTCTTCCACTGAGTGGAGCTTCTGGAAAATCGGGTTACGGCACCTGCCGTGTTCTGCTCTTGAGTGCATTTCGCGAGGCGCTACCTTCGCCTGCAACGTACTGAGGAAGTCACATCGCTGCGACACGAGTTGCTGCTCAGCGACATGTGAACTACACAGCCTGCATGTCCCTTCTCGCTAACCAGCGCAGTATTCTAAGAGCTCGTCTTAAACCGACCTCCCCTTACTGAGTCTTCTAATAAAATGTATATTTTTACAGTACAATGTATAAATAAACAAGATGTGCTTTAGTTGCTGCACCATATCCTTGCACAGTAATTTTTAATTAAAAACTGTTTAACTAATTTTTTCAGTGTTTAACCTCAAGCAGTTTCTTAAAAAAATTACCATCAATCAAGGGTAAAAGAAGCAAATAAAACACCAAAGTAAAGTTACCTACCTTTTACCAGGAAATAATGAAAGATCGCTGGGTGCCAGAAGGAAAGAAGATAGGAGTAAATTACCCTCATCGCGTTTCCTTATACAATCGTATATAAAACGTAGATAACTTAATTGTGAACACGATGGTATAAGATTGCCTCAGTAAAAGTGAGGCTCTCTTTAGTTTGCCGCGGTTTTAAGTTTCAATAACTGAATACGAGTGCCTGACGCAGTGGAGAAACACTGAAAAATCGAAACGTATGCAACAGAGACAGACGCAGAGTAGCAGCTTCATGTGAGACAGTCACCGACTAGAATAGGCTAGGTATGCTCATTTTTCCGTGTAACAGGAGTCCAAGATAATGAGTCACGAAACTCCCACCGTTTTATTGCACCTGCTACTCCAGCGCTAACAAGCACACACTGCGAAATAATTGTGTGTTGCATACATGGAGTGTACAAGCGCGCTCAAAACGCAAATCTTCACTCTGTGTTTTGAGATTTGGAAGATTTAATAATTTCAACAGCATAAACACACAGTATAATAATAATTATGAATATTCATCTACCTTTCACATTTTACGTATTTCTCTATGGAGAAGGGTTAATAAATGAAGGAAATAAATCAATATTATAAAAACCGAGAAGCTAATTTATTGAACAAACTAAAATGCAAAGATTTCAAGTACTAATAATTACTCAGAATCTGATGCATCAGTAGTTAAAATATTGAAATCAAATTCTGAGGGATTGTCGTCATTAATATCTATGTCTGTAACTTGCAAAATTTCGCCGACTTGTAAGACCGTTGGGTCCTCGACGATTGGCTTTAGTCATTCATGTACAAATCACTGATTCAGGCTTTAGTTTCATACAGTAAGGGTCGGAGGCATTAGACCACATAAAATTTGCAGATATTATGAGTAAAGTTTTTTGTTCAGCGATTTTTATAATGGTGGAATCATATTTGAATTTAAACTTTTTACTTTTTCCATAAGTCGTTCATTATCTGTTTTGGCGGAATAATTCGTTTGGAAAATGCAAAGTCTTGCATTTTTAGCACTTTTACACTGATTTATATCATACATAAGAGTAGCAAACTCTCGAAACATCTCAGTTTTTTCATCAGTGAAAACGTCGGCATTATCGGTTGATGACGTAAACTCTATTTTTTTGTATTTAGATTTTTGCTAAAATTTTGAACATTCAGACTTTCCCCTTCTTCTAGAAAGCTGTGGTGTAATCTTAGCCTGTAAATGCGTGGAATTTTGGTAGTATGAGAGTCCCAACTTCAATGCTTATTCTGTGCAGTTAAGGTCTTTCTTTATTGTTTTTAGCCTTAGGCGCTGAACTTGCCAATCAAATTTTAGATTCAGAAACTTTATGCATACTCACCAGCTATATTACGGTGTCAGAGACTTTTAACAAAAATTTCGAAGTTGCTGGCGCTTTGCTAACACGAAACATAATTCGTGTATGCATTTCTTCATGTTGGCATTCAAAACAATTTTTTCAGATTTTACAGCTGATAAGAACAGCACTGTCTTCTAACGGTTATAAATACTTCCTTAGTTTGCATTATTGATGAATAATGGTCATACGCCAAATAATTGTCCTGAACTGTACCAAATGCTCCTTAAAATGATAATTCTTAGGATATCCCACAAAAGCGTTAGGTAGAGGCGTTGTAGAGGTCCTGTCCTTCTATAAACAATATCAAACCCTTGTCGACTTTGACGTTCAGAATCTTTGACTGAAGCCGCTAAATAGCGATCAAATACAATATTTATCTCTGTAGCTTTAGCTGGTTTGATGAGAATAGATTTAGCTATTTTATCAAAGGCCTGTGGCGAAGAGGATCCGATATTTTATCAGAAGCAAAATGCATCTACAATTCCAACGTTTGCCGGCCGAAGTGGCCGTGCGGTTCTAGGCGCTACAGTCTGGAGCGGAGCGACCGCTACTGTCGCAGGTTCGAATCCTGCCTCGGGCATTGATGTTCGTGATGTCCTTAGGTTGGTTAGGTTTAATTACTTCTAAGTTCTAGGCGACTGATGACCTCAGATGTTCAGTCGCATAGTGCACAGAGCCATTTGAACCAAGCCAATTTCAACGTTTCTTTGTGTTAGCTGAACCATGCTAATTTCACATTTGGATGTCGTGGCTTGACTTACCTGTCTTCCTCAGTTTGCTGGTAACGAGGAGATAAGCAGACGACAATGGTGGTAGTGGAAATGCGAACAGCTATTTTTTTGTTAAGGCTCCTTACACGGAGAAATTAGCGTGTCCAATCTCACGCGGAGCTATTATTCTGCGTCTTTCTCTATCGAATAGGTCTCGAGATTCACTGTTTCTCCGCCACGTCATGCTCTCGTATTCAGTTACGGAAACTTAAATCGCGGCAACCCTAAGATAGATATTTTGGCTAAGCAGTCCTATACCATAGTGTTCAGAATGAAATTATCTACATTTTATGCAGATTGTCTTGATTGATGGTAATTTTTTAACGAAATTGCTTGAAGTTAATACATTATAATGCATAAAATTTTTATAATCCACCTCAATGAACCATGACCCTTGCAGTTGGTGGGGCGACTTGCGTGCCTCAGCGTTATAGATAGCCGTACCGTAGGTGCAACAACAACGGAGGAGTATCTGTTGAGAGGCCAGACAAACGTATGTTTCCTGAAGAGGGGCAGCAGCTTTTTCAGTAGTTGCAGGGGCAGCAGTGTGGATGCTTGACTGATATGGCCTTGTAACATCATCCAAAACGGCCTTGCTTGCTGGTACTGCGAACGACTGAAAGAAAGGGGAACTACTGCTGTAATTTTCCCCGAGAGCATGCAGCTCTGCTGTATGGTTAAATGATGATGGCATCCTCTTGTGTAAAATATTACGGAGGTAAAATAGTCCCCCATTCGGATCTTCAGGCGGGGACTACTCTGAAGGACGTCGTTATCTGGAGAAACGAAACTGGCACTCTATGAATCTGAGCGTGGAACGTCAGATCCCTTAATCGGGGAGGTAGGTTAGAAAATTTAAAAAGGGAAACGGGCTAAGTTAAAAGTACATATAATGGGATTTTGTCAAGTTCGGCGGCAGGGCGAACAGGACTTCAGGTCAGATGAATACAGGTTTATAACTACAAAATGAAATTGGGGAAATGCAGGAGTAGGATTAACAATAAATAAATAATACGAACGCGGGTAAGTTACTATGGAGCATAGTGAACGAATTATTGTAGCCAAGATAGACACGATGCCCACACCCACAGAGAAGTACAAGTTTATATGCCGATCACATCCGCAGGTGAGGAGGAGACTGAAAAAATCTAAGATGAGATGAAATAAATTATTCATATAGTTAAGGGAGACGGAAAAGTTAATAGTAATGGGGGACTAGAATTCGATAGTAGGGAAAGACAGAAAAGGAAAAGTAATAGGTGACTGGGGGTAAGGAATGAAAAAGGAAGCCGGCTGGTAGAATTTTGCACGGAGCATAATTTAATCGTATCTAACACTTGGTTTAAGAATCATGAAAGAAGGTTGTGTATGTGGAAGAGACCTGGAGACACCGAAATATTTGAGACTGATTATATAATAGTAAGACAGAGATTTCGGAACCAGGTTTTAAATTCTAAGATACTTCCAGGAGCAGATGCAGTATTTGAAAGAGATGGGACCTGGGTGAACTGAAAGAACCAGAGGTTGTAGGGAGTTTCCGAGTGGGCATTATCGGACGACTGATAAGAAGAGGGGAAAGAAAAGCCGTAGAAGAAGAATGTGTAGCTTTGAGAGATAAGACAGTGAAGGCAGCAGAGGACTAAGTAGGTAATAAGACGAGGGCTCGTAGAAATCCTTGAGTAACACAAGAGATATTGAATTTAATCAGTGAAAGGAGAACATACAAAACTGCAATAATTGAAG